>NC_140068.1:149357226-149974098 GCF_964194135.1 Talpa europaea
GATCTGCGGCATCCAGCAGAGCAGGGGGAGTAAGAAGGGTTAGAACAGGGGAGGGAAGAGCGCAAAGGACTGTGGTGATGGATCGCGGCTGCAACATTGGTGGGAAAACTATGAGGACTACACCCAGGGGAGAAATCAAACACTGCCAAAATTAACAACAATGTAAGAAAATAATATTTAAAAAAATAAGTGTTTTTTCAGCAAGTGTTAATAGAGAACATTGAGCTAGGGAAATGCTAAAGGAGGAACAACTCTCAAGTGTCCCCAGTCTGACAGCAGAAGGACTCAGGCTGGTGGCCCTGGCAGTCTGCCTACCCAAAGGAAAACCCAGCAGGTTGTGGGAAGTCCTGCTACTCTGAAGTTCTGAACAACTGCCTTGCACGGCTGCAAAAACTAACATTTGTTTCTTACATCAGCTGCTCTACCATCCAACTCTAAGAGCATTTGTTTCCAACCCCACTGGTGCCATCTTGCTTTCCTGCCCAGAGACATGACAATCACTTGGCAGTCACATGACAAGTGTTTCCTAATGGTCTGGGTGCATGCCCAAACAGCATCGGTTGAGGTCTAGAAAGATTGTGCACAGTAGGGCTAGCCCCTTTAAAATGATTCCCATTTTACAGATGAAGAATCAAAACATAAGCACCCAACATTCACAGCCAGTGTGTTGTAGAATCAGAAACTGCACCCGAGTGACCTACCTCCAGAGTTCATATCAACCACTGCACTGTGATTTATTGCAAAAGGGAAAATCACTCTCCTCCGTGCAAAACAAAGACTGAACTTTGCTCTGGTTAGAGAGAAGAAAATTAGCCTCCACTCAGATTCTCCCCTCAAGAGAGAGGTTTAGCATTCATAAGGGGCTGAACCATCATCTTGTCTAATCTCTGATCTGGAGCATAGATCTTTTCTATAAAACACCCCAAACAGATCATACATCTCCCAGTAATACCACAAAGCCCAGAATTAATGAGAATATTTATTGAGTGAACCTTCTGCACATGCTTTTCCTAAGACCTTCCCATAAGTTTAGTCCCTATCATGTAAGAAGTTCAGAATCCTCCTTTTCAGATTAAAAAATATAAGACTGGGGACCTCCCTGGTAGTGTAGGGGTTAAGTCACTGTGCTATCACGTTAGCAGCACTGCACCTGAGTTTGATCCCTGGCCAAGGAGGATCGACACCCCTTTGCAACACCCCTTTGCCTGTGAGCAGGTGGAGATGCAGGTGGGGGATGCAAGCCCATGCAGGGCTGCAGCGTGCAGGGAGCATGACATGACACCTGAGCCTCTGTCATTCTCCGTGACATCAATGGACTCTTTCTGTGAGCTGCCTCTCTGCTGCTTCTCTTTATTTAATCTGTTTTAAGCAAAGGAACTGACAAACTAAACCAAAACAAACCCTAGGAATGACTGCAGAATGAAGACTACTAGAGGGGCAAGAGAGGTAGGGTGGGAAGAGTGGGGAGAGGGGACCCGATGGTCCAGGGTAAAGGACTGGGGGTCTCGGATGGCAGGGCTGGTGTGTGACGAGGAGGTGTGAACAGATTCCCTAAATCATATACAGTGTTGTAAACCCATGCTCCCTCAATGAAAAATAATAATCATTCACTTGCTTCATCTTTCATTCATTCAACAGGTATTGAATGAGTGTGAAGTAGGAGCCGTTGATGGAGGTGGGCACTGAAGATAAAGAGTGAGTAAAATAGTAATTCCTCTCCTGGAGCTTTTATGCTGTTGGCAGGAGAAGGAATATGGGATGGGAGAGAAGGGGAGAAGAGACTTAAATATTTAGATCTATAGATATCTATAAATACCTATATTTTATGTAGATAGATATCAATATTGTTCCTCTTCATAATGTTTATCTTCATAAGGTTTTACCTTCTGTAGGTTTCTATGGATAGATTAGGTAGGTAGGTAGGTAGGTAGATGATAGACAGAAGAGATTTAAATATTTAGATCTATAGATATCTATAAGGGCTTCCCCTAGTGGCGTAGTGGTTGAGCACTGGGCTGAGAAGCTGCCCACAGCCTCTGAAGCACCGGTTCGATCCCCGGCTGCTGGTGAGGGTCCCACATGGTGTGCAGACCTCTTCTGCCACGCCCACTGCTCCCCTCACCAGTGTATTTTGTCTGTCTGCCTGTTCTGTTCCCCGCTCTGGCTCTGGTGAATTCTCTCACCTTCCCGCGCTTCTGACTGTACCCAGTGCTTGTATAATAAATAAATAAATCTTTAAAAATAAAATTAAATTAAAAATGGTATCTGCAAATACCTATATTTTGTGTAGCTAGATATTAATATCGTTCGTCTTTATAAGGTTTAACCTCATAAGGTTTTTCCTTCTATAGGCTTCTATGGATAGATTAGGTAGATAGATAAGTAAGCAGGTAAGTAGATGTCAGATAGAGAGAGATAGACAGACAGACAGACAGACAGATAGATAGATAGATAGACAGATAGATAGACAAATAGACAGACATACAGACATGGAGAGACAAGACAGGAAGAAGGAAAGCTTCGGTGGTAAGGATTATGATAAGAAAGAGGGACAGACAGCATAGGAAGGGGGAAGTATTTTATATCAGATGGGAAGGGAAAACTTTGCTGGTAGTGTCCTGTAGAGAGACATTAAGCAAATATTTCATGTACTTTGGGGGAAAGGATAAGGCCATTATGTCCCATCTTAAAATACCAAGAGAAATGCCTACAGATCGCCATTTATTCATCTTGGAGTATCTTAGTGATTTTCTTATGTTGGACTGTGGGAGACACAAAGATGAAGAATAGCTGTGAGTTGTCTTGAGTCAGGTTCCTTGAGAAAGATTCTGAGACTGAGATTTATTTGCAGAAAGGAGTTTTATCAAGGAGTGCTTTGCTCTTTCCCCTCCCCCTTGTTCCAGAGTGGCTGAAAAGGGTTAGTTTTTCAGTTTGTCTTCATCTGACTATTAAGTTAGTTACTTTATATTCCACATACTAGTGACACCATCCAGTATTTGTCTTTCTTCTTCGAACTTACTCCATTTAGCATTATCCTTTCAAGCTGCAACTATGCTATTGCAAATGGCATGAGTTTATCATTTTTGATTGCTGAGTAGTATTCCATTGTGTATATATACCACATCTTGATCCACTCACCTGTTCTGGAGCACTTAGGTTGTTTCCATAGTTTACATGCTCACTGCTCTCATAGGGAGCTCTGAAGCTGGGATGGCCCTGCAGAAACCAGGACAATGGAAGGGCCTCTGAACTCCAGCCTCATCTGGTCACTAGGTATAGACTGTCCCCAAGAATGGCGTGAAACCTGGCTCGACTGCATTTTTCAGTAGAAGTAATTGAAAGCAAGGGACTCTGATCATGACTGCAGCCAGCACTCCCAGCAACTGTGGAAATAAATGAATGAGCATCCTGGTTCCAAAAAGAGGTCTAGACAGCACCCCGTGCACCATCTTTGCCCAATGTTGTCTCAGTAGGCAGCAACATAAGACTTACAAGTTAAGAACATCCTGGGTCAGAGTCTCTGGGTAAATCTTGTCTCTGCCATTTATCAGTCCTATGATTATGGGCAAGTTATCTAATCTCATCGTGCCTGGGCTTCCTCAGCTGTAAAGTGAAGGTGTCTATTTCCAAAACAGCTCTAAAGGTTATATGAGTTGCTTAGGGAAGCATCTGGCTCACCATGGCAAGTATCAAACAAATGTTAGGATGTAAATTTTCCCTTTTTGCTCTCAGGACACACCCTGGTATATATTACTTTTTCCATTTTATTTTTTTTTAAGATTTATTTATTTATACAAGCACTGGGTACAGTCAGAAGCACGGGAGGGTGAGAGAATTCACCAGAGCCAGAACAGGGAACAGAACCGGCAGGCTGACGAAATACACTGCTGAGGGGAGCAGTGGACACGGCAGGAGAGGTCTGCGTGCCATGTGGGACCCTCGCCAGTGGCCAGGGATCGAACCGGTGCTGCAGAGGCTGTGGGTAACTTTGCAGCCCAGCGCGCTCAACTGCTGCGCCACCAGGGGAGGCCCTACTTTTTCCATTTGAACAAATTAGTTCAGATGACTCATAAAGGAACCACATGTGCACTTGCCTGTGCAACCTTCTTCCCTTCCTTGCTTTGTAGCCTGAGTGTAATTGAATTCCTGTATCCCACCATGCCTGAAATTAGCCTTTGGGTTTGCTAGATCATGAGTCAAGAAATTCTTATTTTGAGTCAGATATGCGTTGCATTTTTTCACTAGAAATTCTTGCCTAGGCTAGCAAACCTGAGCCAGGGAGAATTCAACTTTGAATTCTGTGCAAATAAGCACAGAATTAGAGTCTGGCTTCATGAAATTAGATGAAAGAGAATGAAGAGCTAACAAGCAATCCACAACCACAGCCTACGAGGGCCCTGTCAAGTGGAGAATAGTCATTGATGTGATGCGCTCTGTGGTCTTCCTTCACCAAAACCCTTAAGGTCAGTCTGATATGAGGAAAACAGACAAATTCCAAAAGAGGAGGCTTCTACAAAGCACCTTCAAAACTGCCAAAATTATCAACAATAAGGGAAATCTGAGAAATAGCCATAGCCAGCATAAGCCTAAGGAGACTTGATGACTGAATGGGATGTAGAATCCTGGGTGAAATCATTAACAGAAAAAGGACTCTATGGAAAAGTAATCAAAACTGAAGAAAATATGAAGTTTACCTAACTTTAAAAAAAAAAGAGAGAGAAAGAGAGACAGGCCTCCCTGGTGGCGCAGGGGTTAAAGACAGTGCTATCAAGATATCACCAGCCACTGCAGCAAGAGTTCAATCCCCGGCCAGGGAGGTGACCCACATCTTGATCCACTCACCTGCCACATGGCGCAGCAGACCTCTCCTCTCTCACCCACTCTCAACTCACCTATTCTGTTCCCTACTCTGTCTCTGGTGAATCCTCTCACCCCCGCACCTCTGGCCTGTACCCTAGCTCTTGTATGCATAAATAAATATATATTTTATTTTTAAAAAAATTAAAAAGAGATAATCTGTGCATTCATTTCCACTTAGTCTTTGCTCTGAGGATTTGAGTGGCACAGTAATATGATGATAAAATGTCACTCTTAAATCACAAAACTATCTCCCATCTCCCTGGGTTACACTTTTTCATCCCAAATTCTCTTCTATACATTCAGCACACAAGACTTTGATCATGAACTAGGGCTCCAAGAAGTGCAACCCATGGCCTGCACTCGAGAAATCTGCAATCTGGGGAACATCGGGTGCAGGAGGTGGGTACCCAGCAGAGGCTCTCAGACCCAGCACCACCAGCAGAGCTGTCATTAGGGATTGGCTTGGAGAGGTCAGTCCTTGACTTGAAGGACCTTGAACTTTGGACAGCTGGACGCTTACAGGAAAAAAGAAGGGATTTTTGAGTTGACTCACTGGGTCTTCTTTGAGAAATGACAAAATCCTTAAGCCAGATATGCTTCAGAATTGAAAAATCTTCAGAATTTTAGCAAGTAAATATGGTGAGTCTCTGAGAAATCTAGTAGAATCTGGAGCCATTGTCCATAATCAAATGTATTAATATTATCAAAGCAAAACACTAATATTCATTCTCAGTATAATAAGCCTAACCATTATAAGTAAACAGTGTTTTATTTATAATGAATTCCAGTTAGGCTTTGCACCAATGAATTTTGGTGCCAAACAAATTGAAATTATTGGTTTTCAGAGATGGGAGGTGTTGGAATTTGGATGATCATGATTAACCCTTTCAACTCCAACCTCAACCATCCTGTCCCACCCTATCCCTGGCTGAGCTTGGTTTATTTCCTAATCCTAAGAAGGATCATCTTTAATGCTCTGTTCAAGTGTCTACCAGCCATATAATAACAATATCTGTGTTTTGGAGGAAGTTGACTTGAATTGGTTTATCTCCCCAGCATGCTTCCTTAGTTCTGCCCTCATCCTCATATTACCCAGTAGTTCTTAAACTTGAGTATGCATCACAATTCCTTGCTAAAAACAAACTACTGGGGCCTGCAGTCAGAGTTACTGGCTCAGTAGATGTGGTCTGGGACCCCAAACTGCATTCTGAATAAATTCCAAAGAGCATCACTCAGACACTGCTGGGCCTGGACCATACTTCAGGCACCCATTGCAATCCACATTCTCATCACACACTGAAGTGAAGCATGAATAAGCACTCAAACCCATTTTTCATCTTCATAAAGATTACCTCTCAAATGACCCCAATGTGTACTTGATGACTCACAGCTGCCTGCCTGTTTGACACATATAGAGATGGAAAACCAGCTGGATACTTGTTGTGAAAAGCTCGGTTGCCATGGAATTTTATGGGATGTCACACTGAGAAGCCCAAGCTAAATTCTTCACTGATGCAGGAATCGAAACAGCAACTGTACATTCTCATGGGTGTTGTGATGGTGGACAGGGTGTGGGGACAGACATCTGAGGAGGTGTGAAGCTATTCCCCTAAGTCATACACAGTATTGTAAACCAGTGTTACCTTGATAAAAAGAAATTGTAAAGATAAATATAATAATAAAATTAAAAACTAAAAAAAAACAACAATTTTAAAGCAGGCTGGGGAGGAAGGTTAGACTTTTAGGGGTGAAGTTCTTTCTTTCTCAAACTACTGTGCCTTGTTGCTATGTGAACAAAACAACTTTGCAACTAATTTCCAAATGTCACTAAAATATGCAAAACACTGTTCTCTTTTTATCATACATGACTGTCAGCCAACATGGTAAGTCAGTGGATACATATTTACTTACTTCAGGAATCAGGAAGTTATGGAAACCTTCCTGAGTTGACTTGCTTAATTTCTCCACTTGCAGACCAGTTGCTAACTTCAAGAAATATCTTCCTTACAGTCATCTATATTTTTTCCCAAATCTGTTCTTCCTTAATTATCTTTCAGAGTTTACCCACTAAATTCAGGGAAAAAAAAACTTTCCTTTTCTTACTTCCTCAGTGGTTCATTTCTGAGGGAAGAAATGACCATATTTGATAAGTAAAAGCTAGTATAGATCTACTCAAAGAAAAGAAAGTCACACATTTTTAGACTGACTTAGATACAAGAAGCAGCACCACCAATATCTGAAATTATTGGACTCTTCTAAAATTGACAAGATTTTTTTCTTCTTCATATTTCCCTAGCACTGCATTTACACAAATATCTTAATCATTAAAAATATACTTCTGTTGTATTTTATCTCCTTTGTAATTTTGAATATTTTAGATGCATTCTTTTTATTTGTTTCAATTTTTTGGAATTTTTATTATTTAACCTACATCACCAGTTCGATGATTTAGGAGGGGTGATCTGGAAACCTAAATTTATAAATTTATAATTTTGTAAATAAAGGAATAGCCTTTTTGCTTCAATAAAGATCTTTTTGACTCAATAAATATGTAAGTCAGCCCATTTCTTACTGAAGGACTGGTGAATGTTTGTAATCCTTTAAGCAAGTAACATGTATTTAGCAACAAAAGCCCTAACTAAACATATCTCAGTTAGCTCAGGGATTATCAGGCTGAACTGTGTGAATATTTACTTTGCAAAAGAGACTCTTTGCTTTTCAAAAGAATTAGCCACAGTTTCCTTTAAACAGTTTTCCAAGTGACTAATCTTACTTCTGGATATAAAGCTTGGGGCTGCTAAATGGATTTTTAACATTTTCTCTGCTTTGTGTCCTACAAGCGCTCATTCTTTCATATGCCTTAATCATCCTTTAAAAACAAAATCAGTCTTGGGCCTCCGTGGTGGTGCAAGGGGTTAAATCTCAGCACTATGAAGCTATCAGCAGCCACTGCAGCAGGAGTTTGATCCCTAGCGAGGGAGCTACCCACATGGCGCAGCAGCCCTCTCCTGCCTCACCCGCTGTTCCCCTCAGCAGTGGATTTCAGTAGATCTGCCTGTTCTGCTCCCCACTCTGTTCTGTGAATCCTCTCACCCCCCACACCTCTGGCCTACAACGCAGCTCTATATGCATAAATAAATAAAATAAATCTTTTTTTCAAAAAGTATCAGACTTGGCTCTAGAAAAGGACCAGGCTGTTATTGGTCCTTTAATGTTATAGGTTCCCCTGCTCTGGCTACCTGCTTCCATAGAACAAGAGAAGAACCCCACAACTTACTAGCTGAGAAAACTGCTGCCCACAAGGTATACATTTTCCTCATCCAGATACCCCTATGCCTGCAAATCGTACCATCAGTGATGGATCAAATGTGTATTTATTGGTGCTTATTATGCAGCAGATGCTACTAGGCTCTTGGTGTGAAGATAACCAACTTGGTCTACCCACTGAAGTGACTCAGAGTGTATGGGAAGATTCCCTTCTTTGGAGTTAAAGCTTGTTCTTTTTCTGTAGCCCTTTCAACAGGCAGCTGTTCATGGGTATATTTCACAGCACAGCATGGTACGAATCTGTTCATCGATTTTTTTTCCTCCAAATCCTAAGGTATCTGTGGGAGAAGGCAATTTTTAAAGGAAACAATTCTCACAAGACCCAGTTTGAGAAAAAAACTCACTTCTGCCTCCTGTAAGACTCATTTTCACTATGCCTGAGAGCCGGCCAGCTGCCATTACTTCAACAGAACACTAGATGGCGCCAGAAACCGCCTCGTGAAGGTAACTTCACAAGCACCCCTGGGTCCTGCCTCCTTTTTCGTGGGGAATCTTAGCTTTTCACACAGTGCTGCGCATCTGCCCTCGAAGGACACGTCCTTTTCCTCCGACAAGGGCTAAACAAACAAGCATAAGCTGATATTCTAACAAAAGAAGCCCCCACCATGATCACCGACCAGATCCAAGGAACCAGCAGAAAGGCACCCAAATTTCACGACTTTCCAGTAATCCTGAGTTTTCATTTCCTTCTATGTTAATAAGTCAGAGGGGCAGGGAAAGGAAGGACTAGAGTCAAAATAAGGGGGGGGGGGTGCAATTGTATGGGGAAGATAACTATAATGAAAATGCATACATTGTGTAAAGATGAAAAATGATGTAAGAACTATATAAAATAAAATATTTTTTAAAAAGTCAGAATTTCACCTCGCCCCATGAGCAGGATGTGAGAACCAATGCAAGCAGAGATCTGAAAGGCTTTTAGTAACTGTGACAGATTATTTAGCAATTGCCATTAGCACACATTTGTGTGCCCCCAGCCCACACACATACACTCCCTCCCACCCATTCCAGATCAGAGGGTGTGAGGAGGCAACACCAGCTGAGCAGTTTCTCTAAGAAGGCCCGAGGTGTTCTGCCCAGGAATGCAGTGTTTCCATTGAACTTGGCCAACATACTCAATAGCATATCGGGGGAACAGACGTGTTATTCAGTTTTTGGATACCAAGGCCTTGCTCTCTTCACTCTGGTTTAAGGTAGGGCCCCAACTCAATTCCAGTCTCAGGCAGAAACCCTGAGGCACTCATTCCTTATCCTCTCAGCAAACTCCAAGTGAAGCTGAAATCTAAGCAAAACAGGTAAAGTAAAGGAAAAATAATTTAAATCTCCCTTTTCTCCCATATCCTGGTTTTAACTTTCCCTCCATAGGTAATCCCAGGCTGTCTCTATTAGGTAGGGAAATAAACAGTAAAAGGAATAGATACTCAAGCATGTTATCCCTTCCAGATGCGTTTATACGTTAGGAATAGTAGCAAAAGAGCAATGTTTCATCCAAATGAATACATCTCTAATGGTTGACTATGAAGCACTGTAGGGACAGAGATTTTTTTTTTTAAAGATTTGTTTATGTATACATACAAGAACTGGGGTACAGGCCAGAGTTGTGGGGGTGAGAGGACTCACCAGAGACAGAGTGGGGAACAGAACAGGCAGACTGACTGAAATACACTGCTGAGGGGAGCAGCGGGAGAGTCAGGAGAGGTCTGCTGCGCCATGTGGGTAGCTCCATGGCTGGGGATTGAACTCACGCTGCAGTGGCTGCTGATAGCTTCATAGATTGTGTCTTAACCCCTTGCGCTACCAGGGAGGCCCAGGACGGAGATTTTAAGTTACTATTTCTTGACAGCATTTTTTCCTTCTGTCCCCCACCTTCTTCTCTCTGGCCTTTGCAACAGATCATTCTCTGAAATGTGCCCGCTGTGCTTTTTTCCATTCCACCATAACCTTAGCAACCATACTTTTAAATTTACATTATCTTTCTTTCTGACTCTAAACTCATTGTTGAGATTCTTCTCCCTCCCCATACATACACACTCACAGAAATGAAGCTAGTCCCCAAACAAGCCCCAGAACTTAATTAATAATAACACTTTAACTCTTGCAATATTTTACAATTAACAAAGTGTTTGCATCCAGTAGTCAAAGGAGAAAAATGAGACACCATTCCATTGCCTGTGATCTTGGGCCTAACTGACCGCACGATTCAAACCCAAACACGGACCCCTGGTTCTGGGCAACCAAGGTCTGCTCTGGAGGAAAAGTATGAAGACTAAATGATACTGCCATACTCCACCTGCGACCTGAGGCCCACAGACTTACCATGAGCCCCAAAGGCAAATTATATCTATAGTCAGCATGGGGGAACCTCACTATCAGGGGTGGGGGAAGCAGAACAAAGAAGTCTTATCTCAAGCCCTCCACACTGTTATGTCCCTCAGCTTCGTTGAAACATGAAAGCGAAATTCCACTCTGAGCTGAACAGAGTAATCTTCCTGCATCCCAGATTCAGCCTTGGACTCTGGACACCCTGAAAAACTGTGAGATAGGGGGAGGAAAGCAGAACTGTCAGAAGCAAAGAAATCAGGGCTGTAAAACCCTAGTCTTCACTCCAGATTTCTTCATCCTCCCTGAGGACACCCATATGGAAAGTACATTCTAGGTGGTTGTGAAAGAAAGAAAAGCACCGCATACCCCGCATGGCTACTGAAATCCCCACCAATGCGTCTTCCTCCCATTGGGCCTTCTCACGTGGGTTTTGCCTTTGGCCACAAAGGGTTGCTGGGTCACCCCTTAGGACAGCCCCCTCCTGCCACACACACAAAAAGCCTTTGTGGGAGCTGGCACCCCTTTCTGACTGGGGATAGGAGTCTGGAGAGAGCCTCTGTACTGAAACAGAGCACTTTTCACTCCCGAGAAGGGGATAACTGGGGATTAAGGAGAATTAAGAGAGCTACTGTGGGGGCCTCCCTGGTGGTGCAAGGGGTTAAGACAAAGCACTATGAAGCTATCCACAGCCACTGCAGCACAAGTTCAATCCCCGGCCAGGGAGCTAACCATATGGCAAGGCAGACCTCTCCTGTCTCACCTGCTGCTCCCCTCAGCAGTGTGTTTCAGTCAGTCTGCCTGTTCTGTTCCCTGCTCTGTCTCTGGTGAGTCCTCTCACCCCTGCACCTCTGGCCTGTACCCCAGTTCTTACATGCATAAATAAATAAATCTTTAAAAAAAGAGAGAGCTGCTGCACAGGGCCACCCATCACTCAGGGTAGAGTCCAATAGTGGCAGCTCTACAAAAATCTCTTTTCAACATCCATATGAAATGGTTTCCTCTGGGAAAGCTGGGGAAGTGGCAGTAGCCCTCCAGAGCACCCCATTTCCAACACGGCCCCTCCATGTTGTAGCCGGTGAATCCTCTCACCCCTCTACCTCTGGCATACACCCAGTTCTTGTAGGCATGAATAAATGAAAATAAATCTTAAAAAAAAATTTAACCCATTCACATCTTCTCAAATTTATCCCTTCTAGATCTGCTTCTTGATCTGAGAGTTGAGCTCAATGCCAACCCTGCCTTTTAAATTGTGAATGTAGGGCCTCCCTGGTGGCGCAAGGGGTTAAGCACCACACTATGAAGCAATCCGCATTCTCTGCAGCACAAGTTCAATACTGGGCCAGCCAGGGAGCTACCCACATGGCACAGCAGACCTCTCCTGTTTTGCCCACTGCTCCCCTCAGCAGTGTATTTCAGTCAGTCTGCCTGTTCTGTTCCCCACTCTGTCTCTGGTGAATCCTCTCACCCCCCATACCTCTGGCCTGTACCCCAGTTCTTGTATGCATAAATAAATATTTTTAAAAAAAGTTAACAATGCTAAGAAAATGCCAATGCTAAAAAAAAAAAAAAAAAAAAACCAGGGTCACCCTACTTGGAATTTGCCCAGGAAAATGCTTTACTTGGAAAAGAAAAAACTTTAGACAGTGGCCACAGGCCATTATTGCGGTTGTGGGATTCCTTCCGCACAGCCCCAGCATGGCTTTGCCCAGCACAACAGGGGCCTCTTCTGATACTGGCTCAGAGGGCATTCACCCCATCCAAGCTCCTACACTCTGTTTTCCTTGGAACTTTCTTTATAAACACTTAACTATAGCCCGACCCCACTTATCTTAAATGAATGTACCAGGCATGACTCCTGGGACCAAGCCAGAAAAATAAGGAGACAAACAACTCTGACTACTTTGCTAATGTCTTCCTGATCAAGGAAGGAGAGGCAAGGAGTCTCAAAGGGGGAAATATCACTGGAAACAGTAGGTGGAAGAACCAGAGGAGGAAAACATGCCAGTTACCATTAACTCAGAACAGGTAACCAGTTGGAAAGAACCGAGCTGCGGCTTCTCCACAACACAGGGGTTAGGTCATGGACATTGATGGGTAAGTGGTATGTTTTGCCAAACAGAGAACGCACTTCTCAAGTTCATGCTTTGCATTCAAGAAGCCTTAATCCTTAATACACCATTTTTTCAAGGTTTATTTATTTATGTATATAAGAACTGGGGTACTGGCCAGAGGTGTGGGGGGCTGGGAGGGCTCACCAGAGACAGAGTGGGGAATAGAACAGGCAGATCTACTGAAATACACTGCTGAGGGAAGACAGGAGAGGTCTGCTGCGCCATGTGGGTAGCTCCCTGGCTGGCCGGGGATTGAACCGTGCTGCAGTGGCTGTGGATACCTTCATAGTGCTGCAACTTAACACCTTGGGCCACCAGGGAGGCCCGGATAATTAATTTTAGATGAGGTTCTCAGGGTGGTGGTCCCATGGCAGGATTAGTATCCTTATAAAAAGGACTCAGCGCTCCCTTCAAGAAGAGGTTGTGCGTGCACAGCGAGATGGAGGTGTCCTACAAGCCCAGAGACAAAGCCTTGTAAAGGGAAGACAAACCTTGCCAGCAGCTTGGTCTAAATTTCCTGGCTTCTAGAACTTCGAGAACTATGTCTCCACTCTCTCAGTCACCCAGTCTAAGATATTTTGCTGTGGAAGCCAAGTTGACCAGAACAGGAGGACTCAGAAGTCACAGTCCTTCCGTTAAGTTCCTCCCCAAGGCCTGAGGCTCAGGATATCCTAATATCACCACAGGAGGTCAAATAAATCAGGTCACTGAGGGGCCTCCCTGGTGTAACAAGGGGTTAAATCTCAGCACTATCAAGTTGTCCAAAGGCACTGCAACATGAGTTCAATCCCCGGCCAGGGATCTGACCCACATGGCGCAGCAGACCTCTCCTGTCTCCCCGCTGCTCCCCTCAGCAGTGTATTTCAGTCGACCTGCCTGTTCTGCTCCCCACTCTGTCTCTGGTGAATCCTCTCACCCCGGCTCCTCTGGCCTACACCCCAGTTGTTGTATGCATAAATAAATAGTTCAACTAGCCCAAGAACCTCCTATTTTCCAGTAAGGGAAAATTTCCCCTCCATTCCTACATACCTAACACCTCAACTGAGTCATCCAGGAGCAGTCACTGAATCAAAAGGAGGTGAGCATAGCATTTACTCAAGTGTTGAGAAACACATGTTTCAAACAATATATGAAACAAGACATCAAGAGGAGCTGGCAGTTGTCTTTGCCTCTGTACAGTGAGGCCCAAGACAGATGTTCTTTGGGTTAAATGGTTTCAGCATCTGCAAGGCCTCTGAAAAATATCAATTTCATATTGTGAGTAACTGAAATGACTTCTGTATCTCCCACATCTGATTCCACATTCCTGGTGATCAAGCTGCTTCCGCAGCGTCCACAAGGACTCTCAATAAATATTAACCAGGAAAATCTCTCCCCTTCCCTGTTTCTGGCTTTGCCATTTCATTCTGAAAGGTCTGTCTGAGGCCTTCGTGTTTGCTCTATTCCTGTGGAAAACCCCCAAGTGAGGATCAGGCCTGGTTTAACCTGCTTCCGACTTAGTCAGGAGTTAAACTTTTCTGACTATGAAAAGGCCTGTTCCATGTTCCAACACCCTGAGGGAGCAAGTTAATCATAGGGGGACCCTGCTATGTTCCTTCTGAATATTCTAACTCCTCAGCAGCAGCAGTGCTCTCTGTTCTCACCACTGCTGTCTCCCTCTCCACATCAGTCCATTCCTGAAACCTTCCCATGCCTCTTTTCAGAATATGTCTACAGGTCTTCGAGTTCACCCCTGTTCCAGATCATCCCCTACTCTCTGACACATGTCACAATGACTTGAAAAGATGCTCAACTTACCCACGGAGGTGAACACCAGGAGAACGTGAACTATGTCTTGTTTATTATCACCTCCCCACCCTCGACCTTCATCCATAACACCAGGCCTGTTCCGTCATGAACATTCAACACACTTTGTTCAGTGGCTTGATTGGGGTTTTCCTTCCCATCTCAGAGTTCATTTCTGTCTAAAGTGCTGTGGAACATGCTCCAAAGAGGTGGGACCCTGTACCCCCAAATTGCATACAATGCTGTAAACCGCTGTTACCGCAATAAAAATAATACAATGCAAAATTTTAATGAAAAAACAATGGTAGGGCCTCCCTGGTGGCGCAAAGGGTTAAGACACAACCTATGAAGCTATCCACAGCCACTGCAGCACTAGTTCCATCCCCCGGCTGGCCAGGGAGCTACCCACATGGTGCAGCAGACCTCTCCTGACTCACCCGCTGCTCCTCTCAGCAGTGTATTTCAGTAGATCTGCCTGTTCTGTTCCCCACTCTGTCTCTGGTGAGTCCTCTCACCACCCACACCTCTGGCCTATACCCCAGTTCTTGTATGCATAAATAAATAAATCTTTTTTAAAAAATGGTAATAATAAAACCAAGTCCCAGGGATTTCTTTTTTTTTTTTTTTTTTTTTGCCATAATATTAAGAGAGAGTATTTCAATAGAATGGCCAGGGAATAAAGGAAGCTACAGAGAAGAATGAAAATCTCTGTGGTCTTCAAACCCGGCCTCAGCTCTCTGGTCAAGGCACCCACCTACTTGCCTAGAGTCACACCAGCTATTCTTATAACAGTGGGGGACGGACTGGTTTTACCTGAAAAGCAGCTCAATCAGCCTGGAACTTTCCAGGGCTCCCTGGATCTCTAGTGAGAATGACCCCGCATTTAATTTAGATTCCTTTTCACCATAATCTCAAAGCATTCTCTAAGTAAAGAACTGATCTTTATTAAATCCTATGTTCAGTCCTCCTCCCACCCATAATTACTCCCTTTTGGGTCTTTGCAGGCAGCCTGAGCTGTGACACTGAAGAAGGGGAGGGGCCCCCCACAGCCATGACTGCTCACACTGCTGGCCTCCAGCTGCCCCTGGTCACTCACAGGCTGGACTGGCGACTGCTACTGTCACCAATTTCACGCATGATGTTGTCCAGGAAGTGATGCTGGGAGCATTTTGCAGCGACTGGAACAATGTTTCTGCCATATGTTCCTGCAGCCAGAACAATGACAAGGCTTCTTCCAATTCTGTCTCCCCCACAGGCTTGGAGAAAGCTCTTTGTGAGGCCTGGCTGAGTCACAGATGGACACTGGGCTCTGGACAGCACCCCCCCGCGCCCCGTCCCTCACAGATGCTGAAAGAATTTGCATATGATGAATTCCATCTGCCAAGTTTTTTACAAAAGCAAAAGAGAGGCATTTTTCCCCCTTCAGAGCTGATGGTGGCTTTGACCATTAGAATGCATCCAAAGGCAAGAGCAGCTAGAGACATGTAGGGTAAAGAAAATGTCAGGCTTTTCTGCCCTTCCGCCATCAGGATAGATGATGGATCCTTGTCCTGAATGCATGCCTGATGGCGGGCACCTGGAATAGGGTGTGGGCATAGGTAGATGGGATTCACCTGGGCTAAGACTGTGCTTTTAAGGGCGGCATCACGGGGACGCCAGCAGAAGCTGAGAAAGAAGCCGATGAGAGAAGCAAAGAAGCAGAAGCAGAGAACACCAGAGAGCCCAGAAAGAGTGAAGACTTGCTGGGGGCTGGGAGGCCTGCCAGCCTGCCAGCCCCCGAGCCAGCACCCCTGCCTGCCATATGCCTGGTGAACGCCAATAAAAAACCTGCAAAACCAATGAGGACTCTGACTCCGCCTTTACCCGGTCTGCATGGGACCAGAAAACCTGCACTGTGGCCAGTCCTGCCCTCTACAATTGGCGTAAGTCGGCAGGATCCATGCAGACGGGTACTGGAGCCCTCCGAAGACCTGGAGGGACTAAGGAGAACAGACTGTTTGCCTGTGATGACGCTGGAGGCGTCATGGCGGCACAGAAGGTGGACAACGTCCACGAGCTACAGGACAAGACCTGGCGTGAAGGACACGCCCGAGAGAACCAGCCAACGACACCCGAAAGGACCGGCCAATGACCCCTGAGGCAGCAGAATCGTCGGGGAGGAGAGGACCACGATTCAGCGCTCGCCGGTGCTGATGCAGGGAGAGGCCAATGGACTTCAACTGATGGACATGGACTGATGAACTTGGACTGACAATCCCGCCAGAAGGCGGAGGACCTTGGCAGGTTATGGGTTTTTTTTTGTTGTTTGTTTTGAGAATCTGGGGGTGGCCAGTGGGCCTTGATGGCCAAAAGCAGCCTGTGCATGCCCAGCAGCCAGGTGGAGGAGAAAAGCCAACTGAGAAGGCAAAAGCTGGTGCTGATGCTAAGTTGAGAAGCCCTGAGCGGCTGTTAAGCAGCCTGGGTATGCTGAAGCCCTGGGAGTCTCGTAAAATCACCTGTGGGTGATGCCCTGCTCATGCTTGAGTGAGGGTGAGGAGCTGAGGAACCCGTCCTTGGGGGACGGGTGGGGAATGTGGCTTGGGGTGGAACCCAAGCCAAATGTAGAGTTTGGATCCCCGACCCATGTGCTTGTGCAGTGGGTTGGCCTGAGTGCAGGGGTCTGCGAGTCCCATGGGTGGCCATGAAGGCCGAGTGTTGGAGCGACTGCAGACAGAAACCCTGAGGGTTGGCGATTACCCACAACAGAAGAGAATCGCCAATCCCAGAGCTAGTGCATCCTGGGGGTGGATGCTGTGTGTGTGTGGCTTGTAGCTGAGACGACAGCCAGAGAAGGCCAGGAAGCCCAACGGCTCCTGGTGTGTTGCAATAGATGCCGTGAGTGATTCCCCTCCCTCGTATGAGCAGTGCCTTCGGCAGCAGATTTGGTGGCTCACCTGCTGGTACCAATAATTGTCTTTTGCACTAGGTTGGGGCCCTGCCTGGACTTATTTGTGTTCTGTTGTATTTTGTTATACTGTGATGTATTTGCTTTTGTGGGCCATGGCTGCATTGTTTGTTTGCTAAGTTGTATATATGTAGATTATATGGCAGAAAACCCTGAGGGGGTGGACTGTAGGGTAAAGAAAATGTCAAGCTTTTCTGCCCTTCCGCCATCAGGATAGATGATGGATCCTTGTCCTGAATGCATGCCTGATGGCGGGCACCTGGAATAGGGTGTGGGCATAGGTAGATGGGATTCAGCTGAGCTAATACTGTGCTTTTAAGGGCAGCGTCACGGGGACGCCAGGAGCAGCAGTAGAAGCCAAAGCCGTAGCCAAAAGAGAAGCAGAGAAGCAGCAGAACGAACTCCAGAGAGCTCAGATAGAGTGAAGACTTGCTGGGGGCTGGGAGGCCTGCCAGCCTCCCAGCCCCCGAGCCAGCACCCCTGCCTGCCATATGCCTGGTGAACCACAATAAAAAATCTGCAAAACCACTGAGGACTCTGACTCCTCCTTTACCCGGTCTGCATGGGATCAGAAAACCTGCACTGTGGCCAGTCCTGCCCTTCCAAGACATTAAGCAAAAAGCCCAGCTTCCCTCCATGATGATTCCCCCCAGTGGTGATTTGGAGAGGCTGAGTAGCCTAGGGGTTCTGTGGCTGCATCTGAATTCAATCTGCCCAGCACTCTGCCCTTCTCCAAAGAGACCGTAGGAACTATGGCTGTGGCTTCTTACAGACCCTTGCAGAGATCCTAGAAGACTGTGACCTCTATTTGGGAACTTTTTATCCCATATGTTGGAAAAACACACAGGACATCCCAGACTCCTACACACTCATCTTTAAAACCAAAGTCACAGGGAAATATCTCTCTCCAGGTCCCTACCACGTAGCCAGTGGCTGAACTGGGAGCCCAGAAGTCCTTCAGGTTGCTTCAATTTCCCTCTATCGGGTGAGTTATTTCTAAGCAGTTGGTTACTCTCCTTTCCTCTACCCTGATGATTACATGAAGTTTGTTGCATTTCTCCTGTTCCTCCCCAAACCTCTGCCCACAAAACTATCAAGAGTCATTTCTCTGATTTCATCACCCCCGGCTCAAAATTCTTTTTTTTTTTTTTTTAAAGATTTATTTATTTATTTGTACAAGCACTGGGTACATTCAGAAGCGCGGGAGGGTGAGAGAATTTACCAGAGCCAGAGCGGGAGCAGAACAAGCAGACTGATGAAGTACACTGCTGAGGGGAGCAGCGGGCACGGCAGGAGAGTTCTGCGTGCCATGTGGGACCCTCACCGGTGGCCAGGGATGGAACTGGTGCTGCAGAGGCTGCGGGAAGCTTCGCAGCCCAGTGCTCAACCGCTGCACCACTGGGGAGGCCCCCCTGGCTCAAAATTCTTCAGCAATGCCCCATTTATCTTGGAGCTGACTCTCCGGTAGCTTCAGGCCCTCCCAACCTGTCACCCATACTAACACCCCAGCTCCTCCTGGACTCCAATGATCGTAAATGGCATTGAGCTCCACAAACCTACCAGCCTGTTGCATTGTAAGGAACGTGTTCTTATCTTTACCATGCATTTACTCTCCGTTTTGTTTCCAGCCTTCAAGACCCCCAAATATTTAACGGACTTAACTAATTTCTTTTTTTAAAAGATTTGTTTATTTATGCAGACAAGAGCTGGGGTATAGGCCAGAAGTGTGGGGGGTGAGAGGATTCACTGGAGACAGAGCAGGGAACAGAACAGGAAGATTGACCGAAGTACACTGCTAAGGGGAGCAGCAGGCGAGACAGCAGAGGTCTGCTGTGCCATGTGGGTTGCTTCCCGGTCGGCCAGAGAGCGAACTCATGCTGCAGAGGCTGCAGACAGCTTCACAGACTGCATCTTAATCCCTGTGCCACTAGGAAGGCCCCTAATTTCTTCTTTTTATGTAGAATAACTGGGGTGTAGACCAGCAGACAGGGGTGAGAGGATTCACCAGAGACAGAGTGGGAAGCAGAACAAGCGGATCTACTGAAATCCACTGCTAAGGGGAGCAGCGGGAGAGACAGGAGAGGTTTGAGACAACATATGTGGGTCAGTTCCCTGGCTGGGGATCAAACTCTGGCCATTACTGTGATAGCACTGAGACTTAACCTTTAGGCCAACCAGGGAGGCCAGGATTTAGCTAATTTCATTCTGTCCCCCTGTCTAAATCATTAGTCCATTCTTATCTTATTTTTTTTATTGCCTGAGATCAGCCAAAATTTGACACATTCATTTTCCCCACTCTACCATCCCCAAGCAAGGAAATTTCCAAGGGTGTCTGGCAAGGAGTAAGCTCATAGTGAAGATGACCAGGTGGCAGGCAGAATAAAGAAGCAGAAAGGAACTATGTCTTTGGTACCTTGGAGTGACTGAGTCAAGTCTGTCTGGAGTGACTCTCTTATCTAGACTTTTCAATTTTCATCAGCCAGCAAATTCCCTGCATTGTTTAAGGAAGTTTGAATTGAATTTTCCATCTCTTGAAACACAGAGAACTTTATCTGGTGCTGCAGAAACTAACCATATTCTCTTTGAAACAAACAACTTTCCTGAGAATAAATGATAAAAGAATATAAAGCCAAGAGGGCTCAGTACACAGCAGCCAATAGTCTCAGGCAGCTTGCATTCTAAAGGGAAATTTGCCTGCAACTTCTTGAGGCTCTAGTTTCTTGTGCTTTTTCCTTCAATCTATAAATTTCATGCATTCCCAACAACTCTTTTTTTAATTTATGACACAGTTGCTAGTAATAAAGTCTGGAGAGATGCCCCAGTCTGTTTGGACAGCTACAACAAAATACCACAGACAGGGTAGTTTATAACACAGACATTTGTTTCTCACAGATGTGGAGGCCAGAAGTTCAAGATCAGGGTGTGAGCCTGGGCAAGTTCTGGGGAGCACTGTCATCCAGGTTGTAAGCTGCTAACATCTCTCTTTGTCCTCACATGATGGAGAGTAAGCTGCTCTCCGGGAGCACAGTTAAAAGAGCACTAACTCCATTTGTGAGAGCTTTGCCCTCATTATTTAATCACACCAACCCCCCCAAACCTCACTTCTTAATACCATCTTGGATATTAGGTTTCCAACCTATGAATTTCAGTGTCTGAATTCAGACCACAGTGAAAGAATTCTACAGTTCCTTCATGCATGCATTCAGTTGTTTTTGTTTTTCTTTTTAAATAACACTTGTATTGAGCATGTACTATGTGCTTGCCAGTGGGAATCACATACTCATATGTACCTGAGATCTTCTAGCCTCAGGTCACAGTTTGCCAAATGTGGCCCCTATCCTGTTTTTGTAAATAAAGTTTTATCAGAACCCTGTTGTGTCCACTGGTTTGCATTCTGCCTGGGGCTGTTTTCTTAGCACAATGGCAGAATTAAGTCATTGCCACAGAAACCATATGGCTTGCAAACCCTAAAATATTTACTATCTGGCACTTTACAGAAAAAGTTTGCCAACCTCTGCTCTAGGCTATTCACCACCATGAAAAGTTCTGGTTACAATAAACCTCCCTTCCCTGAAGAGCTGTAGTGAAACATACTTAACCAACTTCCACGCAATGCAGTCCCAAATATCAAATTACACTCCTTAAAAATAAACATAGGGGAAGAAAAAGAATGTTTTTAAACATACATTCAATTGAATGCACTTTGAGTTTCCAGAACTAACTGGTATCACAAATGAAATGCAGGCCCCATGAACCATTATCAGGATTCTCCTTGATGGAGGGGGAGGGAACCCAAAACCCACCCCAGTTGGTGCCCACGAAAAACCAAGACAATATGACAGACAATATGACTCATTAACAAAGAAAAGAGGTCAGTGTTTTCTCTATCTTTTCCCCTGCTCAGCTTACTGTTCAGAAAAAATGACCTGATTTCAACAAATGAAAGCTTAGGGCTAGGAGAGAAAAACCAATACCAGTCCATTTTTAAGAATGAATGCCAAAGGGCCTCCCTGGTGGTGCAAATGGTTAAGACACAGCACCATGGAGCAATCCTCAGCCACTGCAGCATGAGTTCCATCCCTGGCCAGGGAGCTACCCACATGGTATAGCAGATCTCTCCTGTCGTGCCCACTGCTCCCCTCAGCAGTGTATTTCAGTCAGTCTGCCTGTCCTGCTCCCAACTCTGTCTCTGGTGAATCCTCTCACTCCCTATATCTCTGGCTTGTACCCCAGCTCTTGTATGCATAAATAAATCCTAAAAAAAAAAATGAATGCCAAAGCTGAAATCTAGAAATTAGGTCTCTGTTCTTCTATACTGGTCTGTGGCAACCCACAGGTCAGCTTCTAGTCTAAGTAGCCCCATTACTGGGAGGCTTCCTCAAAGCTCTTCATGGGAACCAGAAGGATGAATCACTCCTATTAGTGCACAATGGAGTGGAAAAGCACAGCTTGTTGGCTCCAACATATGCCTACGAGGATTTGCTTTGCCATTTATAATGTCTACAATATAAAAGAATGTGTTTTCCTTCTCTGAACTGTGTTTTCCTCAACAAGATGCAGGATGCTAATTCCAAAGGTTGCTAGAGCATGGGATGGGGTCATCTGTGAAAGTATCTAACAACATTACAGACACAGAGCAGCTTCCTTCCTCTTCCCTTCATCCTTGCACATGTAAGAAAATGAAAAACCTATCCCAGCCTGAACAAGAAAATCAATTTCCTAGTAGTGGGAGTCTTTCCTGCATTCAAGGAAAAACAATAGTTAAATGTTGAGCAATACAGAGATTGAATTATGTTCTAGGACTTTCTCTTCCCCATTACCTTGACTCCCAAGCCCAAGATTAAAGATGAGCATAGGCTGCTATTGCTAAATGAACAGACTGCTGCAGGCATCCATCAGTTGTAACCACTGATGGAAACTTGGCCACTGCTACCCTCTCCGAGGCAGCCTGACACACTTGGATCTAATTGGCAGTCTCTTTTAGAGCAGCCAAAAAATATAGTGTCAAACACATCACAGATCAAAGCAAAGACAGACTCGCTAGCGGCCACAGGGCTTTGATTGCCCAAATTAGGCAGGCAGGTCTGTGGGCTTTGTTTCAGAACAGGTAAATGCTCACTAGCTTGTTTAATGGAAACTTCTAGAAGACCCAGATTTAGCTAGCGGGATGCAAAACATGAAGGAACAAGAGACAGCATTCAGGCTAGCTGGCAGCTTGGGTGGTCAGAAGGAGAGACCAACTTATTTTCATCTTACCTCCAAGTAATTAGGAAATTAATTAATACACTCTTCTGCATTTCCATATGATGAGTGAGTTAGGCTTTTCAAGAAGAAATATGCCCCAGTCGTGAGCTCAAAAATGTCAACGACACCTATCAACACTCTTAAACACTTTATTTGTAGGAAAAAACAAAATTTCTACTTTTGATAGAAAACAAAAAAGAAATTCTAACTCCAACATTACATGGAAATACCTATCCACTAGGACTGAAATGCTATATTCCCATTGAATATGGTTCATCTTTTTCCCCTGAAAAATACAGAAAACTTTATCCAGTAAAATATACATGCCACACAATTTTGCATACAATTTCAGGACTGAGAGTTTTCCTGAGAACCGCCCACGGGTCCCCCTCTCTAGCTCTGTACATCCTAGGTTAGAGATTCCTGGGAAAAGGGCCTCCCCTGGTGGCACAGCAGTTGAGCACTGGGCTGCGAAGCTGCCCACAGCCTCTGCAGCATCAGTTCGATCCCGGGCCACTGGGCGAGCATCCCACATGGCGCGCAGACCTCTCCTGCTGCCTGCTGCTCCCCTCAGCAGTGTATTTCGTCAGTCTGCCTGTTCTGCTCCCTGCTCTGGCTCTGGTGAATTCTCTCACCCTCCCACGCTTCTTACTGTACCCAGTGCTTAAATACATACATACATACATACATACATGCATACATACATACATCTTTAAAAAAAATAAGATTACTGCGAAAAAAAAGGACAAAGTCATTTACTAAATAATGGTTACATGATGATTTGTTATTTCTTCTAATTTATGCAAATCACTTTTCTCATTAAAAAAACTCCAATTTAGACCTTGTAAGGACCAGCAAATATTGTTTTAAATATTAACACTAAAGTACCTGACAAATAAGTTGGACACTCAAATATCATCCATTATTATTATCACTACTGGGAGGAAAAGAAGATTCTGTGGCAAGCTTTGATTCTTTAGCGTATGTATCATTGCTGAAAGGTTTTACAAAATCCCTTCTCTTACTGGGTTCACATATATGACCCAGGAATTCCATAAATTTTGAAAACACTAATGGGCAGGGATGAAGGGCACCCTGAGACCCCCAAACTTGCACACTCTAAATGTGTTCTGCCATTCACCACATGAAGACAAAGCATAATCTCAGTATGTAAGACCTTCCAATAAAAAACCAATTTTATAGAATTAATGTGCATTTACCCCTTGTGAATAAATGCCAAGTCAAAAAGGGTTGGCCCATAGTGGGGAGACTAGGGCCTGAAAAATTGCCCCAACTGTAAAGCACCTCCTGCTGGGGACCCACCGGAAAGGCCCAGAAAGGGCCAGGCAAGTCTGGAAAGAAAAAAGCAAACTCAAAATACAAGTCAAGTCAATAACTGCCACTGTCAGCCTCCCCATGGGTCTCTCACACACGTCTGTCTCTTCCAAGTGTCTCTTTCCATGTCCCCTCAAGTCTCTGGCACAACAAGTTCAAGGCTGAGAAGCAAGCTGGCCTTCTTCACATCTCTCTCTGCTCCACATACCTCCTCCAGGTCTCCTGTTCCCACTCAGCAACACCCTTCATCAGATAGGGCAGGAAACATGGAACCTCCCCTTTTTAGGTTTTAGAGTAGGTTTAGGTTCAATTCTACACTTCTGGACACTCTTCTGCTCACCTCGGTTGAGTTACTGTTTCTAGAATTGCTTTTACAAGTGTTCCCAGATCACCATGCAATTGCTCTTCAGTTATCATAGTTCTTTCATATGACTGTCACTCTGCTTTGTTTAAAAGCTGCCTTCTTCCCTCTTCTAAGACATCAATGCCTAAGTCCAGAGAGTGCTGAAGAAGGTCCCTTTCAATCAAGTTGCCAGTTGCAGCTTCTCCACTTCAATCTCACTGTCACTGAAATAGCCTGTCACAGGCACCTTCTAACACACAGGCGACCACACTGCACAGCATCACCGGCTCCTAGGTGCTCCATGTCAGCTGTCTATGTAATAATGACTGCTCCTTGCATCTGTGATCCCTCAGTTTTCAGAGTTTTCTTTACTTCTTCCTAGTCAATTCCCCACTCCGTCAATCCTGTTATGGATACTAACTCTTTAAGTTAAATTTTCCTATTCTTATTGCAGTGTGACTCTTTTCTGACTGGATCCTGATTTACACACCTGTGAAACTTTATAAATTCACTTAAGTGCACAAAGGCCACTGTTTTAAGAACATAAAGTGCTGTTTCCCTAGGTATAGTGTCACGGAACTGGCATATCAAAAATTACAAGAATCTTGCAGTCAGGATAGACAATTAGAGCTACAATTATGTTAAGCAATTGGGTCAGGAAAAAGACAAAACGTGCAAGCTGACCATAGATCTGAGGCATCCAGCAGAAGAGGGGAAGGGAGGGGGTCAAAACAGGAGGAAAGAACACAAGCGACAATGGAGATGTGGATCACAGGTGCTGTGTGGTGGGGGAACTACAGGGACTATACCGGAGGGAAGAAATCAAATATTGTACAAAAATGAACAACAATATTAGAAAATAAATAAATAAATTTAATTATAAAAAAAGTTTCATCCTCAACCCACCTAACTGCTATGAATATTAAACTATTTGCTAAGCTAAAGTCAATCATTGCTATAAATCTGTACCTTTTAATATATATATATATATATATATCAATATTCCACATCTGTAACATTTGAATTTAGGGGCCTCGTAGTGGCGCAAGGAGTTAAGCATAGCACTGTGAAGCTATCCACAGCCTCTGCAGCACAGGTTTGATCCCGACCAGCCAGGGAGCTACCCACATGGCACAGCAGACCTCTTCTGGCTCACCCGCTGCTCCCCTCAGCAGTGTATTTCAGTAGATCCACCTGTTCGGTTCCCCACTCTGTCTCTGGTGAATCTTCTCACCCACCCACACCTCTGGCCTGTACTCCAGTTCTTGTATGCATAAATAAATAAACCTTTAAAAAAATTGAATTTAATGGAAATAAACACAGATGCTCTAAAACTGAAACACTATAATTTGTACCCTTCAGAGAAAAACTTGTTTATAGAATATGTTCTAATTTTTTTTTCCACAAAGAAATTCTCAGTTAATCCCCAAAAGAAGAGGTTGCACAGGCTATATAATCCCAATGCAAAAACAAACTTAGGAAATTTTCTTATTTTTAAAGAAAAACAAAATATACTTGGAAATCAAAGCCTGTCTAGGTAAAATCATTAGCAAGAAGTCAATATGGTGATTATTTTGCAGAAAAGGCCAATAGTGACATTATTTATTAAAATAATATCATATGCTCTCACAGTTACATTGAAATGAAAATTCATGGTTTTAAATCTTTTCACAATTCAATAAGAATGAAAATTAGTGAAGCATTAACCCAAGTTGAAAAAGAGATAATTTTTTTTTAAATCTAAGGAAAATTAAAGATCAAAAACAAAGTAATGATTTAGAAATAAAAGCAAATTACTAAATCCAAGAGTTATTTGTCTGAAACGACTAAGGAAATAAATATCTGGCTGTTAAGGAATACCAGAGAAAACTGAGAGGAAACCAGATAAAACCATCATTCCAAGATTCAGAGATTGTTTCTGATAACAAAAGACGTTTCTCTGACTCAGTTCTTAAAATATTCACCCTCTCAGTACAACACAAGTATTAAAAGAATGGCTAAAGCAACAATAGCCTAAACGAGTACCTATGGGAGAATTTAGGAAAACTGTCCAAACCTTTCTCTCTTCAAATAAAAGATTTCGCTTTTCTTCCTTGAATATCCACTGATCAGCCCTTAAGAACTATTGGGGAGCTGATCTCTCCTTCCACGATTTGTACAGTGATTGCTGTGTTGGTCTCAGATCGTTATACACAGCTATTCTTTCTTGTTTCCTAAAATAAAGGGTATTGATTAACAGAAGGCCAAAGCCAAATTGGCCAGAATTCCATGTTCCTTCTCCCTGACCCCTTTCCTGTGTTCAGCCATGTTAAGCAGAGCTCCAGAAGCTACTGTGTCAGACCTACAGAGAGCAAAGGGCTTGTATTTTCCAAGGGCAAAGGAATATTCTAATAAGAACGGGCCAATCATCAATTATAAAATAGATTTGAATGTGTTAAAAGGTAGCGCCATAAACTTTAGTCTTTCACATATAAAACGCAAGTACATAACATAGGATTACATCAGTTTAGCTTATTAGCAGACAGAGTGGCAGCTAAGGAAGGGAAAAGACACACCTCGTTGCACTTTTTAAAGGGAATTCCTTTGCAAGTAAATGAAAACAACATGGTTAATTAACTTCCTCAAAGTACTTTCAGAACTCAGGTCTATTTCCCGTCTTTGTTAAACTTTAGTTCTCCTGGTTTTCCAAAAAAAAGATTGAAAGCATTTCTTAAGCACCAACGAAATTCATAAATATAAGAAACTCTCCTCTACCCCCTATTTTCATAAGGATTAACTAAAGTTATAAAATGAAGCAGAGACCCATCTCCCACACAGTTTTTCTGCATTTGATCTGGCTGTTCTTTCATCCTGCTCTATGAGTAATTTTATTTATTCTCTGCTTTGTTCCAAAAAGGATTTAAGGGTAAGTCCTATGAGTAAGCCTCACATTACAAAAAACCCTTTTTAAGCTGACTCTGGATAATGGACAGATAACAATTGTACGGAAGCTTTAAGATTCAAGTAAGAAAACAATAATATATGGAAAACTTTTTAAAGCACTTGTTATGCAGATGCTAGTCATCAAAATGCCAGCGAAGTATATTCATATACATATATAACATCTCTCTCGTCTGCTCTCCCTTGCCTTATTTGTCCAAAGATACTATTTTGGACCAGGCCTTCAGCAGACATTACCTGGACCACCACAGCCGTCTATTAAATGGTTCTGCTACTTTCAACTTTTCCCCTTACAATTCAACTGAGACACTGCTGTCAGTTTAAACAGCTAAAATGTGCCTTTGCACATATCACCCTTCCAGCCCAGAACTCTTACATGGCTGGCTTCTCACTGTACCAATAACCCACCAGCTCCTGAGCACGGTCAAGGTTCTCTTATATATATCATCCTTTCCTGGCTCTCCTCCACCCCAAGAGTAATTAGTTTCAGCTTAATAGGCCTATTTATTGCTCCCCAAGTCACCTTGCTCTCATCAGTCCCCTAGCTGCTGTGCACTCACCTCTTCTTTATGATCACAATCTTAACAATCTTTCAAAGTCTTGTAAAACCCCTAACCAGAATGTTACAGCAACATCTGTCTTACCCTGGATGTTCACAGCACCGATGGCTACCACCTACCTGTCATTTTTCGGGCATGATCTGATATGTATATTTATCTTCCGATTGGCCAAAATGTCCTTTCTCCTAAGCCAGACTAAGTCACTTTAGGCAACTAAGTGCCACACATTTGTTTGTGCAAAGCAGCCATTGAATATATGTTTCATCATTGGAGCAGTAACCTGACAGTCTTGGCTTCTTCAGTGTGTTCAGCTATATGTACATGCTTCTCAAGCAGATGCACCCTAGGGGTACAATGTACATGTCTACCTGTTTCATCACAAGCACCTTCCCGCTGCTCCCCTCAGCAGTGTATTTCGGTCAATCTGCCTGTTCTGTTCCCCACTCTGTCTCTGGTGAATCCTCTCACCACCCCCACACCTCTGGCCTGTACCCCAGTTCTAGTACACATAAATAAATAAATCTTAAAAAAAAAAAACAACGGTTGGTAGTTTGTTTTCTTCTCTATTGCATCTATAAACTGCTTCCTTTTCAAGTACGGAAGGTTTTTATCAGTTTGGTTTCATTTCCCCATTGACGAAATAAGAAACCATCTGTTCCCACACTAGAGAGGTTACCATTTTCTAAGAGAGTAGATGATCAGGATTTACATGCTCTGATGGCACACTCCAGTGAGTCTGATCACCGAAAAATGAAAGAAAAATGTGTAATGGGATGAATGAATGAAAGAAAGAAGGCAAGACCTTAGGTACAAGTCACAGGGAAATTTCATTTTTTGAAGTTTTTCCATGAGTCTACACACACTTCAAAAAATGTATTCAAGTATTTTGTTTGCGATTTTTTGCACCTCTTGATCTTGATGTCCTTTGGACAGTCCCTTCTTGCTGTTTTGTTCTTTTCTCTTTTATGGCATAATTACTTTGCGACCAATTACTTGTACAATGAAAATACTTGAGGCGAAGTTGCTTTGGTGAAGCTACGTTAAGAGCCCTGGAGGGAACAAGATAAAGCAAAGCATTTTACAAAGTCCATTTACTTAGATAATTGGCAGTGTTACCTTGAAAATGAAATCAAAATCATATCGAGTAGATGATAATTTTCAAATGAATTTTAAGGATAATAAAATTAGAAAGTGGAACAGGAGATGTGAAATAAGTTTCCAGTCCTCAGCAATTCATTTTGCACACAGTGCTTCCAAGCCATGTCTTCCCTCCATGGGTGAATACATGTAGCTGCTTAAGGAATGTCCCAATTGAGGATATTTACATGGAAACATCTGAGAAATGCCCTGTAGATTATGAAGATATAATGGAGAAAAAATAAAATCATTTCCATTTTTTTCTTCCTATCATGCAATCAACACACACTTTTCTTTTATTAAATTTGGTAACAGAAATTAAATCAGAGGGTTTTTTCTAAGTCCTTGTTTTATTTCCTTGGTTATGATATATTTGTGTTGCCAGATGTAAATACTAGAAATGAATTTTAGTATGACTACTCTTTAAATTATTCAAATGTTAAAAGCCCTGAGTAGAAGGGTTTTGTCACAAACGGGAACTATCATTTGTAAGAATAGATTATTATGGGTTTCAAGTGATACACAGAAAACTAAACACATTTTACTATATAAAAATCTAAGCTGTGTAAGATTCTTTGATATTTAAGGTTTTATTTCTATTTTTTTGAAATGCAGAGGTAGTTTTAGGCTCTACTTTTATTAATTTTTTTTAATGTTGTGTGGAAGAACTGGGGTGTGAGCCAGAAGTGCTGGGAGTGAGAGAATTCACCAGAGACAGAGTAGGGAGCAAAACAGGCAGATGCACTGCTGAGGGGAACAGCAGGCAAGACAGAAGAGGTCTGCTGCACCATGTGTGGGTCAGTTCCCTGGCTGGGGATCGAACTCAGGCCTAGTGGTGATAGCACTGAGACTTAATCCCTAGGCCACCAAGGAGGCCAAAGGTTCTACTGTTAAAAATAAAGTTTGTTATTTAAGTTGGAAGAAATTTCTTTGCACCTAAGTAGATGTATTTATCCATCCACCTACCTATTCACACACATTCATTTACACAAATACACACACACACACACACACACACACATGCATGCACAGTCCCATACAGCATTCATTAACACATATATACCTTAAATTTAATTCAATTCACAGACTGTGGAATGTGTACTGGAAATATGAGAAAAATTAATAACAAGCAACTGAATGTTAAGAAAAATCCTCAGACCGACAAGCAGAATAAATAGTCTATTTTGTGTTTCAAACAAGGACACTGAAGTTCTGATGTTTTTAATATAAATACTAGAAGAAACATGTCCCTGGAAATTCCCCAAGCAACTTCTGTTCTAAGTCTTTTCAACCATCAAGGGGTGTAAACAAACCATGAAGTTCAACCACTGTTCTTTGAATTTGCTCCTTTTAAATAAACTGGTAATATATTTCATATGCTACTGAAATGATCCATACTTTAGTGCCAAGAAACTTTTTCTAACAATTAACAGTTCCTTGTCTAATTAGAATTTCCCTTGGGCTAGGTAACTTCAAGTATAGGTGCTCTCAGTGGGTGCTAGTGATCTTTTCCATCTTGCAGGAAAGATTAGATTTGCATTTGAACCTAGAAAACAAACGCAATTTTCTAGATGAGGGAACTGAGACCAAGATAAATTGTAACTGGCCCAAAGCCATACAAGACTAGAAGAGCTCTCCTATCTTCTTGTCTTCCACTACTAATCAAAATAATAGCCATTCTAATTTAAAACAGTTAACTCCCTGCTGTACAAAAACGGAAGTTAATAAATGAGTTGTTTTAACCCAAATGCCCAAAAATAGATGATTGGATGAAGAAGATGTGGCACATATACCCAAAGGAATATTATTCAGCAATCAAAAAGATAAGCTCATGCCATTCGCAGCAACATGGATGGAGCTAGAAGGAATTATGATCAGTGAATTAAGCCAGAAGGAAAAAGAAAAATATCAGAGGGTTTCACTTATAGCAGGAATATAGGGGAACCCAATAAGACATCAGGGGAAAAAATCACAACAGTACAAAACACAACTAAGCAAAAACAGACAATTATAAATCAGAGACATCCTGCAGGGGAGGAGGCGGGGAGAGGGATCAGAGGGACTGAGGTGATGGTGCACGGGTGCATTGGGGAAGGAAACTCTATGGGGATTCCACCTGAGGGGGTGGGGGGGGAGCAAATATTATTTAAAAATGAACAATAATGTAAAAAATTTTAAAAAATAAAAACTCTTAGGAATGCTAAAAAAAAAATTGCCATGTTGAAAAAAAAAATGTATGTGTTGTTTTAAGTCACTTTTTTTTTTTTTTTAAAGATTTATTTATTTATTTTTACAAGCACTAGGTACAGTCAGAAGCGCGGGAGGGTGAGAGAATTCACCAGAGCCAGAGCGGGGAGCAGAGCAGGCAGAAGGACCAAAGTACACTGCTGAGGGGAGCAGCGGGCAGCAGGAGAGGTCTGTGCGCCATGCGGGACCCTCCTCCAGTGGCCGGGGAGAAGCCGGGGATGGAACCGGCGCTGCAGAAGCTGCGGGCAGCTTCGCAACCCAGCGCTCAACCACTGTGCCACCGGGGAGGCCCTTAAGTCACTTTTTAAAAAGTTACAATAATGCCACCTGGTCCTCCAGCTGGTTCATGCAAGATAAGGGTTCAGATTTCAGTTTCTTGCTAGCCCACTCTGGTGGCCCTGTGCCATTAATTTTTTTTCTTTATATAGAAGAACTGGGGTGTAGGCCAGAAGTGGGGGTGATGAGGGGACTCACCAGAGACAGAGTGGGGAGCAGAGCAGGCAGATTGACAGAAATACACTGCTGAGGGGAGCAGCAGGCCAGACAGGAGAGGTCTGCTGCTCCATGTGGGTTGGGGATTGAACTCGTGCTGCTGTGGCTGGTGATAGCTTGATAGCATGGTGTCTTTAACCCCTGCGTCACCAGGGAGGCACAGCAGAAGCCATCTTGTTGCAAACAAGGTGTCTGTCCCCACCCCCACACCATCTGTACAACAGAGGGTGAGGCAGACGGGGAAAACAGAGGATGCTGCACATTTGTTCAGCGGCCAGGTGACATCACTGTCATTCTCTCCCAACCCTCTGTTCACGTGCTCTTGGGATGCCAAAGTCCCAGGGCCTGGCTGGAATTTGGGACACACCATGCAGGGAGGTGTATGGATTTCTGGAATTGTTTGCTTTCAGTTAAACAAACAAGCTTGGCTTTAAAAAATAAGTCTGGGCTAATCAATAATGAGAAGTCTCACAACTCACCTTTGTTCCCTTTCTTTGAATGTGCTCAATAAAATTAATGTTAAGCAACCATCTACTCCTTTAAAAGGAAAAGTCGTGTCAGGTCACCAGGAGGTTACAAGGTAAAATGGCTAACAGACGAAATTTCCTTTCCAGCAAAAGCCTGAATTCTAGTTCTAGATGAAAAAGGAAGCAAAACTGATAAAATGATACTGATAACATTGAAAAGCAAAAGCAGAAAATAGACCTCAAAGTACAGCTTTACACACATCAGAAATTAACTCCAGACGTTCATTATTTATAGCACCATTTCTAGCCTCTGAAACTCCAGTCAGTTTGATAAAAAGTTACTGACACATGTCAGATCACAAGTGGGCAGTGTTTTTAGGATAGGATTTGGATCTGCACTAAGAACAATTTGCAGCAACATGGATGGCGCTGGAAGGGATCATGCTCAGCGAAATAAGCCAGAATGAAAAAGAAAAATACCGGATGGTCTCACTCATAGCAGGAATTTAGAAAACCTAAATAAGGGACCAGGAAAAAGACTAAATATAATAAAGTAAAAATCAAAATCAACAGGCAACTATAAACCAGAGACATACTGGGGGGATAGGGAGGGACTAGGGTCAAAATAAGGGGAGGTGGGCATTGTATGGGGAATATAACCAAAACGAAAATACATGCATTGTGCAAAACTGAAAAATGATGTAAGAATTATATAAATTATAATATAAAAAATAAAACCTGTCCAAAATAAATAAATAATTAAAATGCTTCAAGGAAATTGTAAAAAAAAAAAAATCACTCTGAGTCTTGGTGGTTAAGGACTGGAAGAAAACTGGGAGAAACATATATTTTGCATATGCAGGGAAGAGGCACCTGCTAAAGTAGACATTTACTGGGCAACCCCAAAGGGAAACAGGATGGTGTGAGTCCTCACCCACACATTTCAAAAAACTCAGAAAAAGACCCCAAGGCAGCCACGCTGGGTAAGGTTAAGAGAGGGTTTATCTACAAGGGAAAAGGGAACGTGAGGGAGCGAGAGAAATTATTTGCCCAATATGACCTACCAGTAACGCTGGCAGAGCTGAGGTGCCAGGTGCATGCAGAAGGCAGGTAAAAGCAAGCAGCCCCCTGCAGACCCAGGTCTTTTCTTCACACCACAGGGCTGTTCAGCTTGACCCTTACTTCCCAGCAATCCCCCTGTCAAATGTCAAGTGTCGTGGTAGATAATGGCGTGATGGGAGTTGTAGTCTTGGAAGCCGAGGACTGCTTTAGCGCGAAGGTAGGGGTGGAGACCAGAAAACATCAGTGCATGTTCATTTAGGATGTACATAATGTTGCCATGTAAATTATAAATCTAGTGAATTTGGAGAATTATAATTAGATTTTTCTGTAATTCAATTATTTTCATTTGTTAGGTAATAAATCCAGCTTTTCTTTAGACTCCAACGATAGTATCCAAGTACATTATGAAGAAGAAAATGAAAATGAATTTCTTAAAATAATTTAATAGCAATGGTAATGTTTTATTTATATAAACAGATCCAGCTATAATTCTAGTTCCAATATTGGCAAGTCACATTCACGCCATCTAGATATTTCTCTAATGAATGGCATTCCATCCCTCTCCCCTTCTCTAGTTAAAGCCCAAGAAGGGACTGGGGTTGATCTCAAGGGGTAGCCAAACTACAGTCTGGTTATTTTTAATAATAAGTTATTCTATTACATACACTTCCACTGAGGCAGGTGATTAAGAGAGAGGACATTCTCTTGGGACTCACAGACAAGAGGGCGAAGGCAGGCTCAGAGTTATTGACTAATAAAAGAGCATAAAATTACTTTCTAGTCTTGCATACTTCCTAGTCTTTGCTGGCTGCCATACATTAATAGTGTGAAGCTTGGCAAGACAGGAACACAAATTCTGCTTTCCCATGAAAGAGATCAAATGAATACCTGCTGCATTTATGTCATAGGATTATCCTCAAACATTCTTTAAGAAACATGTGCAAAAATATATAAATAAAACATTACCATTGCTATTAAATTATTTTAAGAAATTCATTTTCATTTCTTCTTCATAATGTATTTGGATACTATCTTTGGAGTCTAAAGAAAAGCTGGTTTTATTACCGAACAAATGAAAATAATTGAATTACAGAAAAATCTAATTATAATTCTCCAAATTCACAAGGTTTATAATTTACATGGCAATGAGTTTGCTGGTTAGGGCATTGATTAAAATCACTACTGTAGAAAATGGCTCATTCATTAATTCTTTGGGAATGCAAATTCAAGTTTAGCAAACAATAAGCACATGCCAAATATGAAATAATGTTGACATTCCACGAGATGATTAAACCAATTAAGAAACCATAACCCAAAGATGTTTTAAAATTATCGTACTGATTTCCTCAAAACCTCACGACTAACAAATGAATATGAATTGTAAGTCAATTGCAAACCTTTGTACTGGGGTATCATATTAGAAACAAACATATAGCATTCAATAAAAAGGTGTCAGCACCAGAATAGTAATTTCAGTTCTGCAGAAACACAAATTCCGGTTGTTAAATGACTTCTGGCATTCAACTTTGGGCATGTCCTGCCTGGAATACTAATCAAATGCATATGACCTTAAACACTAGTATAAATCCATTAAAAATCATAACAAGGAAACACATTCCTCTAGGAGACTTTTTGGAAGGTTAGAAGTCACCTTACAGAACCCTTAGTTCAACCCTTATTTTTCAGAACTAATAACTTTGCTACCAGGCAACATTTTAAAAACATGATCAAAGACCTATATTACTGGTTATTTCTCCGGATAATGATTAATGCCGGCGCCCTGATTGTGTGGATTATCACACACACAAAGTCTGCAACAAGCGAAGGCATTACACTTGCTCCCTTACCTTCTAATGAAACAAGGCAGCAAGGGTTATTTCCATAAATAGTATCAAAGATTTGGGTACATTTTGTCAATTCTGAACCTAGGATTTAATAGCGACTTGGCTGCTTCCTGGATGATTAAATTGAACAGGTTTTGAACACACAGCATAACAAAGGTTAAAATACTTGATTTCCTCCACATTTATTGGGGCTAGAGAGACTAAAGCAGCTATTTTCCTCCCAAATAACTGGAAAAATAGAATACAACAGCAATTTCTTAAAGACATAACAAAACTTTCCTGGATCATAAATCAAGATGAGATGTAATAGCCTATAGACATCAATTCTGACAGCTTTATAAAATGTCATTCATCTAAGGCAATTCTGAAATTGTCCTCAAAGCCACACATCTATACATTATTCCATATACATAAAGGAATCCACTGATGAACAGAAAGTCTTTTAGAAGCACTGTTTAGGGAAGGTTAGAGTAATACATATTTAGATTCTGGAGAATATTTAAGAGACAATGTGGGTTTCCAAGTGACAGTGATTTACATTCAAATAAACGTAGGGTTTCAAACTTTGATAAATAAGGTGTTCGTGATGCAGGCTACAAGAAAATTCACACAGTGAATTGCTCATTTTTCAAAGGCCTCTTTCAAAATACATTTCAAGTCCAGAGCAAACATCTATGGCATGAACAAATAGGATGCCTAAGATTCTAAAATATGCTCCCATAGGGCTTGCGTCCTCACCTCCCCACCAAGTAGATGAGAAAAATTCCTCGAAGGGGCACCAACCAGATATGCCATTTCAACCACTGGGTTTCTTGATGGTGGGGGTTAATATCCAGATCACAACTTGGTGAAGGATTTTTTATTTCTCTTTCAATGGACAACGCTACTGCAAACACAGAGAGTTTGCCACAACATCCAGATATTATTATATAAACCCATATTTCTTCCTAGGACAGAGAGTATCACTAGGAAAGTATAACTCACAAAGGAAGTTGACAATTTGACTGGACAACTATCCAAGCCCAGAACTTCACTGTTAGCAGAGTTGCCAGTTTCTCCTTTAAGCGAGGCCTCCAGAGCCTTTGCGCCTCACTTTCTGATGCACAAAGAGACATATTTGGGCTGAAACTACCCACTAGTCCCTGCAGGCCCTGACTAACAGTTTCACGCAGGCGAACTCATTTAGCTATTTGAGGAGGAAGTTACCATTTTCAAGCACTTTTTGATCTTTAAAAACTTTAAATCCAGTCATTTAAGATCTGTTAGACAAATAACACCTCTGTCTATCCCCCACAAGAAAGTAGCTAATTCTTTTATACTTTCTGGGAAGGTAAGTTCCTTCAATTTTGCCAAGCAATTTTGGTTTTCTTCTACCTTCCTTCCAAATTCAGGAGCTACTTCACTGTTAACACAATATTGCAGCTTCCTCGAAACCAGTCCCAATTGTTTAAAAATTGTGGACCCAAACTTGGAAAATTTACTAATAAAGGAATACATTGCCACTACTGACATTCTTGATACAAAAATTCAATTTCAGTTGAATTCTGTGATCCCCTGAGCAATTATAAATGCCTTTTACTATAATGAAGCAGTATAAGACAAAGCAAACTATTCAAATATATGTATATGTGTAACTATACCAATCTGAAACTCATTGATAAAAGAGGGTGTTGATTTTTTTCCTGAAGTGTCGAGAGTTTCAAAGGAAAATTAAGACACTTAATACTGAGAAATTTCTAATAAGCCATTAAAAATGTTTTTTGGTTGGTTGTGATTCAAAAGTTTTCCCAGAGTTCCCATCTATGTTCTATACAAACTGTAAATGAAAAAAGGTCCATGACCAATGTATAGTAATACATGTATCAGATGTCAATATGTACATATGAATTAAAGTTCCTTACATATACACAACCAGGATACCTTCCATTACATAGCAAAGCATCACTCTTGAATCATAGGTCCAGGATAGCAGCAATTTAATAGTCTAGTTACCTCAGAAAACACCATGTGTTCTGATGGTTCCTGATGAGTTATCCCTGGCTTCAAGGAGCATTCTCCATTATCACTTGAAACAGTTCGCAGGAAGTACCAGGCTACATTGCTAATGGCAATTACATAATCCTGTCATTGGAGAAAAAAGCTATTGTCTTTTCAAAACCCGTTTATTCAAAATCTGACGCATGATTTAATGGGAAAAATAAGCCACAATGAGGTGACAGAAATCCAAACTATTTGAGATAGTATAAAGCATTGACTTTTTATCTCACATATTTATGGTCGTTTTTTATCAGTGCCTTAAACATTCAGAAAGTATTCAGATTGCCCTAGCAGATTCTGAAAGGACAATACTAAACTTTGCTGAGAAGAGAGCTGCTCTGAATTGTGTATGAAAACATATAAAAAATGTGATTATCAAGTTGAGTTTCCACAAACTGAGATGGTAGGATACTGTACTCAATATTGTTTTAGGAGTTATGTTTACGAGGCTATAGCTTTGCTTGAGTTATGAACTTGTAACCAAAATTTACATACATTAAATGCAAAACAAATCTTTAGATTGATTTATTAGTCAGAAAGAAAAAACAAAATGGCTTTTAGAGAAACATTTATCGTGTGTGTACTCATGGGTCTACTCATGCATGCCTAGTGGATAGAAATTCTCGCTAGGCAGCAAGTTATATGGATTCTAGATGGGCACATGGTAAATTTTAATATTCACTCTTGGTGTGTACTGTTAGGCTCAACTCTAAATCTGCTGGCTGAATGAACACAGAGCTGTTCTCTAAGATGAAGGTTTTAAAACTCTGCCACTCTGCCCAGACTTCACATAAAATAATCTTCCAGACTACAGCGAGTGAGTGTAAGCGAAGAGTTTATCGCCTTCAAGATGCTACACTTGCCAAGGGAGAGACAATATTGTTTTACATGCTGTGACCCTTTTACTGGGAAGAGACAATTCCCTGTGCACAGCAGTTTCTCCTGCTTGGAGCTGAGATCACACGAGGAGAAAGCGATTGTGTTTCTGCCAAGTCACTGTGGGAATGCTGGGAACAGCACATCCAGTAGCCGGCCGAGGCAGAGCCACTGTCTCAGCTCCCCAGATAAGCTGCCTGCTTTACAGCTTTGATGAGATTTTCTCTTAAACAGTCTTATCCTTCCCCTCCCATGTGGTGATCTCCCCCATGTTTCTCATGGTGCCCAACCAACACAGAACACTGGCTTCGCAGTTATCACGTATGTTGCCAACCGTGACAACACATTTATTAGATCGAATGTTCGCACAGGCCCCTTAGATTTGGCTGGAAGTTGAACAGTCCAGTGGAATCCTTTGAATATGATAAAATGATGATGTGTCAGTTCCTCCCCCACAACTCCGAAGCTTCCCAACATAATCCATAAGCGCAACCTGGGCTGAGAGACCCGATTCTCTTTACACACGCACCAGGCAAGTTCAAAGTCTGAACACAGAGGCACTTCCAAAGTTTGGCTAGAAGGAGGCAAATTCACTAAGCGGGGCTTTATCGCTGTGCTGTCTCGTATAACCCAGACATCCGTGGCACGTGGACAGGAACAGAGATCTTTAGGTTGTGGGTGGGTCGTGCTTTTTCTTCTTGCCCCGACAGGACTTGCAGACACAGCAGATTATACATGGGGAAGCCAGGAGCAGCAAGGGCGAAGTCACCAAGGCAATGATGCCCAGCCCAACGAGGATCCCCACCACCTGGAAATTGAGAACAAAAACTATTTCAACAACTCAGTCTTCGATAAGCTGAATGTTTATGTTAAAAATCCCCAATACAGGGGCCTCCCTGGTGGCGCAGGGTTTAAGTCTCAGCACTATCAAGTATAGGCAGCCACTGCAGCATGATTTCAATCCCTGGCCAGGGAGCTACCCACATGGCACAGCAGACCTCTCCTGTCTCGCCCGCTGCTCCCCTCAGCAGTGTATTTCAGTCAGTCTGCCTGTTCTGTTCCCTGCTCTGTCTCTGGTGAATCCTCTCACCCCCCACACCTCTGGCCTGTACCCCAGTTCTTTTATGCATAAATAAATTAAAATAAATTTTTAAAAAAAACCTCTGATACGTTGGTGTTTAGAAATGGGGGCCTTAGTTGGTAATCAGGACATGAGAGTGAACTCCTCGCAATAGGATTAGTGCCATTATAAGAAAAGACACCAGGGAATTCACTTCTGTCTCCACATTGTAACTGTGAGAAGACAGTCATCTGCAAGCCAGGTCTCCTCACCAGAACCCAACCATGCTGGCACCCGGATCTCAGGCTTCCAGTGTCCAGAGCTGTGAAAAGTAGATTTCTCTTGGGTAAGCCCCTAGTCCATTTTGCAGTGCTTTGTTACAGTGGCCTGAACTAAGGCATCTCTTAGGCATATAAAAAGGGGTCGACTATGGGGCATTTTAGCCAGTGCCCAGCAGTGGTCTGAAGTGGATATAAGCCGGGGAGACACTAAAGACTAAATTAAAGGTGAGAAGAACAAACCAAATGGTAACTACTCAAGCATAGGGACAAACTCAGCATCATGACCTGTTGTTGTTGGGTCTCTCTCTACCTGAGTTTCCTCAACAGTCACATGGAGATACTAATAAAGATTGCTAGGCTGTTAACACTGATGCCCACCAAGGGAACACAACTTTTATTAAATAGGCAACACTATTAAAATTAAATCAGGAGTCCTTTTAAACCTGTGCATAAACACACAGGGCATGTACAGAAGGATTTTGGGTCTCAAGGCAGGTGGTGGGGGAAGTCACAGGATTTTAGGGCAATGTCTTTTCACACAAATAAGCCTTAAAGTGCTTTCAGAAAGTCATTCTGTCATTTTATTTACAAGGACATTCTACAGGCCACTATATGTACAGTATACTATCAGTGTGGTTAGCTTGGCTATTCCAGTGCCCTGGCCCTGTGCTGCTCCTCAAGGGATTTGTCCTCATGAATGAACATCCAGTCATTGCTCTATGATTTTCCTAGCCCTGTCCCAGAACTTCCTAGAACCTCCCAGGTTGGAAAGGATCAGGAAGGGATAGGGTGGGGAGTGTGAATATGTCAAGTTTGCAAGCCACCCGGAGTCTCCTTTATCTCCTTTGAAGGTCAGAGTACCTGTGTTCGGTTCCACATCACAGAGGCTCTTGAGTGACCAAGCTTATTCCTACACGGCCCTTTGTCATAATGTCTGAGGAAAATATCATTCTGAAAAACAAGAGAGAGGTTTCAGTCAACATGGGGTTTTGAATTGAAAGGTGGACACTAACCACACAGTGGATCAGCTCATGGAAGCCAGGGCTCTGTGGTGATATTACTGATGGTGTCTAGGAATTTCAAATTGCTCATCTTTAGAATTTATCTTAGTGGTTTTATAAATCACTGAGTTAAAATACATCCTAGTCAGTGAGTCTTGACAGAGTCTGACAGAAATTAATCAACTGTCTTTAAAAAGTAGCTCTGGTTGGGCCTCCCCTGGTGGCGCAGCAGTTGAGCTCTGGTTTGCGAAGCTGCCCGCAGCCTTTGCAGCACCAGTTCGAGCCCCGGCCTCCAGGTGAGGGTCCCACATGGCGCTCAGACCTCTCCTGCCGCCCGCTGCTCCCCTCAGCAGTGTACTTTGGTCCTTCTGCCTGTTCTGCTCCCTGCTCTGGCTCTGGTGAATTCTCTCACCTTCCTGCGCTTCTGACTGTACCCAGTGCTTGAATAAATAAATAAATAAATCTTAAAAAAAAAAAAAGTAGCTCTGGCAGAGGTATGAGGTGGAGTGAGAGGACTCTGAGGAACGCAGTTGTGGTACAAACCAGGTGAGATGAAATGTCATTGGCTGAGGAATGGAGAACAGGAAAACAAAGTCATGAGATATCAAGAGAGTGACTAACTAGATGGGACACAGGGAGAAAATACCACAGATGAGGAAGAAGTCACTGGGGGAAAGGCTGTGACTGTCGAGAGAAATGACAACATGGAGGTTTTTGTCAGATGATGACCTCAGTTTGGACAAATTGAATTTGAGTGACACCTTAGATATTCAAGCCACCCTGTTCAAAAGGCAACTGGTTACACAGATCTGGAGTTTAGAATCAAGACTTGGGGGGTCCTCCCTGGTGGCTCAAGGGGTTAAGCACAGCACTGTGAAGCTATCTGCAGCCACTGCAGCACGAGTTCGATCCCCAGCCAGGGAGCTACCCACATGGCGCAGCAGACCTCTCCTGTCTCACCCGCTGCTCCCCTCAGCAGTGTATTTCAGTCAATCTGCCTGTTCTGTTCCCGGCTCTGTCTCTGGTGAGTCCTTTCACTCCCCACACCTCTGGCCTGTACCCCAGTTCTTGTATGCATAAATAAATGAATCCTCTTTTATAAAAGAATCAAGACTTGTGAGTCAGTGCACAGGGCACACAACAATCCACAAAAGTAGAGAAGATTATTCAGGAAGAGAATGTAGATTGAGAAGTCAAGAGACTATTGAACATCTAAGAATGAGTCATGGAAGAGCCTGGAAGGAACAGGGAAGTGGCTAGAAACATAAAAAGGAAAGCAGAAGAGATGGTACCACTGAACAGAGGTGGTCAAGATGTCACAGGCATCAGGGAATCTAAGTAAGATATGAACTCTAGTACCCATTAGATTTTACATAAAAGAAATCACTAGAAGTCTTGTTAGAGCACCGTGAGAGCGTAACTAGGTAAGGAAAGCTGAGTACAATGCAATTATTCAAGTGTCAGCAACTGGAAGTGATTATGGGTTTTGAAATTTAGCTTCTAAAGAAAGGGGAGAAATTGAACGGCAGTAAGGGAAAGACAGAGATTTGAGAAAAGTGCTACTTGTTTGGGGGACACAGTTAAATGCACGTACATGTTCAGAGAGTGGAGAGTGTGTGCTAATGTCACAGAGAGAGGAGAGATAACTGAAGAGGACAGGTTCTGAGGTGCCCAAAACAGAGGACTGAGAATATCTTCTCTGAAACAGTAGGGACGAGAACCAAGATAAAGACAGACTCAAAACTCCAGCAAAACTCGAAACTCTGTCTGTTGTCTGTCTCAGGCTGGGCTGTTGGGCACTTAAACCCTTCCCTTAGATCCATGCTCTAAAACTTTCCTATAAACAACAATCACCACCACCATATGACATAAAACACTTGTCTAGAGAAAAACATCAGGTCCAGCAAGACAATGCCCCTGGCTATGACCGAGAAAAACAATGACTAGAACAAAGAAGTTTCAACATCTGAAGTGTGTGTATCCAGCCATTTCACATCTGTACCATTTCATTGCATGTACCAGAACAGTACAAGTGACAGAATAGTGTGTTCTTTGCAATACCATTTCCCAAATATATTGTAGCCAAAGGATACAGGGATCTGGTGCACACATTTATTCCCTTACACTCTTGCTTCTCCTAAAGAGAACCTCATGGGCTTAGAGTCCTTGTGGATATGAACCCAATTAACAGTCTGTTAAAATCTGAAGGAAAACAAACAAGATTTCTTTCATTTGCAAAGCATGAGGGGTGTCCAATCAGTTAAATTCTGATTCCGAAAATCCCTCATTTGGAATTATGACAGGTTTCAAATATCAAACATAATGGTAATTCAAGGGGTTATGCTAAATAGAATTTTTTAAGAATGAAATAGTTCTTTCAACTGGAATAGCTGAGCTTCTAGAACCTAAAATGTCCATTTCGTAGATAGGGGATCAAATAAATATAATATCCTCAGAGGAGTCTCTGGTGAATCCTCTCAACGTCCCCCCAACACCTCTGGCCTATACCCCAAATTCTTATATGCATCAATAAATAAATCTTTAATAAAAAAATAATATCCTCAGAGGAAACCTTATCTTCTATAAAGCAGATTGCCATCGTATCCCCCAAAATCACACACAATAAGGAATTTTGCTGCATTTTATCAGAGGTAGATTTTGCTACCATACAGGTATATGTAATCAATAAATATTAGGCAAGTATTAAAGTGTGACCTCATGTCTCTGAAACTTAGCCCTGAGACTGGATCATCAGGTCAGGGGTTAGATAATAAGGTTCTTGGGGGTCTCCTGGTGGCACAAGGGGTCAAATCTCAGCACTATGAAGCTATCACCAGCCACTGCAGCACAAGTTCGATCCCCGGCCAGGGAGCAACTCACATGGCGTAGCAAACCTCTCCTGACTTGCCCACTGCTCCCCTCAGCAGTGTACTTTGGTCAATCTGCCTGATCTGTTTCCCACTCTGTCTCTGGTGAATCCTCTCACCCCCCCCCCACACCTCTGGCCTACACCCCACTTGTTGTATGCTAAAATAAACACATCTTTAAGAAAGAAAAAAAAAGCTTGCCTGTAGTGTTAAGATGCACACTTAAGGTAATCTAATAGAGGTTTTATAGATATCTAAAATAGCAGGTATAGGAAGTCTAATTTAAAAAAAGTAAATATCATTTTGTCCTTGCAGGACAAAAATAGACTCATTATTTTAAAAGGAAAATCTGTAGGATGCTAACTGTTGAACACATACTGTTATGGTGAAAGGTCATTGAAGCCTCTTGTAAATGGAACTTACATCCAGGTTCTGGAGACAGTACCAGCAAAATGTGTGCTTGCAGTTCTTGCACATCATCTGGGCACAGCCTTCGTTGCGCTCAATATAAACCCGGCAAACAGGACACTGCTTAATGGGGGCCTCTGCATCTGTCCCAAAGAGGGTGCTAGAAACAAAATGGAGACAAAATTATAGGATGGGGCTCCAGATTTCCATTTCCTGATGATGATTAGTGGTGTTGAGCACCTTTTCATGTCTTCCTTAGAGAAATGACTATTCAGTTCCTCTGCCCATTTTTAAACTAGATTTTTGTTGTTGATAATGTGTTCTTTGTATATTCTGAACCACAAGGGAAGAGTGGTCTGAATATCATTAATTAAATAGTTAATCAGTGCCCTTCTAGGCTCAACTTTATGTTCTTCAAATGAATTCCCAGGGCTCCTGAGGGGTAGGTAGTTAATTCTTCATTATCTGTGCTTAATTCATTGCCAAGGAAAAGGATGGGGGTAAAAGCAGGAGAGGCACAGATTATAAACGGTTCAGATAACTCAGAACGAAAAAGTCTCTATCTTTGGCTTTGCGTGAACTATGTAATTATACTTTCCATGGCTAATTTAATTCATTATTTTGCCAAATTAATATTTCATTCCCTGAGCACACACTGTCTAAATAAAAAGTGCAATAAGTCTAACACACAGCAGAAAAATGTAGCCCAGTATCTAAAGGAGTGTAGATAATCTAATGACCTGTTCATTAAATAGTGGAGGAAGTGGAAGGGGGACTCAATAATCAATAACTTAAAATAAATGACCAATATTATTGAAAAGCCCTACTCCAAGCAGAGGAATTAGCACAGGCTGACAGCTTAAAGGGGCATGGAAAAAAAGAAACAAATTGGGGTGGGTGGAAGGGTGAGCTGAGTCATAGCTACTGTTCATCAAAACCAGCACCCAGCACCCCTCAAATCCAGAGCGCTGTCAATGACAGGTTCTCGCCATAACCATATCTAGCAGTATGACCGTTACTATTTTAATTCCCCTTTTCTTCCAGACAGGGAAACAGACTCATCGAAGCTGAGGGACTTATAGGAGGTCACACAGGTACCAAGAGACAATGTGAGAACTTCATTTTTCTCTCCTCTTAATTCTTCTCTCCTCCCAGGCAAAAACACACTTCTTGCAATGGCAGTAAAAATACAGATTTTTTTTTTTTGGTATAAGGAACTATGCCTGCCATGTGCATTGTGTCTTTTTCCCCTCTTGATTTGTTTAGGGGCCTCCCCTGGTGGTGCAGGTGGTTGATTTGTTTGGTTGGAGACTCAAACCCAGTGTCACAGGCAGGTAGTATTACTGGTTCTGAAAAATGGTACTGCACACTCTGCCAGGCTGGGTGATTCAGCCAACTGGACTGTAACACTTGTACTCCTCTTCTTGCTGGTGCAGAAAAGCATAGCCTCAAGCAGAGCAAAGGATCTAACACAAAGATCTCTCACTCTGGGCTCTGTCACTGCCATAAAAACCCTCTATTGTAACAGGTAGGGATTTAATAGCTTCTCATCTTAACAAAATTTCAACTTAGAGCCATCTTTTCAGGGTATAAAGCATTAAAAGGTAAGCTCCTTTCTCGCTTATGTAAGAATTTAGGACCCTAGACACTGCAAGGCTGTTATTTTTGTTGTTATGTTCTGTCCAAAATGATTGGCACATCTTCCAAGATGGCAATTTAGTCAGGATAGAAAATAATTTCTGCGCCACTTTGCAAGCATTAAAAACAAAGTCTAGGGTCTCCCTAGTGGCACAAGCGGATAAGTCTCAGTACTATAAAGCTATCAGCAGCCACTGCCGCATGAGTTCAATCCCCCAGCCAGGGAGGTGGCCACATGGCACAGCAGACCTCTCCTGTCTCGCCCGCTGCTCCCCTCAGCAGTGCATTCGGTCCGTCTGCCTGTTCTGTTTCCAGCTCTGTCTCTGGTGAATCCTCTCACCCCCACCCCACCCCCACACCTCTGGCCTACATCCCAGCTCTTGTATGCATAAATAAATAAAAATCTTTACAAAAACAAGGTCTATTAATAATAGGCAGTTAAGGAACCTAAACAAATGACTGTGGACAAATCATGACTTCCTACTAAGACTCAATGGACCATGTACCTCTCTGTACCAACTTCAGCATTATCTAGAAGATTCTGCTGGGCTCTATAACTAAAATTCCTTTAGAAATGTTCTTTTGGTTCTCTTTGGCAACAACTTACCAATGCTTAGGGGCACTCCTCAGGAAAGTTCTTCAAGGTTATAATCTCTTAACTGCCACCAAAAAGTAATTCCTTCTCCAGACAACATATTTAGGATTTATAAGAAAAATGAGGAATCCTGAAGTTTCCTCTCTTACCCATGCTCTGTTGGCAGGACGACAGGCTGGTTATCTCTACAGGAGACTTCTGCATGCCAAGCATCCTTGCAACATGAGCAGAACTTCAGGTGGCAAGAAGGACACTCCACCAGCACAGGCTGTCCTGGGTCCCCAGATGAAACTGAGCAAACAGTCTGACAGTCAGCAACGGGACACCATGTTCGGTAGGGGTCCAGATGGACTTCTAAAGAATAAAGAAAGAAAAACCGATGGTCTATATGTCATGCATTCAGACTTGAGGCTCCAAAAAAAACATTTCTTATTATTTATTTATGCATACAAGAACTGGGGTGTAGCATGGGGTGAGAGGATTCACAAGAGACAGAGTGGGGAGCAAAACAGGCGGATCCACTGAAATACACTGCTGAGGGTCTTTCCTGGCTTCTGAGGATCTATGAATCATAGATTTCCTTTTTTTTGTTGCTATTTTGGCCCATTGATCTCCAACACCCACTCTCTTGAATTATTAGAAAGTGAATGAAGCAACATAACAGAAGCATAAGAGGCAATATCTGTAGATCAATTCCTTATAGTAATAAGTATAGCCTATATGGGTATTGTCCAGCCTTACTTTCAGATGTTCCTAAAGAATAGAAGTGACTCCCCCATTTTGTATACGGCTTTCTGGAGTCTCTTGGAGAAGAGCTTCCCACAAAGTAGCATGGGCTTATCAACAGAGCCACACATCTAACTAGAACACACTGGAAAGGTGTCTAAGCCCAGCATGGCATCTGCCCTGCAGACTCGCTCCTAGAAGAGCAGCTACAAGTCAAACTCAATGGAGATTAAAGAAGTTTTAGGTATTTTTCTAAATTACTATAATTTGAGATGCTATTAAGAGCATGACCTTGCATTATGTTCCCAAGTAAGAGTAGGTCACAGAAGCCAGACTAGGAAGAAAGAAAAAGAACTGTGCAGGGGCACCAGGAATTGGTTCAACAATAATGGCAAGAGTACCCTTCACAACAATGATCTAAGAAGAGTTTGAGGGGAAGTGGAGCCCCCCCCCCCGGGCTAACAAGACACTTTAGAATAAACACTACATTACTATGACTTTTGGCCTAAGGAACACAGTTATGTAGATAAACAAAAGGCACAGTTCTCCAAAATATTTTAAGATGTGGCTTTAAGCCTTCACATTTTATTCTGGAAGTTGAACTTGGAAGAAAGTGAATTAATGCACAGTCAACTAATTTCTTCTACTTGGGCAGCAATAAAAACTTTACATAGCTTTAAGGAGGGGTAAGTGCAGAAATTCTTAAAAAGAGAAAAAGCAGGGTCCTCTATAAATCAGTCCCAAACTAACATGTTCCCAACATTTTAACATGAACATGATTTAGAAGCGATTAACTGTGACATACTTGAATAGAAGTTATACAAATTCACAGACATGAACTGGAATTGTGAAAATTAAAGCTGATTGCTGAAGTAAAGCCCCATGCTGTTTGATCTTAAGACTCTGCTTGTCCAGGGCCTCCCCAGTGGTGCAGCGGTTGAGCGCTGGGCTGCAAAGCTGCCCGCAGCCTCCGCAGGGCCGGTTCAATCCCCGGCCGCTGGTAAGGGTCCCACATGGCGGGCAGACCTCTCCTGCCATGCCCGCTGCTCCCCACTCTGGTTCTAGTGAATTCTCTCGCCCTCCTGCACTTCTGACTGTACCCAGTGCTTGTATAAATAAATAGATAAATCTTTAAAAAAAAAAATGACTGCTTGTCCATATAAATCATGCAAGTGAAAAAATGCTATTTAAAACTATTTTGTGCTCTGTACTCTGAAAAATTGGGGGATATAGAAATACTCTTAAAAAAAAAAAAAACCTGCTATGAGCCCAAAAACCCCACCTGAACCCAAGGGCTGATTTTGCTTTACAACAACTGAATCAAAACTCTTGGTCTGGAACTCTCAGCACTAGCTATGCACAGGTGTTTTTTTAATTTTGTTGCGTATTGTCTCAAATAACATGAGTGATTTTTCTTCTATCCTTTACATTGTGAGTTGTGCCCCAAAAGACATCACATGATTTTTGCTAGTGGGAAACACCACATACCCAAATTAATTTAATTATCAGTTGATAATTAAACTGTTTTACCTTTTATGACCCATGGCATTTTTAATCAGGCTAAAGTTAATTTGCTTTCTGTTATCTCAAAAAACAAAGGTCTTCTGCAGATAGTTAAAATGCAATTAAACTAAGCGGATCAGAATGAACATCCACTACAGTAAATATGCCCAAACAGAAGGGGCCCTCTGGGTCACGAGATAACTTGCTCACAAGAGAGTTGATGCAAACACATAGTATTTCAAACTCATAAACAGCTAGCGGTCTAATACAAAAGTTAGGAGTTTGCATAACTCGTTGTTATTGAGTATATGATAGGATCAGGTGTGTTTTATTCCTATAATATCATTTTCTATGCAAAAACATAATCATGTTATTAAATAGATTTGAATCTCCAATATCACCATGAGAACCTTTTCTCTTTATTTTTTTTCAGACTTTATTTACTTTTGTGTAGAACTGGGGTGTAGGCCAGAGGTGGGGGTGGGTGAGAGGATTCATCAGAGACAGAGTGGGGAGCGGAACAGGCAGGTCTACTAAAATACACTGCTGAGGGGAGCAGCTGGAGAGACAGGAGAGGTCTGCTGTGCCATATGTGGGTTAGCTCCCTGGCTGGCACCGAGAAGGAGCCCCTAGGCCACCAGGGAGGCCCCGAACTTTTTAAAGCAGCAACTGATGCTCCATCTCAGCAGCCATGATCTCCTTGGAGGGGGTTACAAGGCAGATTCAAGCTTAGGGTAAGAGTTTGCTGGATGAAGAGCACTGACATGATAGATGGTGTAAGAAATTAGCATTCTCAAGTTTCTATACAACTTCCTAGCATCTAGGACAAGGATGGAAACATGCTGAAAAGATGTGGATTAAGATGAAAAGAAAACACAAGTGACATTGTGCTAGACATTCAGTCAAGGAATGATTTCTTTCTAGAAGATACTTTCTTAGTTTGGAGAACTAGGGGTAGGGGGAAGGGAAGATTATTGGTATAGGTTCAGTGATGATGACAATAACTCATTGAATGTACACTGTGACAGACACATGATTGTTTAAAATATTTTTAAACATTCTTGTTTATTTTTTCACAGCATAGGATTTCTCCCCTCAGGTGTGGTCACCATAGTTACCCCACCACCAAAGTGCCCACAGTCCTCTATCACACTCCACCACACTCTCCTCTTGTCTGCTCTCCACTCTCCCTCTCTGTGCCTTCCCTCCTGAGTGCCTTCAATCTAACGTCTGCTTTCAAGGGCCACAGACACACAATATGACCTTATTAACTCTTTACAACAGTCCTAAGATAATCATCCCACTACTATCCCCATTTATAGGGAAGGATAAACACACAGAAAGAAGCAAGTACTTAATATTGCACCTCTCGAGAAATCTTACCTGACCTGCTGATCAATGTCTTTCTTTGCAGATAGTTTAATTTTTTAGAGGAAAGCTGTAACATTTCAAGGGTGCTATTTTAGATTTAAGACTCGTCAACAAGGAAGAACTGGATAGTCAGGTAGAGGAAATGTAACATTGAGAAGAAAGTGTTATCATCCCAAAGCACAGAACAGCTTAGAAAGGAAACCCTAGACTTAGTCATCCATTTACCACAAAACACTAGAAAAAGCAGGCTCTGAAAGAAAACACACACACACACACACACACACACATACGCACACAAACACGGTAAAAATGGACTTGTGATCAGAAACTATGACAAGGAAGATGACTAATAAGAGATGGGAAGTGTTAAAAAATAAAACTGAAGTGACAACAAGATCATGAAGTATCACCCAGTCTAAACAAAACAAACAAACAAAAAAAGCCACTAAAAGAAACCAAATATCTACACAGGAGCTCTGGTGAGATTAAAACCTTAATAATCCAATCAAATACAAAGACAGATTGGGAGAATTTCTTCAAGAACAATTTAAGAGGGATGGATGAACTTCGAGGAATTGTGCCATCCCTGTCAAAACTCAAAATTTTCAACAAGGAGGCTGAGTGCAGTAGGGTTCACAGACAACAGGACAACACATTCCTATTTTGCTTCACTTTTTATGGAGGAAAACACTTGGCACGCGGATGGCACTTCAACCAATTATAACAGTTTCTAAGCACTGTGATTATGAATAACACAAATATCCAAGTACAAGCACATGAACCTACCAAGACACTTACAGTTATTGCAAGTAAAATGTGGGCCACAAGAAAGTAGGAAATGCGCTTAAGGACCAAAGATGGATCATCTTAACCCAATTTTCAAATGAACCAGTAGATTCTAGAAAACCAGCAAAAGTCTAACATTAATCATCAGGCATGGGCTTTGAGAACCAGTAGAAAGAAAAGCAATAATCACTAACACAAGCCAAGCGTGGTATTCCCTTTTCTTTGTTAACATTGGCAGGCTGACACAGAAAGAAAAAGCCACAAACACTGGGGCAGCCAATGGAAAAGTTACAGATGGATGGAAAGTGGATTCATAGAATAACCAATCAATGCCAAATGGCATTTCTCTGCTTTGTGTAAACAGTGATGATTTGGGTCCAATACTATGCAAAAGATTTCTCCCTCACAAAGACTTAGATGACAGCAAAGTCAATTAAGGCAAACTAATCATATCTGTGACATAAAACAGGGGAGAATTAAAACACTGGATGACAAACTGAGAAAAGATTAGTAAGCAGCAAGAATTAGAAAAAACATTAATTTTTCTCTTTTCTTTCTTCTTAATCCATCAGCATTTACATGTCTGGATAACTTTGGGGTTAAATTTGTGCCCCTTCATGTGTGCAAGTGCTTCATTCACCCACCAAAGTCCTGCCCACTCTTTTTTCCTCTACCGCCTGCTCCCTCCCCACCATTCCCACTGGTAACCAATCTACTTTTCACTAAGTCTAAGAATTATTTTTGCTGTGTTTTTCTGATCTATGTTTTTTGGTTATTTATGTAAATTTTATAAATAAGACACAGAGTTGCCACAATGATTCTACATTTTTTCAGACAACAACAATCTCTACAATTCTATCTCAGAGTCCAGTCAATGAGTTTATTTTCTGCCAGTTGGTTGCTTTAATCCACTCATAACATTAGTATTTAATGAATCTCAAGATCTGCTTCTTGGGCCTCCCTGATGGCGCAGGCAGTTAAGCACTACTCTGTGAAGCTGTCTGCAGCCTCTGCAGCGCGGGTTCAATCCCCGGCCGGCTGGTGAGAATCCCACATGGCGCGGCAGACCTCTCCTGTCTCGCCTGCTGCTCCCCTCAGCAATGTGTTTTGTCAGTCTGCCTGTTCAGTTCCCTACTCTGGCTCTGATGAATCCTCTCACCCTCCCGTGCATCTGGCCTGTACCCCGGTTCTTGTACAAAAATAAATAAATCTTAAAAAAAAAAAAAAAAGATCTGCTTCTTAACAGTTCCACATAAAATTATGTTCCTGGACTAGGCCTCAAATTCACCAAGTTGGTGTATCTTAAGTTTGAGGTGGATTTGAAGTCTATTACCTAAAAATGAGGTATACAATTCAGACAAAGGTTATCCCAATCAAGTAAACTCCACTATGTAGCACTGTATTAACATAAACTTTTACTTCCAACAATAATTTTTTATAACAGATGACAGAGATGAATTATGTGATTAGAAATTGCCCTCCTTAGTCACTTAAGATCAAAATGTCTTGCCCTTGATTTACTGTTTATAAAATGAAGGTTGAACCAGATTTAAGTATTTAACTTCAATATTTTATAGTAGTAAAAACTGCTGAATTGAATAATAAAATATAAACAATGAAGAAGGAATAAATAAACATGAAGAGTAATATCCAGGACAAGACAGCTCTATAAATGGGCTAAACCCCTGGTTACTGAGTAGGGCTGGTGAGATTGACAGCTCTCTTCATTCCAGAAGTCAACCTAACTCCTTTGACTTTCTTCAAATAAGAGCCCCCAAATCATGGCACATTCATCCTTGGGGTGAACACTTGGAATGTTTATGTCCAATAATAATTTATTTTGATAGTGAAAGGGTATTCAGATAAAATGGGGGAGTAAGGCACAGATGTTTGACAACATTATGACATCAATAAAGCAGCTCCTGATAATTATAATAAACCTAATCAGCCCACAGAGATTATGGAGAGGTCATATACTATCCTGTCATTGAATTTCTCTCATTAACTAAGAATCAACACAGGAAAGATGCATCTGCCATTAAACCTAAAATTAATCTGACTCTGCTGTTTCTGAGTCCAGGTACAACATTTTATTTCCTAGCCTTCTATCTGCATCTTCCTACACAGCATATATTTATCAGTCATATGAAATACAAGTAATCTAGTCTAAAAATCTTTCAGTCAGTTCCACCTTAACATATCAGTCTTAAAATTTTAAATATGCTCACAAGAGGTTAATTTGCTTTGGGTTTACTGAAAAAAGTAAGCTTATGAACTGAGCCAGATCTTGGTCCTAGGTTGCAAATGCAATTCTGTAAATGGCTAAATTGTTCCTACTCATTTTGTATTCATGCTCTACATGGCTTTCCTTCTTTATGTAAGGATTACCTGTGAGGGCTTTTGCAAATTTTTTTTTTAAGATTTTTTTATTTATTTATACAAGAACTCAGGTACAGGTCAGAGGTACGGGAGGGTGAGAGAATTCACCAGAGACAGAGCGGGGAGCAGAACAGGCAGACATGCTGTGTTTGCTTCGGCAGCACATATACTAAAATTGGAAAGAACAGGCAGACATGCTGAAGACACTGCTGAGAGCAGTGGGCGAGGCAGGAGAGGTCTGCCATGCCATGTGGGTTCCTCCCGGGCTGGGCAGGAATTGAACCCGCGCCACAAAGGCTGTGGACAGCTGCACAGTGCGGCGCTCAACCCACTGCGCCACCAGAGAGGCCCCTGTTGCAAATTTGTAGGGTAAATGTCAGGCTTTTCTGCCCTTCCACCATCAGGATAGATGATGGATCCTTGTCCTGAATGCATGCCTGATGGCGGGCACCTGGAATAGGGTGTGGGCATAGGAAGATGGGATTCAGCTGAGCTAAGACTGTGCTTTTAAGGGCGGCGTCATGGGGACGCCAGCAGCAGCAGAAGCAGTAGCAGCCGAAGCTGAAGCCGAAAGAGAAGCCGAGAAGCAGCAGAACGAACTCCAGAGAGCTCAGATAGAGTGAAGACTTGCTGGGGGCTGGGAGGCCTGCCAGCCTCCCGGCCCCCCAGCCTCCCGGCCCCCCAGCACCCCTACCTGCCATGTGCCTGGTAAATCTAAATTAAAGACCTGCAAAAGCCACTGAGGACCCTGACTCCTCCTTTACCCGGTCTGCATGGGATCAGAAAACCTGCACCGTGACCAGTCCTGCCCTTACAAAATTTAAATGCGACAAAGGTAATTGTGTTTACCAAACTTATTGATACTGGTTGTTAAATGTTTGCTTTTTCCCTTCCCCTTAACTCTAGACTGTATTAATCCAGATTAAAAAGTTAGCAATCAGAAATCTATGCTTATGCTAGCTTATTTTATAAACTCAGTGATACCACATCAGTCCGATGCTTTCTAAGGAACAATCTTTCTCCTACTTCTCAGATACAGAAAAATAAACCATCTAGTTCAAGAACATATTACAGTGTGACAAGAGAGAAATGACTCCTCAGAAAGATCAGTATCGAGAGGGGTGAAAAAATTACTACAGAAAAAAGGCAGTAGAAATACTGCCTTCAAAGTGTAAGTACTGAAAGCTAGATAAATCACCTCATCCAAAATCAGAAAGAAAATTAGTCTGATACATAGTAAATCACATGAAGATAATACACTCAGCCATCACTATAGTTACAAAAGTGGGATCAAAAGAAAAGATGATGCATATTATGAGGAGCAGTAAAAACTGCTTGCACTGATTAATGTTTTAAAGTGATCTTCAGGAGTGGGGAAAGTGGTGTTGAGATTCATTTTGAGGGCCTCCCAGGTGGCACAAGGTGTTAAGATGCAACCTATGAAGCTACCGCACCTGCTGCAGCACGAGTTCAATCCCTGGTCAGGGAGCTACCCACATGGCGCAGCAGACCTCTCCTGTCTCGCCCGCTGCTCCCCTCAGCAGTTTATTTTAGCAGATTTGCCTGTTCTGTTCCCCACTCTGTCTCTGGTGAATCCTTTCACCCCCCCCATCTATGGCCTGTACCCCAGTTCTTATATGCATAAATAAATAAATCTTTAAAAAATATTAATTTTGAAGGTCGCTTTATTGGTAATGCTGTTTTTATGAAACTACCCAACTTTTGTAGAACTTCTATCACAAGTCAAATTAAAAATGCAGACCAAGATAAGCAAACTTCTACTTCCTGCTAGTCTGCATTTTTTTCTGGCTGCAGTTGAGAAAGTTCAAGTCTCAGGTTACAGTTACTCTTCTCCCCTTTCTGTGTGGCTTCCTTAACAGCCCACAACTGCCTTAACAGTCCATGCAGGTTTCTGTAAAGATGACACCTGTAAAACTCTATTCACCATCAAGATAAAAAGGCGAGTGCATACCTCGTTCAAATTTTAACCGCTGATAAAGCTGAAACTGATCCACAGGCACCAAACAGGCAATCTGAAATCAAAGACAATAGAAAGATGAGATTTTAGTCATCATAGACACCCCAGTACTCTGCTTCTTGTTGGGTTATGTCTTCTCTATACCAGTTGTTTGCAAACTTCTTTTTCTCCACCCTGTTCATGTAGTAACACTTATAATTCCCAAATCATGCCTATTACCTGCTACAGCATGCACGGAGCCCCTTCCATTCTTACATTAGCATCCACACAACCTGTGTTGGTACTTCCCAAATTATTTGCATACCTATAGGAAAGATGCTCCTTTCTATTTTCTCCTGTATTACTTTCTTTTAAAGAGTTATTTATGCATACAAGAACTAGGGTACAGGCCAGAGATGTGGCGGGTGAGAGACAGAGTGGGGAACAGAACAGGCAGATCTACTGAAATACACTGCTGAGGGGAGCAGCGGGCAAATCAGGAGAGGTCTGCTGCGCCATGTGGGTAGCTCCCTGGCCGACTGGGGATTGAACTCGTGCTGCCATGGCTGTGGATAGCTTCATAGGTTGCATCTTAAACCCTTGTGCCACCAGGGAGGCCCCCTTCTCCTGTATTACTTTAAGAAATTTTTTAAAGATTATAGTTCTAGCTCTAGTATCCTTAAAAACCAGGGTCAGGCAAATAGTGGTTTGGGAATTAGGAAAACGTCTAGGTCACCTACGGAAGAGTACCCTCTAAGCAATGGATAAATCATGTCTTCTGACAAAAATCACCTCCTAGGGCCCTTGATTATCATGCCTTGCCACCCATAGCTAGAAAAGAAAAACTTAAGATATTTTCTGTGGTTCACCTCCTTTTTCCATTTCAGATGGCAACTGGATCCAAAGTCTTACGGGTGAAAAAACAGTGATTCATATCTAACCAAATGACATTTCAGATTAATCATTTTTAAATTGCATTTCAAAGACAGATGCAGGAAAAACTGGTCTTAAACTGGCATTCTAAAAATAATAACTCCATTGACGTCAACACGTCAGTATACTGACATTGCTTAAAAGATTTATAACTGAGAAAATTAAAGGAAGTGATATTAGGGTCCCAGGCCTCCAGAAAATTGATACAGGACACACAGTATTAGCCTCGCCAATTCTAACACTAAAGCATTACATGAATTTAGTATAAAATGTGTTTCAGTAGATGTTGTGGCAACTAACGGAGAGGTTTGCTTTGAGAAAACCAAACTAAAATAATGCAGCAAAAATGGTACAAAAATTATACCACATTTTAAAAGGTATTCAAAATCAAATTCCCCCCCCCACCAAAAAAATCCAGTGTTTATTTTCAAATGAATTAAACTAAGTTAGCTAAAATGCAGGGGAAAGATCATAAAACAGTCCATTCCAAGTCAAGTTTGGTAAAACATGAATTTAATTTAATATGATGATCTTTTTCTCCATCTGGGAGCAAAATGTTGCATTTTCATCTGGCACCTTAAATAAAGACTCCTTCATAATCACTGTAAAAAATTGTGCTTAACTTTATGTTGTGGGTATTTTATCATAATTTTTTTAAAGTAGGTGAGACTTTTACTATACTGAAAGCCAGCTTTGTCTCATCTGTTATATTCACTTGTCTTTCCTGGAAGACAAAGGTGTCCCAATAAAAATGCAAATTTGGAGACAGAAGGTAGAGGTAAGGGATTAAGGAATTAGGCATTAAACTCAATTCCTGACTTTGTTACTGCTTCACAGTAGGTGGAGGGCAAATAATCTATTACTACCTTGATTCCTGGGATGACAACATCTGGTCTCAGTAGCATGCTATAAATCTATTCTTAAAACCTCCCCAGCTATTTGAGGTATTTGATTCTATAGGACACTCCTGTAACACCCACCTCCATTTAAAATAGCTTTGGGACTAATAAAGACCTTATTTGAAACCTTCAAAGTCAACCCCTAAACATTTTTTTTTTCAATGTTAACCAATTTATATAACAGCTAAGTCAAATATAGGTTATGGTAGACAAAGCAAACTGGAGACTGTATGTCGGATAATGATGAAATGCTAATGAGAAAGTGAAAGTAATAGGTCAACAACAGTAGAGATGAGTGTTTCAATTTACATTAATAAGATAAATTTTATCAGAGTACATAGTACTGCCAATAGAAGCCTCTGATGTCTTTTTTTTCATTTCTTACTCTGCTATGACTCTCTTATTTACTATATTATGGATCAAAGGTTTGTATAAAATTGAGCGTTAATAAGATAAACCCATTTTTTTTTTACAGAAATGCAGTAATCACAAAATGTTTCCTTTCTCACTCTACTTTATCCTTTTGGAATAAAGATAATTTCTAGCTACTCAGCCTTGCATCCTTCTCCATATATCATCCTTTACAGTCTTTTCTGGGAAAACACTCACTGGAAACTGGAGATTCAAATAAGGAAGGACATACAGAAGTTGCTTTCAATGAATTTAAATTACTCATAGAGCTTCCATATGATCCAGCAATTCCACTTCTAGGTATTTACCCAAAGGACACAGAAACATCAATTCCAAAGAGCATCTGCACCCCTATGTTGATAGCAGCACTGTTTACAATAGCTAAGCTTTGGAAACAGCCCAAATGCCCAAAAATAGATGACTGGATCAAGAAGATGTGGTACATATATACCATGGAATATTACTCAGCATTCAAAAAAGATAAACACATGCCATTTGCAGCAACATGGATGACGCTGGAAGGGATCATGCTCAGCGAAATAAGCCAAAAAGAAAAAGAAAAATACTGGATGGTCTCACTCATAGCAGGAATTTAGAAAACCTAAATAAGGGACCAGGAAAAAGACTATTTATAATAAAGAAAAAATCAAAATCAACAAGCAACTATAAACCAGAGATACACTATGGAGGGGCAGGAGGGGAAGAGAGATTAGGGTCAAAATAAGGGAGGTAGGAATTGTATGGGGAGTACAACCAAAATGAAAATGCATGCATTGTGCAAAAATGAAAACTGATGTAAGAATTATATAAAATAAAATATATTAAATAAAAAAATAAATTACTCAGAAAGCACACAGGTAAAATTTTAAAAATTTATTCCTTAAATTTCATCATTTCTTGGATTTCACAAATTAGAACTAATCCTCTGAAATGTTTCTATTTTACTTTTAGCTCCAGTTGAGAGAAAGCTGGGCACAATCAAAAAAAAAAAAAAAAAATGACCCAAAGCACTAACTTCCCATTTCCATTGCCATTTGAAGCTCAGTTGCTACTGTTATTTTACAATCCTAATATTGAAATAAATGTGTTAGGATGTCACCAGATGACAGGTAAAGGGATACTTCCTTTTTTTAGGGACAATAGTCACAAGAATTCTGACAATGAATGCGAGACTGAAAATCCTAGTGAATAGTATGAGTGATTATAAAGAGGAATCTTCTGATATACAACTATCCTCTTCCTGCTAACAAAGGAATTCCTAAACATATAAAATCATACCAGGACATCACTTTCTAACATTTTGATTTGAAGTAATTTTAGACATATAAAAAGTTGCAAAAATAGTAGTTCTTAACTGCCATTCTCCCAGTTAACATTATGTAATGTTAACACCTTAGATAATAGTAGTTAATTAATAAAATAATGAAATTCACACTGATACACAGTAATAAACTTTTGCAGGCTTTCTTCAAATTTCCAAAACTGGGCCTCCCTGGTGGCCAGGGGTCAGGACTTAGGGCTATTACCACTACGGCATGAGTTCGATCCCCCGGCCAGAGAACTAACCACATACGGCACAGCAGACCTCTCCTGTCTCATCTGCTGCTCCCCTCAGCAGTGTATTTCAGAAAATTCAAATTCACCTGTTCTTCTCCCCACTCTGTCTCTGGTGAATCCTCTCACCCCCCTGCACCTCTGGCCTACACCCCAGTTCTTCTATGCAAAAATTTAAAAAATTAAATTAAAAAAAATTCACAAACTATCCCACTAATGTCTTTCTTTTTTTCAGCCCAAGGTCCAGTTCAGGATCCCACCATGCATTTACTCTGTGGAGTTCCTCGTTGTCTTTGCTTTCATGACCTTGACATACTGGAAGAGTCCAGGTAAGTTATTTTGTACAAAGTTCTCCAATTTCAGCTTGTCTGAGCCTTTCTCATGATTACATTGAGGTTGAGCATTTGAGGCAAGAAAATCATAGAAGTGATACTGGGCCATCGGGAGGTACATGAGGACATGTACTGGTGATGATAACTTGTTAACTTAGTGAAGGTGGTGATGATAACTGGTTAACTTACTGGTGATGATAACTTGTGATGATACTGGTGATGATAACTTGTTATTACTGGTGATGATAACTTGTTATTACTGGTGATGATAACTTGTTAACTTAGTGAAGGTGATGATAACTTGCTGGTGATGATAACTTGTTAACTGGTGATGATAACTTGTTATCATTACTGGTGATGATAACTTGTTAACTTAGTGAAGGTGGTGTCCGCAAGATGTCTCATCCTTTGTAATCAACAAAAATATTGAAGGGAGATGTTTTGAGATTCACCAAGTATCCTGTTTCTCATCATACCCTTTGCCCATTCATCTTTGAATCTATTGATAATTCTTTTTTTAAAAAAAAGATATATTTATTTTTGCATAGAAGAACTGGGTATAGGCCAGAGGTGCGGTGGATGAGGGATGAGAGGATTCATCAGAGACAAAATGGGAAGAACAGGCAGATTTACTGAAATCCACTGCTAAGGGGAGCAGCAGGCGAGAAAGGAGAGGTCTGCTGTGCCATATGTGGGTTAGGCTCCCTGGCCAGGAATCAAATTCAGGCCACAGAGGTGACAGCACTGAGACTTAATCCCTAGGGCACCAGGAAGTCTTGCCTCTATTGATAATTCTTGCCTACAATAATTATTAATGTTGTATTGCCTAACCATCTATTTCCTTCCTTCATTCTGTACTTGTTAATTAAAATTCTATTATTTCTTTAAAAAGTGTTTCTTTATTTTAATTTAATTTCCTTTATTTTAATCGGTATGAACTACCAATACATATTCTTTCATTTGGTTCTAATCCATAACTAGCCAGATCCATATTCAAGTAGTAAGAAACAAAGGCCTTCAAATAGCATCAACTACCAAGAGACCTCTTCCCTTAGATCAAATGCTAAAAAAAAAAATCCTTAACTTGATTAAAAGGTATTTTGACTTTTTTTTAATTTGTGCTAATTTATGTGTTAAAAAGAAATTTCTCTCTCCTATTCAAGCATGAAAAATGACTGTTCCTCCTCCTCCTCATCCTAAAAATTCTTTCCAAAGAGAAAAATTAATTAAAAAATTAATTAAATTCAAATAGTGAATAAATTCAGTTATATTTTAATAGAACAAGAACAATAATATCAAAACAATAATAATAAAGAGCTACAAATTACCTATAATCACTTTTCTTCTATTAAAAATGATCCTGAGGGGCACATGATAAAAATACCCAGTTGCTACTCTGCTGATAATCTCCACTTTAACTTCACTCCACCTACAGTAGAGTATACACAGGGAATTCAGAATACACCAATAAGTGGCATATTTTATACTCATAGTATAGTCCCTGAATATATATATATATAGATAGATAGATAGATAGATAGATAGATAGATAGTCCCTGAATATACACCTATCTGCAGAAACCTCAGTACATCCTCCCACCCCACCCCTGTCTTTTTTCCTAAGCTCCTCAATATATATTCAGGGACTATAAATAAACATTAATACCATTATGCTCACTGAATGCATCTAGCATCTGTGATTGAGAAGCATTGACAAGTGAGGTAGCCCCTTCTATGCCATTATTAACTGTGATCACAGCATCTGAACCAGCATTACCACCACATTGACATTAGCCTTACAACAACCAAAGGAATAAAGCAAGGGGTCGGGGGGCGGGGCAGACAGCCGAGTTATTTGCCAGAGAAGCATCTATGTTGAAAAGTTGTGTGTGTTCTCAAAATATCAATAAACACAATATGCACTGTCTTTTTTTAATTTAAATTTTATTTTTATATTTATTCCCCATACAATTACAACCCCCTTATTTTTACCCCAAGCCCTCCTTTCCCCACCCCTCACCCCCCATAGAGTGTCTCTGGTTCATAGTTGTTTGTTGATTTTGATATTTTCTTTCTTATAGTTATTCTTTTCCCTGGTCCCTTATTTAAGTTTTCTAGATTCCTGCTATGAGTGAGACCATCCGGTATTTTTCTTTTTCTTTCTGGCTTATTTCGCTGAGCATGATCCCTTCCAGCGCCATCCATGTTGCTGCAAATTGCATGTGTTTATCTTTTTTGAATGCTGAGTAATATCCCATGGTGTATATGGACTACATCTTCTTGATCCAGTCATCTATTTTTGGGCATTTGGGTTGTTTCCAAAGCTTAGCTATTGTAAACAGTGCTGCTATCAACATAGGGGTGCAGGTGTTCTTTGGAATTGATGTTTCTGTGTCCTTTGGGTAAATACCTAGGAGTGGAATCGCTGGATCCTATGGAAGCTCTATGTTTAGTAGGTCCAGAAATCTCCACACAGCTCTCCATAGTGGTTGGACCAGTTTATACTCCCACCATCAGAATATGCACTGTCTTTTACTTAGTAAAATGAAGTGGTTAAGATGAAGAAGCTGGGGCCTATAAGTACTACCAGAGTCTGGAAAGCAGGAGTGAAGGAGGAAAAGTCCAGACTTAACTTAGGGTTGTTCCTTTAAATCCTCCTTCTGCTATAGTTGCTTTTACAGGCCAAAGACCAGAATAGGTCAGTATATCTGGAGATGGAATTGACGACTAGTTGCATGACCCATGCCAAGGTTTGGGCAATTTTGGGGGTGCCATGACTTGCAAAAATACAGGCAAGAGAAACACGACTAGCCTGTGGCTAAGTGTCCTACCACACCAGCACCGAAACTAAGAATGTTTCCTGGGGCCTCCCCGGTGGCGCAGCGGTTGAGCGCTGGGTTGCGAAGCTGCCCGCGGCCTCTGCAGCGCCGGTTCGATCCCCGGCTGCTCCCCGGCCACTGGAGGAGGGTCCCGCATGGCGCGCAGACCCCTCCTGCCGCCCGCTGCTCCCCTCAGCAGTGTACTTCGGTCCTTCTGCCTGCTCTGCTCCCCGCTCTGGCTCTGGTGAATTCTCTCATCCTCCCGCACTTCTGACTGTACCCAGTGCTTGTATAAACAAAAAAACAAACAAACAAACAAACAAACAACAAATAAATAAAAACATGCCTCTATAAAAAAAAAATCTAAAAAAAAAAAAAAAGAATGTTTCCTGTTTCAACTGAGAAAATAAGAGGAGAAAATGGAAATGGCGTGTGCCCCTGAGTTCACACTTGAACCAAACTCATGTCTCCTTATTTCCATGCTAGCTATTAAACCCTGTCTGAGATCCAGAAGGCAGGAGCCACATGCAAAGTGAAAGAGAGGGGAAGGCCTCGAAGTCCAGTGCCTGGAAACTTCTCCATAGTTCCCCCAAAAGGGGCTGCATTTACTGCTCTGTACACCTATCTGCAGAAACCTCAGTATATCCTCCCACCTCACCCCTGCCTTTCTTCCTCGGCTGCTGTGTGTTCTTTGTCCATGGAACACTTTCAACCCAGGGCTGCTTAGTCTTCCTAGATTTGCCTTTAGTTGATAAGCAGCTTAGAAACATTATTTTCCACTTATACAGTTTTAAAACATAATTGAGCTATGTGCTAAAATAGAACTCATCTGGGAACCTCAAACATATCTAGAGAGTCTGGTGTGTGGCACAGTCTATATCCTTCATGTTAAAACTGCAGGAGAAAACTTTTCCCCAAAGTTTTACATTTCTCCAGCCAACACATGTTGCAGCCAAAAATGATTATAGAAACACACAGTACCTTCCCATTCAGACCCTTCGCCAGAGTGGCAAGGTCACAGTTACTTGCCTGGACAACGTCAGCTCTCCTCTGCCCCAGCTTTTGCAGTGCAAAAAATGGGAAGAAAAAGTTCAAGAAATGGCAAGAGGAGGCAGTGCCAACAGGCTATAAGGGGGAAACGTGGATATTGGTAATTCCAGCACCTCTGCCAAAGCCACCGTAAATAAACATGCAATGAGTAAAAACTTTGCTTCTTCTGCAAATGCAGCTTCAAATTTCTGACACTCCATCCCCCCACCCCTCTGTCCTACTCCTCCAGGGTGCCCCACCCCAAACCCTTTTCCCGTATAAACTCTGGAACCCCCATTCCTGGCAAGAGCAGCCACACCCCCTCCTTCCTCTGGTGCTGTGGCACTAGCAGAACAGGCAGGCTGGTCTTTCCTGTGTCCTGGGGTTTAGAAGGAGGATTGAGGGTAAGATGCTGCTCCAGGGCCCGCACTGCCAGCTGGTAGTGGGAGGAAGTTGAATTTCTCCAGCCATGTAATGGTTGTTGCTACTCAAACCAGTTATATGCTTGCCACTCAAAGCTTACACGTTCCAGACAAATTGTGCAGGTTCTCCCGGTCAGTGACCGTACACGACTTTCCCGAACGCTGCAAAGGAACTGCTCACATTACTCATCATGGCCTCTTTAACAAGGCTAACTCCAAGCACAGGCCTTGCCTGAAGTATTGCTGTTAGAACAAACAATCTGTGTCCCGCCTTTCATAATTCCATATTGGACAAGATCCCTGGATCAAGTACATTGAAAGGGCCCTGCAGAGCAACAGCTGAAAGAACCAGATGATGCAAAGGAGGAAAGTTTGACTTTTCCCTGGCTCCCAGCAGGCGCATCTCCAGAGTCAACGCCTCCCCCAGCTTCCAAGACACTGAAGAGGAAGCTGCCTTTTCTACTGTTTCCTACATCAGCAAATAGTCCTTGAATGGGGCGTTTCAATACTTTGCTGATGAAGCTATTTTTGATAAATAATGGTTGAGAGGCAGACAGCTGAGTCCATTTAGAAGCATTAAAAAGACAGAAGGGACCCAAAGCCAGCAGGAGACAGACACACAGAACAGAGTCAGCAGAGCAAGCAAGGCCTGCAGCAGGAAAGATTCTGGACGAAAGAGCTGAAATTCTTGAAATCCTCTGAAGATGAAGAAAGGTTATATTTAAATGCATTTTATGAGACAATGCATGATGAAGGATCATATAATGTAATACAAACAACAGCAACGGAAAGGAACTTGAGCTTTAATCAGAATTATTTTTGGCAGGCAAAGTGTGTAGCTCTAATCAAACATTTGTTTGTTTGTTTATTTATTTATTTACTTCATCATTGTTCATTTTTATTTTTTTTAAAGATTTATTTATTCATGCATACAAGAACCAGGATACAGGCCAGATACATGGGAGGGTTGAGAAGATTCACCAGAGACAGAGCAGGGAACAGAACAGGCAGACTGACTGAAATACACTGCTGAGGGGAGCAGTGGGCGCGACAGGAGAGGTCTGCTGCGCCATGTGGGATTGTCATCTGCCGGCCGGGATCAAACCCATGCTGCAGAGGCTGCAGACAGCTTCACAGTGCTTCATTCAATCACCTGCACCACCAGGGGAGGCTCCATTGTTCATTTTTAAACAATGTTTGCTTTCCCACCCACCCCCAAACATTTTTTATTATTTTTTTATTTTAAATTTTTTACATCATTTTCATTTTTGCACAATGTATGCATTTTCATCTTATAGTCCCCATACAATTCCCACCACCCTTGTTTTAATCCTACTCCCTTCCTCCTGCCCCAAACATTTTTTAAAAGACAGAGGAAGTAGTCATAGAGATAGAATCTGGTCAAGTTATTGTGGATAAGGCCTCTTGGGGTGTACTCAATAATATCTATATTTGGAGCTACAGGTTACTACAGTAACTATATATAAGGGGCCTCCCCGGTGGTGCAGTGGTTGAGCGCTGGGTTGCGAAGCTGCCCGCAGCCTCTGCGGCGCTGGTTCGATCCCCGGCTGCTCCCCGGCCACCGGAGGAGGGTCCCACATGGTGTGCAGACCTCTCCTGCCGCCCGCTGCTCCCCTCAGCAGTGTACTTCGGTCCTTCTGCCTGCTCTGCTCCCCGCTCTGGCTCTGGTGAATTCTCTCGTCCTCCCGCGCTTCTGACTGTACCCAGTGCATGTATAAACCAAACAAATAAACAAATAATAAATAAATAAATAAATAAGACATGCCTCTAGAAAATTAAAAAAAAAAAAATAACTATATATAAGGACAGCCTGATGGAAAGTAAGTCAGAAAGGAAGTAGATAAAGCTCCAGTTCATGTGTGTTTGGTATTTGTTTTGAAAGGATTGGCCCTGTATAAACTGAAGAAGCTACCGATAGCTCCAATGTCTTCTATTCATTCCTCAATTCAAAATAAAAGACATCACAACCACAGTTGTGATGAAAAAAAAAAAAGTAGTGGCAAATGGGTTAAGAACATTTGATTACTGTACATGATGATCCATCTTCAATCAGGCTTAGTGAGATCAAAGAATACAGAAATGGCCTGTCAATGCCTTGGAGCAACTGCTTACTCATTTCATGGGAAACCTTAGTTTACTCTAGAATATGTTTTTGTCTTATTCTTCCAAATGTCCCCTTAAAATTTTTAAGAGTCATTGTAGATTTGTTTGATTTTCACGTAGCCTAAAAGTAAATTTGTTTTTTAGAATAAAACTAAGTAGAACCTGAAGTAGGAAAATGTTAATGAGTACGTTTATAGTGGGAAAGAATAAGGATTTAAAAAGATAGGGGAACTGTCCTCAGTAAGAAAACCAAAAATGTTAGCTCTGTTCTAGAGAGTTACAAGAGAAACCAAAGACAGGTCTTCACTCACCACTGGCTTATCTGAACACATAATTACTAACATTTGATAGCCAATTTTTTTTAAACTTTTTTAAAAAGATTTATTTTTATTTATTTATGCATACAAGAACTGGGGTACAGGCCAGAGGTGTGGCGGATGAGAGAATTTATCAGAGACAGAGTGGGGAGCAGAACAGGCAGATCTATTGAAATACACTGCTGAGGGGAGCAGCTGGCAAGACAGGAGAGATCTGCTGCGCCATGTAGGTAGCTCCCTGGCTGGGAATCGAACTCATGCTGCAGAGTCTGTGGATAGCTTCACAGTGCTGTTCTTAACCCCTTGTGCCACCAAGGAAGCCCTGATAGCCAATTTTGATGGCCCCTAAGGACCATTCAAGGAGAACAACACTTGCAACTGAACTTTCTGGAATGATGTAAAGTTCTGTTTTTCAAGACACTGTGCAAATTATGGAACACCTTAAAAGAGACAAGTGCAACCAAAGAACTGAACTTTAAAGCTGACTGAATGTTAACTCATTTAAATATAAATAGTCACAAGTAGTGGTTACAGGATTGGATAGCACAAGTCTAGAATACTGCACTATGTTCCACTTCAAAGGCTTGCTTTAAAACTTCATCAAGCAATTCATTTATGTTGAACAGATTTTACATACAGGAGTCAAGTCAGACAAAACACAGCTCTTGGGGCCTGCTCCATCGCACGCTTTGCACGTTTAGAAGGATCTGACTCATTGTCAGTTTCCTCCTCTCTGCTAAGTCAGAAGTTCCAGGATGAGAGCAAAGGGACTGTCCCACTCACCTCTCTATTCTGGTCTGGAACAGACACCACACGCTAAGCACTCTTAATACACATTTGTTGACTGATCAGATGGGAAGGAAATACACAAGAAAAGAAACATGTTTCCTAGAAGGATTATATATAAAAAGATGCCCTTGAATAGCTGAGTCTCATTTTATTTTATTTTTTTAATTGAGGAAACACTGGTTTACAATACTGTCTGTGATTGAGAGGTACAGGATCACACCCTTCAGGTGTATGTCACCACGCCACACCCTCCAACGAAGGCCCCCACAGTCTGTCTACTCAGCCCCCTTTCTAATCTGCTCCCCTGTCTCCTCTGAAACTCATTTTAAAAACCATTTCCAAGTTGCACAGATCAACAGTGTTCTTGGTAGCTGACCTAATATTTTCCCACTTGAATTTCCTTCTACCATTACTCACACAAAAGTAAACAATTGCCTCTTACCACAAGATTTACATATTCATTATTGCCTTTTTATAAAAAAAACTCAATTATTTCATGATTTCCCTAAAATGAGTCACATCTAAACTATCATCCTTCCGTAAAAAACACATCAAACTCACTTGTCCTACTGAGCTGATATTCCACAGGCAGAACACAGGACTCCCAAATGCAGACTGCTTGGGAATGATCTACATCTTTCTGACTGCTTTACTTACAATCCACATATATTGCATATATATCTACATACACTATTGAGATTGAGCTTCCAGCTATGGGGTCTTTATCAGGATCCCATTATCCAACTAATTCTACTCTTAAAGCCATGTGATTGAGGTGGTAGGAAAGAATTAGATTGGAATTCTAGTGTTCCTGCTTTTTAGTTGGCCACTCCTGGACAAATTGCTTCCACCCTCTGGACCTCTGCTTCATGCATTTGTGGAAAGGATCCAATAATATACTATGAGAGCAAGCAGAAGACGATCTGGAGCACAGCAGGTATGGTATATCTGGTGAATGAATAACTTATTTCATCACTGTCTTGGGACCTCTATCAGAGGCTTACAAGTGCCCTAAGAATGGGCAATAGTTCATTAACTGCCCACTTAAAGAAAGCAGGATCTGAAGATTAAGAGTCACAAGAAAAGCAAGTTACTAATAATGGATTGAACAAAGGAAAGAGATAAATCAGCCTTAAGAAAATGGGAGAACTCACTCAAAAACCGCATTTTTGAGGCATGCTAAAGGTCAAATGAAAGGTACATCTCTGCTCTTTGGAATTGGCTCAATCCAGCCTACCTACCTTTGTGAATCACCATAGTTTATATTATCTACAACTGTGGCTAATCTGTTTTAAATTTATCTTTCCAGTATTATCTTTAAAAGATTAAAACCACAAGGCCACTCACTATTCAGTCTCCAAACTTTACATTTGATGAATTTGATTTCTCACACATTAGCCTATTCTAAAGCTTCGTCAACACTTAGATAGCATCTAAAAATAGAATGGAGGTAAATAACAGCTTTAACAGTTTATATGAGGAATCTAAAGTTAGATAGCAATAAGTTATGCCTTTAAAAGTTAACCTTTGTAGTTTGTTTCTAGACTCCTTGGTAAGAAAGTACGCAAGGAGACAAGGCCCTGGAAAATCATGTCAACAGGAAAGAAGGGATGATACTGGCACTCATCCATACCTCAGCCTCCTGCAGGGTCCCATGGTTGAGGCACACCATGTCAGGACAAGTGATGGGAGACCCACAGCCTTCTCGGATTGCCAGCTGCATATACTGTTTCAAGCACTAGAAGTTAAAAAGAAACAAGACAATTACCCTCAGCATCCAAGTAGCAGGCTGATTATATAACACAACCACCACTGGCTCTTCTTCCTTAATTGGTAGTCTTGGGGTTCTTGTACTCAGGAAACATAAGTTATCACAAGTGTGGATACTCAAAGAGCCATCACTTTGGAAAGAATGCAGAGACAGGCGATTAATGATGTATGACTTCATCCTAAGAATATTGGGTTTATTCCAGGCAACAAGTCAAATTCCTCTATGCTCGCACATTTTTTTAAAAGATTTATTTTATTTATTTATGCATACAAGAACTGGGGTATAGGCCAGAGGTGCAGGGGTATGAGAGGATTCATCAGAAACAGAGTGGGGAACAGAACAGGCAGATCTACTGAAATACACTGCTGAGGGGAGCAGCGGGAGCAACAGGAGAGCTCTGCAGCACCAGGTGAGACCCTCGCCTGCCGGCTGGGATCAAACCCACACTGTAGAGGCTGCAGACAGCTCCACAGTGCAGTGCTCAACCGCCAGCGCCACCAGGGGAGGCCCTCAACCCTTCTTTCAACAGATATTAACCTGAAAGTAAAAGATAAAACTTTAAAATATCCAAAAACTGGCTCCTCAATTTCTAATTTCTTATTATTGGTTAGCTTTTTTCTTAGGAATGATGAACATAATCAAGTTCAAATGTCTAAGAATAACCCAGAAGACACAAGTTAGTCAATGAATTGGGGACTCGTAGGAAGTGGTCGTTATTTACAATGTGTTTGGATTTTTCAAATTTAGATACTTATCTGTCAAGCTGTAGGATTGAAAATATTATCACTGTACCAAATTTTCATATCAGTTTAACTGTTAGATAAGTCATGTGGTCAGAATATCAATGACATAATTGTAAAATCTATTCTTTTCATTGATCACTTTTATTTTCCCCATCTGAAAATAAAACTAATATCATGATTATATTATTTCAGAAAAATAATGACTTATTTGATTGAAATTCTGTTACAGTGTACTAATGAAACAATGCCTAGGGCAACCCATTAAAACCAGTTTTGTTATTTCTTTACATGGTGAAAAATTCTCATCTCATAAAGGTCCTTTTCAAAAACAATTTTATCAAAGTTTGCAACACTGTCAGGTAAGTAGCTTCACATTCAACAAATGTATATACCACACTACACACACAAAAATCTACCACCATCTAGTTAATCCCCTCTACCTGGTTCTACCTTCTCATGTCCACTTGCTTTGCCTTTAATAATCACCACTGTGTTGTCAGAATTTATGTTTGTTTTTGTTCCATTTTATCTGCTCCTTTGTTTTGTTTCTTTATATTCCACATGCGTGAAATCACATAGCATTTCTTTCTCCTTCTGATTTATTTCACTTGGCATAATCCCATTAAGGTCCATCTATGTTGTCACAAAAGGCAAGATTTATCCATTTTTTATGATTTTCATCATGGGAAAAATAACTACAAAATAACCAAAATATCCCAAATAGAACTTAAATTATGCCAAATTCATACAATGGAGTGATGAAGAACCATGACAAATATTTTTAGATGATATCTAAAGACATAGGGTAAAGCTCATGATTCATTATGAATGAGGTCAAAAAGGTAATTTAGTATGCCTTGGGTAATACAAATATCTAGGAGTAGGGGGGTCCTCTTAAGTCACTCTTCTCACTACAATTGACCTCTTAAATAAAATTACTGTATTTTAACTTCCATTTCTTTGTTCAAGAGAGGCTCAAGCATCATCTGCTCTTAGAATTACCTTGCCAGGCCTGCATTCCAGTGTTAGGAAAAAAAGAGCAGGGCCTCCCTGGTGGCACATGGGGTTAAAGTCTCAGTGCTATCAAACTATCGACAGCCACTGCAGCATAGGTTTGATCCCCGGTCAGGGAGCTAACCCACATGACACTGCTCCCCACTCTGTCTCTGGTGAATCCTCTCACCTCTCCACACCTCTGGCCTGAACCCCAGTTCTTGTATACATAAATAAATAAACCTTAAAAAGAAAAAAGACCAGGGGCCTTCCTGGTGGCGCAAAGGATTAAGATGCAACCTATGAAGCTATATGCAGGCACTGCAGCATGAGTTCAATCCCTAGCCAGGGAGGTGACCCTTATGGCGCAGCAGACCTCTCCTGTCTCTCCCGCTGCTCCCCTCAGCAGTGTATTTCAGTCAATCCACCTGTTCTGTTCCCCACTGTGTCTCTAGTGTATGCTCTCACCCCCCACGCCTGTACCCCAGTTCTGGCATGAATAAATAAATAAATTTGAAAGAGAGAGAGAGAGAGAGAGAGACAAGAGGAGGCAATATTTAAAAAAGAAAAAAGACCAGCAGTAGGAAATGAGGAGGAAGAATGTCAATGGGCAGGTACGACTCCAGAAGGAGCAGCATAAGTGCAAAACCAGGAGGCAAATGAAGAAACAATGAAGGCCCGTGACACTTGAGGACCTTGGAGCCTTCTACCTGCCACACACAATCCAGGGCTACCACCTGGATCGTCCCAGCTGCTACTTGAAACTTAAGTTGAATAACTTAAGTTGAAACTTAACTCTAATAACATAAGGCATCTGGGTTGAAGGGAAAGGTTTCTGAGAAAAGCAAAGTGAACAGTTTGAAGAACATAACCTTCTATCTGGGGTGTGGCCCCAATGCCACTCTCTTGGGTGACTTTGGGAAAATTACTGACACTATGACAACCCAGGCTTGCCTCCCTGAATTTTAAAAATATAAACAATATCTATTATGGTATTTGTCGAGGGTGGATGGCATTTGATATTTAAACCCAGTGAGGGTTTAAAACACACATAAACACAAACCTGAAATTTTGTATACAAAGGTTCCAAGTTCCAAAATATTTGGTCATATTTGGACTACATTTCACCTGGTCTTAGACTTCCTTTCAAATGCATTGGGAGGAAACGTTAATCCTTAGGCCTTCTGAGGTTATCTTTTCTCCATTCCCAGCAGGGAAACAGCTAAACCACTTATGGTAGAGAAGGTTCATCTGCAGAACAGGTATTTGTAACAGAACTACTAGCCCTCCTCTTCCAGCATCTCCTTAGAATTATTTGCATCTATAGAAAAGGCTAAGCATTAAGTAGGAATTAAAGAGGTGGTATGAGTCTTTATAAGCAAAAAAAAAAAAATCCATTTTAAATTACATTGCAAATTTGTGAATTCAAAATCTACATTTCCCCAAGAGTTTATAACAGGTATGTCATATTTATTAATGGTAGGTTCTTAGGTATACTGAAACCACAACACATAAACCAGTGACTTCTGCAGCTTCTCACTAAACTCACCTGTTATGTGACCCACTGACTTTAGGAGAGAAGGTAGATCTGGGTACACTGACTACATGGTGTTAGTGTATATAATCTAAGAAATGAGAGAGATTTTAAGATTCCAAAATGCATGTTGCTAGGTAATGCACAGGCACTTAACACTCCATCAATTGTGGACAGCCTATCCAAAAGCAAAAAAGGAAAATAGGCAGCCCAGCAATAACAGGCAGTTATTGCTTCTCATTGAATTTTCAATACTCTAGGCTCATTATTTGTTTTCCATTAGCTTTCACTGAAAAATTAATCTGAGACCCTCCCTCTCTTCTTTAAGACCTCTGGCTAAGGCACACCTGTTCTGTTCCCCACTCTGTCTCTGGCGAATCCTCTCACTTCCCACACCTTAGGCCTGTACCCCAGCTCTTTTATGCATAAATAAATAAATCTTTAAAAAAAAAAAACAGTTCTGGAAGTAACTGTCACCTACTTGTAAAGACAGAACAATAGAGAAAGAAAGAAAACCACCATCACTTAGATTGCTAACAATTACATTCCATTAAACAATAGTATTAAACAAATTTAAGGGAAATATTTCCAACATAACATTTTGAAAGTCCTAATATCACAAGAAAGAAACAACTGTGTCTTTTCAAGACTCAACATTTCACTTTAATAATGAGTTTGGTTGAGCACAGAAACATTTTAAGTCATGAATGGGCATGGGTATGTAGTACCCATGTAGTTGTTACTCAAAAATCACCCCAGGGGGCCTCCCCTGGTGGCGCAAGCAGTTGAGCACCGCACTGTGAAGCTGTCTGCAGCCTCTGCAGCGCCGGTTCAATCCTGGCCAGCCAGCGAGAATCCCACATAATGCAGCAGATTTCTCCTGTCTCGCCTGCTGCTCCCCTCAGCAGTGTATTTCGTCAGTCAGCCTGTTCTGTTCCCTGCTCTGTCTCTGGTGAATTCTCTCACCCCCACACCTCTGGCCTGCACCCCAGTTCTTGTATGCATAAATAAATCAATCTTTAAAAAAAATCACCCCACAGCTCATAGGGGCCTCACGGGCAACAAATATAAACCTAAATTTATGATCCTCTCCCCTAAATCTGGCCCTTATTCTGTTTTCTAGCTCTACAAAAGGCATTTCCACCCCCTCAATTATACAACCCAGAAACCTGGAGTCATTTATGACACCCCTAACACTCTTTTGTACCCTTCTATCCAATTAATGCCTCCTGGACTTCTTTACCTGGCTGGCAAATTACCATCTCAAACTTCCCAGAGTTTTGGATTCCACCTTCCTCAATATACCAACACACCTGCTTCCACACATTCCCAGTCTTCAGTAAATAGAACCACCAGTAATTATTCAATCGCTTAGCCCAAAACAACACAAAGCACTGTCATCCTTAATTCCTCTTTTCCTCAAACTCCACAACCAAAGCTTGTCTCAAATATAACAACCTCTCACCACTCCCACTGCAATTCAAGTCCCCCTCATCTATTTCAAGCACTCCTGCAGGAGCTTCCTGACTAGTCTCTTGGTTTCTGTTCCACACAGCAGCCCGGGTTCTTTTTATAGAGCTTTTCAAAATATAAATCATATGTTATTCTCCTGCCAAAACTCTCCAATGAATTTGCATCTCATTCAGATTGCTTCACAAGCCCCTTATCTGGCTCGCAAGTCCCTACATGTTCTAACTAGCTACAGCCCTGACCTCATTTCTACCACATCGTCCCTTTCTTGGGTATATGGGCCTTCTTGTTATTTCTTGAGTGTGTCAAGCTGCTCCTTCCGTTAAGTCCTTTCTTGGTTTGTGCCATTTGATTTCCTCTCTCTGGAGTGCTCTTCTCCTACATGGCTCATTTTAAGTTCATTCAGGACTTTGCTTAATGTTCACCCTTAATGTTAGGCCCTCCCTGGCTAAAAAGGCTAACCTGCCCTCCCCTATCAGGCCTCCTGACACTGCTTTATTTCTCTACAAGCACTGACCACTACCTACGACTATCTATTATGGACTGACTTGTTGCACCACTGAGAAGTTCACTGGAAAGGCAGGGATTCTGTCCTGTTCTCTGAAGAATCCAGAAAAACAGGTGGAAGGAACTACAGGACATATTGTTACATGATTTAATAAGTCCTCTCAGTCCCATTGATTTCCTAATTATAAACCAGGACGATTCACCTCCGCCACTCCCTTCTGCCATAACCATCGACGATCTGTCATTACCTCTTCTTGCTTTGGCTTCTGCTTTAGCCATTGGCTGGTCTTCCTTGGTCTGTTTTTGTCTCTCTAATTGATTCTACACGTTGCAGGCAAAAAGATCTTCTTAAAAAAATTAAGTCTAATCCCCTCTCTTTGCTGCTAAAAAATCCCTTGTCTACATTATCAGAAATTGATGTCTTTGCTTAAATCATTGTCTCCACCCTATGAGAGTGGAAGAACTAGGGGGAATACAACTGAGTGAAGAAATCAAATACTAAGCAAAAATGAACAAGGAAGTAAGAAAATGAATAGATTTAAAAACTAAAAAAAAAAGTATTTGTTACCATTCACTAGTAATTATGGCAGGAGAATATTACACTTTAGTCAGCTAGGTCAAAAGTTCCCCAGCAGAGGGCAGAACCCTGAAGAAAAGGATATAAGCAGATATTTTTTTATTGGGGGAAAAATGGGCAAGACAATGGGGACTGTAGGATGCCATAGGGAAAGGCTGCTTTAAGGAGGAGCCCTGGGCAAAAGGAAGAGGGGTATTTCAATAGGAGGGTAGACAACCTCAAAGATAACACTCACCTACTTGACATTCAACTATGTTACTGACAATGCTTCTCGGACCTTAATGCCCACTGAATAGCTCAAGGATCCTGTTAAAAAGGCAAACCCTGTGCTTCATCTCCACAGTCCCTTCTGCTCTTTCCTCCCCTGTTTTGACCTCTCTTGCTGCCTCTCCCCTGTTGGAGGCCTCAGATCTATGGTCAGTTTGACTGGAAAATCAAATCAGTTTGACTGGACAAGGTGTCCCCCGACACCTTGTTTGGTTTCTCTATATTCCAAATATAAGTGAAACCATCTGGTATTTATCTTTTTTCCTTCTGACTTACTTCCCTGAGGATAATCCCTTCCAGTTCCATCCATGCTGATACAAATGGCATGGGTTTATCTTTTTGATTGCTGAATAGTATTCCATTGTGTATACATACAACATCTTCTTTATTCATTCTTCTGTCTTGAGGTGTTATGGTGATGGGATAAGTACGGGGACTACACTAGAAATCAAATACTGTCCAAACATTAACAATGGTGTAAGACAACTAATTAATTAAACTAATTAATTTTGTAAAATGCAAATTCTGACTTAGGAGATCTGGAGTGGAGGCTAAATCTCTTTCTTTCTTATAACCTCCTATGTCTTGTAGCTGCAGCTAATACACAGACCAAACTTTTGAGTAGCAATATCTAGGAAAAGACTCTCTACACCAGATGTTTAACAGAATCATCTGGGGAGCTTTTCAAATAGCCAAAGCTCAGGCCCAAGTAAAGACCAACTGGTTTAGAATTTCCGAGGGAAGGATTTTATGTATGTGTGTGCATAAGTTTGTGTTTGTGCTGCTCTTTTTTTCTGGGAGAGGAGACTAAGGTCCACCTGTCTGTTTGAGAACAGTCATTCAATACAGGTGATTAAATCTGGGCCCCAGTCAAAAGTACATCCAATTCCCACCAAGCAAGAGTGATCAAACACTTCTATCTTTATCTCAAGTGATCATAAACATCTAAATCAAGAAACCCCATGACAGAAATAGCTCTGAAGAGAAATCCATTGGAAATGCTCCAGTCTAATCCAGTCCTCATAATAAAGCCAATGAAATCTGCTAAACTGCAAGAACATTGCAATCAAAGAAGACACTAGCATCAGAAAGCTCTGCTTTAACACAAGTGATTAAAAAACTCCTCCACTAACCTTCCAGAGCTTTCTCTTTCATCCCACCTATGCTGCCTTTTAACAGAAAGAGACCCCAACTCTTACACTGGTTCCAAAGAGAACCATCTGCACCATTTTACAACACAGTCTACCCAGAAATGCAATCCATGGTTCCAGGAGAAAGAAAACAAGAAAGTTTGCCACATTTACATCCTTCCATTTACTCCAAAGAAACATTAGACTTCAGAACCACCAAGCCTCAGCTGGCTCCATGGCCCCAGCCAACATGCAGGATGGGCAGAGAAAACAAGCACATCCAGATTAAACATCAGCATGTTCCAAATAATTCATTTGTCACTTTCTTCACCCTGATCTGTGTACCTAGAGAGTCCTATGTAAACACACAGACAAACCTTTGACTATCTCAGAATGCTCATAAAGTCTTAGCAACACAGAATGGAACACACACTAAGTCAACAATGGGTCAGGAAACTCTTTCAGGGGTCTCTCCTGTGGCCTAGGGGTTAAGTCTCAGCACTATCACTGCCAAGGCCTGAGTTCGATGCCCAGCCAGGGAGCTGACCCACATGGCACAGCATGTCTTGCCCGCTGCTCCCCTCAGCAGTGTATTTCAGTCAATCTGCCTGTTCTGCTCCCCACTCTGTCAATGAATCCTCTCACCACCTCCCCTCAACTCTGGTTTGTACCCCAGTTCTTGTTTGCATAAATAAATAAATCTTTAAAAAAAGATTTGACTTTACAGGCAGTCTTCAATAGCCTAGGGTGTACATATGGTCACTCTTCAAAGAATCCAAACAAGAAGCACTAATTTAGTTCAAGGTTTCGAGTTCCTCATTTGTCCCAGAAAAGTGAAGAGACCCGCCTAAGGAAATACAGCATTTTAATAGCATAGTGGGAAGCAGAACTTCAGATTTTCCAGTCAATAAACCTAAACTTGTTAATTGTTTAAGATCCTTTTTCTTTCTCTTGTTCTCATCATGCTCACATGAAACTTTATGTTACTGCAATTATTGTATAAACACAAATGTGAGATACACTGCTGAGGGGGGCAGCGAGGAGCCAGGAGAGGTCTGCTGTGCCATGTGGGTAGCTCCCTGGCCGGGGATGGAAATCATGCTTCAGTGGTTGCAGATAGCTTCACAGTGCTGCAACTTAACCCCTTGCACCACTAGGGAGGCCCCTTCCTTTGCGTTTTCTTTTGTTTGTGAACCCTCATACATTTGCTATATTTTCAAGTTTGTAGAATACTTTTGTAAAAATTCCACTAAGTACTTGAAATTTTTGAAAAGAATACGAATATCCATTATAATACATAAATGAGAGAATGATGCTAATGCATGATGAACTACATTTTTTTTTCTATACCATATAACTTAAAAAGCCAGCATGAAAAATGGCTCAAATCAACAACCCCAAAATTGGACAACCCTGATCTGTTAGTGTCCTCAAGAAGATCTTGTTTCTTTACATGATGGTGAAGCACTATTAGCTGAGAAGACATCTAAGCTGTAAGCAAAAACTTACGTCTTGGCTCCATTTACAAAAAAGAATTTAGATTTGGGAAACATGAATTTTGAAAAAGTAGAAAGGTTGGACAGTGACTAATGGTGACTAGGTGGTATAGGTTGAGGCTTGTTTTATTTGAAATTAAGTTTGAGATGATTGTATTAATTGCTGTGCAGCAAAATGAAATTATCATCCTACTTCAAATCTACATCAAACAAAATTGCCACTATTCCTCACCTCATAATTTTCCCCCAAATCTTTGTTCTGAAAACATGTGAATGTTTCTGACAATTCCTAAAAAGCAAGTTTCTAGAAATCAGGGAATTTTATGTGTGGTACTTACTTTTTAAAATTTTAATTGCCGTAATTTGAACCAGCCTTGCTTTTCTGCCTCTTACTAAATCCATATGCTTACTGCATACCCAAGATTTTTTACACTCTTGTTAAAATCTAACCTAGTTACTATCCTTGAACTGCCACTTTCCAAATGTTTTAAGTTAGCACCATATTTTAGCAAATTAGACTATCAAGGCAAAAGCCTAAGTCAAAGCCATGGGATAGCCATGTCTGAGATTGGTGTCAGAGCTCACAAGAGACAGAGGGGCACAGGGGGCCAATGTACTTAAAAGGACATGACCTCGAGGATTCATATGTGAGTCCCCAGCAGCTGGCCCGCAAATATCCTAGATCAGGGAATCAGAAACCCCTGAAAGATGAACAGAAACCCCATTCACTTGGCCCCACCCTCAGAGCTGCTGATTCAGTCTGTCTCGGGTGGGGCACAAGAAGTGATAGTTCTGACAAGTTTAGAGTTACTGCTGAAACTGCTAGTCTATGGGTGACGCTTTGAGAACCAATGGCTTAGAATGCAAATATTCATCCTATGAATTCTGTTACAACCCTTGTCTGTATTCCCACTGTTAGAATTCATGGAATCATGTGATTTCATGCTGTTAGAACTAAAGCATGAGCAGGGTGGGGAGAAGGGAGTAGGATCAAAACAAAGGTAGGAAGAGCACAAGGGACCATGGTGATAGTTCATGGGTGAATGGGTGGTGGGAATTTTATGGGGATTATAACCAAGATGAAAATGCATACATTGTACAAAAATGAAAAATGATGTAAAAAATATAAAAAAAAGAACTAAAGCATTAGAAATAATGGAATTTTTACCAACTTAAAAACTCCTTTTCCTTCTAAAGATCATCAACACCACAAACCATAACATTTTTCAAAAACTAAACACTGTTCCATTTTAAGACAATTTGCATTGAGCACACTACCTGGAAAAAGCAGACTCTGACTATAATTTTTTCTCCAGTTGTAATAGAATTCTGTGTGCTTTGAAGTCGCCCATTCGTTTATTACTCTTAGCACATAGGCATCACTTAGAAACTGCTACTAGACTGAGATCCTCTTAACTTCCACAAACATGATGCATGAGGGCATGAGGGAGGCAGGAAAAAAACAGCCTTTGAACCAGGAGGCCTGGACTTGACCCTGGATTTCTGTTTTGACATGCACTGGTGTGAGAACCAGACTGCTTGATCTCATAGCCCTTGCTTTCTCAAATAACTGGTCCAAAGTCATTCAGTCAAAGTTCATGGTGCACTGCTCAATCCCTTCAGTCTGGGGCCATCTGTATTCAGATGATGCACAATCTGGTTTCTGGGGAAACCTTGGGTGTCCTCAAACAGTTGCTCCTCACATCTTGTATTGACTAAATTTCTATGTATCTAAACTGCAACTGTCAAGCTTTGGAAACCAGAGGTAGGATCACAAAAACCTAACATAAACCTCATCCACTACTTCTGCTAACAAATAAAATTTGGGGAGCATATACCATGTCTAGGCAACACACTTTGCATTTTCCCAGAAGCTGTTCTTATTCAAACCACTCCAGCATCCAGGAATTAAGAGTATGGTACTTGGGTAAGTTAGTTAGTTCCACACTGGCTTTCCTTATCTGTAAAATGGAAGGTGTAGGGAAGCAAAATTTTGCCATCCCAAAATATGACATTTTGCCAAATTTCATGGGAGGGGCAGGAAGGCTGGGTGGAGGTTTGCTTTAGAGAATTGTATTTCTGTGTAAAGTTCTTTATTAAGGGTGTATACCAAGAAGACCCACTCTCCTTCTCTCTCTCTTTTTTCCAAGATTTATTTTTATTTATTTATGCAAAGAAGAGCTGGGGCGCAGGCCAGAGGTGAGGGGGGGGTGAGACGATTCACCAGAGACAGAGTAGGGAGCAGAACAGGCAGATCTACTAAAGTACACTACTGAGGGGAGCAGTGGGCAAGACAGGAGAGGTCTGCTGTGCCTTGTGGGTTGCAACCTGGCATAGGATAGAACCCGGGCCTTAGTGACTAGCAATAGCTTGACAGTGCTGAGATTCCAACCCCTGCACCACCAGGGGCGCCCTCCTTCTCTCTTGCAAAGAAAAAATTAAGTCTGCATACCTGAGTCTCCTGTACCTTTCCTCATAAGTCTCCATAACTAACCTCCTCTTAGTCTCCCCACCCAAAGCCAGCTGTCTTAGCTAAGCTATTTAGATGGCTGGTCAGTTAGTCATGCTGGTCTCTCGCATGAACGCCAGAGGTATATATGTGGTTATTCAACTTTTTTTACTTGTTCTTTTATCAACCTTTCTGATGCTTGTTTGATTATCTGCCAACCTAAAACACCTAGAGGTACAGAATGATTTCCGTTGTGCTCCAACAAAGGCAAAAGTAAATGGTGGAAGTGGGGGAAATCTTGCAGGATACATGTAACATGTTAGGTACTCAAATCCTTTGCTAGTCTTTCCTGGACTTTTTTATATCAATCAATAAATGGAGTGTCAAAGAAATTGAATAAGGAAACCTATATTCACACTTTGCCAAACAGTCTCGGGCCTCCCAACTAGGAGTAGGAAATAATTCAAACCAGTAAGGTTTTCGGTTCATATAGAGCTATTTATTTCCACAAAAATGAAGCTCTACCATGCCTGACCAGATTTCCAGAGATGTTGAACATATTTGCAATCCACAACGTAAACAATTTTTTTAATATTTATTTATTTATACATAGAAGAACTGGGGTGTAGACGAGAGCTGTGGGGGATGAGAGCATTCACCAGGGACAGAGTGGGGAGCAGAACAGGCAGATTGACTGAAATACACTGCTGAGGGGAGCAGCAGATGACATAGGTATGCTGAGCCATGTGTGGGTCAGCTCCCTGGCCAGGGATCAAAATCAGGCCTTACAGGTGATAGTGCTGACACTAACCCCTAGGCCACCAGGAAGGCCCCCACAACCAATTCTTGATGAATTAAAATGTTCAGGGAAAAAGGTTTGAGTTAATTCAATCTTCTAGTTAACTCACAACGTACTTAGTTTTAACTCGAGTAAATTTTTTAATTTCCCTTTACAACTTAGCAACATTTTGTCATTAAAAATATAAACTTTTTGTGATAATGCATCTCCCATTATCACCATTATGAGTGTTATCATTCACTCATTCATCTTATCTACGTGTAGTGTAAATTTCTAGACACGGTTTACTTTTCTATATTTCTTAACACTCACTGTGGAACCTATGGTATAAAAGCAGCTGAAACTGTACTGATGCCAGGCACACTGTCTATTTTTTAAGGACAGAATCACGAGATTAACTGGTTTTGCTACAAATTGTTTCCTCCTTAAATGAGAACCATAAATCAATGAGATGCATTCTTTTAACACAGCAGATTAGAAAAGGTGAGATTTTCAAAAGGTGAGCTATTTCCAGAGCATCAACAAGGCTTTCCTGCGCTCCTGGTGGAACTGCTAAAATGTCATATCAGTAGGGGACACAAATGCTTCTACATGTACGTACATTAACTTTTTAATCAGGCAATTTCATTTCCAGAAATATATCCTTAAGAGATACATTTTCACATTTATATAATTACAAAAATTGCCAACTGGAAACAACCATTATTAGGAGGGGCCTAATTAAACAAATTTTGATATAGCATGCTATGGAATCTAACACTTTAAAAGGAAGTTAGGCAAGGTAGGTTTGCACAGTTTCAAACAGAATATGCCCACAATACACTAAATGAAATTTGTAGAACTTAAAGTCCCTACAGAAAAAGAGTCCATTTCTCTGTTGAGCAATGTGTGTGAATATGTATACCTAGATGTGTTTATCCACACTCAAAGAAAGAGTCTGGAGGGGATACAGGTAAACTGTTCATATAGTCTATACTTTGGAAGTTTCATTTTGCGTAAAACCAGCATACATTTCATTTACAATTAAAACTGGCCATAAAAAGAAGGGTGCCGGGAAAAAATGGTAGGAGAAAGGAAAACAGGTAGGATTCACTGTATTTCTAAATCAGTTCTCTACTCCTACCAGCATACGTGAAACTGATCACCAAAAACCGCACTGAGGGCCTCGCTGGTAGCGCAGGGGTTAAAGACACAGCACTATCACGCTTTTGCCAGCCACTGCAGCATGAGTTCAATCCCCAACCCACAAGGTGCAGCAGACCTCTCCTGTCTCACCAGCTGCTCCCCTCAGCAGTGTATTTCAGTCAGTCTGCCTGTTCTGTTCCTACTCTGTCTCTGGTGAATCCTCTCACATCCCCTACCCCACACCTCTGGTCTGTACACCAATTCCTGTATTCACAAATAAATAAAAAAAGTGTATCTTTAAAAAAAAAAAAAAAAAAGCTTTGCACTGAGCTGACAACTCAGATTAGGACTGCAAGTCACTCTACACTGGCAACCATAGGGAAGAGAGGATTCAGCCTTGTGGACTTTGTGTCTGTCTTCCTTTGGTGGCCTTCATTTGCCTGCTGACTTCCTATTTCTACAAAGAGATAAATGGGAACTGAAATCCTATACATAACAGCCTAAAATGATGGCAGACTTGGTAAGTAGTTCAGTCTAACTGGACTCATCTGCCTATGGCCCAGTAACCCATCCCAAGTACTTTGGAAAACTGATATTTAGGTGGAATGATCGCCTGGGACAACTCAGTGGGTCTCAAAACATGAGTGCACAAATCCAAAAAAGTATTATATTAATAAATATCTATTGGCTATCCATCTTGTGACCTTTAAAACAGGAATATTTATGTATTTTTTAAAAAGATTTATTTATTTTTGTGAAGGAGAACTGGAGTGCAGGCCAGAGATGCAGGGGTTGAGAGGATTCACCAGAGACAGAGTGGGGAGCAAAACAGGCAGATCTACTGAAATACCCTGCTGAGGGGAGCAGCGGGTGAGACAGGAGAGGTCTGCTGTGCCATGTGGGTAGCTCCCTGGCCAGGGATTAAATTCATGCGCTTTCAGTAATCTGCCTATTCTGCTCCCCACTCTGTCTCTGGTGAATACTCTCATCCCCTGCACCTCTGGCCTACACCCCAGTTCTCCCTCACAAAATAAATAAAAATTAATCTTTGGGGAAAAAAATGGGGTCTGAGCAGGCACTGTACAACAAAGGTAGAAGAACTGAATGACAGCAAAAAGGAAACTGATTTAAACAGGACCACATGAATCCTTAACACAGGTAGTGGTATTTTGACATTTTAAGAAATGTGACATTCGTATCCAAGTGGATAGGAGGGAAGAGATACTGCAGACATGAAAATAAATACTCCTGGGGTCTCCCTGGCGGTGCAAGGGGAGCATAGCACAGCACTATGAAGCTATCCACAGCCTCTGCAGCACGAGTTTGATCCCCAGGCCGGCCAGGGAGCTCCCCACATGGTGCAGCAGACCTCTCCTGTCTCACCTGCTGCTCCCCTCAGCAGTGTATTTCAGTAGATCTGTCTGTTCTGCTCCCCACTCTGTCTCTGGTGAATCCTCTTACCCCCCCCCCCACCTCTGGCCTGTACCCTAGTTCTTGTATGCATAAATAAATAAATCTTTTAAAAAAAGAAAAGAAAAGAAATACTCCCGACCCCCAACTGCAGTCTACCCTAGCAGTTACAGCATACATTAATGAGGATATCCAAGCTATCTCACACACTTTCCTTTATCCTACTCCAGTTCTGTCTCCCTTCATTCTTCACCCTATGCCAAGGCTCCCACCCCACCGCCAAACAAAGATTCCAGTGCTCATAACGCTCTTTACCATGGTGGACAAGACCCTCCATCTCATCTCTGCTGCCCTCTCCAGTCCCACCCTCAAGCACACCCACCTTCCAACCATAGTTCCAGGGATATAGCTCAGCGGGCTTCCAGGCAGGCCACTCTCCCTAAGTTCTGCACCTTTACACTTTACCTGTCACTTCCCCCAGCAGCACTCTACCCACCCATGGCCCCACCAATATCATGAAGGGTCTGCTTTCCACACCAAAGCTGGTCATGTCTATGGACACAATTTGCACAGTGTCAAATGGAAGAGTAGATCAGGACTATGATGAGAACAGAGGACATCGGAATAAAGTTGCGCCTTCAAAGAAGCAACAAACTTGGATGCCTCAATGGATGAAAACAAAGTTGTCTCCCTGCATACCCAACTCGCCTGCTCTCTGATCATGGTTTGAGCATTTGGCCAGCATTTTGATCTGTGATTCAAACAACTAAACTATGACAAGTTATGCCCTGAAGAAAATAAATACATACAACATACAAGCACAGATTATCAACCTACCATTTTTATAACCTGCTTTGTTTAAATAGAAATTAAATAGCGTTCTATATCATAGGATCATCCCTGTACCCCAACATCATATGCTTTTCTAAGAGAATATAGAAAAGCCTGAAGTACTCGTTCAACCCAAGATCAAAGTCAAGGATGTTGTGCAAATGAAGCCTGTCTCAAAAGAATTGCATCAACTGAGGGGGAGGGAGGACTAGTACTATTTATTAGTATTCCCACATTAGACAGAGCACTGTGGGAGAATTTTTAATGACTAATCTTGTCTTTGCCCTCTAACAAGAGATAACCTTCCTTCAAACAATTCAGAGCTAGTGAGTAGAATAAAAATTAGATTTCACCCATTTTGTTCCAGAGAGCAGAAGTAGTACTAGTAGGTAGGAGTTATATAGAAACAGGTAGAAACATGTGGAAGAAACATGTACATTTATATAGAAACATGTAGAAGAAAAACCAATCATTTCAAATCAGACCCAAATAACCAATGTTATGGTATCTGCCAGTCTGGGAGGTTTTCAAGCAAAATCAAACTAAGACCAATATACATATCACTATATTCAAGCCAATGTACTCAATGCTTTAGATTATATATTGCAGTCTTCTCTATAACCTTAACATGTGAGTTATTATTATCCCTGTATTATATAAAAGAAAATGAAAACTTGGACTACTCAAAGGTATTAGCAGCTTTGTTATGTCCTGCTGGTCTATTAGTGGCCTGGATTATTATGTTTCCCATCTAACCTTGTTTTCATCGTTGCCCCCTTGTAGTTCATTCTCTGTACAGTCAGGGTGATTGCAACGGTTAATTTTCTGTGTCAACTTCACCACACCATGGGGTGCCCAAATATTTGGTTAAACATTATTTCTAGGTGTGTCTGTGAGAATGCTTACAGATGACATAAGCACTTGAATCTGCAGATTTAGTAAAGCAGACTACCCGCCCCCACACTGCCCCCTGCCAATGTGGGCCAATCTCATCTAATGGATTGAGGGTGAACACAACAGAAAGGCAGAGCTTCTAGTGTGAATGCACTCTCTGCCTGGACCGCTGAGCTGGAACATTGGCCTTCTCTTCCTGCTGGCTGGAATGACCCTTGATTCTCCTGAGTCTCACTCAGGTTTGGAGACAGCAGATTGTGAGACTTTGCCAATAACTGTGTGAGCCAATTTCTTACAGTAGATCTTTTCTCATATACACACACACACACACACACAGTCTCCTTATTCTATCTGAACACACCAAGCACACTCCCAACTTAGAACCTCCATACTGCTTTCCTCTGCCTAAGACGATATTCTCCCGGGTAGCTACACCACTTGTTTCCCGTGATTTCCAGGCCTCTGCTTAAATAATAACCTATCAGGGAGACTTTCCTGACCTTTCATACTAAAGTTGAAACCTTTTCTCCCACAGTGCTCCCTACCATGCTGATTTTCCTCACAGCACCAATCTTCACTCAACTCCTGTATTTTCTTGTCACCATCAGTGCCTTTCATGAAGATATGAGCTACCTGACAACCACATCTTCCATTATTCACCACTATAACTAGACCATCAGAACTGTGTATGCACCATCAATATTTGTTTAAAAGGTCAAGTCCAGGCAGCCAGATTTGAGACCCATTGATTTAAATACCAAACTATACATGTCCCCCAGAAAAGGATTTCTTCCATTAGGAGGGTGGGGACATGAGGAGATCTAATGTCCCTTCCTATTCTTGGACTGTCACACTGAGACAGAGTCATTAGGGACTTCAGAGGGATTTTTACCGTGTTTTCCTCTATTACCACATTTTACCACTTCCCTTGAATAAGTAGGTGGTTAGCATGGCCATGCAGGAGATCATGGGTTCAGGAAGCCAGTTCCCTAGAGTCATCTGTGTGTTACAACTGGCTGCTTTTCAGATGCTATCTGACCCGTATCAACACCATTGTGGTGGAAAAACATAGTGTCAAAATTAACATTTCATTTTTTTGACTTACATTTATTGAGGTAATGCTGAGTAACATCACAGTATCTGTCTTATAGGTATGGCTTGACACATTTACAATGGCATGTTATTTCACCACACCTACCACCAAAGTCCCAGAAACCCTCCATTAGACCTACCTCTCCTCTTTGCTCTCTCCCCACCACATTCCCCATCTTTGTCATAGTCCAAATGCATATGGAACCACAAAAGACTTTGAATAGCTAAAGCTCTCCTGTGAAAAAGAGGGAAGGAGGGTATCACACTCCAGGGTTCAAACTATACCATAAAGCCATAATAACTAAAACAGCATATTACTGGAACAAAACAGACACACAGACCAATGAAGTTGCATTGAGAACCCAGAAATAAAATCATATGTTTCTGGAAAACTAATTTATGATAAAAGAGCAAAAATATACACAGGAACAGGACAGCCTCTTCAGTAAATGGTGTTGGGAAAACTGAACTGCCGCATGAAAAGAATGAAATTAGAACACTATCTCATACTACACAAAAAAATCAACTCCAAAGGGATAAAAGGCTTAGATATAAGATCTGAAGCCATAAAATACATAGAAGAAAACATAGGAAAAACACCGCATGACATAAACTTCAGGAACATCATTGAAGACTCACCTCTGGAAGCAAGGAAAACAAAAAAGGTAAACATCAAACTAAAAAATCTTCTGGACAGTGAAACAGACAGTAACCAAAATGAGGAGACACCTTATTGAATGGGAGAAAATATTTGAACACCATACATCTGACAAGGGACTGATATCAAGATCTACAAAGAATTTATACAAAAACTCAACAAAACCAAAACAAATAATCCTATTAAACTAATGGGCAGAAGAGCTAATTAGAAACTTCTCCAAAAGGGATATAAACACACAGCCAACAGACATAGAAAAAAATGTTCTTGTTCACTTATATAGGGAAATGCAGATCAAAACCACAATGAGATAACACCTCCCACCTGTGAGAATGGCGCATTTAAAAAACTCAAAACAGCAAGTGCTAGAGAGGATGTGGAGAAAACGGAACCCTCTTATACTGGTGGTAGGTTTAGTAGTCTGGTCTAGTCAGTATGGAAAGTTACGTGGAGGTTCCTCAAAAACACTAGAAATGAATCTGCCATACCAGCAGTGAACAGCAATTCCAGTGAGCCAGCAATTCCAGTCCTAAGAATCTACCCTAAGGACACAAAAACATTAATTCAAAAGGAAAACTGCACCCCTGTTTATTGCACCACTATTTACAATAGCCAAGATATGGAAACAATCTAAGTGCCCCAATACAGATAAATGGATCAAGAAGATCCATCCTGGTGTAACACAATGGAGTACTACTTAACAATCAGAAAAGATAAACTCATGCCATTTACAGCAAACTGGATGGAGCTGGAAGGGATTATGCTATGAGAGTTAAGTCAGAAGGACAAAGATAAATACAGTTTGGTTTCACTTATACGTGGAATATAGAGAAACCTAATAAAAGATCAAAGACAAACCATGAAAGCTGATCATAGATCCAAGGCATCCAGGTGGAGGGATGAAAAATTTACATTTTAAACCAGTGGTTTGACTAAGTGATAAAAACGTTATCATAGAATTATCATTAAAACTCTTAGGAAGTATGGTAAAGCAAATATAGTAAAGCCTTTTACAAATAAATAAAGATAAAGTTACTGACTCACTAGAGATCACTCAACGCAAAGATAAGGGAAAGCTTCAGACTAACCTTGGGATTCTGAAGCCTGCTGCTAGGAACATGGGCAAGCGCTGCTTTCAATTCTTTGGGGATTATATCCAGATGTGAAATTGCTGGGGACAGGGGAACACTAATCTTACAAGCCAGTGTATTTTAGTGCCAGAAATGAACAAAATAAGAAGGACTTTCACTGGGCAGAATTTACTTCTAGCTATTTATGTATTGGTACAAGTGGACATGAAAACCCAGAGAAATTCAGAATTTGAAAGTTTAGAAAGGTTGGTATGTTACATGACCAAAAAGGGAACAGAAAAATTGTTCTGTGATATTGCTTGAGTAAGTTGTCTCATTATTTCTTGCAATTCTAGGGAGTTCTCAATAAAAGACACTTAAAATGATACCAGACTAAACAAATCAAGCCGGCAGGTAATTATATCGTTACATTATTATTGGGAGAAAGCAGCTCTTAAATAAAATGAGACAATCTTCCATCAGACTCTTTTATATCCATGAGAAATGTGCTCAACTATTCACTTTCCAAGTCACATTGGTCTTTTTTTTTTTTTTTTTTTTTGGTGTGTTCTTTCCTGTAAGTGCTCTTTCTAGATCTTCAACTTTCAATGCCCAGTCATAAGGTACACTTTAAACAAATTGAACAGGGAAATTTACATATATACTGTCATTGCTAGTCCATGGCTATCTCAAAATAATAGGGAGGTTGAAATCACCAATTTAACCACTTTTTTCTGAAAGGTTAATAAGGCCGTCAGTCAAGTCTTACAGGATTTCCTTTCTCTAAAATACTTTGGAAAACCAGAAGTGTTCAGCAAACTGGGAGAACTTAGGAAAGAAATGAATAATGATGCCAACGTACTTAGGGGTTGATATTGAGCTAGCTGCTCTTCTGGAATTCTCATTTGATGCCTCCTTCAACGTTGACAAAGGGATTATCCTCCCAGATGAGGAAACCAAGGATCAGCACAGTCAAGTCTTTGTCCAAACTCATACAAGATCATCTAATGACAGCAAAGCCTCAGCTTGAATCTGGGCTTTCCTGTCTCCATATCTGTGCTTTTTCTGTTTTCATTGGCATGTCTTAAATTGTTTAATTGTTTATTAACATTGTTTATATGTTCATTTAGAAATGTTTTTGAAATAACATTGGATAATGTTATATAAGGTTCAGGTACACAGCATTATAATTTAATGTGTCTGTGTTACATTATGACCCACACCAAAGTCTAGTTTCCATCCACCACTGAACAATTAACCCTTTGACCCAATTTGCTCACCACCCATTCCTCTTCTCTGGCAGCCACTACTCTGTTGTCAGAATCTAAGGGAGTTTTTTGCTTGTTTGTTTAATTTGTTCATTTGCTTTGTTTCTTTATATTCTACTATGAATGCAATCATGATTTTAGTCTTTATCCACCTGACTTATTTCACAGTATAATCACCTCAGAGTTCATTCATGTTGTTAAAAATGGCAAGACTGGGCATCCCTGGTGGCCCAATGGGTTAAGACACAAACTCTGAAGCAATCTGCAGCCTCAGCAGCACGGGTTCGATCCCCAGCCAGCCAGGGAGCAGCCCACATGGCACAGCAGACCTCTCCTGACTCACCCGCTGCTCCCCTCAGCAGTGTACTTCGGTCAATCTGCTTGTTCTGTTCCCCGTTCTATCTCTGGGTGAATCCTCTCACCACCCCCACACCTCTTGCTTGTGCCCCAGCTCTTGTATGCATAAATAAAAATAAGTCTTAAAAAAAAAAAAAGGCAAGGCTTCCTTTTCCTAACTCAGTAGTATTCCATTGGGTATATATAGCACATTTTCTTCATCTGTTCACCTGTTGCTGAGTACTTAGGCTGTGTCCATGAGTTGATTATTGTGAATAAGGCTGCAGTGAACAAATCAGTGCATTCATATTCTTCAGATAAATGTCTAGAAGCATAATAGCTGGATTATATGGTATTTCTAGTCTTACAGTTTTTAAAAATCTCCATACTGCCTTCCTGGTGGATGCATCAATTCAAAATCCTACCAAGTATACATAGGTTCCCTGTTCTCTACATACCTCATCGCGAGTTTGCTTTGCATTTCCCTAACAATAAGTGAAGATGAAATCTTTTCATGTGCCTGTTGGTCTTCTGTATGTCTTCATCAGCGAGATGTCTACTTAGATCCTCTGCCCATTTTTAATTGTATTGTTTGTTGTTTTGGTGTTGAATTGTCTATATATTCATCCCTTGGCAGATGTATGAGTTGCAAATATTTTCTCCCATTCAAACACCTTTCCGTTTTGGTGCTGATTTCTTTCTCTGTGCAGAAGCTTTCAGGGAGAAATTCCTTTCTTCTAACACAGATTATCAGCTAAAAATCTGGGGAGAACCACTGCAGGTTCTTTGTTTTACTTGAAAGTTACCTACCCAAACGGATGCCCATACATGCACACAAACACACACACACACAAACACACACACTGCAAATCTTCCAAAACTGTCTCCCAGGCCACCATACGTGGGCTTTTCTTAAAGGTCACCCCACAGGCCCCAAGAAAAAGAAGGGCTTGGTCTAAAAGTTTTATATTTCCTCTCACTTTTTAAACATTGGAAAAACCATTTGGCTCAGAGAAATGAATAGTAAAAGGAGTTCTAACTACCTGGTGCCAACAGAACGTAATGGAAACAAGGCAAGAATATGGCTGGACTTTATTTTCTTTTCGCTCAGCACATCCTGTCTTTAATCTGAAAGGTAAATAGGCCATGCCCAACATCCCAACTCTTTTCAGGTGAAATTATCTAGGTTATAAAAACAAGCAACACTGTGTTTTCATTATTCCTTAGTTCGTAGCGGACAGAAATAGCTTCCAAAATAAATCTGAGAGGCAAATATCATGCACAAGGGAGCAAGCCCGCAAATTTTCCCTACACTGATAACTGACTTGTGTGAACTTTTTTTCTTTCACTTGAATTATAATTGGGTCATATAATCTGACAGAGTGTGATACAAAAGTCAGAGAAGAAATTCTTGAATCTTCATATTGGGGCTTTTTAAATCCAAGGAGGGGGGGTAGAGAGAGAGAGAGAGAGAGAGAGAGAGAGAGAGAGAGAGAAGTAAAAGACAGGGAAGAGGCCATTTGCATATCATTAGTTAGTAAATTAACATCCTTGAGATAGCTAAATTACAAATATACATACTTTTGCAACACCTCTTTCCATAGCCACTAAAAATCAACTTATTTTATTCTGTAGCACACCCATTCACCTATGATTTTAGTCTCCTTTGCCAATTTTGTCCTGTATATTTAGCTTCCGTTGCTTTCCACCACCCTTTCTCTGGCTATTAAAACTCAGCAAATAGTCTAACAAAAACCATCTTCACCAATACAACATGTTAAGCTTCCTCTAACAAGACTCTGGATACATCGATTGATTCTTTGAAGCAACATCTGTCACATTCCTTTCACTGGATGTTATTTAAATCAAGAATTACCTTCATGGAATAATTTAAAGCAGCCTTCCTCAGAGGACTGGTTGCAGGGAAGTTAATAGGTATTCCACTAAAAAAGGTGGCATGGTCAAATGGAAATGCTTCGTCAGGAAAGTTAAACAGGGTCCCCTTGCTTTCCTTTTAACCACAAGATTTCACAGAGCCTCTAAAATGCAAATATATATTTCATCCCTCTAAGAGGAACAGAGAACATGCCAGGTTCCAAGTTAATTTGACAATGGAACACTTTATTCAAGGTCATTTCTGATCTTTGACCAGAGCTGGAGGTCTGTGGAACAGACTTGGGGTGGGGGGACCTATTTAAAGGTCAGGTTTCCTCATGAGGAATGAGCTGGCTAACATCTACTGGTCATGGCAGACACTCCACATCTGTCCATTCTGGACTCCCAGAGCGCACTAATGTTAGAAATAAAAAGAATTTAAGCTCAAAGCAAAATGGTCAGAGAGAATGCTTAGAGAAAACAAGATGAGGCTAGAACATACCAAAATTTCACTGAATATGTGAAAATACATTTGTGTAGCACCATATGCAGCAAAAGGACCTTACATTTAGACTTTCTCTAATGTTGGGGAGAAAAGGGAACTATCTCAGCAACCCATTTAGAATACATATATGCCAAGAAGTCTTTCCCAGCCAATAGTTTGGGAGATGTCATCCAATCCAATTTAAAATTGGAAATCACTAGTACATGTTGCATTAAAAATATCACCAACTTGTTTTCAGCCTTGACAATAAAAAACACATTTGATATCTTTAAGGACAAATTAAAACATAGGAGATTAGATAACTTTTTAATATTTTTAAGGAAGGGCCTCCCCTGGTGGGGCAGCGGTTGAGCGCTGGGCTGCGAAGCTGCCCGCAGCCTCTGCAGCGCAGGTTCGATCCCCGGCTGCCAGCAAGGGTCCCACATGGCGCGCAGACCTCTCCTGACTCACCCGCTGCTCCCCTCAGCAGTGTATTTCGTCAGTCTGCCTGTTCTGTTCCCCGCTCTGGCTCTGGTGAATTCTCTCACCCTCTGCTTCTGATTGTACCCAGTGCTTAAATAAATAAATAAATCTTTTTTAAAAAATTAATATATTTAAGGAAGAAATACAAACTCTAAAAAAATTTAGGGTAGTATTTCAGGTGAAACTGATAGCAATTGCAAATTTGCAGACATTCATGTAACTGAACACACACAGCTTACTATTTTGAGAGATCATAAGGAATGGGGTATCAGGAAGCCAAGGTTAATCTTTATAGGTACAAATAGTTCCAACGTTGGAGAGATACCAAAAATACCAAGCCATTTGATTTCTACTTTTGAGCACTTAACAATGAGGAAGTATGATTCTAGATGCCAGAATAATGTAATTGCACTAACTTCCACCCCCAAACTGCTGAAGAAAAAATGAGAAGCAATTGTGCTATTTTCAAATGGGAACTAAGATCTATTGAAACAAGAGGTCAGTGCCAGCTCCTTGTGAAGATGAAATGCAACCTTTGCTTGCATACCCTTTACCCAATGTTGACACACAAAGTTGAATCCCACACTATTAAATCTCTGAGCAAAACCTGAATTCCATATCTTGCTTTGAAGCTTCAGTAGCCCTCAGACAAAAAATTTCCATCCTGGCTTTAACCAAATGTGGCTTCTGATTCATTGGTTTCAAGGATTAGCAAGGGTCCAAAACATATGTGAGAAAGGCAGAGAAATAATCAAATTTGAAGCACAGCATTCTTAAACAAAGCAAGACCAGAGGAAGCTGAAGCTGCCCAGTAATGACAAGGCCATTTCCTCACTTCCTATAAAGCAACACAGGCTGACAAGATGAGGAGGAACCAGCACAAACACCATTTAGTGGGTCCTCTCCGTCTCCACACTCCCAACCCCCATTTTTTCCCTAAGTCCAATACTATACGACTTACCTATTTAGCCTATTTATTGTTTATTGTGTAGCTTCCTTGTTGGTCCTAAGAACAAGGCTCCCTGGTGAGTTTTTAACTGATAACCCTGGTGCCTGGAACAGTTCTGGGACACAGATGTTGCTCCCTAGATAGTTGGTAAATGAATGCTCAAACAATACTATTCTTTACTGTCCTTGGATCCTATAGTACAAAACATAAGAAAAGGATTTTAGTCATTTCCTTTTTACCTAAAAATAATTCTTAGGCTTTTCCCCCTAAATCCTTAATCCAAAAAAAATTTTAAAAGACAAATGGATACAAACCAGTTTGAAAATGTGCCATGTGGGTTAACTGATTTCAGCTTAACTTGCTTTTTTTTTTTTTAAAGTATGCTTGGTAAACATGTCTCTTTCTGAATGATTCTAGTTCCTAAATGAGTCATTTTTCCTTATTCCCCTTGATTTAAGCACTGCTCACTGAAATAAACCATTAGATCCCCATCACAAGTCAGGGTACTAAAGCCACATTTGTCTGGTGATTATGGTACCGGTTATGTCATAAACGCTAACTGTCCACCCACATAAAATCTGCTGAAGCAAAGAAAAATGGTAAACATTATAATGTAAGTATCAGGTCATCCCCTTCACCATGCCACGATGTCTGGCACTCTTCCTGGGTGGCTGGTTCTCAGTCCATCCTCAGTTTAAAAGTGGGGGTGATTCAAGCACATAGAGGAAAGAATCAGGAAAATAAACAGAGGAAGCACCATCCATTCCCGGGTCCATGAATGAAACTCCAGAATAGCTCTATTTTACCATCTGTTTGTTTTTCCATGAGAAGTTTCTAAAATTTGTTATTTGAAATATTCTGATTGGGGTTCTAAAGGCACATGTGGCAAGGCAGCCTTGGCCTCTGGACATCAGTGTGCAATCTCTCCTTGAAAGCTGCATCTCAGAGTGGCCTCCCTGGTGGCAAAATGTTAAGTCTCAGCGTTATCACCTCTACAATCTGAGTTCGATGCTCAGCTAGGGAGCTAACCCAGATATGGTCCAGCGGACCTCTCCTGTCTTGCCCGCTGCTCCCCTCCACAGTGTATTTCAGTCACTCCACCTGTTCTGCTCCCTACTCTGTCTCTGGTGAATCCACTCACCACCAGCACCTCTGGCCTACAGCCCAGTTCTTCTATGCATAAATAAATCTTTAAATAAAAAAATAGCCTCATCTCAGAGATCACTGCCCCAGGAGAATCCCTCTACCATCAGTGGGTGGGTAATGCCATGTCTTGTATTGTTCCCTCCATGTGTCTCTCTTCTCTACAGGAAGCATCTTGTTCCTCCTATATTCCTAACATCCAGTAAAATGTCTGGCTTACAGTAGAATCCAAAAAATGTTTGGATAAATAAAAATTTGAATAAGAACACATAAGTACACACCTCTACTAATGACTTTGAACTTTGAACTGTCTTGATACCTTAACCAACCATCCATCAGGGAAACAAGGATGAAAAGTCACATGCATTGATACCAAGCATGAAACTAAAAGAGGCAACCCCACTCCTAGAAATCTATATGGTTCTCTTCATTGTGGGGAATAAGACACCTTCCACATATTATGACTATAGCAGAAGAGGACCTTTGACAAATAAAAACAGTTGTGTATTATATACTTTGTTGGAGATGAGCAAATAGAGGGAAAATTCAGTAAACTGCTACCTAATTTCCTCATCATTCAAAAAACACAGTGAGTTTTGATAGTTAACTAAGTTAAAAAAAAGTCTCTATTTTGTTCCTTAGCTAGAATTTTAAGAAAAACTCTACTTATAAAGCCAATAATTAAATTTTACACATACACGCAACGTGAGTGCACACACACACGCGCGCACACACACACACTGCAGTATACTTCAAAACCAGTAAATAATGGTTTTATGATTCAAGATATTATTTGGAAAGAGACCCAAATGTGCTTTTGATATTATTTAGATATTGCTTTGAGATTATTTGGATATTGTTTTGATATTATTTGGAAAGAGACCCAAATGTGGACTTTCAAAGCAGGATCCTATCGTAACAAACCATGGCTTCCCTGCCAGCCACAGTAATACACCCTGTTCTTTCACAATTTTTCCCTTTGCCTTTGCTCATAATGAAACATCAAGGAAAACTTACAGCTGTGCAAAAGATGCACTGGCACTCCTGCAACGTGGTCATCTTGTCCAGAGACTGTTCGCACAGGCAGAGTTTGCAAGTGACGAGGGGGGCCAATGCCAGGTCTCCAGGCGTTGGATTTTCAGTGGTCATGGTGAGACAGTGCAGCCTGCCAACTGAGCCCATCAGCCTCTCTTCAGTCTTCTTCCGTCTCCTCAATCCCTACAGAAAGGTCCAAAGAACAAAATATTTTATATATTGATACAACTATTGCAACCAACAGAGCAAATCCTCACCCTCTCTGATCTCTCAGCATACAGCAAATGTATTCCTGAAAGCACGGTCTAGAGAGTTTGTCCCTTTGACAAGGTATCTCTGGAATCCTAAAATTTTAAGGTGATCTCAGTGTTCTTATTTCTGGAATATAAACTACGGAAATCAGAAAACCACTATGAATAAACATGCCACTTCAGAGCCAAAGCACTTTTATAAAAGATTCAATGGATACAAAGATTACTTAAGAACAGAATGTCACTCAAAAAGTTAAAGAATTATCACAATTCAGCAGACTCTACTTCTAGGTATATACCCAAAACAGATGCTGGTCCACCCCTGTTCATAGCAGAATTATTCCTAACAACCAAAAGGTAGAAACAATCCAATGTCCATTAACAGATGAATGGTCAGACAAAATGTGTTGTAAACCAGGCCTCCCTGGTGGCGCAAGGGGTTAAGCACTGCACTATAAGCAATCCTCAGCCTCTGCAGCACGAGTTCTATCCCCAGCCCGCCAAGGAGCAACCCACATGGCAAGGCAGACCTCTTCTGGCTTGCCTGCTGTTCCTTTGAGCAGTATATTTCAGTCAGTCTTCCTGTTCTGTTCCCCCACTCTGTCTCTGGTGAATCCTCTCACCTCCCACATCTCATCTCTGGCCTGTACCCCAGCTGTTGTACGCATAAATAAATAGATCTTTTAAAAAAAAAAGTGCTATAAACCTATAATGGAGTATTATACAGCCTTTAAAAAGGCATGAAATGCTGACACATGCTACAACATGAATGAACCTTAAAGATCTTCTACTAAGGGCCTCCCTCGTGGCACAAGGAGTTAAGACGCAACCTATGAAGCAATCGGTAGCCTCTGCAGCACGAGTTCGATTTCCCGGCCAGCCAGGGAGAAACCCAGATGGCGCAGCAGACCTCTCCTGACTCTCCCACTGCTCCCCTCAGCAGTGTTCTTCGGTCAGTCTGCCTGTTCTGTTCCCCACTCTGTCTCTGGTGAATCCTCTCACCCCCCACACCTCTGGCCTGCACCCCAGCTCTTGTATGCATAAATAAATAAATCTTTAAAAAAAACACAAAGGGCAAATACTATATGATTCCATTTACATGAGATAGCTAGAGCAGTCAAATTCACAGAGACAGAAAACAGAACAGGGTTACCAGTGACTAGAAAGAGGAAGAAAGTGATTTGATGAGTAGGGAGTTTCTTCTCGGAATGAAAATGTTCTGGAAATAGTTTTGGAGAGTGTAGTGTTTGCACAACACTGCAAATGTACTTAAGACCACTGCCTTGTACAGTTAAAATAGTCAAAAAGGTTAAGTTTTATGCTATGTCTATTTTGCCACAACAAAAAACTATTTTAATAGTGTGAATGTTTGCTGTATTTCTTCACATGCATTAAATCATTTACTCTTCTGCAGCCATAATGATTATTTTCTTCACTTTAGAGGTGAAGTCTTAAGTAGTTAAGTGACCACCCAAAGTTCTCAGAGTTTGTCCATAGAGGAGCAAAACTCAAACTCTCCATCTTCTGAGGCAAAGCCCAGGGTCTGGTGCATTATGGTAGCACTGTCTCACAGTGGCTACTGATGTGGTGGGGTGGGGCAGGGAGAGTGAGAAGAAAGGTAAAGAGAGAGAGAAAATACGAAATCCATGACAACAGCTATCCTTAAGGTCACTGAAGTTGTACAGGAATAAAATTTGTCTCCACATGTAGTATGACTATCGAAAAGGGGATTTTTTAAAAAAAGATTTTATTTATTTATTTTTGCGTAGAAGAGATAGCATGTAGGCCAGAGGTGCAGGGGGGATGAGAGGATTAACCAGAGGCAGAATGGGGAGCAGAACAGGTGGATTTAGTGAAATACACTGCTAAGGGGAGGAGCAGGCAAGAAAGGAGACATCTGCTGCACCATATGTGGGTTAGCTCCCTGGGTGACGATCAAATTCAGGCTGTAAGGGTGACAGAGCTAAGACTTAACCCCTAGACCACCAGGGAGGCCCCTAGGAAAGGCAATTTCTATACTGAAAAATAAAAATTCTTTTTTTTATTTATTTTTTCAAGATGATCTTAAATTTATTTTTTTTAATTTTTTTAAATAAATTTTATTTTTATATTCCCCATACAATTGCAACCCCTTTATTTTGACCCCAATCCCTCCCCTCCCCGCCCCCCACCCCCCATAGAGTGTCTCTGGTTCATAGTTTTTGTTGATTTTGATTTTCACTTTCTTATAGTTACTCATTTTCCTGGTCCCTTATTTAAGTTTTCTAGATTCCTGCTATGAGTGAGACCATCCGGTATTTTTCTTTTTCTTTCTGGCTTATTTCGCTGAGCACGATCCCTTCCAGCGCCATCCATGTTGCTGCAAATTGCATGAGTTTATCTTTTTTGAATGCTGAGTAATATTCCATGGTGTATATGCACCACATCTTCTTGATCCAGTCATCTATTTTTTGGCATTTGGGCTGTTTCCAAAGCTTAGCTATTGTAAACAGTGCTGCTATAAACACAGGGGTGCAGGTGCTCTTTGGAATTGCTGTTTCTGTGTCCTTTGTGTAAATACCTAGGAGTGGAATTGCTGGATCCTATGGAAGCTCTATGTTTAGTAGGTCCAGAAATCTCCACACAGCTCTCCACAGTGGTTGGACCAGTTTGCACTCCCACCAACAGTGCAGGAGAGCTCCTTTTTCACCCTTGCCAACATTTGTTGTTGCTAGTTTTTTTTAATATGTGCCATTCTCACTGGTGTGAGATGGTATCTCATGGTAGTTTTGATTTGCATTTCCCTGATGACAAGTGATGTTGAACATTTTTTCATATGCCTGTTGGCCATTTGCATTTCCTCTTCAGAGAAGTTTCTTTTTAGCTCTTCTGCCCATTTTTTGACAGGATTATTGAAAAATAAAAATTCTAACTGAAACCTTCCACTAGATTGTATTCAGAATATTTAGAGACAAATTGCAAAAGTAATCTTCCTGCATATTCATATTTTATAGCACATAAAGTCACCTCATGTTCTGATTAAATAAGAGCAACATTCTAAAACTATTACTCTTTTAATAAGTTCTTCCACAGAAATAATTGCACGTAGCCTCTCATCCTACAAGAACCATTCTATCCCTCCCAGGTTGCTTCAAGGTCATCTTGTCTCTTACTACTCCTTTGTTTGTGAATCACATGCTTATAGGTTAAGAAGTCAAAATTATAAAAATATGAAGATATCCATCCCCTCCAAAAGTTTCCTCCTTCCTTCTTTATTCAGCATTATTTTGTGTCTGTGAAGAACACAACATAAGATCTACCCACTTCACAGTGTTAACTAGAAGCATTAGCTCTTCCACAAATGTGTACTGTTAAAAAAAAAAATTCTGTGGCCTCCCTGGTAAGTCTGAGTGCTATCATCCCTACAGCTGAGTTCAATCCCCGACCAGGGAGCTCCCACATGGAGCAATGGGCCTCTCCTGTCTCGTGTGTGGCTCCCCTTAGCAGTGTATTTCAGTAAAATCTGCCTGTTCTGCTCCCCGCTCCGTCTCTGGTGAATCCTCTCATCCCTACACCCTTGGCCTACTCTCCCCAGTTCTTCTATGCAAAAATAAATAAATAAATTTCAAAAAATTCTACTGCACACATTTTAAAGACCTTCCTGGCTTTATTCAAGAGTTCCTGAACTAGGCTTTAGCCCACCTAGCAAAGAGAAAGGAGTTTGAGAAGCTGTACAAAATACAAAAATTTTATATGTAGAACAAGAGAGGAATATATGGGAAAGTAAATTGCTTTTGGCAAGGTCAAGTTCCTTTGGGGGAGGCAGGGGTCTATGAGGCAGAAGACCTCACACTAGTGCAGACCAGGTGGTTCCTGAATGACTAGTTTATGATTCCATTTCTTGGAGAAGACGAAACTGTAATTAAGTCTCAGTTTGGTGACAGGGAGTTTAGCATGAGTGTCTATTTTGGACCCATTGTCTGTTTTCAACAATACTTATCTATAATCTCATCAAATTGTATATGCTAAATATGTACAGTTTTTTGTCTGTCAACCATCCCTCCGTAAAGTGGTTTTAAAATATATAATTATGAAAATGGCTTATGCCATTCAAAAACTTTTTACAAAACAGAGGACTAACTTCTTAAAAGAAAAACAATTTCCAGCATCCAGTCTAGGCAGTATTTGCGCCTCAGTGAGAGAGAGGCACAGTCACATATTTTATCTCTTCTGACGTGAACAATCCAAAACAATTCTTCAAAAAGAAGTGATTTGTTTTTCTGTGGACAAAACAATTCCCCAATGTGTTTAAAGCATGGGGGAGTTATAAAAACAAAATATTAACTGCTGCCACATAAAAGAATAAGGCAAGAGACCCAGTGTAGATCCTGCTGACCTCCCAGGCACCATCACAGAAACCCAGGGCTTCACGCTGCACAGTTTGGAAAGCAGCCCTTTGGTTTTTCACTCTGGGCAAAAATCAATAACGAGCATTTTCAAAATGAATGGCATATAGTGAACACTTCATTCAAAAAGAATATCAAACAAGGAATCCTTTCATCACTGGGTCATTAGAAATGAAGACACTCAATGCCATTTGCAGCAACATGGATGGAGCTGGAAGGCATGATGCTCAGTGAAATAAGTCAGAAGAAAGGATCTTCCCTGGTGGCCTCCCTGGTTAAGTCTCAGCACTATCACGGCTACGGCCTGAGTTCGATCCCCAGCCAGGGAGCTAACCTACATATGGTGCATGGATACATCAATCAGGCGTAGTTAAAGAGGCTAAGTGAAACAGAAAGCTATCAGAATCAATCAACTGGATTTTACTGATGTAAGAGAATTCTGATGGACCTAAAATCCCAGGGGATCTGTGTTGAGGACTTAATTCCAGTTTATATCATGAAATTCTCCAAGTTTGCTCAAAAACAGGGGTCAGAACAGAAGAGGAAGCTCCTGAATATTCTCAAAATGTTTACATGCCCTGTGAGTGTCTCGCCCACTGCTCCCCTCAGCAGTGTATTTCAGTCTATCTGCCTACTCTGCTCCCCACTCTGTCTCTGGTGAAGCCTCTCACCCCAGTGAGAGCCCTGCACCTCTGGCCTACACCCCAGTTCTTCTATGCATAAATAAATAAATAAATCTTCCCCAAAAAAGTGAGAAAGAAAAAGAAAAATATTGAATGGTCTCACTTATAGGGAGAATATAAGGAATCCACAAAAGGATCAGGAAAAAGACAAAACTTGCAAGCTGATCACGTAGACTTGCGGCATCCAGCAGGGAAGGGGAAGGAGGGGGCGGGGGTCAAAGCAGGGTAGGGAAGAGCACAAGGAACTGTGGTGATCATGGGGGCTGTGGTAGTGGGAGAACAGTGGGGGCTACATCCAAGGGGAGAGATCAAGTACTGTACAAAATTGAACAAAGATGGAAGAAATTTTTTTAAAAATTAAATAAAACAAAAAATTTCAAAAAAGAAAAGAAAAGAAAAGAAATGAAGACACTCAAGCAATCATCAGGGGAAGCCTCAGGGTCCTGAAGGCAATGCTCTCCATCTAGATGTTGGTGAATGTCATCAGTGTCCCATGTTTCTTCCTTTATTCTCAGGAAGATTCACCAGGCTCGACTACGTGAAACCACCATTGCGGTAACTCACATCCTGTCCAAACAACTAGCACGTGGTGTGCAGCTCAGAGGGGGTGCCCCCCCCAAACCAACTGTATGGCATTTCCTCCTGGCCCACCCGGGGACACCACACCTTTCATAGGTACCCCAGCAATTCACACCCACCCTGCTCCAGTTTGGAAGAAAACCTTTCCAGAGAACTGGCAATTCGTTCTTACTGGCTTACTCAACTTGTTTTGCCTCATACCTCACATTTTACCTAAAATAAGAAAGTGACTTCAATGTTCCACCCTCCTGCTTGATTTTAAAACGGTAACAATTATAATTACTTTTACGGTTATTACAAATGTGACCAAGCTTCTTATTGGGCATGAAGATCCCAATGGGAGAAGAATTTTGGCAGACAATGCCAGAGGCATATTGGAAAGAGGAAAAACCTGTATAGTTGCCTTCAGGGTTAAACTTTGTGAAGTCACTGCAAGGCTGGGGGTGGGGTAAGGGCAGATTTCACCCAAATTGTGAAGTATCCCTTGCTTAAATATGACTGATCACATAACAGGACAGATTAGCTGGGACATGCAAGAAAGGAAAATCACCGTGATACAACTGATGCTGCACTAAATCACCAGGCATCAGCAGACCCACCTCTCTATGAGTCTCTCTGGCACTATAAAGTGTTCATTATATGAGAAGCAAATACTATCTGATAGGAAAGAACAGGAAAGTCACTTTTTCCCTCGTGTGTTTTCATTAGAATTGCCAAAGAAAGGAATACTTCAGAAGCTGTGCTGGAAGCACCGGATGTATAAGGAATTTTCATCTTCTGTTGGCGGCCTGAAAAAGCAATCTGCTCCCAAAAATGCAGAGAGTGGGAGAGCCAACATTCAGAGTATTTTTAACTAATGCAGTTTATGCCTCTTCCACTACTCATGATCACAGCAGTTATTCTACTGCATGAAAAGATGAGGGGATTGGAAAGGGTACTGCTTTACTAGGATACTTATCTCCTTATCCTATATACTAGGAATTTTTACACTCACCTGCAAAATCTTTTAAATTTGGATACATGGATAAGGCATAGTTAAAGAGGCTAAGAGAAACAGAAAGCTATCAAAATCAATCAACTGGATTTTACTGACGGACCTAAAATCCCAGTTGATCTGTTTTGAGGACTCCATTCCACGCTATGTTATGAAATTCTCCAAGTTTACTCAAAAACAGGGGACAGAACAGAAGAGGAGGTTCCTAAATATTCTCAAAATGTTTACATGCCCATGGGAGACATTGACAGTCATCCCTATGAGGCCCCAGAAATAAAAGGTATGAATACATGACTCAGAAATTGCTAACAAAGGAAGGATATTCAGGAAGGATCAGTGGTGGGAAGATAAGGCTGAAGTGTCACCTTGTATCATGGAGAGTCTCTGGAAAAGAATAGTCAGTAATTGAGCAGAAAAGATCTGCGATCCAAAGGTCTACTCTCTGCCTTGTTAGGAAAGTTCTCCCATTTTAACTAGGAATGAGATGTCAGACAAACAGCTTCCAGTCAATACAATCTGAAAATTAGTATTATGTTGACTTAAGCATTTATGCCCAATATAGCGATTTGTTGAGCTACTGGTTCATGTTCTTAGCAGAAACTACTAAAGACTCAAGTGGTACTGACCCAGTCTTATAAAGGGCTAACCATCAGCCATTTAGCTGAAGCTTTACACTACCAGTTGTCTGGAATGGAAGGTAGATCAGTTGGCCGACAGAGGAGCGAGGGCAATGGATGTGGTACCAAATGAAGCAAGGAATAAGTCAGGCCTCTACCCTGACTCTCCTCCCTGCCTGAATATTCCTCTGCTCCTCTGTCATTCCGTGACTTGATGAACCACTTATTCTGTTAGGAGGTGCATCTTAAATATTAGGAAGAACCCTTTCCTAGACAGTCTCTTTGAAATTAAGTTATGAATAAAGTCTTTTATGACTATTTTAATAAGTTCTAATTTTCCTTGCAGCTGTATTGATATAACATTGTATAAGTTTAAGATGTACAGCATAATGACTTGATGCATGTATGAACTGCAAAATGATTCCCACAGTAAGATTAATTATCAGGTCCATCATCCTCATATAGTTACAATTTCTTATGGTGCAAATCAGATCTAATTTTTATATTTTTCCCACAGAATATACAGGAGAAATAGATGGGAAAGAAATATGAGATCACAGTCCACAACTCACGAGGCACTGAGATAAGCTAATTCTAAACCCTACAGAGTAAGGGCAGGGCCTCTGGGACGTCAAATTTTTAACATTTGCAAAATGCCACCCTTTTTCTCTGAAACACAAATTCTTTTTTCTTGCCTTTTCCCTATATTCTCATTACCACTGCAAGGTATGGCCCAAGAGGAGAAAATCCATCCCAGCTTTCCCAACAATATAAATTTATCAAAGAAGGTAGGAGTGAATATGAGAATAACACTCAATGATATTCTTAGCATTGTAATTTTATATTATATTCATCACATTCTCTCCCTCTTCTACTCCACCACTGTGTCCTGCCCACCTCTTTTTTAATCAGTGGTTCCCCTGCCTCCCACAATTATTCATACAGCCCTGCTGAATAATTTTCTTCCCCCTGCCTGGCATAACAACAAAGCCGAGAAGCAGGAAGGAACGCCACTTAAAGGCAGGTCAGACAATGATGTAATTAACAGATGAAGGAGAAGTGTTATTTCAGAAAGTTCCATAGAGCAAAAGACAGACTGGTTTCCTGGATCATGACACTACCAGGAAACTAACTAGTCATTAAAGCACAAATATCTAAATTGAAAACTTTCTCCAAATGAATAAAAGCAAGAGTAAATATCACCCCATCGGGTGAAAGATGTTTCACATAGAAATTTTAATTAGAAACAAATTTTAAGCCAGTTTGGAAGAGGAATTTCCTCTATCCCACTCTAAGCAAGATGTAGGATGTGTGTTTCTATAGGTGTTTGCCAAATCTGTTTCTTAAGGAATCCACAATACAGGAAAGGAAGTCTACCCACAAAGCACCCAACTCCACACGTGATAAGTGCTAGGGACACAAAAGCGATTAAACCCAGTCTCCACTTACAATAAGCACACTAGCTGAGAAGCTGCTAACATAGTTTCATATAATCATACACATAAACCCACACATTCTGTGAGTTTATAGCTGCAGTCACAAGTCCACCAAAGAGAGAAAAGAGATGTCTTGTTTATCTCCCAAGAAAAACAAAGAACCAGTTGATTCAAGAGCTGAATTTAAACTCATGACTGTAAAAGATTAGAAACCAATGATAGATACATGGCTTTCAAAAATATCCTTTAATAGAAACTAAAAGCCATGTGATCAACACCATTTTCAGCTGTGCACTAGTCTACTGCTCTTAGACTGCTGTGTTTTCATTTCAAGAAAGGGATCTTATCACAAATAAGAAGTTCCTCATTTCATGTTACAAAAATACTGCTAGTCACTTTGACTTTCTTTAAGGTTTAAGTTTTTAAAACTACAGTAGTATAAATGCTCATGGACCGTTCAGAAGTATTCATTGATCAAATAAACAGCAAATGCCAAAATTAATTTTAAAAAGTTAAAATATGGATGTAAGACCTCCCACATACCTAAAAGTAAAAAAAAAAATAATAGGTTAAAATAAATAAATTAAGGGCTTTGATGTCTCTTAAGTTACTTTTCAGGTGACATGAGGGAAATATTACAAAAAAAAAAAAACCATCTAGATGATCTAGATGACAAACATGCAGTTATTTTTTTTTTTCTCATGTAAACCAACATGAATTAAGAATCACCACTCTAGTTTAAAGTTACTTCCAAGTTTAGGGGAATTCCTTCAGGACAGAGGAACATCTCATATATCTTTAGCTCCCCAGCATTCAGCAGAGTGCCTGGCAAATAGTAATCACTTAATAATACAGGGGGTCATTTTTCTGAATATGCATGAAGGAGAGAAAATAATAAAAGGCTAGTTCTGTATTCCTTTCTATTAATTTAAAAGCTGAAAATCTTGACAATTTACCACCTTTGAGAAGTTTCTATAAATTCAGGCAGGCATTCTTGAAAAGTCTCCCTTCTCAGTAGCAGTGGCTTCCGATACCTGTTCCCCAAAACTCGAAGGGGACAGCATGACTTGTGTGACAGCTGGGCCCATTTTCTGTATCTAGTATCATCAGTTGCACAAAGTAGGTTTAGTCCCAAGACTCTTTGGACTTTGTTCCTCTACCAACATTTGGGTTCAGCATGATTCCTGACCTCTACCTCAAACTAGAGAGTTCGAATACTAAAAAGCTCACTCAACAAGAAAGTCAGTTCCTAAGTGAAGACCAGGGGGAGCACAGAAGCCAGGACTAGCAGAAACTGATTCTGATAGTAGGTCTTGATAATAGGTTTCTAAACACCCAAAATTCTGAAACTGCTTCTCAAAAGGGACATTGAAAACACACTTTCTTAAAGGTATTCAAGGTGATACAGAGAAAGTTTGCAGGCAGTTAAGTGGTCTCAATAAACAGATAAAATAAGCCCTCTTCTTTCTGCGAGGGCATATTTTTCTTTCTCCTACAGAGTTTGGCTCTGAAAACCTGGTTGATAACCTGGGAGACCCAATAACTGGCTCTTTTGTAAAAAACACATCTGCAACTGACCTAGTTTGGAAGCCTGGATGCCTTTAAATTGCCAATGAACTAAAACCATTCATGAGAATGGGGCTTTTGAATGCTGGGAATGTTCTTCAGGGCTCAGCACAAAGATATTTGGCATAGGTGACTGTAAATATTTGTAAAACGCTGGGTAAATGGACAGTGTTTGACCACACTCAAACCTTACTTCCAGCACAGTAGAGTAGGAGCAAGTTATCTAGGGTGATTGGTTTAGGGGTTTTGGGTTGAGTTTTTTCTGTTTGTTTTAAATAAAAAGCCAAGCAAGCTCATTCAGCTACTCCACATCTTTTGACATTCTCTATGTATGTTTACCTTGTGTTTGTTTACTCATGAAGACAGTTTCAATTAGTCAGAAGCTTCTTTTTGACACAGGATTTTTTTTGTCTTTCCTATTTTTCTAAGTTATGCCCTCCTGGAAGAACAGCATATTAGTCACAAGTGTGCAAAGGTGAGGCAGGAACTGTGGGAAAATGTAGCCTTGGATTTCATAATATGATTATCTCCAAGTGAATCTTTTATGCATCTGCAATAGATATCTTTCTTTTCCTCCCTCTCTCCCTTCATCAAGGTGGTTTCAGAAATATTTAAGGGATCGCTAGCCAGGCCAAGGACTAGGGATAGGGAAAGAGGACAGTCAGAAGGAACAGAGAGAGGAATTAGAGGTGAACAGTGGGATTGCGAGGTGCATCTCAGAGAAAGTGTAGCATTTTAATTAGCCAGCCACTCAGTGTAGACCAGCTAGATTCCTTTCGCCTGTTACCCACACCCTAAAAAGTGAGTCATCTCAAAGTTCATTTCTTTTGCTTCTGGACCTAGAAACCCCCAGTGTGCTGCTTCAAAAATGTTAGAATGCTTAAAATGTTCTTTAAGTCCATACCATGCAACATTCCAATAAATACCCAGAAGTGCCTGTCAAGTTAGAAGAATTCTGGAAGTCCTATTAGGAGCTTCAGCCAATATTTTGATAAGATATGTGCAGCAGAAACAACTAAGAAAGTGACAGACTGAAGTGGAAGTAAAAAGACGGAGAATATTTTCCCAGGAAAGGGTATCCATTGCTGAGAAATGTGAATCTGAGACGTTTACGCAGCAGGAGTAGACTTATAGCCCAACCCCTGAAATTAATAAGAAAAGCAAAAGCGCCCTGAAAGGGGTAGGAAGCTGAAGGCACCATTGCTCTGCTGAAACAGGAATCAGTTTCATTTTAATTTAAACTTCCGAACAGCAGAAGAGCATCAGAGGTTCTCTGTTTTATCAACCACCCCCGGACAAAATAATCGCTATACTCTGTGGCCAAGATACCATAAGATACCATAGTTACAACATCTTATTCATCTCTGTGCCTATCAACGCTCTGCTGTGGATTCCACCTAACAAAAGGTAAACATCTGAGATGATACCAACTTTTGGTCTCCCCTTAAGAAAAAGGGAGATTTGCTCTAATCTTGAATTGTACCATCCTGTCTGCAGCGACGATCTCATTAGGAATTAAGCCGGTTTCTTTTGACCTTTACCAAGACACCTATTTTTTAAAAGCTAACAGGTGTCTAAGGCATTTCAGGATGAATTCAATTCTGCATGGTTGGAAGCCCTGGAAGCAGAAAACAAAACTAGAACTACGGTATCACAATGAGCCTCTTGTTCTTTTATCTCTCTTAACTCGACACCTTTCCTGCCTTGCAATGCCTGCAGCCTTTTCACAAGCTGGAGAAACCTACCTGGCAGGAGAGTAGATGTTCCCGTCCGCAGCCGCGGGCTTCCGAGCAGCCACCCTCGCGCACCTCCAGCCGGGCAGCTCACACACCCCGGAGGAGGAGCTGTTTCATGCTCTCTTCCTCCGAGCTCGGGGGCTGACAGCTCCACACTTTGCAGGATTGCAACAGGACTGGGCCTCCCAGACCTCTCGGGTCAGAGCAGCAGGAGTGCCTGATCGCCTCCTGGCCTTGGGGAGCAGCTGCGGCGCCCGGGGAGCTTTGCAGGTCGTGGGGCGCAGCGCCCCAGCAGCCGCGCAGCGAGCAGCGCGTCCATTTATACAGGAAGCTCAGGCGCGGCACTTCCTACTTCCCATCTGGGGCGCACTTTAGCTGCAGGTGGTGGGCTTAACCCTGTCCGAACCCCGCGGCCAGAGAACAGGAGCCATGCAGCGCCCCGGCGATCAGGACCTGTCTGTCACCCTCGTGGGGCAGCTGCAGCAGAAATCCCCAGCTGGGTGTGCGCAGCAGCCCCTAGTGTCCTTCCTCCTGCCCCAAAGGGGACATTTCACCTCCTGGCTTGGGGAGCTTGCTGTTACTCTGCAGTCCTACCTCCTCCCCAGCCCTTTAAATCTCTTCCTCCCACGTCTAACAGCCCAGACCTGCCTCCCCACCTGGCCAGAAAACCATTTTTATAGGAACACTTCCCATGCACGTCTCATCCCAAACACCTTGTACCTGATTTGTCCTTTTGCGCTGAATGATAAAATTAGAACGCACGCCCATCAGATCAGGCCTGGCTGAGTTTACCTCATAAAATGCAGGCACACCTTTATGGAACAATGAGGCCTTTGATGTGCATTGTCAAATTATCTGGGGAATGCTTAGTAACCTAACAGGTTGTAATCTCAGTTACAGAAACTGTAACTACACGATCGATCCTGAAGCTGGGGAGGCTGAGGGAGTGGGAAATTGGGGAGAGAGTCCAGTACCCACTTTCCTCACTCTGAGACCTTGGACACTGGATTTTGTGTGAGGTTTGTAAGTGATTGTTTATCTGCTCACTCCCCACATACACCTCAGAGATCACATTCACTCTTGCAAATCTTTTGAATGCAGCAATTTAGAAATGTCTGCTCTGTGCTCACCAGGCAACCTCACCCCACTTTTGCAACCAGAGTCAGAAATGTGTTTCCTAAAAGGAAGGGACGGCAAGCCCTTTGTTGAAGGAATCAAGGTGCCAGTGAAGTGGCAGCAGCAGGCGCTGATCCAAAGGACATAAGCTAACTAACTGCCTCGCAGCCCTTCGTGGCGAAGAAAACCTCTAAGTCTAAGCCAAGTGCTGAAAAACACAGGGGATCCTGGTGGATGAAGGTAGAACAGGCAGGGGATCAGCCCGTTGATGGGGTAGGGAAGGGAAGGAAGACAAGGGAAATAAGGCAGTAAGAGGGATCCCAAAGTAATAAAATCAGCACCTATTTGAGCTTGAAAAGATCTTCTAACTAGTTTAATACAAACGCCTACTTTGAACGATGAGAAAACTGAAGTCCAGGGAGATTTAAGGATTGGCTTGAATCAGGGAGAGGCGAAACTAGATCCTAAATCTGTCAGATGACCACAGTACATTTCAATTTAAACCACTCGGCCAATGCCTAATTTCCAATTCAGCTAGCAACTTAAGGTCTGAGATAATCAGCCTCAAGATGTTCTTTGGAATCTGACCCTTATTGATAGAAATGAGTCAGGAGAGGTGAACACAGCACCTTCTTAGAGGTTACTTTATTCATTAGTGTTAATGCAAAGATGGCACCTTAATGAGGGTGCATGGGTGCCTTGGGGAAGGAAATTCTATGGGGACTCCATCTGAGGGGGCAGGGGGAAGCAAATATTGTCTAAAAAAATGTGAAAATTGATAAATGTTAAAATAAAAAAATTTAAAATTATAAAAAAAGGCACCTTAAGCCAAAGTTCAGCACACAAGTTCACTTTTTAAATTATTATGCAATTAAGTTATCTTTTGTCTACAGGAGAGGGGAAGAAGCTGCTGCAGAGATGAATAAAAACATAGGTCAAGCAATAATCATGCTGCCTATTGTTGCAAAGGGTGGGGAGGGGAAATACTGTTAATGAAATAACAGCATTTCCAACCATGCAAGTTTATGCAAATTGCATTGAACTTTTTGTAGGACTAAGTCACCATGCAGAACACTGCAGTGTTGGGTGAAAATTCATTCAGATATGCTAAACAGGTCTACAGTGTGCATTCGTTCATTCCCTCCATCATATATTGATTTCCTCCTCCCGGAGAAGCTAGTAGGTGCTAAGAAGACAAAGATAAGTGGATGTGGTCGCTGTCATTGAAGAGCTCTCAGACCAGGGAAAAAATCAGAGCAGCAAATCAATTACCAGGGTACAATGACAAGTGATATGATGGACTTAACATGATGTGCTATGGAGCAGAGAGGGCTAAACAAAAGGGGTCGTGAAAGAATCTCACAAGGGTTCCCTGAGAAGCTGACTTAAAGCTGAGTCTTAAAATGCAGGCTGGGGAGGGAAAAAGGGGAAGTGGTGAGAGACAAAAGCCAGTGCAAAGGTTTAGAGATGTGAGGCACTGGATGATGCGATGCATCATTCAGAGCAAAAGAATTCAAAATAAAGACTGAGGACCCACACTGATAATGGGCATGGAAAGAGAAAAGAACAAACAGAGAATTCAGAAAGAGAAATGATGAGGTCTGATATCTGATTGGATGTGAGGGGAGAGACTTAGAGAAGGGGGTGAAGGAGGGAGAGAAGAAAGAGATAAGAGAAGCCCAGGCTGCTGGCGGTGCCATTGACTGTGGGACTATAGGAGAAGCAGTGGTGAGGAAAGTGATAGTCACTCTATTTTTTTTAAAGATTTTTTTAAATTTTATTTATACAAGTGCTGGGGTACAGGCCAGATGCAGGGGAGGGTGAGAGGATTCACCAGAGACAGAGTGGGGAACAGAACAGGCAGACTGAAGAATCACATTGCTGAGGGGAGCAGCGGGTGAGACAGTAGAGTTCTGCTGCTCCATGTGGGATTCTCGCCAGCCGGCCGGCTGGGATCAAAGCCACGCTGCAGAGGCTGCAAACAGTTTTACAGTGCAGCACTTAAATGCCTGCACCACCAGGGAGGCCCCTACTCACTCTATTTAAAGCCTGCCAAATCTGAGGTACCTCTAGAACATACTAGAAGACTAGCCTACTAGACTGTCAACAATGAGAGATCTGGGGTGGAGAGTTTGTTAAGAGTTACCATCATTTAGGTGGTGGCCACAAATGAGGTCACCAAGAACTGAGATCACCCACAAAAGGTAACATGTTGTAGAGGGAAGCAAAGGTTTTAGACCCAACCAACTCTCTCACCCCCTCATTATCGTGTAATTGGAACAAGTTTTAACATACTCAAAACTCATTTTTCTCACCTATAAAAGAAGAATGATGGTATTCATTTCATCAGTGGTTGTGAGGGTAAATGAAAAGTTTGTAAAGTAGCATAATGCCTAATGGTTCATACAAGTCTTGGGGATGAAGCAATGAATGTCACCTGCCAGTATTGTGCAGTGCACAACCTACTCAACTGAACAGTATGTGCCTGATCTCACACACTGTAGGAACCAAGTCAATGTGATTCATCTAAGAAGGAAGGGAAAATGGAAAAGAAAAGGAATACCAATATTTATTTAAGGGTACATAAAAGAAGAACCCTGTAAAAAATAACGTAATCTTTGATACTCAGACTGAGCAGGGAAACCCAGCCACTATAACGTACACAACACTTTTTATCTTTCTGAGCAATAATAGACATAATATTACAAACCATTCACCAGATTACAGGCAGACTGACCTTCATATACTAGAGAATCATTTCCTAATCTGAATTACAGACCTTCCTAAAGTAAAGACAAATAAATCTTGACATTAATGGTAAAAGTAATCCAAGCTGCAGAAATTGCATTAACTTTTAATATACCTAAAGTCATAGAAAAGCCAAACTAAAATAAATTCAAAGCACAGTTCTTCCTTTATCTGAGGCCAAAATATACACATATAATAGTAGATAAACAAATGTGTAAAATATTTATATAATAATATATGCACCTGGTATATACTATTATATATACATAAAATTATGTATATTATAAAATGCTTTGTAAAGAATTAACAAGTAGAATTTCTTCTTTGGAAATTATTCTTTAATTAACATAAAGAAAAATCAAAATTCATTCTTATGCTATTGAAATTACCCTTCCAATTTAGTGTGTTAGTAACCCATACCTTCCACTTGACATCTTAATTACAAACTGTGTTAAAAAATAAAATTTTTTAATGATTTGTTCTGTTTTAAGAAAACAAAGAACACAAGTATTGGGAAATCAGCTTCTGCAATAGGTGCAATTTTCTCTCCATGGGAGAAGATTTAAGGCAAAGGTCATGTGTTCTAGTAATCTCTTATTTCCAAACAGCCACCATTGCACTTGTATTTTTCTGCTGTATCTAGTGGTGCTCATCTTATGCATTCACCCAACATTGACTAAGGTATTGAGTACAGAACTAAGAGTAAGACACAACACCAATTAAGACGGAAAACAGTTTTAAAATGTACATTTCTGTATGTGGGTGGTGCAGCAGTCAAACTACATGGAAGTCAAAACAGGACCCAGAAATGATCACCCAGTTACCATTGACTTGACAAAAAAAAAAAAAAAAAAAAAGTGCTCCAAAAGTTTGAGACTTGCCATTGGTTCTGCTTCATAAAAGATCATCTCAATCGCTCATAAAAGTGAAAAACAGCTGGGCTCCAACAAGAAAAACCTGATCAGACCCTTCTCAAATTGGTACCGCTCTGTGTCACACAAGAACCCATCAGGACCTGAGGGGAGAGCAAGACTCCAAATGCTTCACTTCTTGGGTCACCTGAAGAAGAAAGGAAGTGGGTCCCCTGGATTAAAGGGATAATTGCACAGTGAAGGATCCAGACTTTGAGTAGTGAACTTCATGTGGCATATAGAGAAGTTGATTTAGATGGACACCTGAAACTCATATAAGTTTATATATTTAATATACATATAAAATATATTTATATAATTATATATTTGAATATATTTTATAAATATATGGTTTATATATTTTATATATAATAAATTATAATGCAATGTCACTTCAATAAAAATTATAATTAAAAAATGACTCCAAGGATTCAGTTGTTCAAGACTCCTAATAGTCTATATATAACACCAGTGGTAAGCTGGGGTTATGAGTTGATGAGAAAGTGGCGTTCAGCACTGTTGTTCATCACCTAACTCAAGAAAACAAATAACCACATTAACCACATGAAGATTCTCCACTAGAGTCAGCTGAAATCATCTTGAGATGCCTTAAATTGGCAAAGTTTGCATTAATCCTTCTACTAATATGAGTATTGCCTCCCAAATCCTGCATAAGACAATCCTGCAAAAGATCCCCAGGGTTTCCCCTCCTGATTTAGGGGTTAAGTCTCAGCGGTGATGTGATATCACTATGATGGCCTGAGTTCCATCCCTGGCCAAGGAGCTGACCCACATGGCACAGCAGACCTCTCCTCTCTCGCCCGCTGCTCCCCTCAGCAGTGTATTTAAGTGGATCTGCCTGGTCCGCTCTCCACTTTGTCTCTGGTGAATCCTCTCAACATCGCCCCAAGTCTCTGGCCTGCACCCCAGTTCTTCTACACAAAAAAATAGATGAGAAATCTTTAAAAAAAAATCCCCAATGTCCTCCCCCTACCCCGTGCTGTCATCCCAGCCAATGTACTAATTGGTTTATAGGAAATGAAAGGCTCAGCACTGCACAGTCACGTCCTACGTAGACACAAAGGACTCAGCAGAAATAAGTCACACCACTTTTTGGCTTAAATCATGATGATCTGCATTCTTGGAATTAAGATTCCCCTCTAGAGATCAATTAGTCATAGATGAGAATATTAAAAATATGAATTTTCCAATGGGACTTTATTTTAATAGGCACCTTTAAAACTTTTCCCTATGGAACAGGAAAAACAAAATAAATAAGAACACAAAATTAGCAGGCAACTACAAATCAGAGACATTCTGCAGGGGAAGGGGAGGGAGATTGATCAAAACAGAGGAGGGAAGAGCACAAGGGACTAGGGTGATGGTGCACGGGGGAATTGGTGGTGGGAATTTTAAGGACTGCACCTGAGAGGAGAAAGCAGACATTGTACAAAAATGAACAATGATGTAAAATATATAAAAATAAATAAATTAAAAAAAAAACTTTTCCCTATGACATAGATGGCAGATTCCACTCTTTTCCCACCATCTCGCTTCCCCCCATCTTATCTCTCTCCCTTCAAAATAGTGGCTAATGAAGTCCACAGTGAAACTAAGAACTGATAGAGCTGGCAAACACTGTTATCTGCAAAAGACCAAAGAAACTGAAGTTGAAAGCACGATGGAAGGTTGGGTTTGATGACTGCTGGATGGGAAAAATGCAGGTACCTTGAGGGAAGGCTTCCATTCTGTATGCTACAAGACAAAATAAGCTCCTGCCCTGGGAAAGTCTATTTTCTTTCCACATCTACCACTGTCACCTGAAGTCCTCCATATCCTCCTCAGGATGTCTTAAGGTTGATGGTCTTTTTGGAAAGGCCTCCTCCTCACCCCACAACACCCCCAGCACAAGCCGCAGGATACAAGCACAAAGGTCCTCAGAGACTTGACCAGGTTTTGAAGGTTGTAGAAAAAGCCATAGAGTCTGCAACAAGGCTTAAGTTCAATCCTCAATACAATGGACTCTCACAGACACCCTAAATGGTGTCTCACAAATCAGTGTTCCCTAAATGGATCCTCCTCATTCCTCTTACTCCTGCAGAGGCATCCTGTTCAGACTAAATATATAATTATCAGTTCAAATATGCAATAATTGTACAAACTCCTGCTTACAAGATGAGTAAGTAATGCAACATGATGAAGAGCTAACACTGCCGTGTGATATTTAGGAAAGTTGTTGAGAGGAAATTCTAAGTTGTCATCAGAAGGTGAAAAATTTTTCCTTTCTCTTTTCTTTGTTTCCTTTCTATTGTCTCTAGGAGAAGGGTGTTAACCGAACCTGTCATGGTCAAAATTTCACAATATACATGACTCAAACCATCCTCCTAAACACCTTGAAGTTATTTGGCGATAGGAGAATTATTTCCCAACAATAGACAAAGTAAATAAGCAATCGTAGTCAGGTCACACAAGAATTTTTTATTCTTATGATGAAATTATGAATTCAACTCATGAAAGTCACTGTGTCACTAGTTGTAGATAATTAATGATTTTGTAAGGTCAGTAGTGAAAAAAAAATGATTTACTGCCCAGGGTACTCTCTGTTCAGATACATAGGACTTGTCAACTCAGCGCTCTATTTCTCATTTATGGTACTCACTAAACACTCTCTATGTCCATCTTGCTCAGGAGTCTGTCAGTATTTTCTTCATTTTCCACTCACATCAGTCCCTCAAACACCTATGTCCCAAAGTTAACAGTCAATGGTGTCTTCTAAGTGTGTTTCTCTGCTCTCATTTAATCATACTGATGTCAGGGACACACACACACACACACACACACACACACAGAGAGCTCTAAATTATCTATTCATGTTCTTTCTCCATTTAGCTTCAGAATATTTATTTTCTAGTCTGTATTTATAAAAACTGCCTGCAATATATTGCAAATACTTCTTTTGACAACTTATGACAACTAAAGTCCATTAATTTCTTTTATATAACTTTGCAGGGCATGTTTTTGTTGTTGTTGTTGTTGTATATGTTCTAATATGCCTTCATGTCTTCATAGTGTTTGGGATTTCCAAACTTGCTTAAGGTTTCCCAAGCTTTCCATTATGTATGTATGTTTTCCTAGACAATCTTGTGAGGTAGATTTTTTTAGAATTATCTTTAAATGATATATGAAGAATCATGTTATATTTTAACCAGATAATAAACTACTTACAGGAGAACAATTTATTAAGTAATCCAGAATTTTTCCAACAAATTGGACAGCAACCTCTATCAAACACCATAGTGTTTTATAGTTATTCTTATTTTTCTTCTTTTTTTAAAGATTTATTTATGCAAGAACTGGGGTACAGGCCAGATGTGGGAGAGAGTGAGAGGATCCACCAGAGACAGAGTGGGGAACAGAACAGGCAGACTGACTGAAATACACTGCTGAGGGGAGCAGCGGGCAAGACAGGGTAGGTTTGCCACACCATGTGGGTATCTCCCTGGCTGGCCAGGAATGGAAACCACACTGCAGAGGCAGCGGACATCTTCATTGCGCAGCACTCAACCGACTGAGCCACTGGGGAGGCCCTATTCTTATTTTTCTTATTTATGGCTCTAATAGGGTATTATCAACAAAAACTTTATTAGCATTTTACATAATTTCTTAAAACACATGTCACTGTTCTATTTTTAAGTTGTGGGAAATTTATATACTACATACTTTTATGGTGTTAGTTTAAGGGAACATTTCTTTCCATTCAAGGGAAATTTCCCTCCATTTCTTAGTGCTCTGAACTAAAATAGAAGTTCTCAATTTGTACATTTATCTTGCATACAGCCACTTCCCCAAATATCTTATTATTTCTACTAGATTGGCTGTTGTTTTTGTTTGTTTAGCTTAATCTCATGTCTGTGGGTGTGTACACATATATATCAGTCACAAAAAAAATTATTTCCTTATCCAATAACTATAAAGCAATATAATGTTTTATTGCATTTTCTAGAACATGGAAATATTGTTAGAATATTACTTAACATAATGATGAGTAAAATTCTGTGCATAGGCATTCAGATATAGATCCTTATTGAACTGGATTTAAAATTTTCCCACTTAAGTTTGCTGTTTGTTTTTCACAACTAGTCTTTTTTTTAAAAAAAAAAAAAAAAGATTTATTTATTTTTATACAAGAACTGGTGTACAGGTCAGAAGCACAGTAGGAAAAAAAAAAAGAAGAAGAAGCAAAGTAGGGTGAGAGGAGTCACCAGAAACTGAGTGGGGACCAGAACAGGCAGACAACTGAAATACACTGCTGAGGGGAGAAGAGGGTGAGACAGGAGAGGTCTGCCAAGCCATGTGGGTAGCTCTCTGGCTCACCGGGAATTGAACCCACACTGCAGAGGCTGCGGACAGCTTCACAGCACTGCACTCAACCCACTGCGCCACCGGGGAGGCCCTTTTCACAAATAGTCTTAATTAAGCCTAAAAAGTTTCCTTTTATTCTTATCTTAAGTGTTATATTTGGAATAGCACTGAACTTTATCAAATGGCTTTTTGGCAACAATTGATATACTCATGTTACTTATTTTTTAGATTTCTGATATTATAGATTAGGTGGCTGGGTTTTCTGATATTACCTAAATTTATAATCCTGGGATAACACCTTCTTGATCATCTTATCTTATAATGGGGTTGAAGTTATGTTGGATCCCTAAAAAGAGTTGGGAAGAAACTTTTATTTTCTATAATGTGTAAAAGTTTAAATCATACAGCAACTAACTAATATTTAAGATAGAATGACCTCAAAATTTTTCATTCAAAGCAGGATACTCTGAGAATGAACAAAGATGCTAAAAAGCAATTAAAATCATTTAATTTAAAAATATCCATTAAGTGACAAAATAACTGTTTTTATTGTACCAGTGGCTGAGAAAATAGTTCAGGTTTTCAGGGCCTCCCTGGTAGTGCAAAGGGTTAAGTCTCAGTACTTGGAAGCTATCAACAGCCACTGCAGCATGAGTTTGATCCCCAGCCAGAGAGCTGACGCACATGGAGTAGCAGACCTCTCCTGGCTCACCCGCTGCTCCCCTCAGCAGTGTATTTCAGTAGATCCTCCTGTTCTGCTCCCCACTCTGTCTCTGGTGAATCCTCTCACCCACTGCACCTCTGGCCTGTACCCAGTTCTTGTATGCATAAATAAATAAAACTTTTTTAAAAAATTAAATTAAATCAGTAAAATCTCTTGTAGACAGATTTTATCTCACTTAAGTTGCTAAAAATGTTATTTTGATGATAAATTTTTAAATAAATCTACAGTAGAATTTATAGTAATATTAAATCTTTAAACTTCAGTAGAACGATTTTCCCTTTTGATTTCATGAATTAGATGAAAATAATTAAACCATTTGTGTTTGTTTTTTTTTTTAAAAAAGCAACTGAATTTCTGTTGGAAGCATCTGGTAATAATTATATAAAACTGTGCAAATTTCTTTTCTGCTAAAGAAGCTGACAAATTAAAAACTCTTTGCCTTTTTTTATGTATGCACAAAAAAAACTTAAAATTAAAAATCGGTAGAGTAGATTTATTAGTTATTTGATCTCAGTGAAAAGCCATGTTTCACAGTCTGACAAGAAATGACACCTGGAACTACATATAGTTGGACAAAGTATTCTTCCAATAATGATAAATTTTTTAAATAGATGCAGATGCCACATCAGTCAACTTGTGAATTGCACATTCATGATCATCTATCTGAGAAACTCAGTACTTTATTTTTCATTACATTTTGCAATTCTGGGCCTCCCTAGTGGCACAAGGGGTTAAGTCTCTGCCCTATAAAGCTATCAGCAGCCTCTGCAGCACAAGTTCAATCCCCAGCCAGGGAGGTGACCCATATGGCACAGCAGACTTCTCCAGTCTCGCCTGCTGCTTCCCCTCAGCAGTGTATTTCAGTCAACCCACCTATTCTGCTCCCCACTCTGTCTCTGGTTAACCCTCACACCCTACCCCCACCATCTTGTATGCATAAATAAATAAAGCAAATCGTTAAAAAAAAATTTTTGTAGCTCATTTTCTACCTAAGGGGATTATTCCAAATTAAGTTTTGAAACAAACAAAAAATAGCTATAGACTTACACCAACAAAAATAAAACCACCAGGCCAAGAGCATTCAGATTTCCCACACTTTCCACTGCCCAGGGATCAGTCTGGCAGCTTCCATGCTGTTGAGCCCACAGTGGGTGCCATGGCTTAACTGACTGAAGCATCCACAACTTCTCCCACCGCCAGATTGGAATGAGGGAGTTAGTCCTTAGCCACGAGTGTGCGAAAAATTTTATTTTATCATCAAATGCTTTGCATGCTATTCCTTAAAGAGAGATGGAAGTGAACTTGCACTTGGAGAAAAGCAGATTTATCCTCCTCATCTCTCAAATACTACCACACTTTATTTTAGTGCATTTTATAATAATAACATTTCCTTAAAAGCAAAATATCCCAACCAAGTTCAAGTGAGACATGTCACTAGGCACATGTCACTAGGCACAATCTGGGAATTCCATGGTAACTCACCTGTTTGAATTTTCTACAGCAGTCAGTAGTGGTCATTTATATTTACTTAGGAGTGTCCATTTCTTCCATATTTTCAAATTTGTTTCCATAGAATTCTATACAGTCTTCGTAATTTTTCATTTTGAAAATAAACTATTTCAATTTTAATTGAAACACAACATTGCATTTTAACATTCTAAGTTTTAAGTGTGCATCATTAAAAATCAACATTTGGATGTACTAGTTTAAGTTCACCACCAAAATCCAATTCTATCCTTCACCTTCACTGGTGTAATTTTATAATTTTTTCAGACCTTCATGCTTCTGTGGTCATGTCCGTTTCCTTCCTAATCTTTTATATCTTTATTCATTTTCCATGTTTCTTCTTTGTCTTATTTAGTCTTTTTACTTTTCCCTCTTATATTAATAAAACTTTTAAATTGATCAGCTTCTCTTCCTAGGTGTTTCTGGTTTTGCTTTTGCTTTTGAAGAGGCAGGTATTTTTGCTGGCCTTCATGAATAATCAAAATATTAGCTATAAATTTTCTTCTGAGCAAAGTTTTTGGTAGACACGATACCCTGAAGATTTGGATATAAAACATAATTTTAATTGATTTCTATTGAACCTATCATTGATCTTTGATTTGCTCGTTGATCAAAGGTTTACTTGGGAGAGTGTTTCTTAATTTCCAAGTACTTTTTTTGTTCACAGCTTTAGCACGCATTTCTTATTTAATTGGATTATGGAAGGCAATGTGATCTAAAAAAAGCCTCTCCTTTTAATAGGTTATAGTTTTGCTTTTTTATAGGTTAATAGTTCCATTAATTTCTGATAATTAGGGTCTTGAAAATAGCACATCTCCAAAGAAATGCCTCTGGAAGGTCTTTTGGTGATGTGACCAGGTAATCTGCTCTTGTCACACAGAGCTAACTCACAATGACAATTGTACATGTGTCACTACCCTCTTGCAAAATGCATTCTAGCTTGCAAATCTGCAACTATTACTCCTCTAGACAGAAAGCAAGATAATTAATTTTTTTAACAGTCAAATGATCATTCCGCTTTGGAATTTTAACACCAAGTTTAAATGTTCATCTTCCACCCAGCATCTCAATCCCCCCTCAGCATTTGCAGGCATCAGGCAAACCTGCTGCCTACCTGCAAATGCAAGAAAAGAACAGATGTCAAGTATGCCTCAGCATGATTCACGGAAAGCCTAGTCTGGAAGAATCTAGAACTATTTTCAATACAAGTAACTGCTAAATATTTAGTCCCACCAAGGCTTTGAAGATTCTGTACTCAGATCAGCCTTGGTGATCTAAGACTTGTACAATGAGCACATCTAAGAGAGGAAATCTTGTTTAAAATCACCAAGGAAATTCCAAACTCTTACAAAAGAATCACCGGAAGTTACAGCAAAGATCTACTTGAAGGCAGGCTGTTGTTTTCTTAAGGTTTCTCCTGAAAGTTCATAAAGATGAGGTAGAAGTTTCCCCAAGGTTTGATGACTTTAAAGCAGAAACATTCTTGAGCATGGAATGGTCATGAACACTTTGCGTCTACTACGGCTTTTCATCATCATAAAAGTAGTCATCACAGAAAATAATCTAAGTTTATCTAATGACAACCTCTTTATCACATTATTAGATGCTTAGAAACTGCTATAACAGGAAAGACTCATTACAACATGGATTTGACTGTAAAGTTGCTGCACAATGTAGAGCATTTAGGGTTAAGACTCCAAGATCTTTACTGCTAAGTCAGAAAGAATCTCTTAAAACTTCTCAGATTTCAGATAGTGATGTCAGCAAATTCTTGTTTCAAATATAGACCAATATATCTATCTTATATTTACTTTGAAGTAATTGTTCCATAAAATTAATTAAATAAATCATTGCATCAAATGACTCCATGAGATCTAACCCTATCTGGTCTTATACGATTGGTCAGAGACAATTCTGGTTAATAACTTAAATGAGGGCCTCCCTTGTGGTGCAGGGGTAAAGTCTCAGCGCTATCACCTGTATAGCCTGAGTTCAATCCCCAGCCAGGGAGCTAACCCACATATGGCACAGCAGACTTCTCCTGTCTCACCCGCTGCTCCCCTCAGCAGTGTACTTCAGTCAGTCTGCCTGTTCTGCTCCCCACTGTGTCTCTGGTGAATCCTCTCACCCCCCACACCTCTGGCCTGTACCCCAGTTCTTCTATGCAAAAAAAATGATAATAATAACCTAAATGACATTTTTAATTGACACAAAATTCAAAGTAGCATATTAACTGCTTCCTTTTTAGAGTCTCCTGCCCTTTTGATTTTACAGCTTCATTTTAGTCATACTAAATAAACTATTATCAGGCACCCCAAATTTCTCATTCACAAACTCCTCTGGCTCTCCATTTGCCCAGGCCATACTTCCCCCACTTTTCTCATTTTACAAATAAATCCTAATTTCCCAAAATTTTAGTCAGGATATATCTTATCTTGACCTTCTTCCAACTTCTCCCCCATATGGTATCTGGCCTCCTTCAGTCTTCTTCCCTCAAGGTAACACTCTCACACCCTCTGACTGCACACCTTCATTCAGTAAAATATTTATTAAGGGCCTCCCCTGGTGGCACAGCGGTTGAGCGCTGGGCTGCGAAGCTGCCTGCAGCCTCTGCAGCACTGGTTCGATCCCCAGCCACCTGATGAAGGTCCCACATGGCACACAGACCTCTCCTGCCACCCGCTGCTCCCCTCAGCAGTGTGCTTAAGTCCTTCTGCCTGCTCTGCTCCCCGCTCTGGCTCTGGTGAATTCTCTCACCCTCCCGTGCTTCTGACTGTACCCAGTGCTTGTACAGATAAATAAATAAATCTTTTTAAAAATATTTATTAAGCTCTAATTATCTACCAGGCTTTTTATTGGGTTCTGGGAATACAGGAATAAATACAGCAAGAGGCAGAGGAAAAGACAGCATGTAAACCAGTCAGAGCAGTGCCATCTGCCACCTGGGAGCAGGAAGTCAGCTTCGTGAGCTTAGCCCCACAATTTTATGGCTAGAAGTGTGGGAAAGCAACAGGGAGAGACTGGCCTGAAGGAATTGCATGAAAAAATAGAGAGCTAGATCCCAGGTGAGCTTAGTAGAGGTCAGAAAAAATTTCTCCAGCCAACACATTTGATTTAAAAAAAAATTAATTACTTTACAAAACTTTTCAAGCTAGTATACTAAAGTAAAAATAATCATAGAAAACCATCTTTAAGTTTATTCCCAGTTTACACTGAGAGTTATCCTGGGTTTCCCAATTTAAGCCCAGCAAGTCTCATCAGTAATAAGTTAAAACTTTCAAATGTTTTTGAAAGGCAAAAGGGCTATCGTATGACTGTTCTAATAAATATTAGTGAACAAATAAAATAGTTCAGTCATGTGAGATATTAACATCGAAACTGAGAACTAGGAGGAGAAAACTCAATCATGTCCCCAAGAATGGAAGAGAACAAATCAAAACAAATGATAAAGACTTTGGTATCAAGTTAATAGACCATTCTCATGGGGTGAAGTGTCCCTTATCCAGCAGGTCTTCCTCTTTTTGACCTAATGCATAAACACAGCCTGAACACACCCCCTTCAATGATGATGTAATTATAAATCATATTCTCTTTTTTATTATTTATGCGTGGAAGAACTGGGGTGTAGGCAAGAAGTGCAGGGGGTGAGAGGATTCACCAGAGACAGAGTGGGGAACAGAACAGGCAGACTGACTGAAGTATACTGCTGAAGGGAACAGCTGGGAGACAGGAGAGGTCTGCTGCGCCATATGTGGGTTAGCTCCCTAGCCAGGATGGAACTCAGGCCATAGGGGTGATAGTTCTGAGACTTAATCCCTAGGCCTCCAGAGACACCCCCAAATCCTCTTTTGATAGAAGCAATCCATGAGCTCACCAACAGAGACAAAACTTTTCAGAGTGACCAGTGTTATTACATATTGTTTCTTAAATTCTAGGGGATAAAATGCCAATCTTTTCTACCTGCAATTTTTGCACATACTTTTACAGGACCTTGGACTCACATCAGTGTGAGTGCTTCTTACAGAAAGGAGGGTAACAATAAATGTCAAATGAGCAGGATGGAGGGTTGGTGTTCATGCACATCCCTGATCTACCTATGCATTATTTTATACAGCATTCAAAGAGCCAAATGGAGGTTGGAATGACAAGGCAGTGGACATGGTTATTGTTACCCCTTTTCTGAAAGGATTAAATAAAGAGCATTAAGCACAACACTGTAGATTTAGAGTAAGTAAATCTCAAATCAGATTATTCCTTCCTTGCTCATTATATACTATTTTTCTATAGTTGAAGGGTAGTTCTCACCTTTGAAAAGCACCAAACTTATGTTCTTGAAGCAAGGTCACCCCATCTTCATACTTTTGCAAACATCATCTATCTCATTGAATACTCACAACAGCCTTTCAGTTGAAATGTTGTCATTCCCATTTTACAGTTCAGGAAACTAAGCAGGAAATGCATGAGCTGACTTTCCTGGGGTCAAACCAGCAGTTACTAATACAACATGGACTAGGAACTAATAATTAAGTCAAGTACCTTTCTGCGAGAGCAAACTTGCTCCCTGAAATAAAGTCCTAGGTGAAATCAAGCTTTCCTTATTCTCTTATCAAGACCTTTTTTGGAGAGAGGACAAAATTAGAAGGTTGATGCAAAATATTTAATTCCATTTTTAAACATCTACTTAGGGCAAAAGGCCAGATGTTACACCAAAACAAATTAGAACATAGTTCTATCTTAGCAAAAGCCCAATTTGACCAAGAAGAGAAATATAAAACATGCACCAGGAAGAGAGTCCAGTGACTCTGAGTGCATTAATTCTTAGCCTTCTGAACGAAGGGGCAAGTTTCCTGGAAGAGTGAGCAGTCAAAGAGTATGACTCAATGACTATTTCAGTACAAAGTCTTGTTTCAACCTTGTTGTCCATCTGTTTGTTGAGAATGTAAAGTTGTCTGGGGCCATGTCAGAAAAAGGGATGAAATCATGTGCTAAAGACACACATGCGGGCCTCCCTGGTGGTGCAAGGGGTTAAGTGTCAGCACTATGAAGCAATCTGCAGCTACTGTAGCATGAGTTCCTTCCCCAGCCATGCAGCTGACCCACATGGCGCAGCAGACCTCTCCTGTCTTGCCCGCTGCTCCCCTCAGCATTGTATTTCAGTCAGTCTGCCTGTTCTGCTCCCCACTCTGTCTCTGGTGAATCCTCAAACCTCACCCCCTCACACTTCTGGACTGTACCCCAGTTCTTGTGTACATAAATAAATATATCTTTAAAAAAAATAAAGCCAAACATGCAATAGTCCCACAAAAGTTATGCTGTGGTCACACACCATCCCCGAGTAATTATAGGCCAGTGCACAGCTTCCCATTACCTGGCTGGACACCTGTTCAGTCATGATGCCTCATTCCAGGGAGGTGAGTTCAGGGATTTGGCTAAACCAATGGGGATATGCTGTCAAACTCATTATTACTCTACTATGATTTAATTCATGGGAAAGAACTCAAAGAATTCCATATCAGAAAAATTGGTTAATAACTATTTTACGTATAGACATTGACTAGTATCAGTATCTACTCAAAAATTGCAACCAAATCTTCTTTACTCCCTGTTCCTCCTCCCAATTTCCCATCTCTTCCCTATGGGAGTCACTAAGTACATCAAACTCACTACTTTTTTTTTTTTTTTTTAATAAATGAACTGGGGTGAAGGCCAGAGGTGAGGGGTGGGTGGGGTGAGATGATTCACCATAGACAGAGTGGAGAGCAGGAGGATCTAGATCTACTGAAATACACTGCTGAGGGTAGCAGCAAGGGAGACAGGAGAGGTCTGCTGCTGCCATGTGGGTAACTCCCTGGCCTAGGATTGAGCTCAGAGGTGATAATACCGTAGAGGTGATAATACCGAGACTTAACCCCTGGGCCACTGGGAGGCCCCAAACTCACTACTTTCTACTCTCCCTACTCTCCTCTTGGTTGCATCTAATATCCCCTCATCCTTCAGTACCTGGAGTCCATACCCATTATCCACCTCCACACCTCCCTGGTGTCTCCCAATTTCATCCTTTCTGGAGAGAAATGATGGAGTTTCCAGGGAATATGAAACTCTAGGGAAGTTAGGGGAACTCATTTTCAGGAAACTGATGAATTCAGAATTTTTGACGTGGAAGTGTTCAGACTCCAATTTTAAGGACAAGGAAAAATTTCAAGATCATAATTACCATTGCAGCTATGTTGTAGACCGAATGATCTTTTATAGTTTGGCTAGAAACCTCCACCATTACTGTTTCCATAGTAGAATGAATTCTGAATTCTAAACAACTAAACTGTGACCAAACTTTTGGAACACTTAATATTCCTAAATTGGGATCACCAACCAAAAAAATGTAACAAGTTTTTCCCCTTGAGTTTCATTCTCTTTACAGCTGCAGGAGAAAATAGAAAATGTGCATGTATATTACTGGGTGTTGAGATTTTACCTCCACCCTTCGAAGCTGCTTTAAATGAGAAAGAACTGCAGACCACATTTGTTCCTATGACACCTGTGAGAATTTATTCTTCCCACTATATTCAAGGAGAGTAACTGGACTCACTTCTGGACAAGTAGTGACTATTGGGAAAAAGAGTCTCAACATGATCATAAGGGCAGTGGGCTTGGGGAGAGTCTTTTTCATTCTGTATTGGCAGAGAGTCAGGAAGAGCTTTGCTACTAGAGCCCAAGTTAAAAGCAGATCAAAGGAGGCAGATGAGGTCTCCTCTGAGTGATAGTATAATTGTTATTGCAATGAGACAAAGAGAGAGAGAGAATAATTGAGCTATCAGAAACAAGACTGGGACATAGTGACGGCCAATTCAAAAGGGAAATATTGACAAGACAACATATTGACTGAATTCTGTCCTAGTTTTATTTTTGCTTCAAAGAACTACAATCGTGGGTCAAACCTGGAGGGGCATTATTAGACTTCTCATGAAACAACTAGAGGGGGGCCTCCCTGGTGGTGCAAGGGGTTAAGATGCAGCACTGTGAAGCTGCCTGCAGGGAGTTTGATCCCTGGTTGGGAGGTGACCCACAAGGGTCAGCAGACCTCTCCTGAACTCACCCACTGCTCCCCTCAGCAGTGTATTTAGGTCAATCTGCCTTTCTTGTTCCCCACTCTGTCTCTGGTGAATCCTCTCACCCCCCACACCTCTGGCCTGTACCCCAGTTCTTGTATGCATAAATGAATGAATCTTTTCAAAAAAATTTTTTAAAAAGGAAAAAGAAACAATTAGAGGGCTCAGAATAGGCTGTCATCAAAACAGATGAGGGAGCCTCCCTGGTGGCGCAGGGGTTGAGTGCTGGGTTGCGAAGCTGCCCGCGGCCTCTGCAGCACCAGTTCGATCCCTGGCTGCTCCCAGGCCACCAGAGGAGGGTCCCACATGGCGCGCAGACCTCTCCTGCCGCCCGCTGCTCCCCTCAGCAGTGTACTTCGGTCCTTCTGCCTGCTCTGCTCCCCGCTCTGGCTCTGGTGAATTCTCTCACCCTCCCGTGCCTCTGACTGTAGCCCAGTTCTTGTATAAATAAATAAATCTTTAAAAAAAATGCAGATAGTAACTGCCACATTGTGAAAATCAGAAAAACCTATTCAGAGCCCATGGCACACAGTAAGCATGAATTTATAGCAGAATAGTGGTGACAATAGGGCCTCCCTGATGGCGCAGTGTTAAGTTGCAGCCTATGAAGCTATCCACAACCACTGCAGCACAAATTTGAACCCCAGTCAGGGAGTAACTCACATGGCTCAGCAGACCTCTCCTGTCTCCCCCGCTGCTCCCCTCAGCAGTGTATTTCAGTCAGTCTGCCTGTTCTGCTCCCCGCTCTGTATCTGGTGAATCCTCTCACCCTCCGCACCTCTGGCCTGTACCCCAGTTTGTGTATGCATAAAAAAAAAAAACAACAGTGGTGCCAACAGAGTGGTATTGGAAATCCAATAGGGTCATCAGCTAAACCCAGAACTTATGATGCAGGAAGTTGATCTTAAATTCTTCCCCTTAGGAGATGATTCAAACCAGCTTTCTTTACTGAGTTACTCCAGCATATGCCAAATATAGCTTGATTTTTAAAATACTTTTCAATGTATTATCTCAGATTATTTCAGTATTTGTGAAAAAGTCCTAGGGAAATTCCAGTAGCAACTCTTAACCGCAAGATCACTTCTCTGTCGGTTCATTTTCCCCCTCCTGATGGAGGGGGGGATCTTATCCACCATACCAGTGGTTCTAATCATTGTGGATATCATAGACCCTTTTGAGAATACGATAAAATGATGAGCTCTCCCTTCAAAAGATCCAAAAAAGTCCTGAGAAATGTCCTGGAAAAGACCAATTCACCAGCTATTCAGTGACAGCCCCTTGGTGAGCTCACATTTGCCCAAGGTCGGCTCTCCACCTAACAGGTTCAGCAACACCTTCATCAATATCTTGAAATTAATCAAACTCATGAAAGTTGACTCACTGTGAGAAAATATCAGTGAGTATGAGATAGGAAAACAGAAAGCCACATTGTCAGTCAAACCCAACAGGCCGGTTTTGGAAGGGTGGGGTCTGAGAGTCTACACTTCCAACAAGTTCCCAGGTGATGCCCAAACTGCTGATCCATAGGCCTTGCTGTCATGAGCAAGGGTCTACACTGGCTGCCAAAGTCTCAAGTTTCTCAGTGAGCCAAATATGCGTTAGGTCACAGGAGAGACTGGCCACTTATGTTTCATGCCATCAGACTGGTTGCCAGATGCTCCCATTTCCCCAATAGCAATAAACCCAGTCCTGGCACTCAGGTTGCATTACCCTTGGCAGGTCACCCTTAGCTCTGGATTGGGTTGGCATGGATCTCACTGTCAGTGAGATCCAGAGACTCTTCTTATCTATGCTGCCACACACAATCTCCTCTCCTCCCACCCCCAGTGGGAGTAACAGATTCTTTATACATGCAAATCAAATGTCTCCATTAGCTTCTAAGTTAGTTTTGCTGACCTGGAGTCATTCCCTCCAAGTGGAACCCATAAATCTCCACACTGACCTAAGTGTATAAATTTCGTGCATGAGTCACCCAAAGAAATTATCCCCCTTTGGGCCTCCCCGGTGGCACAGCAGTTGAGCACTGGGCTGCAAAGCTGCCCGCAGCCTCTGCAGCGGCGGTTCAATCCCCAGCAGCCGGCGAGGGTCCCGCATGGCACGCAGACCTCTCCTGCCGTGCCCACTGCTCCCCTCAGCAGTGTATTTCGTCAGTCTGCCGGTTCTGTTCCCCGCTCTGGCTCTGGTGAATTCCCTCAACCCCCCCATGCTTCTGACTGCACCCAGTGCTTGTATAAATAAATAAATAAATCTTTAAAAAAAAAGAAAAGAAAAGAAATCCCCCTTAGTCTTACTGGAAAAGGGGAAACACTACATTTACATTGTTGCCACAGTAGAAAGTATTCTTATTCCTAAATATTATGGAGACCGCTGTGTGCTTTAACAGTTGGTGGACACTGGGGACACAGCAGTGAGTAAGCAAAACAGAGGCAACTCCAGCCCTCAGGCAAAGTGGCCATCTGAGAAAAGCAGCACACTTTGATTTTAGTACAACACAAAACATTTAATCTTATAAATGTCTACATTCTGCTTTTAGTGAAGCTCCACTTCATCAGACCCTTGGTTGCTGAGAACACAACAGCAGGAACTGCTGCACCTGTTTAAAAATCTTTTTAAAGATTCACTTTATTTATTTATGCATACAAGAGCTGGGGTGCACCCCATGGTGCAGCATTATTTACAATAGGTAGCTATGACAACAACTCAAATACCCAAAAATAGATGAGTGGATCAAGAAGATGTGGTACATATATACACAATGGAATATTACTCAGCAATCAAAAAGATAAACTCATGCCATTCTCAACAACATGGATGGAGCTGAAAGGGATCATGCTCAGTGAAACAAGCCAGAAAGAAAAAAAAATACCAGATGGTTTCAGTTATAGGAGGAATGTAGAGGATCCAAATAAGAGATTAGGGGGAAAAAAGTAATTATAATAAAGTGAAAATCAAAATCAACAAGCAACTATAAACCAGAGACATTCTGCAGGGGGCAGGGGAAAAAGGAGTAGGATCAAAACAGGGGTGGGAAGAGCACAAGCAAGTATGGTGATGGTACACGGGTGAATTGGTGGTGGGAATTTCACGGGGACTCTAACTGAGATAAGAAAGCATACATTGTAAAATATATATGTATAAATAATAATAATGAAGAGCTGAGTACAGGCCAGAGGTGGGAGGGGAGCGAGAGGATTTACCAGAGACAGAGTGGGGAGCAGAACAGGCAGATCTACTGAAATACACTGCTGAGGGGAGCAGTGGGCGAGACAGGAGAGGTCTGCTGCACCATGTAGGTCAGCTCCCTGGCCAGGGATCGAACTTGTGCCATGCTGCAGTGGCTGTGGATAGCTTCACAATGCTGCGTCTTAACCCCTTGCGCCACCAGGGAGGCCCCCAGTTGACAACATTTTATATCTTTCCCCTGATTCTATTACCGAATTATTACATTCATGCAGCCAAGCAAAACTCCAAAATAACTCCCAAAGTTCTACCAGATCAAATCACAGCATATTAAAATTCACACAAGTATCTCAAGACCCTTTACTAATCAAAGGAGAGGAATTAATGGATGTACCTACAGTATATATAAGTATGTTCTAACAGACTGTTTGGCAGGATAGAAAATTCCATTTCATTCATTCAGTTACTTCCATGCATACCTACTAAGAAAAAACTCTATTCAGTGGGTTGTTCTCAAGATCCAGTGTATAGAAGGATCATCTGGAAAGTCTGTTTAGAATGTACATGGCCAGAATCGCATTTCCTCTTCACCCCCATCCTTATCCCATCCTCCATTACCAGAGTTGGACTCAACAGATTGAGAACGAGGCTCATAAATCTGTATTTTGAACACGCCTCCTAAATGGTTCTAAGAAATACTGACTTAATTCTGATTCTCACTCTCTGTTTTAGAGATTTTCAATGCTGACTCACATTAAAAATGGGTGAAGATTTTGTGTCTGTACATCACATCAGAATGTGCAGTGCATGAGACCCCCCCATATCAGGATTTTTGTCAAGCTTCCCGGGCAAGTACATGTTTAGAGTTTCCAGGTGCTACTATTTTCTGGGTTGTTAGACATCACATTCCAGGGCCCTCCCTGAAGCTTCTGATTCAGTCCTCTACAGCCTCCAGAGTCTGCAAGTCTAATAAGCGCCCTGGGCAATTCTTAGGATGGGCTTTGAGAAAAGTGCTTGTCTTACTTGGCTGAGTCAGAAACTCTACCTCAGGCAAGGCTACACCAATGGACCTTTTGACCCCAGATCTGGAGCCACCATTGTAAGCATTCAGCTCCAAGCTGACATGGGTTTTCCCAAAAAAAGCCTCACTGCTGTACAGCCATGAAAGTCCATTGCTATACAAAGCAGTGATCTCCTGGGTCCTTCTTGGTGGCACAAGGGGTTAAGTCACAGCACTATGAAGCAATGCTCAGCCCCTGCAGCAGGAGTTCGATCCCAGGCCAGGGAGCTGACTCACATGGGCATAGCAGACCTCTCCTTTCTCGCCCGCTGCTCCCCGCAGCAGTGTATTTCAGTCAGTCTGCCTGTTCTGCTCCCTGCTCTATCGCTGGTGTATCCTCTCGCCACCCCCCACCTCTGGCCTACACCCCAGCTCTTATACGCATAAAGAAATCTTATAAAAAAACAAAGCAGTGATCTCTTGCAGTCCCACCTTTATTATCAATGCACCAGGAAATTTCTCCCACATATTCAGCATTTATCAGACACATGGTCTTATAAGCACCTAATACATGAATTCAATCTGCACAGCAATGTTATTAGTAGGAACTGTTCTTAGTACTAACTGTAGAAAACCGAAGTACAGAGGCTAAGTAAATTGCCAAAATCACCTAGCAGAGGAATTTGAACCCACAAGTAGGCAACCAAGGCCCACTCTTGCTCAGAAGGTTATAATGCTGTTCACCAAAGAGAAATTGAAGAGGCTGCCAACATATCACTTACTGCCAGCAGAAAACATAGAAAAGGTCAAGGGAACTAATGTTTATTGCCTCTCTACCACCAACTGCCAGGCTTAGGGCTTTATTTGACCTTACCCAAGAGTCAAATGTAAGTAATTCCTATTGTCGTGGACACATAGTTTTACTCAGTGATGGGAAGAGTTAACATTTTTAAAGCATTATGCAAAAATAATAATAATAATAACAATAATAATAATAATAATAATAAAGCAGTCAAAGAAACTGTCCAAGTAGATTTGGCAGGCTGGAAGCTGACAAAAAGAACCAGCTGTGGGGATGCGAGTTGGGGGAAGAGGAGGCTAAGCAGACAGAAGGGATCTCGGGGTGGAAGGATGCCCAAATGGGGTGGAGTCACAGAGATACTTGACTCAGAGGAAGGACAGGGCTCAGAAGGGATAAGATCTTCATTCAGACATGCTGGTGCACAGGGCAAATCTTAACAAGTTGGGGCAAATGGTGGCAGTTCAGTGACTTTGAGCAATAGCATGACATGACTCTTCCTTGACAAAAAAAAAAGCACTGGTGTCTCCAACTCAAGCAGAGAAACACAACAGCAATCCCTTCTGTCCTGCCTTTGGCTTTTCCCTAAGCAGTGGATATAAGAGGGTGACCAGAGTTGCAAATCCAATGCCTTCAACTCCAAGGATTTCCAGCAAGTGGCAAGAAAGACAGTGATTACTAAAGGCCACCATTTCCCTAGATCTGTCTGTTTTGAAATACCCACAAGGAATCTGCCTGGCCCCCACTGTTCCAGAGATCCAATGTTACTTGCCAGATCACAGGTATCAATTGAAGCCTTAGCAGTACTGGAACAATCTGGGGACTAGACACACAGATAAATTACAGAGAGGTTGAAAAGGCAAGGTGTCTAGGTGGGCCGCCCCAGCAGCAAAAACATTGAGGAGTTACTGCCCAGATCCTAGAATGTGAGCTCTTCAGTCTCCTGCTGTGAGCACTGGGTGGTTCTCACTAAAATCACCAACAAGAATTGAACAGTAAGTGATCTCTGCTTGTAAATCCCACTGAAAGGGAAGTAGGGATGGAGGGACCTCCCTGGAGGCCTAGGGGTTAAGTTTCAGTACCCTCACTGCTATGGCCTGGGTTTGATCCCCAGCCAGGGAGCTGAACCACATGGCGCAGCAGACCTCTCCTGTCTCACCCACTGCTCCCCTCAGCAGTGTATTTCAGTAGAGTCACCTGTTCTGCTCTCCACTCTGTTTCTGGTGAATCCTCTCAGCCCCCTCCCTGCACCTCTGGCCTACACCCCAGTTCTTCTACACACACACACACACACACACACACACACATTAAACTACGAATGGAAATGCTAGGATTTCTATGAGCGGTATGTTCCCATACAAGACCAAGAATAGGTGAGTTAGTTATGTGAGAGAGACATAATCAGCATAGATAAGTGAGAACAGATAGGTGTAATAAAATCTAAAATAAAGTCTAATAAACAAAAGAACACACACAATGGTTTTCCCTGAAGGCAATAAATAATATATATTTTAAATCATTCTGTGCCTTATTCTCTTTGTATTCAGCTCCTACCATGATTTATCAGCAAATTTGAAAAAAAATACATATATAGATATATATATAAATATCTCCATATACACATTTTATATATCATATATATGGAGATCTATATATACATATATATTACCTACCTACAAAAAGGAAAAAAAAACAAAGCTTGATTGAAGAGTTTATTATTTTTGAAATCTTCCCCACTATGTGGTATATTTCTCCTGGGTATTTAGGGCTGAGCAGACCATAAATATCAAGCAAGCCAGAATTAATGATTCAAGGATTTTCTTACTTCCTCTATCCTAGAAATAATAGCTGTCAGCATTTATAATTTAACATTGTTTCAAGGCAGACTGCCCTCATATTTCCTACTTTTAACATGTGGGAAAAAGCTACTGGGGATGAGACTGGTGCTAAGTTGAAGGAGCTGATGGATGTGAACCACCAATTCCCAAATTTGTTTAAAATTCAGACTTTCAATGGTGACAAATAAAAAGTCTTATTTGTGATGTTTTAATAAAAATAAAATAAAACCCATACCTACCGCTTTCCCTTTGTGCATTATAAGTCATCAACTCCTTCAGGTGCTGCTCTGATAAGGATCTCTCTGTTGGCAAACAAGGCAATACCTGCTCGCAACAGTTCTGGACCTTCAAAGTGAGACACCAGCAAATGTCTAGTATGTTCTCAGTTGTGCCACATGAAAAACAAACCTATTGTTCTTAATTATTTGATGTAGGTCCATAAGCAACAAACTGGGTAAATTCTCAAAATAGAAAATATTTTTGAAAACACCTACTGACTTAAGCTAAGTTGAGTTTTCCCAAATTAGATAAAACCCTGTAAGAGGGCCTTGCAGGTGGTGCATGGGGTTGAGCACAGCACTGTGAAGCGATCTGCAGCCAATGGAGATCTATCCCGGGCCAGCCAGGGAGCTACCCACATGGCACAGTAGACCTCTCCTGTCTCACCCAATGCTCCCCTCAGCAGTGTATTTCAGTAGATCTGCCTGTTCTGTTCTCTACTCTGTCTCTGGTGAATCCTCTCACCCCCTGCACCTCTGGCCTACACCCCAGTTTTTGTATGCACAAATAAATCTTTGGAAAAATAAAAACCTATGAGAGCAAGTAGCACTGGTATTTTAGAGATCTCTTTGTCCACATTTCTTATTTAATTGTAAACATACAGGAACATGGCTTTGTCCAGTGATTTTACTCAGTGTACTTAGTGGGCTACATGGTACAAATAAATATGCAATAAATGCTGATGAAAAGAATGGGAATTGCCTGGGGTCAGAATGAAACTTTTCTGAATTGTCTTTGGCTAACACCATAGACAAATAAAAGATAGGAATGTGATTAGGTCTCAAGTAAACACCTACATGTCTGTCTACATTTATATTCATCTGACATTTACACAACTTATTTACTTGAAGAGCAGGCACATAAGTGAACCATCTCACCTAATGACACACATCTACAAAATTCTGGAGGTGGTATTAGAATTCCGAGTAGTGCTGTGCCTTCACCTATTAGCCATTGTGTCCTAGGAAAGTTCTTGACCTTTCTGAGACTCATTTTTCTGATATGTATAATGGGGTGACTTTAAAAGCCTCCTATGAGAATGAAATATGAGGAGTATAGCCCAGTTTTATTGAACACATATTACCTGATAGAAACTGCATATTACCTGATAGAAACACGTATTATCTGATAGAATATGTGATATCTGATGCATTCTTTCAATGCATATATTTATTATTATTTATGTATTTGTTACAGGTTTCCCCCACTATCCAAAGGTAGGGCTTTCCAATGAAAGCTTTTGCAAGCCTAAATTGCATAAAGCAAAGAAGCTCAATGCTATTTCCCCTACTACAACCCTTTTTTTCTCTTTCTCCATGTCTCTCCCCACCTGACGACACCCTATATATTGTACTTATTTGTTTTATTATCTAGCGCCTCCACCCTTATAGTATCAGTTCCAAGAAGCCTGGATTTTGTCTCTCTATTCACTACAGATTTCCCAGCCCTAAGAAGAGCAGACCCTCATTTAGTTATTAAGTGCGTTAATTGACTGTGGCCTATGGAACCCTCCTAAATTGACAATTTTGAAAATCTTCAGTTTAAATATTTAGGACCTATTTAGGACCTCCCTTGTGGCATAGGGGTTAAGTCTCAGCACTATCATGCTATCACCACTGAGGCCTGAGTTTGATCCCCCCACCAGGGAGGTAACCCACATACAGTACAGCAGACCTATCCTGTCTCCCCCACTGCTCCCCTCAGTAGTGTATTTCAGTAGGTCTGCCTGTCCTACTCCCTTCTCTCTCCCTGATAAATCCTCTCAGCCACCCCCACCCCGCACCTCTGGCCTACACCCCAGTTGTTGCATGCATAAATAAATTAAAAAATAAATATTTAATATGTATCCTATTTATCTTACAAGGCCAGATTTAGGAAAGGTATCACAGATTTGTCCAAGGTATCACAATAAGTAAGTCTAAATTTACAAATTCACTCTTTAGGTTGCTCTTCCAAAAACCATTTCAACCGCAAATTATCTCCAGCAAAATACAATAATCCTGAGACATCACTCTGGAAAACTCAACAGAAACAAGCATTTATTTAACTTCAATGAAGAAGCATGACTAAGAGAAAAAAAAAAAATGAGTGCAACTATCTATAATAGCTAAGATACAGAAATGACCTAAATGCTCCAAAACAGACAAATGTATTGAGATACACAAAGGAATACTACTGAGTCATCAAAAAGGATAAACTCATACCCTTTGCAGCAACATGGATTGAAGTGGAAGGGATTATGCTCAGTGAAATAAGTCAGAAGGAAAAAGAAAAATATTGGATGGTCTCACTTATAGGGAAATATAGGGCAACTGAGCAAAGGGTCAGGAAAAAAACAAAATTTACAGGCAAACCATAGATGTGAGGCATCAAGCAGGAGATGGGCAGGAAGAGGGGTCAAAACAGGGAAGCGGGGGGACCTCTCTGGTGGTGCAAGGGTTTGGGATGCAATCTATGAAGCTCACCACAGCCACCACAGCACAAGTTCGATCCCCAACCAGGGAGGTGACCCACATGGCAGAGCAGACCTCTCCTGACTCGCCCACTGCTCCCCTCAGCAGTGTATTTCAGTCAACCTGCCTGTTCTGTTCCCTGCTCCCTCTGGTGAATCCTTTCACCCACCCCAAAACTCTGGCCTGTACCCCAGTTCTTGTATATATAAATAAATCTTTAAAAAAAAAGGGAAGGCAAGCACACAAGAGACTATGGTGATGGATCACAGGTTCAATGGTGGTGGGAGAATTATGGGCACTAAACCTGAGGGGAGAAATCAAATATAGCACAAAAATGAACAACAATGTAAAAAAAAAAGTAATTTTTTTAAATGAGAACAAAATTAAAATTCTCATTGCCATTTTTTCCCGTTAGTACAAGCTTAAATGACTTCTTCCTTTGGAATACTGAAAATACACAATATTCTAATGGTCAGTCAACTTCATTTAAAGGACATGGAGTGACCAAGATGCTCCAGTCATCTTACCCTTTTGATTTGTATTACAAATCAGAGCATGTGAGGACAGAGCAGGTCTCAGTGCCAACTCCTTCATTTCATAAAGAAACCGACACAAGAGCAAATTAATGGCTTTTTCTGGTCTCATATTTATTCATTAAAAAAAAATAGACACCAGCGTCTAAGTGTTTCATTTGATTGGAAGTTACTGAAGGAAAAAATAATTTTCTTTCTTAGCTCAAAGAAATTAAATATCCTGAATTAATGAGTTGAGTCAGTAACCCAGACTTCCTTCCTAGGGCCTTGTGTTGGCAGCTTCCAAAGCTCCTAAATATTTCAATTAGGATTTTTCATTTAAGGGAAAATAACAGTCTGTTTTTGCCTCTGAAGTTAAAAATCCTAAAACTCGTCATTTTAACCTATATGCAAATTATAATTGAATGGCTCTCTTAAAGTAGTCACTACACCCTCTATAGGTAAATGTCCGAGACTCATCCAAAATATTTTCTTACCTTTATTGTGACCATATATAAAATCATCCCTATACTTAAGAGGCAAACTTTGATGCTCTTTTGGAGAGAAGCTCCTGCCTCTAACCAAAGGCATCATCCTTTTAACCTTCTAATTATTCACTGGCCACCATCACATATACTGCAAGAGAAGCCAATAAATTCAAAGGGGGGTGATTTAAAAATAATAAAACAACCTACATGAAGCAATGATGAAATACTCACATGAATTATTCCCACGTGTTTGGGTACCATTTCAATTAACTCCAAGGAAAACCAGTGCTTTATATCAGTTATCTGGGCAGAAACTCACACTTAGGACGAGGCTTCAAAGGAGCTTAAAATGACCCTAAACATGACACTTATGCCCCCAATTAATAGCACTAATAAGCATTCTACTATTTTCCTTCCTAATCCAAATAAAAATCTTGCCAATTAGAATTATGATCTGTTTTTCAAATGAGAAAACTAAATCTTTAAAAAGGTCAGTCTTTGTCCAAGATCCCCACTTAACAGATTAAGGAGCCAGGATTTATACCCTGATCTTTCTAATTAATGCTGAAGCCAGAATTCTTTCTTTAGAAGTACCATGTGACTTTTCGCCTTTGGCCTGAAATTCACACCATTGTTTGGTCTCCTTAAATACCATGAGAAAAAGTCTTTGCTTTATCTGAAATATGACTCCCTCTCTGGTTAATGCATCTACACAGATGAGCTTATCTGACCAACAATCACGATTATTCCAGAACAGCAAGTAAATCCTGTAGAAGAGGTCAAAGGTCTGGGAGGTTTGGCCTGAACAGAACTGAGGAGGGCCAGGGAGGCTGGCTGACCTCTGGCAGTCTGACTTTCTCACTGAATGACCATCACCCCCTCACAAGTTTCTTTCAAATTTCAAGCTACTAGAATGAATTACAGAGAAGTTCTACCCAAATCATTCTATTGAAAGAGTTCTTCTGAAAATACATTTGAGGAAATTCACCAAGTCTGTCGTGCATATGAAGAGACTCCAAGAACTTGATTATGCTACTCCTTGAGAATACTTAAGAGAGTCCTCCCTGGTGGCACAAGGGGTTAAAGCACCACACTATGAAGCAATCTGCAGCCTCTGCAGCACAAGTTCGATCCCCGGCCGGCCAGGGAGCTACCCACATGGCGCAGCAGACCTCTCCTGTCTCCCCTGCTGCTCCCGTCAGCAGTGTACTTCGGTCAATCTACCTGTTCTGTTCCCCACTCTGTCTCTGGTGAATCCTCTCACCCCCCGCATCCTGACCTGTACCCCAACTCTTGCATGCATAAATAAATAAATTTTTTTAAAAAAAGAATACTTAAGGGACATTCACAAATTCTTGGTTGATTTTTAAGATTAAGTGAGGTGTCATGCATTGAACCAAAATATTCAAACACATATCTCCTGCCTGTTCCCAGGCCACATCAGGGCAACCAGAAATGCATTCATCTTCAGCCTCAATGGTTTATGGACAGTCTGTGGCAGGGAACTTTTTACTGTGTTGGCTCTAATTGAGTAACAAGCTGGCCTATGAGCTGAGAACTGTGAGAAGCAGTGTCTTTAGGGCAAGTGAAGAGCCATGAGCTTGGGACATAGTTGCTTTGGGTTGAAAGGAATATGCTTCTCTTAATCAGAGCAAGGAGTATTATAGGGCAAGAAAAGGGGCATCCCAGAACCCCCAAACCTGCCCATTCTAAATAGGTTCTGCCATCTGCCACATCAACACAAAACATACAAGATCTCTAATGGAAAGGAACTTTAATAAAATTAGAATGCAACAAAGAAAAGACAAAGAATACAGTTTCCAAATCAAGCACCCACAGTTACCCACCCCCTTGTGGGTAAACGCCCAGCCACACAGGGTTGGCCCAAAACAGGGCCTCTGAGGCTCAAAAGCCTGCCACGAGTCTAAGGCACCTCCTGGTGGGGACCCATAGAAAAGGGTCAGAAACAGCCAGAAAAGTCTAGAAGGGAGAGCAAAATCAAAATCAAGATACAAGCTGCCATTGTTAACCTCTCCACGGGTCTCTCATCCACGTCTGTTTCAACCAGTCCAGGACCAAGAAGCAAGTGCAGCTTCTTCACATGTCTCTCTGCTCCATGTGGCTCCTCCAGGTCTCCTTCTGGCTCCATCCTGCTTCCTTCCCTCCCAGTCTCCCCTCCAGCTTCTTCTCTTCCCTGCTCAGCCTCACCTTCCCTTGGGTGGGGAAGGAAATCTGGAACCCCCTCCCCCTTTCCTGGGGACCACCTTGTTACAGGAGGAGGGTAGGTAGGATAACACCTAATAATACTCTGCTGAGAACACAGGATCTCCCTTTATTAGCACTTCCTGCTTCTCTTTTAAAAGTAAAAAGGCAAAAAGGGCATATGGGGTATAAGCATGCTGAAAAGAAAGTAGATAAATTGTACGTTCAGAAACCATATATAAATGTTTTCCTGATTACACACAGGTTTCTCAAGAATATATCATTTTATCAAAGCAGGATATGCTTACTGGAGCAAGCATGGAGTACAAGGAAAGTTATCAGATGGGTCAAAGTTTACATGGAAAATTACCTCAGAAGCAAGACTACCCAGCAAATTTGACCTGCAGCAAATCAACTAACACCATCCTTCTCTATAAGACAAAACTATTTTAGTTATAATTTTAAAAAGAAAACAAATAGCTGGGCCTCCCCTGGTGGCGCAGCAGTTGAGCACTGTGCCGCGAAGCTGCCTGTAGCCTGTGCAGGGCCAGTTCGATCCCCAGCCACTGGTGAGGGTCCCACATGGCGCGCAGACCTCTCCTGCCACCTGCTGCTCCCCTCAGCAGTGTATTTCGCGAGTCTGCCTGTTCTGCTCTCTGCTCTGTCTCTGGTGAATCCTCTCACCCTCCCGTGCTTCTGACTGTACCCAGTGCTTGTGTAAATAAATAAATAAAACTTAAAAAAAAAAAAAAAAGAAAACAAATAGCTGCAATGGCCAGAAAAAGAAGTATAAGTAGGGGCGATTCTATTATAATGAACTCAACATATAAAACCATGCCAATAAAAAAATAAAAAATAAATTAAAATAAATAAATATTAGCATTCCAAGGGGTGGAGGGGAGAGATGGAGCAACACTGTTGATTACTTTAATGTATGTTGGAAATGCAGAGGCAAAACATACCTATATATTGGCCTCTCTTTATATATGAATAATGAATATGAATTAATCTATGTGTAATGGATAGTATTACACTAATGAGCTAATTTCAATGATAACAGAATCTCTGAAAAAAGCTATAATTTAAGTACTAAATATTACTGATTGATACTGTATTTTATTGTTCTTTTTTAGTTTGAAAACCAACAAGAATTTAAAAAAAATTTTAAATGTTATTCAAATTTGGGCCTCCGCGGTGGCGCAGCGGTTGAGCGCTGGGTTGCGAAGCTGCCGGCGACCTCTGTGGCGCCGGTTCGATCCCCAGCTGCTCCCCGGCCACCGGAGGAGGGTCCCGCATGGCGCGCAGACCTCTCCTGCCGCCCGCTGCTCCCCTCAGCAGTGTACTTCGGTCCTTCTGCCTGCTCTGCTCCCCGCTCTGGCTCTGGTGAATTCTCTCACCCTCCCGCGCTTCTGACTGTACCCAGTGCTTGTATAAACAAAACAAACAAACAAACAAACAAACAAATAAATAAATAAAAACATGCCTCTATAAATACAAAAAAAAAATAAAAAAAATGTTATTCAAATTTAATAAAATGACATGTGTTTACCAAAATTTTCCATTAGATATAAAATTGTACCCCTTGCAATTTGCACTCTTTCAATTTTTTTTTTTTTTGAGGTAAGATTGGTTTACCCCACTGTATCTGATATAGGAGGACAGGCTCACACCTCTTCAAATGTGTTACCACACCACACCCACCACCAAAGTCCTAAGAACCTTCTACCACATTTCATTGGTGCCCCACTACCTTTTATTCCCAACTGTTCCCTCTGGTAACCTCAGTTCTGCTGTGGTAGCACACAGGTTTCTTTTAGTTTTGCCTATTCATTTGCTTTGTTTCTTTATATTTCACATGAGGGAAATCATCCAGTATTTGTTTTTCTCCTTCTGACTTATTTCATTTAGAGTAATCCTCTCAAGTTCCATCCTTGCTGTCATAAATGGAAAGATTTTTTTTTAAATAACTGAGTATATCCCATTGTGTATATATACCTCATCTTTTTGTGTGTGTGTGTGTGTGTGTGTGTGTGTGTGTATATATATATATATATAATATATATATATTTTACATCATTCTTTTACAATGTATGCTTTCTTCTCTCAGGTGTGGTCCCCATGAAATTCCTACCACCATTTCACCCACCCATGTCCCATCACCATAGTCCCTGGTGCTCTTCCCATCCCTGTTTTGATCCTTCTCCCTCCTCTTCCCCTGCAGAATGTCTGATTTATAGCTGTTTGTTGATTTTATTTATTATAATTACTTTATTATAATTACTTCCTCCCTCCATCCCTTATTTGCTTACTTGACATTCCTCCTATAAGTGAAACCATCCAATATTTTTCTTTTTCTTTCTGGCTTATTTCGCTGAGCATAATCCCTTCCAGCTCCATCCATGTTGCTGTGAATGACATGAGTTTATCCTTTTTGATTGCTGAGTAATATTCCATTGTGTATATGTACCGCATCTTCTTGATCCAGTCATCTATTTGGGGGCACCTGGGTTGTTCCCATAGCTTACCTATTGTAAAATGTGCTGCAATAAACATAGGGGTGCAGGTGTCTTTTTTAATTAATGTTTTTGTGTCCTTTGGGTAGTTTCCTAGGAGTGGAATTGCTGGATCATATGGAAACTCCATTTTTAGTTGTTTGAGGAAACTCCACACACAGCTTTCCATAGTGGTTGGATTAGTTTGCATTCCCACCAGCAGTTACACCACATCTTTTTGATCCATTCAACTGTCAATGGACACTTAGGTTATTGCCAGCTCTTGACCTTTGTAATTACTGCTGCAATAAACACAAGTGTAAATATATCTTTTTGCATCAGTGTTTTCATGTTCTTAGAATAAATACTTACAAGTAGAATTGCTGGATTACATCACTGAGAGTTTTCTGAGGAACTTCCATACTGCTTTCCATAGAGGCTATGCTAATTTACATGCCCACCCACAGTAGATGAGGGTTCATTTTTCTCCACACCTTCACCAACATCTGTTGTTTCTAGTCTGTTTGATATAGGCATTTTCACAGGTGTGAGGTGATACCTCATCTTGGTTTTGATTTGCATCTCCCTAATAACTAATGTGGAGCATTTTTTCATGTTCCTATTAGCCAATTGGTAAAATGACTATTCAGTTCTTCTGCCCATTTTTTTTTATTGGTTTAATTGTTGAGTTACATGAATTCTTCACAAATCATGGATGTTAACCTCTTGTCAGATATATGATGTACAAATACTTTCTCCTTTCAGTAGGTTGCCTTTTCATTGTTTGTTGGAGTTTTTTTTGCTGTTTCAAACACAAATAAAATCTCCAAATGGGGCCTCCCTGGTGGCCTAGGGGTTAAGTCCCAGCACTATCACTGCTATGGCCTGAGGTCCATGCCCAGCCAAGGAGCTGACCCACAAATGGAGCAGCAGACCTCTCCTGTCCTGCCTGCTGCTCCCCCCTCCGCAGTGTATTTCATTCAGTCAATCCACCTGTTCTGCTCCCCACTCTGTCTCTGGTGAATTTTCTCACCACCACCCCTCCACCTCTGGCCTACACCCCAGTTCTTCTATGCATAAATAAATAAATCTAAAAAAAAATTTTTAAATGGTTAAACCATACATAGTTTTCATAGTTAAAGCTATAACTACTAGCGTTTTTTTTTTCTTGTGTAGAAGAACTAGGTTCACCCCAAAGAACAGCCGATCCTTTGTAAATTCTCAGAAACCTGACATCTGCTGGCAGCTGAATCACTACCCCACACTGTCTGGAATCACCATTGCAGTCCCATGTGGCATCAAATGTGATGTGTAAGCTGGTGCTCAGCCAAGATTAGGGTCCTGGAGTCAAAAAGAAGTCTGTCAACTGAGAGACACCTTGCAGACTTAGCCAGCAATTTTATGAGCCCCAAATATTTTCCATAGTCATGTTTTCTATACAGGTATTTGTGATTAAAATGCCTTCATTTCAACTCAAATAAGAGCTACCTCTGTCCGTCTGAGGTCTGGATAGTGGAATGCAGAAGAGGTGGGGAAAAGAAGTAAAACAATCCCTGTTGGTGGTGGGCCTCATGGTCCACATTGCCTCCAAGGAGTAAAAGCCCCTGAATCCTCACCCCAGGGAGGGCACAAGAGGAAAAGTCACCCCCAGCTGCTGAGGAGTCCTTCCTCCATTCATCCACACCCAAACACTCCTGAGCTGTCACAGTTCCCCCCGAGTCCCCAAGGAGAAAGAGAAGAGTTTAGGGAGCTCCACCTTATCGTGTATATCAATAAGATATATTGTATGCAGCCAAAAAAGGAAAAACAATCCGTTTCCAAGGTTCGCAAGTCAAAAGGGGAGACTACAGGGATCCTGAGATAGGGTAACAAAATAGTGGCTTTGGTGCAAAGGAAACACAGAGGTTAAGAATGATCACTACCTGGAGAAAGCTAGGTCCACCCCGAAATCACATACAGTGTTCCAAACCACTGTGACCTCAATATAAAAAATGGAATAAATAAAAATAAGCACTTAAAAAAATAAAACAAAAGGTATAAGTACAATTACAACTATTACTTTTTTCTGTTCTTGCACTGTAACATATATACACACACATACGTATATATGGCATCATTATGTAGGAGATCAATAAAAGAAAAGTTTTGCTCTCAAAAAAAGAAAGGTGCAAGGGATTAAGACACAATCTATGGGCCTCCCCGGTGGCGCAGAGGTTGAGCGCTGGGTTGCGAAGCTGCCTGCAGCCTCTGCAGCCGGTTCGATCCCCGGCTGCTCCCCAGCCACCGCAGGAGGGTCCCACATGGCGCGCAGACCTCTCCTGCCGCCCGCTGCTCCCCTCAGCAGTGTACTTCGGTCCTTCTGCCTGCTCTGCTCCCCGCTATGGCTCTGGTGAATTCTCTCACCCTCCCATGCTTCTGACTGTACCCAGTGCTTGTATAAACAAAACAAACAAATAATAAATAAATAAATAAATAAATAAGACATGCCTCTAGAAAATTTAAAAAAAAAAAAAAAAAGACACAATCTATGAAGCTATCTGCAGCCAAGGCAGCATGAGTTCAATCCCTGGCCAGGGAGTTACCCACATGGCACAGCAGACTTCTCCTGTCTCACCCACTGCTCCCCTCAGCAATGTGTTTCAGTAGACCCCCCGGTCCTGCTCCCTACTCTCTGTCTCTGGTGAATCCTTTCACCTCCCTGCACCTCTGGCCTACACCCCAGTCCTCCTTTGAAAAAAATAAAAACCTTCAAATTACCCTATCCATGAGTCCATTGAATAATGAAGACAATAACTATCTATCATATTTCAATCACAAATCTGTGAGGTCCATTTCTTTGTACACACATGACTGAATATTTATGGGTTACTTATTTACTGAAGACTCACCTTTGTTATGCTACATATTACAGTAAGTATGTTCTATATTATTCCCTAAATATCATAGATTATTATCTTTATGGATCACAGATTATTATCTTTATGGGTCAAAAGCCCTTAGATAAATCATGGTTATCTAGCTAGTCAGTGGCTATATCACATTATGGACCAGCTATATCTAAGGCCAATGGTTCTAGTCTTAATTCCACACCCAATTTCCTGTTTATAAATTATCTACGCATCAAAACCAATCCCTTGTTTCTCTATTTAGTATAAGTCTTCATGTTGACATAGTGATAGTCTCCATTTGTAATACTGTACAGCTAGATCTAAGTTTCCATTGCACACTTGCTTAACCCAGACGCCCCTTTCAGTATTTACCAAACCATAAACAAATGTCCGAGCAACACCGAGAAGCGGAAAGATGTTTGGTTTGCTGGACTTTGGGATACAGTGGAACTTTTGTGGCCAGAGATTCCCTGCTTCTGAAGTCCCTGATTTTCCAAGTAGCAAAAGGAAGAGAAACTGCAACTGAAATGACTCAAGAAGGAACTTGAGAAATGCTAATACTTGTGCTTTTTCTATCTTACTTAAGGTTCTTCTGGTAGATACAGTATGAAAACACAACAGAGCTAAATTGACCCAATGGAGTGAACCCGAAGAAAATGTCTTTCCAGAGCTCAGAGGACATCTATTTCCAAATTAAAAAAAAAAAAATTTGTAATAGCACATGGTGGTCCACTTAATTTCTCCCCATCATTAGAAACAGCCTCCAAACAACTCAATCTGGGACCTTAGAATGTCGCACAATTTTCTTGCTTTTTAATGAAATTATACCAAATTGTGGTTGGGGAAAAAACTGGCTAGGCATTCTTTTAAAAGTTCAGAACAGTCTAAATTATGGGTCTGGACACACAAGAAGAAAGTTTTGTTTGTCTTAATCTGATTTTAAAGTCAATCAGTCAAGGCTGCTACAAAGCTGAACTATGCAATTAGAGCAATCTCCTTGGTGAATACAGCTACACTAAAGGACTATTCAGTGTTAGGAGCAGAAGCCTACAAACCTTAGAAGCAGGAAAAGAAAACACAAATCTTAGAAGCAGGAAAAGAAAACACATAAATATTCCAGGGGCATATTTCATGGGCCAAAAATACCTCACGTGAAATAATTTTTAATTATACTTCTTACAAAATGTACATATGATTGTTTCTTGTCAAATAAATGTATCCTTTTTATGGAGGAAGATGAATTCTTCCTTAAAGACTTGCTAAACACACTGTTTATATTTAGCTTAGTTTGCACACACGTAAATCCATCAATCACTACTGGAGAAAAAGGAACTCCCATTCTCTGTTGGTGGGAATGAGATTTGGTGGAGCCTCTAGGAAAACAATATGGAGGTTTCTTGAAAAAATAAAAAGGGAAATCCCATATGCTCCAGCAATACCTGTGCTAGGTATTTTCCCAAAGAATATGAAAACTCTAATATGAAAAGACTTATGCACCCCCATGTTCATAGTAGCATTGACCCCAAATACCAAGTCACGGAACCACCCCCAGTGCCCAGCCATAGACAGCTAGATAAAAAACTGTAGAATAGGGCCTTCCTGGTGGCCGAAGGGGTTAAGACACAACCTATGAAGCTATCAGCAGCCACTGCAGCACGAGTTGGATCCCTAGCCAGTCAGGGAGCTACCCACATGGCACAGCAGACCTCTCCTGTCTGGCCTGCTGCTCCCCTCAGCAGTGTATTTCAGTCAGTCTGCCTGTTCTGCTCCCCACTCTGTCTCTGGTGAATCCTCTCACCCCCGCACCTCTTGTCTGTACCCCAGCTCTTGTCTGCATAAATAAATAATAAATCTTTTCAAAAAAAACTGCAGAACAGATACTCAGTGGAATACTACTCAGTCATTAAAAAAATTAATGAAATTAGTACCTTTTGGAACAAAATGGATGGATCTTTAGGTGATTATGCTAAGTGAAATAAGGAGAAAATAAGCGAGTGAAAGAGGTATTAGATGGTTTCACTTGTCTGTGAAATATAAATAACAAAAAAATATATACTGGCAAAAGACATCAAAAAGAAATCTTAGGCTTAGTGAAAAATGTCGTGGTTATCAGAGGAAAGGGTCAGGGCAGAGGAGGGGATTCAGGTAGGAGGGGACAGGACGTTGGCACAGAAGGTGTGGTGAAGGGTAAGTGAAGTGAAATGTACACATATGAAGAGGTAAAACCATAACCCCAAAGTTCTATGTAAAATTAAAAATAAGTAAATAAAATCATGCTCACAACATATGTAAAGGCAAAGGATGGATACTGCCATAAAAATCATTCCTTTTGGAATGCCCTGACTTTTCCAATGTTTTAGCAATAATGCCTTGCTTATTAACGTTTTGAAAAAGCCATGCTTAATAAAATTTCTACCCTCACTTAAATTTTAGGAGTGAAAAGAATCTCAAAGCTCACCAAAAAGCAGGGAGAGGTCACAAAAATCAAATTCATACAAGACAAAAGAGTCTTTTTATTATATCATTCCAGCAGAAATTGGGCATAATTGAGCAAGTTTTAGAAACAAACAAAAAACCGTGATGCCAGTAAGTTTCAACTCAAACTTAGAACATCTTTCGAGAGCTCAACCCTACATCAAAACAACACAAGTATTATAATTTCAAAATACCAAAAGAACATATATTCTTTAATGTGATTTGCTTTAATGTTTTCATTGAAATCGGACCCGAAAAGCAATGCCAGTCAACACACAGTGAACATAACCTTAGGAAACAAATAACTAACTTCTCCGACAAGAAACCAGTTTTCAGACTCAGTGAAAGAAGCCAGATGTAGTGACACATATTTAATCACTCAGAGAAGGTGATTAAAGTCAAAAGCCTCCATGGATACATTAAATATTAAAATGCAGCACCAAGAACACAGCTCCTTGAAAGCCTTGACAATAAATATGAACTTATTCCTTACACAAATTAGGTGTAAGACCTGGGTGGTTATAAAACCACAGCAGTGCTGCTCCTCAAATAATCAGCAGGCCGTACTGCTCCTGCTGGGTTAAAAGAGTGAGAACCAGCTCAAGAAGGGAATTTTCAAGTGCATATAAAATGTAGTAAAAGGAACTGAAAGGTGGGACATGGAAAAATTGAAAATATTGAAGGTAATTCACTTACCAGGAAATGATATAAAAATAATCAGCGCATTCAATGAAAACATAATACAGAATTAGGTCAATAAGACACACCTAGAAACCTCCTTCCTGTTTCCCGACTCTACACGTACTTCAGTCAAGGCAACTACCTTTTCACCAACCAATCCTCTGTCCATAAGCCAAGAAAGAACAACAATCAGGTGAAAGGCAGCCCCTCCTACTGCTGTCAAAGCCGCCAGCCTGCGCAGAAGCCTTTTCAGAGTCACAGCCACGGGAGCTCAGAACTGGACATGAACGTGTCAGTACAGTGAACAGAGCATAAACTGTCTCCACAAAGAGCTCCTGTTTTGCATTGCTTGACTCAGAGCCAGTCCTGGAAACTTCTTCCATGCCTCTATCACCGGAAAATCTGCAAAGGAGGAAGGGAAGGAGCTGCAAAATCCTGCTCTCCTCACCCCCTTACAGACTCTACTGCTTCACAGGACAGTGGGTGGAAGGACCAGGACCCATCTGGTCCTGGTTCCTCCTGGGAACCCTTGTTTGGGAACCCTTCAAAGACATCTGGCATTACCTCCTCAGTCAGGCTGGAACTCCTGGGGCTTCCATGGCACCGCTCAGGATAAATATTATGGTTGATTTCTATGTCAGCTTTATCATTAATCCTTAAAATGCTTGAGGGAAGAAACTTCCACATTCATTTCACACATCATAGCACCTGGCACAAACTATCTATAGATCTTCAGTACAGGACTGATGAATGGGTGGGTTGAGGTTTCTTGACACTGATTCCCTGTCACTTTGACTTGGGGTGACCTATAGACTTGACCTATAGACTGGCCCAAGTCCTCTGGAGCAAGACCATCAGGACCCCTGTCCTTTGGCTGAGATTCTACGACCTTCTCTCCCCTCCCCTTCCGTCTCTGCTTGTTACTCCCAAGACTCGGTTCAGACATTATGAGTCACGAAGAAAGTATCAAAAGATGAAAGTTCCCTTCAGGGTCTCTTTAATTTTGATTTCACCATCACAGATAGAGAATTATGAAGTGCGGAGAAACTTTCAAAAACAAAAACAAGTTCATCTTCCAGAAGTTACTAATTGTAGATGACTGTATGCTTAAAGCATGACACATAGAGACACACCTACAGACAGAAGACAGGCAAACACAGAGAGGGACATCCAAGATGTGCAAAAGATCGCTGAAAATCGTACAAGATTAGAGCTGTGCTAAGAATCACTCTTTTATGGGACAGTAGTTATACATCTCCCCCAACCTAATTATTTTCCTTTCAACAGAGATGAATGCTTCTAACATATCACTTCCCCATGCAAAAAGTTAGCCATTCAACATATTTATATAGAAGTAGAAATTAGTGAAAAACGTCAGAATAGGGTCTCCCGCGTGGCACAGCGGGTTGAGCGCTGCACTGTGAAGCTGTCCAAAGCGTCTGCAGCGCAGGTTCGATTCCCAGCCGACCAGGGAGAGACCCAAATGGCATGGTAGACCTCTCCTGTCTCGCCCCCTCCGTCCCTCAGCAGTGTGTTTCAGTCAATCTGTCTGTTCTGTTCCCCGCTCTATCTCTGGTGAGTCCTCTCACCTCGCACACCTCTGGCCTGTACCCCAGTTCTTGCATAAATAAATAAATCTTTAAAAAAAAAAAAAAAGAAAGAAATGGGCAGAAGAACTTAAAAGAGGAAATGCAAATGGCCAACAGGTATATGAAAAAATGTTCAACAGGGCCTCCCCAGTGGCACAGCGGTTGAACACTGGGCTGCGAAGCTGCCCGCAGCCTCTGCAGCGCCGGTTCGATCCCTGGCCGCTGGCGAGGGTCCCACATGATGCGCAGACTTCTCCTGCCGCGCCCGCTGCTCCCCTCAGCAGTGTATTTAGTCGATCTGCCTGTTCTGTTCCCCGCTCTGGCTTTGGTGAATTCTCTCACCCTCCTGTGCTTCTGACTGTACCCAGTGCTTGTATAAATAAATAAATGAATCTTTAAAAAAAAAAAAGTTCAACATCCCTTATCATCAGGGAAATACAAATTAAAACCACATTGAGATACAACCTTACACCAGTGAGAATGACACTTATAAACAAAACAAGCAACAACAAATGTTGGTGAGGATGTGGTGAAAAAGGAACTCTCCTGCATTGCTGGTGGAAGTGCAAACTGGTCCAACCACTATGGAAAGCTGAGTGGAGGTTCCTCAGTCTATTAAAAATGGAGCTACCATATGACCTGGCAATGCCACTCCTAGGGATCTACCCAAATGACACAAAAACATTGATTCAAAAGGCCACCTGTACCCCTATGTTTACTGCAGCACTATTTACAATAGGTAAAATCTGGAAACAACTCAAATGCCCAAAAACAGATGACTGGATCAAGAAGATGTGGTACAGGGCCTCCCCGGTGGCGCAGCGGTTGAGCACTGGGTTGCAAAGCTGCCCAAAGCCTCCACAGCACCGGTTCGATCCCCGGCTGCTCCCCGGCCGCCAGAGGAGGGTCCCACATGGCGCGCAGACCTCTCCTGCCGCCCGCTGTTCCCCTCAGCAGTGTACTTTGGTCCTTCTGCCTGCTCTGCTCCCTGCTCTGGTGAATTCTCTCACCCTCCCGCGCTTCTGACTGTACCCAGTGCTAGTATAAATAAATAAATAAATCTTTTTTTAAAAAAAAAAAGATGTGGTACATATACACAAAGGAATATTACTCAGCAATCAAAAAAAATGAACTCATGCCATTCACAGCAACGTGGATGGAGCTAGAAGGAATTATGCTCAGTGAAATAAGCCAGAAGGAAAAAGAAAAATATGGGATGGTTTCACTTATAACAGGAATATAGGGGAACCAAATAAGACATCAGCGTAAAAAAATAATAATAACAGTACAAAACAAAACAAAACAAAAACAATTATAAACCAGAGACATCCTGCAGGGGAGCAGGAGGGAGAGGGATCAGAGGCGGGGGTGGGGGGGGAGGGGCACAGGGGACTGAGGTGATGGTGCACGGGTGCCTTGGGGAAGGAAACTCTATGGGGACTACACCTGAGGGGGGGGAAGCAAATATTGTTTAAAAATGAACAATGATGTAAAAAATCAAAAAATTAATATAAAAAATAAAATAATCTGCTGTCCTATCAAAAAAAAAGGGGGGTGTTGGAGAAACTGGACAGCCATGTGCAAAATAGTACTAGACCAGTATCTGACACCAAACACAAAAATAAACTAAAAATGCATTAAAGATGTGAATATGAGATATGAAACCATAAAATACATGGAAGAAAACACGGGCTGCATACAAACTCCTCAACAATGGCCTTAGTGAAGTCTGTGGATTCAACCACAGCAACAAGGGAAATGAGAAAAAATAAGGGAATAAATCAAACTAAAAGGCTACTACTGCACAGCAAGAGAAGCCATCATCAAATCTAAAAAACAACCTCCTGGATGCAAAATATTCACAAGTTATTCATGTGACAGAGGGTTAATACCCAAATTATCTAAAACTCAACATACAATTCAACAACTCTAAAATATATATGTATAAATACCCAAAACATATAAAATTCATACAACCCAACAACAAAACAACCTGATTAAAAAAGAGGGCAGTGTGCCTCACTGGTGGTGCAAGGAGTTAAGTCTCAGCACTATGAAGCTATCAGCAGTCACTGCAGCACAAGTTTGATCCCAGCCATGGAGCTACCCACATGGTGTTGCAGACCTCTGCTGACTTGCCTGCTGCTCCCCTCAGCAGTGTATTTCAGTCACTCTGCCTGTTCTGCTCCCCACTCTGTCTCTGGTGAATCCTCTGACCCCCGAACCTCTGGCCTACATGCCAGTTCTTCTATGCAAAAATAAAATAAATAAATAAATTTAAGAAAAAACAAAACCCCAATTAGTAAAGGCAGACTGCAATTCAATCTTTATATAACCCGAAGACATTCCTGAAGATTAATTTCAACAACAAAAAATTCTTAAATAAAAACAGAATTATCATGGGCCTCCCCGGTGGCGCAGCGGTTGAGCGCTGGGTTATGAAGCTGCCCGCGGCCTCTGCGGTGCCGGTTCGATCCCCGGCTGCTCCCCGGCCACCAGAGGAGGGTCCCACATGGCGCGCAGACCTCTCCTGCCGCCCGCTGCTCCCCTCAGCAGTGTCCTTCGGTCCTTCTGCCTGCTCTGCTCCCCGCTCTGGCTCTGGTGAATTCTCTCACCCTCCCGCGCTTCTGACTGTACCCAGTGCATGTGTAAACAGAACAAACAAACAGAACAAATAAATAAATAAACATGCCTCTATAAAAAAAAAAAATTTTTAAAAATTAAAAAAAAAAAAAACAGAATTATCATGACTTCCAACATGGGGGAAGTAAAGGAAAACACCAACACATTTGTGGTGAAATTGTTCATCTTTATGGACTATCAAAACCATCTCATACGGATTTATCTAAGTGTTTTTAAAAAAACATTCATGAGGGCCTCCCCGGTGGCGCAGCGGTTGAGCTCTGGGTTGCGAAGCTCCCCGCGGCCTCTGCGGCGCCGGTTCGATCCCCGGCTGCTCCCCGGCCACCGGAGGAGGGTCCCACATGGCGCGCAGACCTCTCCTGCCGCCCGCTGCTCCCCTCAGCAGTGTACTTCGGTCCTTCTGCCTGCTCTGCTCCCCGCTCTGGCTCTGGTGAATTCTCTCACCCTCCCGCGCTTCTGACTGTACCCAGTGCTTGTATAAACAAACAAACAAACAAATAAACAAACAAATAAATAAATAATACATGCCTCTTTAAGAAATAAATAAATTAAAAAAAAAAATTCATGAGTGTAATGCATAAAATCAACCAAATGTACTGATACTGGGCCTCCCTGGTGGTACAGGCGGTTGAGTGCAGCATTGTGAAGCTGTCCACAACCTCTGCAGTGCCAGTTCAATCCCTGCTGGCCACAGAGATACCCACATGGCACGGCAGACCTCTCCTGTCTCACACGCTGCTCCCCTCAGCAGTGTATTTCATCAGTCTGCCTGTTCTGCTCCCCACTCTGTCTCTGGTGAATCCTATCACCCTCTGGCACATCTCGTCTGTACCCCCATTCTTATATAAATAAATAAATCTTTTAAAAAAACAAAACAAAACAAAACAAATGTACTGGTACTTCTCCCTGCATAATTAAAGCAGGATTCTTGATTACAGTCTAAAGCGCCCTCTAGGGCTTCTATGTGAAAATTTCTTTTAAGATGGTGACTTTTACATGTTAATAATGGCTTGAGTTCCTTTTTGGCTTGGACAGTCCTGGTTTAGGCCTATTATCCTGCTATCCTGTTTGATTCAACAGTGCTTGTATAAATATAAATCAATCTTTAAAAAAAAAAATTAGTAGATATCTTGAGAACTCTATACTGTAGTTTATCACAGGCAGCTGTAGAAGGTACTTACATAACAGTTAGATCCAGTGATTATTCTAAATTGACTTTGCCATATTTGTATTTCACGTTGTTTTATGTTTGAGTACAACAATTGAAGCAAAAGCTATGATCTAGCTGTGGTCATAAAAGCAGTATGTTATGAACAGTTCAATGTTTCCATTTTAAATCAGTATTACCAAGACATCACCCAGAAAGATCAATTAATTCTGATGATGGTTTTGTAACAGGGTGGTCCCCAGGAAAGGGGGAGGTTCCCTGCCCCACCCAAGAGAGGGTGGAGCTGAGCAGGAAGAGGAGAAGCTGCAGAAGAGACTGAGGAAGGAAGCAGGATGGAGCCAGGAGACCTGGAGGAGGCTCATGGAGCCTAGAGACACGTGAAGAAACTGCACTTGCCTTCTGGTCATGGACTGGGGGACACAGATGTGGGTGAGACCCATGGGGAGGTGACAATGGCAGCTTTTATCTTGATGTTGATTTTGCTCTTTTCCTTCCAGGCTTGTCTGGTTGTTTCTGGCCCTTTGCTGTGGGTCCCCACTGGAAGATGCTTTAGACTTGTGGCCGGCTTTGGGGCCTTGCTCTGGGCCAATCTGGCCGACCAGGGAGCAACCCACATGACGCAGCAGACCTCTCCTGTCTCGCCCACTGCTCCCCTCAGCAGTGTATTTCAGTCAGTCTGCCTGTTCTGTTCCCACTCTGTCTCTGGTGGATCCTCTCGTCCCCCCCAATATCCCCCCACCCCCACATCTCTGGCCTGTATCCCAGCTCTTGTATGCATAAATAAATAAATCTTTAAAAATAAAAAAATAAATACATAAATTTAAGATATGGACGTCCCAGGATACATGGTACCCCTCCCTCATCCTGTCTGCTAATAGTACTACCAAGCTGAGCTTTTTTATTTAGTTCAACATTAATTTTATAATAAAAATATTTTGATTATTTGGCATATTCAAAATTTGGAAATTTTGACAAATCAGCTTCTGTTTCAGTTGGTATAAAAATGTAACTTCTTTGGCTGAAATTGTGAATTCCATTTACTCTGTAGCCAATTCCAATTTTATCTGCTAGACTAGGGGCAGTTTCCCCTCAAAAATTTACAATGTGTTTATAATTGTTTACCCTGTGATCACAAGGCTGACTAGTTGCTGCCACCACATCAAGAAAGGGCATGGAGAAGTGCATAGCAAGAAAGGATAGGCTGGGCAAAGAGGAGAATTCAATGTCAGTTTCTACGAGTGTATATTGCTTTACCACCATCATAAAGTCCAAAACCCTCAATTCAAACAGTTATAAGTGAGGAACCATCTACCTTTACCAGGCAATTAACCAAATGTGCTACCAGATAGTGAAAATATGCAAAGTAGGTATTAAGTTGCTGTAACACAGTGGTCCCCAGTAAAAGGGGGTATTCCAGGTTCCCTGACTGGCAGGGATTCGAACCGGCGCTGCAGAGGCAGCTTCACAGTGCTGCGCTCAACCCTCTGCGCCACCAGGGAGGCCTGAAATGTTTTCCTTTTTAATGGAAAAAATTGAGGTTTTTTTTCATTTGGATTTTTGGTTGGCTGGTTGGTCATCTGCGTGCATGCATGTGTGTGTGTGGGGGGGGGGTATGGCAGAAGAGTGATAAGTGTCTGCTCATTTGGTTTTGATTGTGAAATACACTGAGGGGCCTCCCAGGTGGCGCAAGGGGTTAAGTCTTAGCACTATGAAGCTAGATGCAGCCACTACAGCATGAGTTCCATCCCCAGCCAGGGAGCTACCCACATGCCACAGTAGATCTCTCCTGTCTCACCCGCTGCTCCCCTCAGCATTGTATTTCAGTCAGTCTGCCTGTTCTTCTCCCCACTCTGACTCTGGTGAATCCTCTCACCCCCAGCACCTCTGGCCTACACCCCAGGTCTTGTATGCATAAATAAATACATCTTTTTTAAAAAGAACACACTGAGAATATTACTCAAAGGAGTATGGTTTCCTCTAGTTAGCAGATGACAAGCCTACAGTCCAGAGAAGAATTTCTCACCTAGTGTTCACCTCTGTAAATCACTCCCCAATTTTACATCCATCCCCACCTCCTTAAAAAAATGACAAGCATTCCCACTGTCACATCCTGGGTGGATCTCAAAGGGTATTGGAAATAGCGCGTGCAGCTGTTGGCTCCAAAAACAATATCCAAAGCACTTCAGTGCCCCGTCTGCAATGCAGGCAGTGAAAGACAAGAATAACCCTTTTTTTAACCAAAGAGTCTGCCTGCAAAAGGCAGGATCAGCCCAACTTACAAGTGGAGAAGAGTAGCTCCAATGTCAAGGGGAGGAAAAGGTTTCTGGGAAGTTTGTACAGCCTTAAGTAGATACTATTAACATGCTAGCTCTGGTTTTCTCTGGGTTCGAGCGAGTTTCAGTTTCTTCCTTACATATTTATTATTTCATTTTTTTTAAGATTTGTTTATTTATGCGTACAAGAGCTGAGGTGTAGGCCAGAGGTGCAGGGGCTTGAGAGGATTCACCAGACAAGAGTGAGGAGCAGAACAGGCAGATCTACAGAAATATACTGCTGAGGGGAGCAGCAGGCAAGACAGGATAGGTCTGCTGTGCCATGTGGGTTAACTCCATGGCCAGGGATCAAACTTGCGCTGCAGTGGCTGCCTATAGTTTCATAGTACTGACACTTAACCCCTTGCGCCACCAGGGAGACCCCACTTATTTAATTTTTTGACATGGATCTGTATTCTATAATCAGGGGGAAAAAATCATATAAGCTGTATTGATTTTTGAAAAACTGAGGGAAAGACAAAATAACTAGGAATAGAAAAGATAAAAGGGAAGAAAGAATGTGAACTCGGTGCTCACTTAGTCATTCAATCATTTAACAATTCTTTGGTCAGATACCATGCCAGGTACAATAATTAAATGGTGGTGGTTGTGGTAAGGAAACCAAGGCCTGCGACTGGGGCAAGCAAGCCTGTCCACAGCAATTCTTAAGCCAACCTCTTGCAGAATCAGTGCTAACCCTATGAAGAACTGTAAGGAAACAGCATATGCTAAAGCCCTGATGCAGGAAAGCCTTGTGACTGACTTCAAACTGACCTGTGTGAAGAAATGGAGGTGGGAGGTGGAGGTGAGAGCAGGAGGCAGATTTGAGAAAAGAGCAGAGCAAATTCTCTCAGGCACCTGAAAGCCAAGGGGGAAAAAATTTTAATCCCAATACAATGAAAGCCATTAAAGGATTTTAAGCAGGGGAGAGAAGTTAGCTGATTGACATTTTGCATTGATCTCTCTCACTACCTGGTGGCTTGGAGGGGGAGACAGGTAAGGCGAGTGTGGTTGTCACAGCAGCAGGAACACACCTACACTCTTCCTGCCTTGCCACCAAAATTGCTGCAGCCTCAGCCATCTGGCAACATTACCCCCAAAAGTCTGATAATCATGTTGGACTCACTCAGGCCTCCCTGGAGGTGCAGGGGTTAAAATCTCAGCACTATCAAGCTATCCCCAGCCACTGCAACATGAGTTTGATCCCTGGCCAGGGATCCCTGGCTAACTCACATGGAGCAACAGACCTCTCCTGTCTCACCTGCTACTCCCCTCAGAAGTGTGTATCAGTAGATCTACCTGTTCTGCTCCCCACTCTGTCTCTGGTGAATCCTCTCACCTCCTGCACCTCTGCCCTATACCCCATTTCTTGTATGCATAAATAAATAAAATAAATCTTTAAAAAATCATTGTTTGACTCAGCTCTAAGACATCCCTTGTAACCTTCACCCCAAACCTGTAAACATATCCAGCTCACACCCCCACTTTCTCAGGGCCCTGCCACCCAGACCCTTAGCTACTTCTTGCGCTATAGCTTCCATCTGCACTGGTCTATGACTCCCCCATAATCACTATAGGGGAGAAAGGAAATTTCTCCCTACTCCCCTGCTCTCTTCTCTGGTTGGTTGAGCAATCATGTTAATATCAGGCAAACTAACAGAGGGGAAAAAATGTAATTACAAATGTATTGTGTGGGGAAATTCACAGACATGATTTCAAAGTTAGCGAGGCAAAATAGGGGGTATATATCCTGAGCTAGGGAATGACATAGGGGTCAGGGCTTCGAGGCATGAGGAGGAGGACTCATAAGGGGAAGATCAGATGCTCTGTAATCAGATAGATGTTGGTCCTGCCATATAGCTATATGTTTCTCTAATGAATAGGTTATTTCCTGTAAAAACCATAATTAGGTAGTTAAAAGACTAGTAAAAAGTTCTCATGAGGGCCTCCCTGGTGGCGCAAGGGGTTAAGTGTCAGCACTATGAAGCTATCAGCAGCCACCAAAGCACGAGTTCGATCCCCGGCCAGGGAGATAATCCACATGGTACAGCGGACTTCTGTCTCGCCCGCTGCTCCCCTCAGCAGTATATTTCAGTAAATCTGCTTGTTCTGCTCCTCACACTGTTTCTGGTGAATCCTCTCGTTCTCTGTAGCTCTGGCCTGCACCTTAGCTCTTGAATGAATAAATAAAATAAATCTTCAAAAAAAATTTTTTTTAAAGTTCTCATGATCCTGCAGGATCTCAATTGATTTCAGCTTGAGATAATCCACAGTGGCATCTTTGGGGAAGCCTACATGAACATTTTGGGGAGCCCTGTCCATCATCACCCTTTTTCCTTTTCTCCTTACCTTCTATTTCAAACTTATGCCACCTCTGTGCTCCTAGTAACAGGTATCATAGTATTTCTTTGTAAATAGTTCTATTTCTTGGAATTGTAAAACACCTGGGTTTAAGACAACTTCAGAAAGATTCTGGATCAACTTGCAGATTTTTATGAAAAGGAAACAGACTTGGTATGGTTAGAGGACTTTTGCAAAGTCTTGAAGGTTAGGACTACTGGCTTCCTATTTAGAGTTCTTTACATGATTCCAAAACAACTTTTGCAAAGTGCTTCTTGTTACATAAAACATGTCTACACATACTACCTCATAGAATCACTGCAGCCCCCAAGTAATGGATATAAATGGAAGTGGAGAAAGTTGGAGTTCTGAGAGAGTGACTGAATCAAGCTTGGAGCCAGATCTTGTGGTTCTAAGCAGGAAAAAAATAAGAAAAAACATCCCAGTTGTTAGATGAAGTTAGTCCACAGGCATTGAAGTTAGAGGTTTCCTATTTCTACTCATTATTTTTGGTTAATATCACAATGCTTCTGTGTGTATTAACTTTACATTCCTTCTGAAGATCAAATTTTTTTACTGTGATGAAAAACGGACTTAGTCCAAGCTGGGTGTTCACTAGAAGGAGGGTGAAGCCTTTGGAAGGGAGAAAAAAATTAAAGCACAAAGAAAATAAAGACAAGAGTAACCAGTTTTACTGAATTGATGATCAGGCTTAGGGTCAGAAGTCATTATGGCAAATGCCATTGTCAGAAGACACTCTAAAACTGGTGTTCTTATTTTAGGCAAAAGTTAATTCAGCACAACTCCAAGCACACAAGAATGTGGATGGTGTGTACAGTTCATTACTAAAAGATTTGAGCTATATAAAAGTTGGATCATTTGAACTATGGGTTTTTTTTTTTTAGCACATTTCAGATTTAGAGTTTGAAATCCAGTGTCAGAATTATTCTAAGTGATGAAAAATATGTCCTTCATTCCATTGCAGGATGTGGAAGAGATTACTGTTTCAGCATAAATATATTTTGGGATGCATTGCATCTTGATGCTACAATTTGTTCTATTCTTGTTCTGCAAGTGGAAAGGGGTCAGGGGCCCCACATAACTGACACTCAGCAACAGCAGCTGATTGAAGCAAGGCACCCAACAACATTCACCCGGGAGAAGAGGCTGGATCCTCTGAGTCCAGCCGAGACAGGTTAACAGAACATATATGCGAGGATTATTGCTTCTTTGCAATTACCTTGCTTTTCCTTTAATGAGCTCAAACATTCTTTTCCCAAACATCAAACTTATTATTTTCAACATACCCTTAGGCTTTGCCAGGTACAGTTACTTAAGTGTGCAATAGAGCTTCCCAAGTGTGAATGAAATAAATCTGCACTTACCTCAAATGCTAAGTATTGTAAAAATATAGCTCATTCCCTGAGCAAAGAGAGATCTGAGTGTCTTAATTGAAAGACCAAAGGAATTATTAAGACTTTTTTTTAAGATTTTTTAAAACATTTATTTATTTATGTATGTAAGAACTGGGGTACAGGCCAGAGGTGTGGAGGGGGGTGAGAGGATTCACCAGAGACAGAGTGGGGAGCAGAACAGGCAGACTGACTGAAACACACTGCTGAGGGGAGTAGCGGAAGAGTCAGGAGAGTTCTGCTGCGCCATGTGGGTAGCTCCCTGGGCCGGGGATTGAACTAGTGCTACAGAGGCTGCATCTAGCTTCATAGTGCTGATGCTTAACCCCTTGCACCACCAGGGGGTCCTTTTTTAAAGATTTTATTTATTTATTTTTGCACAGAAGAACTGGGGTGGAGGACAGAGGGGGTAATGGTGAAGGATTCATCAGAGACAGAGTGGGGAACAGGACAGACAGGCGGAGCTGCTGAAATATACTGCTGAGGGGAGCAGTGGGTGAAGACAAGAGAGGTCTGCTGCGCCATGTATGGGTTTCCTCCTTAGTGGGGGATTGAACTCAGATAGTAGGGGTGATAGAGTTGAGAATTAACCCCTAGGCCATCAGGGAAGCCCAGAACTTTCTTAATATTATCCTTTAGACTTGGAGAAATGGCTGTGATAACAAAGCAAGCAAACAACACTGTTGGTTTTTAGAAGGCTAAGCAAGAATGTCTAAATCAGCAAGGGTTCTGCTGAAAATGATCATACAAAATGCACATATCAATCTGACCATATTTCAGGACATCTCCTATGTTACTGCATTCCGTTTAGTTCACACTCCTTCCCAGCTCAGCCACCCAAGTTGTAACAAGGGGGTTCTGGTTTAGCTCAGTGGAGCACTGCAAGTCTGGTGGCATAGAGGAGTCTGTAAAATACCTCACTCTGCATACTTCTCATACCTATCAAGAGACTCCGGGATTGTGGTTCACAAGTATACAGGAAGTTTGCAATGCATTACCTTGGCCTTGGGGGCTTATGCATTCCTCAGAGTCAACTGAAATCTGGAGGCACTAAATCACCTTTTCTAACACTGGAATCTCCTGTAACAAACCAGTGTTTAAGATCAGGTAGGCTGTCTAGTCAAAGATGACGAGATTATACCTTGAACATCAGTGTTTCCAGCTTTTTAAAGCACTGAATGCTGCTTCTGTACATAGAACCTAAATCTCAATAAGAATTCTTGCAACTAAGTACTGTTTGTATTCCTGCTATTTTTATTTCTTTGGGTAAATGCACTGAAACTGTCTTTCTATTTAAGATTCAGATGAAAGCAAAAAATGAAAATAATGTTTTAGGAACGCAAAATAGGGAACACTAGTCAAAATGTCACATCTCTGCTTTCTTAAAGATTGAACTTTACATAAACAGCATTTTATTTGCCACTGAATTTAAAAAAGCTAATGGGGACTTGGTGCAATTGAATAGGCTTCTATTTTCAGGCAGTTTCTGGTTCTTAGAAGTATATTTTATGAACAAGAATGAGTGTCATGAGCCTCCCTGGTGGAGCAAGGGGTTAAATGTCAGCACTGTGAAGCTATCCCCCGCCTCTATAGCACGAGTTCAATCCCCAGCCAGGGAGCTACCCACATGGCACAGCAGATCTCTCCCGACTCACCCGCTGCTCCCCTCAGCAGTGTATTTCAGTCAGTCTGCCTGTTCTGTTGCCCACTCTGTCTCTGGTGGGTCCTCTCACCCCCCACATCTCTGGCCTGTACACCAATTCTTGTATAAAAATAAATAAATCTTTAATAAATAAATAGATAAATCTTTTTAAAAATTTAGATGAGAAAATGTATATGAAATTTACTTAATGTGCATTAAGTATGCAAACATAAAGGTCACTGTATAGTAACTCTAAACAAATTTTTACTGGACTTCTCAAAAGGGACCAATCTGACTTTCCTTCACCCTCATTTTCTTGTCTCATCCCCATATGAAAAGGAAGAAGGAAAAAAACATCATGAAGGTATTTTTACTTTGTGACTAGGTTGATGTGTGATCATAATATCATATATGTGTTCCAACCTTAAAACTGAATATATGGGGCCTCCTTGGTGGTGCAGTGTTCAAATCTCTGTGCTATCAAGCTATTGCCAGCCACTGCAGCATGAGTTTGATCCCCGGCCAGGGAGCTGACCCACATAGCGCAGCAGACCTCTCCTGTCTCACCTGCTGCTCCCTTCAGCAGTGGATTTCAGTAGCTTCACCTGTTCTGCTGCCCACTCTGTCACTGGTGACTCTTCTTAATCCCCGCACCTCTGGCCTACACCCCAGTTCTTGTGTGCATAAATAAAAAATACCTTCCCAAAAAACCCCTGAATATATGCTATTTGTCTTTCATATATGCATTTCATTTTAGTAAATCACATACTGAGACGTTTTTATATCCCTCAAACTCCCAAACATACCTTAAAATTAGTAATGTGGGGCCTCCCTGGTGATGCAAGGAGTTAAGCACAGCACTATGAAGCTATCCTCAGCCTCTTCAGCACAAGTTTGATCCCCAGCCATCCAGGGAGCTACCCACGTGGTGAGGCAGACCTCTCCTGTCTCACCTGCTGCTCCCCTCAGCAGTGTTTCAGTCTGCCTGTTCTGCTCCCTGCTCTGTCTCTAATGAATCCTCTCACTGTCCACCTCACATCTCTAGCCTGCACTCCCATTCTTGTATGCATAAATAAATAAAAAACTCTTTTTAAAAAATCTTTAAAAAAAATTTTTTAAAAATCTTTTAAAAAAATTAGTAATGTGGAATTATGTTTAGATATTCATATTTGAGACTTCCTATTTTAAATGTTTCCAATAATTTGCAATGAAGAAAAATAAATAGCAAAGTTATGCTCTGTTCCTAAAATAGACAAACTTTAATATAGGGTGCTACTTCCCTATGTTTATAGCAGCACTATTTACAATAGCTAAGCTTTGGAAACAACCCAAATGCCCAAAAATAGATGACTGGATCAAGAAGATGTGGTACATGTACACCATGGAATATTACTCAGCAATCAAAAAAGATAAACACATGCAATTTGCAGCAACATGGATGGTGCTGGAAGGGATCATACTCAATGAAATAAGCCAGAAAGAAAAAGAAAAATACCGGATGGTCTCACTCATAGCAGGAATCTAGAAAACTTAAATAAGAGACCAGGAAAAATAATAACTATAAGAAAGTAAAAATCAAAATCAACAAATAACTATGAACCAGAGACCCTCTATGGGGGGTGGGGAGTGGGGAAAGGAGGAATTGGGGTCAAAATAAGGGGGTTGGAATTGTATGGGGAAAATAAAAATAAAATTTAAATTAAAAAAAAGAAGTGTAAAAAATATATATATATAGGGTGATACTTAAGCATGTCAGACCACTAATGATTACATGGAGAATACTGTAATGCAGAGATCGCTAATATATCTTTTTAAAGATTTATTTTATTTATTTATGCATACAAGAACTGGGGTGTAGGCCAGAGGTGCTGGGGGGACGGGGGTGAGAGGATTCACCAGAGACAGAGTGGGGAGCAGAACAGGCAGATCTACTGAAATACACTGTTGAGGGGAGCAGCAGGAGAGACAGGAGAGGTCTGCTGTGCCATATGTGGATTAGCTCCCTGGGAAACTCAGGCCGTAGCTGTGATAACGCTGAAACTAAACCCCTATGACACCAGAGAGGCCCCCCCTTTAATATATTTTAAGATTTGCCCTTTAGGTATGGCTGATTTGGGGAAGCCTCCTGAGATTCCTATATCACCTGAAATATAAAGTCATACATCTGCTTTTTAATTTAAAAGATAATGTATGTTCACAATAATTTTGCAAAATTCTTTAAATCTGAGTGTGCATGAAACTAAGGTTACAGTAATTACACTGCCAACAGAGGGTGTGGCCCTAGTTTCCACTGACACCACAACAGGGCTTGTTCAGGAACCTGGCGTTTCTGTTGTGTCTGAGTTGACACATATCCTAGCAATGAAGATCAGCAGCTGACCGGCTGTTACCTTAAACTGAGCTTGCCAGTCTGGCAACAGAACTAGCCTCCACAAGTTTCTTCTTTCCACCAATGAGTTTACAAATCCTGATTCTAGCATGCATCAAGTAACAAAATCTTACCTATTCATTTAGTCATTTAGTTGACTGGTCTGTTAGTAGTTTATATTTTTAGTTATGTTTCCAAAAGTTTTACCTATGTGCATTTGGGAAATTTTGATAATGCATGTTTTAAGTTTCTGAAGTACAGTATAGTAAGACTAAACTCCTATGTGAAAGTACTGAACAGCTAGATTATTCCACTAAATGTGTCACTTATATTCACTAAGAAATTGAGTTAACTTCTGCACTGTTGGTGGGAGTGCAAACTGGTCCAACCACTGTGGAAAGCTGTGTGGAGATTTCTGGACCTACTAAACATAGAGCTTCCATAGGATCCAGCAATTCCACTCCTAGGTATTTACCCAAAGGACACAGAAACATCAATTCCAAAGAACACCTGCACCCCTATGTTTATAGCAGCAGTATTTACAATAGCTAAGCTTTGGAAACAACCCAAATGCCCAAAAATAGATGACTGGATCAAGAAGATGTGGTACATATACACCATGGAATATTACTCAGCCTTCAAAAAAGATAAACACATGCAATTTGCAGCAACATGGATGGCGCTGGAAGGGATCATGCTCAGCGAAATAAGCCAGAAAGAAAAAGAAAAATACCGGATGGTCTCACTCATAGCAGGAATCTAGAAAACTTAAATAAGGGACCAGGAAAATGAATAACTATAAGAAAGTGAAAATCAAAATCAACAAAAAACTATGAACCAGAGACACTTTTAGGGGGGTGGGGGCGGGAGGGGAGGGATTGGGGTCAGAATGGGGGGGGCTGCAATTGTATGGGGAATATAACAATAAAATTTATTATCTAAAAAAAAAAAAGAAATTGAGTTAAGTAATAGTAATTCAACAGTTCAACCAAATTTAACAATGATTAGGGTCTCCCTGGTGGCTCAAGGAGTTAGGTCTCAGCACTATAAAGCTAATGCCAGCCTAATGCCACTGTAGCACAAATTCAATCCCCAGCCAGGGAGCTACCCACATGGCACAGCAGACCTCTCCTGTCTCGCCCACTGCTCCCCTCAGCAGTGTATTCCAATAGATCTGCCTATTCTGCTCCCCACTCTGTCTCGGGTGAATACCACCTCCCCCCATCCCAATCCCACACCTCTGGCATAGACCCCAGTTCTTGTATGCATAAATAAATAAAAATAAATCTTAAAAAAAAATTAAACAATGATTAAATAATTTGCTCACGGTTATTTATCAAGTCAGGGATAATGCCTAGGAATAAAGTTTAAAATCTAGAACTAAATTTACCAATAAATTACAATATCTAATTTTTAATGATTTTTTTTTTTAAGATTTATTTATGCAAGTACTGGGTACAGTCAGAAGCGCGGGAGGGTGAGAGAATTCACCAGAGACAGAGCGGGGAACAGAACAGGCAGACTGATGAAATACACTGCTGAGGGGAGCAGAGGGAAACTTACCCCATTCCACACCCTTCTCTGCTAACACATATAAACTCTGGATAAACACAACAAATTGTTTTTAAGGGCATAATTGTGCAGAAAGTGAGAAATCTCCCAGAAATAAAAAAAAATCAAAACCCACAATGGTGATTAGGAATTAAAGACCTTGAAGGAATACGAGGATAGGCGTGTGGGGTTTAAGGGGGAATTAAGCACCTGGCATAAAGTCAGGGGGGCAGAAAGGACTAGAAAAATTTCAGCCTGGCGGAAGGCAAGTAGTACACAAGGCCGTCACTGGCCTTGGACTAAAGATGGGAACAAAGTCACCCATGAGAAATTAGAGATTTAAGCCTGTCAAAGGCATACGGAAGCACTTCAAATGCACTCCACCTGCTCAGGTGGGAACCCACACCCCAAACTGAGGAAACACGCAGGTCTGGAAACAAATGAGGTACAGAACTGCCTCGCAGAAACTTCGCCACTCAGGATGCACGAAACCCCTATATTGAACTTACAAAGTTGATAAGGCACATAAACAAGGAAACCACCACGAAGAAGAAGGAATCCATTAATAAATGAAAAAGAATTTACTCCAACAAAAATAAAGATAATAGAGAGCTCTAAGAATTTTAATGTTTTTAAAATTTATGACAAGATAGAGGATAGACTAAAGAAATAAGTCATGAATAATTCATTCTGGGGGCCTCCCTGGCAGCTTAGAGGTTAAGTGTCAATGCTATCACCAGGAGGGTCCGAGTTCGATCCCCAGCCAGGGAGCTGACCCACATGGCGCAGCAGACCTCTCCTGTCTCGCCTGCTGCTCCCCTCAGCAGTGTATGTCAGTCAGTCTGCCTGTTCTGCTCCCCACTCTGTCTCTGGTGAATCCTCTCAACCCCCCCCCACCTCTGGCCTACACCCCAGTTCTTCTATGCAAAAGCTAAAAAAAGGAAATATTTAGATAAATAAATAATACAATATGTCATTAGTGGGAGAGAAAGGAGACCACTATAATATTTTGAACACTTCTTCAAATTTTTTCTCATCTTCCTCTGGGAGAGTTAGTTCCTTTTTTTTAGAGATTTATTTACTTATGCATACAAGAACTGCAGTACAGGCCAGGGGTCCAGGGGGTGGGAGGGTGAGAGGATTCACCAGAGACACAGCGGGGAGCAGAACAGGCAGATCTACTGAAATACACTGCTGAGGGGAGTAGCGGGCGAGACAGGAGAGGTCTGCTGCTCCATGTGGCTGGGGATCGAACTCATACAGGGGATGGAACTCATGCTACAGTGGCTGGTGATAGCTTGATAGTGCTGAGAATTGACCCCATGCACCACCAGGGAGGCCCAAATAGATATTTTTTATTTTCCTGGTAAACAAGACCGAAAAGGAAGCATCATAGTTTCCGGAGTTTGCTTGAGATAATGTAAAAGAAACATGTGTGGTCAGTCAGGAAAAAATAAAATAGTATTCTTAGAATTTTGCCTACCACAGAGAAAAGCAGTATTACAAGATATAATATGCCCCAGGTTACACCACATCTAACGTATTTGCTCTTACCAACTTAGCTGAGCTCTAGAGTAAACAGGGCACAGCCCCAGAATCCTAAGGTCACGAGCGGGATTTCCTCTGGGGCCATAGAAGACCTGACTCATGGCCCCATGCCAAGATATCACCTTTCCTACAACTTTTCAGGTCAATCTAATATCCTACCTCTGGGTCCAAAATTCCACTTCTGCAGCAGGCCCGAGGCACTCTGTCAATGTGACTATTTGACGTGTTATGTGTATTCTTCGAGCTGTCTTTTCAGCTTTTTTTTTTTGAGATTTACTTATTTATGCATACAAGAACTGGGGTGTAAGCCAGAGGTGTGAGGGGTGAGAAGATTCACCAGAGACAGTGGGGAGCAGAACAGGCCGATTGACTGAAATACACTGCTGAGGGGAGCAGTGGGCGAGGCAGGAGAGGTCTGCTGTGCCATGTGGGTAGCTCCCTGGCCAGCAGGGGATCCAACTCATGCTGCAGAGGCTGCGGACAGCTTCCTAAGTTGTGTCTTAACCCCTTGCGCCACCAGGAAAGCTCTCTTTTCAGCTTTTAGGAGCACATTGACAGAAACGTGATTTAGATTGCCCTCTTGTCATTCCTTTACCATTGATTGAAAAGATGGAAAATTCTGGGAAGACAATGTAAAGGCTAATAGTTTAAAGCCTTTTTAAAATTCCCAAAGGCTGAAAAGAGAAATCCATTAGATTCCTGTTTATTCTAGAGTTTATTGGCTTCTGGGCATTGTCTTTTATTGTTTTGCAGGAACATGTATTTTTTTTTAAATTGATCAATGACAGAATACAAATGGCAAATGATTCATCTTAGCTGTTTATTGCTTCTGTGAGTCTCTGGAAACAGAAGGGGGAAATGTCTTATGTGGTTATTACACAAAGACAATCTCTTAGATCATTTCCCCAGCTGTGAAACAGATTGTAAACTTCCTTTTAAAATTACCTAATGTATAGTTTAATTGATTAATTAAAATTCTCCTAGCATCATTTTAAGAAAGGAAAATAGTTATTTTGACATATCTGTGCATAAATTTAATGCCTATTATATCCACCTCTGTCCTACCCTTCTAGTCTCTTGTCAATTATGTGTCAATGAAAAATCCATAGATGCTTTTGTGTGTATGGTCCTTACAATAAATAAGCAATTGGGGGCCTCCCTGGTGGCACAAGGGGTTAAGCACCGCATTATGAAGCAATCTGCAGCCTCTGCAGCACAAGTTTGATCCCAGGCCGGCCAGGGAGCTACCCACATGGTGCAGCAGACCTCTCTTGTCTCACCGGCTGCTCCCCTCAGCAGTGTATTTTCAGTCAATCTGCCTGTTCTGCTCCCCACTCTGTCTCTGGTGAATCCTCTCCCCACGCACCCCGCCCTCTGGCCTGTACCCCAGCTGTTGTATGCATAAATAAATAAATCTTTAAAAAAAATAAGCAGCGCTCATGGGATATAATCAAAAAATTATGTTTCCCCCATTGCCTCAACTTTATTATATGGGGCTGGTTCTTCCGCGGTCCATGGATGAAATTCAGGATGATTGTCATGACTTTGTAGTCACTCTTAAATAATGAAGACACCAAGTCATACTAAACCCCAAAATCAATCAATCTGTGATTAATGCGTCTGGTCTAACAGAACACTCAAGCTCATACAACTTCCCCCAGAGTTATACTTTTCCCTTCCTGAAACTATAACTGAACGCTGGCCATGGGAACTGAAATAAGAGAACAGGGTAAGCTTCTGTCTTCAGCCAGACTTCTAATTTAGGCTACCCAACCTACTGATGGAAAAGTAGGGGTGACATAGGGGGAAGAAGTTCAGAGGTAGCCATCTCAAGTTGGTGATTTATGAATGTGGTGGACATTGAAAGCTTACTTTTTCTCTTGAACCAAGGCTATGAGGGTGGTGAGTGGCTGGAGTCGGAGGGGCAGGTTGCTTCCCTGCCAGCCCCATCACTGGGGGCCTTCCACCTCCAGATTACTTTCTGCTGATGCCTACTGATGGGCCCTTTCCTCACTTTACCCAGCTGGGGTTCAGGTTACACACATGATCTAAGATGACCCTGATTGGTTTGTTCTCCAGCATCATCTTCCTTCTGATTTGGGGGGCAATCCTAACACTGTAGTCTATCAAACTATGGGACAATGCAGCTATATCTCCTTTCTCCTGCCCTCAGAGAAGCCAGCCCACCGGGTTTAGATTTTCAAGCATGAATCTCTGACCCACTCTGCCTTTCAATCCTTCCATTAAACACTCCAAGTGGCCTGCATAAAACTTCTTTCTCTAGTTCAAGGGGTAAGTAATGCACATACCCCTCTCACTTGGTGGCCAGGAGGGGGCACTCAAGAGGTTAGAAATTCCTTTTTTTTTTTTCTGCATAGAAGAACTGAGGTGTAGGCCAGATGTGCAGGGGGTGAGAGGATTCACCAGAGACAGAGTGGGGAGCAGAACAGGGAGGTCCATTGAAATACACTGCTGAGGGGAGCAGTGGGCCAGACTGGAGAGGTCTGTGGGTCACCTCCCTGGCCAGGGATCAAACATGTGCTGCTGAGGCAGTGGATAGCTTCATAGTGCTGCGTCTTAACCCCCTCCCCACCAGGGAGGCCCTGTACACACACTTCTATCAACTGGTTCTCTGTAATTTTTTCTGTGTAATCTGTAGCATCACAAACTCCTACAAGAAGGGTTTAAAGCTCCAAGATTCCAGTAAATTGCAAAAAATGAGGTTTCGGCACCAACCAGTGGTGATGAACAACAATGGCTGAGGTGGGGTGTCCAGGTGAGGGAGGTCTAGGCAGAAGCACCTAAGAGCGGGAGTCAAAGACACAGCGTTCCCTGCCTCTCTGCCCCACTGCGCACTGGACCAAGCCCATCACCCTGTACTCCACCAGCCCCTCTCCTCCATGACAGCACCACGCTGCTCTGTCTCCCTGGAAGTTCTCTTAGATTCTTCCCTCTCTCTCACCTGCCATATCCAATCAGTCACCAAGTCCTATTAATGCTATTTATAAAACATTCCTCCTCTATAGTCTCACCTCCCATGACCTCTGCCACTGTTTTCACTTAGGTACTCATTACCTCTTACCTATATATATTTTTTAAGATAGGAGATTGGATCCACAGCTACCGTCGTGGCACAATTTCAAGCCTGGCCAGGGAGCTACCCACATGGCACAGCAGACCTCTCCTGTCTCACCTGCTGCTCCCCTCAGCAGTGTATTTCAGTCAGTCTGCCTGTTCTGTTCCCTACTCTGTCTCTGGTGAATCCTCTCACCCCCACACCTCTGGCCTGTACCCCAGTTGTTGTATGTGTAAATAAAGAAATCTTTTTTAAAAAAAGAAAAGAACAGAACAGAACAGCAATTTGTGAAGTTTCCATTATTAGCATTAGGAATGCATTCAACCAACCACCTTCAGAATCCAAAGGTCATGGCCCTTTGACCCTAAAGCAATTGTTTAAGGGAAAAAAGATAAAGGTGATGAAAATTGAAGCGCAAGTTTCAATTTTAATAATGTTTGGGCATTGTATAAAAAAGGAAATTTTGTAAAAAGCCGAAGTTCCTGTTTTTAATTCCATTTGTCTCTGGTTGTCTCCCTTCTGAGGTGGTGAAGTTAATCGCCTTCCATTTCAGCTTTTCCCTTCTCTCATAGGTCATGGAGCCAGCCAGAGGCCATACCATAGGTACAGGACCTGTCTCGACTCCTGATTCTAGACTAATAGAGATGACTTCTCCAGCTAAAGCAAGCATATATAATATATATAATACATATATTACATATGTGCACAAACACACACACACGTAAAATACAAGACAAATGAAAACACCATATTTCAAAAGGGCATTCTTCTCAGTAAAAATACCATAAAATGGTGTCTACTGAAATAAAGTATACAGTAGAAACTTTTATAGAGTTTCTATTTAGTGGATTTAGTAAGAACAAAAGGACATTATGGTTACAAAGTCACAGTGGATAATCAAAATGCAGAAAGGATCTGAAATTAAGAAAGGCAACTTCAATACCCAAAACATCAGTGCCAAATTAAAATTTACAATGGAGGTAGAGAAATGATGAAAATCTAATCAAATTAGTGATAAGCTTGAGAAATTCTGCCAATATTCAGAGAAAAGGCAAACCAAGATTAAAAGTATTAAATAAAAGATGAAATATATTAGATGAACACAGAAATGTGTGCATGATTCTAAAAATAAATATACAAAAGAAAAAAATCAGGAAAAAATAATACTGAATTATTTTTAAAAAGATTTAAGACTTCAAATCAGAACTGGACTTAAAGAGTACCAGGAAAAATTAATAAAGCAAATTATCACTGTGACATAGGGGAGTAAAATTTTTTTTTAGTATTAGAGAAAAGACTACAATGTTTTAAACATTCAGACAGAAAACAGATGACCTACAAAAGGACAGCAATCAGACCTCAGACTTCTCTTCCACAGCCGTAGTGGCTAGAATTCCTTGAAGCAATATCTAAAGAGCATTAGAGTAAAGACTGTAACCCAAGCATTTTACAAAAAGCAAAAAACATTCTTTCACTTATACAAGGTTTCCCAAAAACCAATTTCTTAAAGACAATCTCGTTATACATAGCATCCTATATATACTTATGAATAATTTATACTCGAAATCCTCTTACCTCTGTCTACTCACAAGGTTTCCCAGAAAACATTTAAATAGTAATAAAGTGGGGCCTCTCTGGTGGCACAGGGCTTAAAGACACAGAGCTATCAAGATATTGCCAGCCACTGTGGCATGAGTTCAATCCCCAGCAGGGAGCTGACCCACATGACACATCAGACCTCTCCTGTCTCACCTGCTGCTCCCCTCAGCAGTGTATTTCAGTCAGTCTGCCTGTTCTGTACCCCACTCTGTCTTTGGTGAATCCTCTCACTCCCCACAGCTCTGGCTTACACCCCAGTTCTTGTGTGCATAAGTAAATAAATCTTTAAAAAAAGACAGTTTAATATTAAGCAAAATGAGTAACAGAAGCCAGAGAAACTGGTTAAAATGTGTACGTTCATAAAACTACAGGTAAAACTTTTTAACTGCTAGACAAGTGAACATGTATAATACTCTTTAAGAAATATTCCTTATAGGGCAATGATTTTCAACCTTAGACTATGCCCATTTTCTAAACAAATACTTTGTAAGTTATCCCTTTATTATGTTGAATTGAAATTCATACAAGATATAGTCTAGTTACAGACACACTTTCAAAACCAAATAAATATAATATCCTAACTGCAATATGAAGGAGAAAGAAAAAAAAGTAATTTTAATAAAGTATATACATTCAAATTTCTAAGTGTACTGGCAGGACAATACTAGAAGATAGAATTTAAAAAAAAAGATTTATTTTATTTATGCATCCAGGTATTGAGGGGGAGGTGTGTGACAGGATTCAGAGACAGAGTGGGAAGCAGAACAGGTAGATCTACTGAAATACACTGCTGAGGGGAGCAGTGGGAGAGACAGGAGAGGTCTGCTGCTCCATGTGGTTTGCTTCCTGGCCAGCAGGGGATCCAACTCCTGTGCTCCAGTTAGCTTCATTGTGCTGAGACTTAACCCCTTGCTCCACCAGGGAGGCCACTAGAAGATAGAATTTCTTAAGTATTAAAGGACATGGTAGCATATAATAGAATGTCACTTGGTAGAGAAGAATAGGAGAGAAAGTGGCAAAATAGTCATTTTGTGGATGTCTTGTGAATCAACACACAATTTCATGAGATTACAATAAAGAAAATTTATTTTTAAAGGCATCCTCTTAAGAGGACCTGCCCAGTGGTGTATGGGCTAAGTCTCAGTGCTATCACCAGTGTGGCCTGAGTTCAATCCCTGCCCAGGGAACTAATCCACACAGGGAAGCAGACATCTCCCCCACTGCTCCCCTCAGCAGTGTATTTCAGTAGATCCACCTGTTCTGCTCCCCACTTATCTCTGGTGAATCCTCTCACCACCACCACCTCTACTGGGCCTACAGCCCAGTTTTTCTATGCATAAGTAAATAATCTTTAAAAAAAAAAAAAAAGACATCCTGTTGAGGATTAGTTGGAGGGTTCTGAAGGATCTGCTGACTTAGGTCATTTTGATAATGACTTATAACATTTTGTTCATTTGTCCCACCACCTTCTCTTCTCACCTTACACTCCTCTTCCTCCAAGTATTCCTTTTCAGTTAGTTGAAGTAGTCACCACCGGCTGGAATGAAAAAACTAGGCTAGTAGTTTAGCAGGACAGTTACAGCCTCTGTAAAAGACCTTCATTGCTCTTAATGTCACATTTTATGTTTCATTAGAAATCTACTTGAGATTTGCAACTGGCTTTACTGCCTTTCCTACATTATTGAACTCCAGTATAAATCCATTTCAAATGAGTAAAATCCTCATGACCACAAGAACTGAAAAGGATATAAAATGTAATGTCTATTGTCAAAGTTTGGATTATGGTTATGAGTACTGCAATATTCATCTGTAGAAAGAAATAATTAGAATCTAGATGACTTCTAAAGTGCTTTCCAATTTTAATACTCTATGACTATTATTTCTACATAGTTGAATCATTGGGAAATGAACATAGCATGATGAAATAAGGCAATGTATGATCTCTGCTACAATAAAGCTACTCTCTTTGCGGCTCAAGGTTTCTTAGAAGACTGAGCTAAAAATGTAACTGCATTCTGCAACCAATGCAAACTTGTTCTAATTGATGGGAGGAGAAAAATTCACTCCAGAGTGCCAGCAATTCCTCTGTGAGCTGGTGTGGCAGGGAGACTGTGGGGTCAGTGAAGCATCAAGTTACAGACCAAATTAAAGGTCTGGAGAGGAGTGGCAGGGTCTAATCATCCACTGCTGAGGCTGCCAGCATTGGCTCTACCAGCGTTATTCACTCACAAAAGACTTCTCCACAGAGGCAAAGCAGACAGACCCAGGGCTTCAAACATCTTTTATTTTAAAAGCCTTTAGTCCTAAATAGATCTTTATGGAATTATTTCCTTGAAGTTTTTAGTTCTGTCATATTAAAATTTCCATGAAAAAGTAATCAAAACCTAATGCTTACAGTGTTCTGCCACAAAGAAAAATATTGTGGGTTTGTGTTCCTATTAAAAACATGTGTTACACATATATACATAATTATGTAAGTCCCAAACTCAGTGTACACACACACACATTCACAAAAACCTTAGGAAAATAATCATAGTTTCACCTAACAACAAAATTCGTAACAAAATATTGTTCTCTGTCCATGAAGCCCTTCATTAAGCCAGTGCTTGAAAAGGTCGGTAAGTAATGACTATTTCTTCATAGCCTGCAAACACTAAATCTATAGGGATGAGTTAAGGTCACCTATATTTCACACACAGTACTTTCTGGACTTGGTTGGCTGAATCATGAGCATCTGCACTATTTTTCCTACAGAAAAGTTAATTTTAGAACACAGAAGAAGTTTGCCAGGAAAACAATCACATTGTCTCAATACCTAGACAGTGACTCTTTTCTTAAAAATTCAGAATGCTTTCCAGTCTCCTTCTTACCCTTTATATCCTTGAAAGCAGGTCCAAATAGCACCCCTATTTCATAAGGAGAATCTTATTACATAAAGCTTTGGTTCATTTAGTAGTATATCTTCTCTATGGTGTTTTAAAAAATCGGTCCTTCACCTCAATTTTCCAAAAGACAGACCATAAAAATCTTTATTTTCCCTGTTAGTAACACCCTGACAGTTTGTTAGAGTACTTAGAAGAGTTCAGGTGCATATGTAGACACAGAAGAAAAGCAGAAAATGTGCATCTGGAACAAAACGAAAGATGGAGAAATATCTGTGGTATTTGCGTACTTGTGCAAATTAAAATACAGTTGATTGTGTAAATTAAAATACTCTTAACCAACTCAGGGTGGACGAGCTTGGTTCAAATAATTAGGAGTGTAAACAGGATCTAAATTAATGTCTAGGATAATTTCTCCTTCTAGTTCCTAGAGATAATAGTCCATTTGGGTCTTTGGCCTTAAAGAGAACAAGTAGTAAAAACGCCAGTAGTCGCTGGCAGACAGTCAATCATTGCAGACACAGTGAAGGAAGATGTTCTGATTCCCTAGATAACAGGCCTCAGTTCTTTGTAAATCGCCAGAGGATCTGTGAAGGAATTCTTATATTTTAAAAATCGACATTTAAAAACTCTTTAAGATGGGCTTTTAAAAGTAGGGTACTTGTGTCCATTCTGTCTCAGCGGTGCCAATGAACCCTAATCCTTCCATCCCCAAATCGCCATCTCAGAGCCAATGACATGGCACCAAATTCATCAACTTGCTGGGAACCAGTTTTCACTCTGTTCAGTTTTCTTCTCTGTTCATATTAATATTTCCAGGTGCAGCTTCCTAACAGCCGGCTGCCCCCTCGCCCTCCTATGTGGATTTACCTTCAAACGATTATGCAAGAGAGGTTTCACTAGCACCTAGAGGGCTTTTTTTTTTTTTTAAAGATTTATTTATTTATGCATACAAAAACTGGGGTACAGGCCAGAGGTGTGGAGGGTGAGAGAATTCACCAGAGACAGAGTGGGGAGCAGAACAGGCAGACTGATGAAATACACTGCTGAGGGGAGCAGCGGGAGAGTTAGGAGAGGTCTGCCGCGCCATGTGGGTAGCTCCCTGACTGGGGGCTTGAACTCGTGCAGCAGTGGCTGCGGGATAGCGTCATAGGTTGCGTCCTAACCCCTTGAGCCACCAGGGAGGTCCTGGAGAGCTTTTTTATAAATAGGGAAGGGAAGCATGAGCGCAAACACACGCGCGCGTGCACACACACACACACACACACACACAGTGGACATCTGAATCAGGATCTGAGTCTCCGAGCAGGAGCCGTTGCTTTAAGCTGTAACAAAGTGCCAGCATCGTAGTCACCCAGAAAACCGTGTCAACTTATCACAGCGTTTCATTTTTGGTAAAAGGAAACCCCCCAAAACCTCAACCTCTGTTCTGCGGTGCAGATGCACAAGATTAAGTCGGCGCTGGCGCACCTCCCTTGCCCTCAGTCCATCTCCTATCCAAAGTTAGGACGGTGAGGCATGGCGGGGCCGGGGGCCGGCTGAGAAGGTATGTGTTGTGTTATTTCAGCCTGGAAATCATTGCGCTCTCCAGGGGGGAGCCGTGCGTCTGCCTTTGCGCCGCACACCTGGAGACAGTGGACGCCGTCCTGTCCACCCCCCCCCAAAAAAAAAACCCGGGGCGTGGAGTTTCGGGAGCTGCCCGGGGCGAGCAGAAAGTGCGGGCTGAGGATGGAAAGCAGACAGCCCCTGCGCTCGGCGTTGGAGAAGAGGGGATGGCGCAGGGTGGGAGCCCCAGGGGCCCGCCGGCGCGGGAGATCCGGGGTGGGTTCAGGGTGAGAGATGAAGGTGACAGCCTGAAGAGGACGAAGCGGCCCCCGCGCGCCTCCTTACCTGGACCCCGGGGTGGGAGTGGGGAGCCGGGGCTCCGGCCACTGCGTGCGCGCGCGCGGGGGCCGCGATCAGCTCCTCCTGGCAGCCGCTGCAGGGACAGAGGCAGGCGGGTCTCCTCGCTGGCTGCCCCTCGGCGCGTCCGGGCGCTCCTGCTCCGGCCCTAGCCCTGCAGCCTGCCTGCTCATCCCCTCCTGGGCCCTCTGCTGCGCTCCTGTTCTCCCCCTGCTGTTTACTCCGGAGAGCGGTGCCCCCTCTCCAAGCCTTCCCTGCCCCCGCGCGAGCACGCACACACCTCCCGGAGAAATGCGCTCTTCTTGCAAGCAGGCAGCGAGCGTGGTCCTTGAAATTCCGGGGCTGGGGGATCTCAGCAAGCCCTTTAAAAATCTGTGATCTGCCCCAGTGAGCTTGGGTCCTCAGCCACAACATCACTTAACACTTGATAGGCATGCAGATTGCGCCCTGAGACTCCTCTGCCAGTCAGTTTAATTTTTCCAAAAAGAACTCCTTCCATTTTATTGTTTTGGGAATGCAGACGTCCTCGCTATTTAAACTCAGATGGCCAGGACGTTAGATGGGCCTCAGAAGGATTTGTGCAGATGTGCAAGACGGGGCGAGTCTCTTTTGCCAGCTTTGTCAATACCTGCCACCTGTCAGGGTCCCAAGTCAGAGCAAGAGCAGTTAATTGCAGCTTGGGTTGGGGTGCTGGCATGCCCCAGGCTCGGTCCTCATGAAGGAGGGTGCAGCTCTGAAGGCAAAGGTTTGGGAAGGAGGAAGTGGACATAATTAAGGAGAGTTTTAAGAGCAAGGCAACTAGCAATGCGCAGGGCAAAAGGTAAGAACAAACGGGAAGGGTGCAGTGCAAACACTGCTTAACACTAACATGCTGTAGCTGGGAGTGACATAATCCTTGCAGGGAATGTAGAAAGTGAGTTGTTAGATGACACTCCATGTAGTGATTCCTTCCTTTACCCATCGATATAATAGATATTTATGTAGTGGGTTAGAGACAGTGTAGCATAATGCATCCTCTCATCAATTGAAAGATGCTTGGAATTAACTTGAGAAGCCACCAGTTTATAAAAGAGCCCTTGTACGTGCAAATTCTACTAAAGAGACTCCATATTCATCCCTATTTTTTTCTAAATTTGCCCACAACTTTCTAACCTGAGGGCTCAGGAAAAGAAAAATGAATACTTACTAGAATTGTCAGGGTTCTTTCCTGCGTAGGTGGGTCTAGAAAGATCAACTCATAAATAAGCTTTTGCATCTGAAAGGACCAGCTGGGTGACATAGGGAGATGCAGGTGGGGCGCGCATTCTTATTTGTTCACCCCTTAGGGGGAACTGCTGGGTAGTAGAATAAGAGTTAACAAGGTGAGTAACTTGCTGTTACTCACCAAGCTGAGCTGGGGGAATAAACAAGTAAACAGCGTGTTTGCAAACAGAGGGTGTAGGCAAGCCGAGAGGAAGTGGCTTTTAAACTGAAACCTGAAGAGCGAGTGTCCTTTGCTCAAGGACAGGACAGTAGGTGCAGAATGAGTTTTCGAGCTGGAGGGGAAATCATGGAGAGAAAGGCAGAGGTAAAAAAGAGCAGGATTTCGGAGAATTTAAAGCAACTCCTTACGACTTGGGAATCCTTCTTGGGGATGGCATTGGGAGTGGTTGCAGAAAAATTTGAGAAACAAGGTGAAAGAGGTAAGCAAAGGTCAGCTCATTTAGAATCTTCTGGGTCGTGTTGTAAAGAGCATATTCTATGCCCCAAAATGCTATGTATGATCAGGTCAGATTTTTGCTTTGATAGAAACTTGTAGTGTTAAGCAGAGAACAGAGGAGGTATGGAAGGTATGGATGAGAGGGAATAATAGAATCAGAGGCACATGGTCAGTGAATAGCAGCTTATAGATCCCCATGCCTTTGTGGAATCTAAGTTCAGTCCCATGACAAGTCCCTAGAGAGATAAACCTTCCCAGAAGGGAAGTGAGTCGGTGGTGATAAACAACCAAGAAACAAAAAAGGTAAACAGAAATTAGAGATGAAGAGAAAATGGTTGCTTTGGGGGTGTTCTTAAATATTCTCTACAAAATATTTTATACAGCACCTCTACTCCATATAATGCAATAAGAAAAAGATTGATTTGTAACCAAGTAAAGGAATAAATTAAAAGGAAATTTTAACTTACAGGGATCACTTTGATATATATTCCCAATTAATTACCATGTAACAGCAAACCAGCTTCCTCCCACCCTAGCCCCCCACTTCTTTTTTGAGTTATTCCATTCTTTTTTTTTAAAGATTTATTTATACATCTAAGAACTGGGGTACAGGCCAGAGGTGTGGGGGGTGAGAGGATCCACCTGAGACAGAGTGGGGAGCAGAGCAGGCAGAGCTACCGAAATATACTGCTGAGGGGAGCAGCGGGGAGACAGGAGAAGTCTGCTGAGCCATGTGGGTAGCTCCCTGGCCAGGGATCGAACTCGTGCTGCAGAGGCTGCAAATAGCTTTTTTAAGGTCATTTGCTGTCTTCTTCCTCCCTCCTTCCTTTCCTCTCTGTCTCTGTCTCTCTTGTTTTAGTAGTAGCCTCTTCAATTTTTTTCCATTTCTATTTCTGCTATCATTTTATTTTAACCATCTCTTTATGTTTAACCATCTCTTTAACCATCTCTTCCTTCCTTGATTCCTTTCACAAATATTTTTTTACTTAGTATGTATGTACTTAAATCTACACATTACTGTCTACTATGTTACTAGGGTAAATGCTGCCTATACAAAGATGATCAAAGCAGTGGCTATATCAGTTAAGACTCTATGGTTGCAAGTAAAAGAAATATAATTGAGGGGCTTCCTTGGTGGTGCAAGGGGTTAAGTCTCAGCACTATGAAGCTATCTGCAACTTTTGCAGATTGAGTTCAATCCTGGGCCAGGGAGCTACCCACATGGCACAGCAGACCTCTCCTGCCTCACCCGCTGCTCCCCTCAGCAGTGTATTTCAGTCAGTCTGCCTGTTCTGCTCCCCACTCTGTCTCCCCTCTCACCGCCCCGCCCCCTCGCAACTCTGGCCTAAACTCAAGCTCTTGTATGCATAAATAAATAAATTTTTTTTTAAAAGGAAATGCAGTCAAGATAACCTAAAAGGGAAAAATGGAAATTGTTTAGACAATGACAAGACTGACACCTGGAAACCAAAGGTTTGGATACAGTCTTCTTTGACAATCTGGGAACTGAATATAAACACGAATCTCTGTTCTTTCCTTATCCTCTCATTCACCTTCATTTTCTCTCTCAATTCCAGATTTCCTGGACAAGGATTATCTGGCCTCACTTGAGTTAGAAATGAGAACAGGGTGTCAGTTTCATGGTATAAGAATATGCCTACAAGTGTTCTTCATGTAGCCATGCGCATGGTGGCTCGCACGGACTGGGGGTGAGGATAGAAGGGCATTTGAGCAGGTAAAAGACAGCTCTTCAGAAAGGGTAGTCTGGGTAAATAATTCAGTCAGTGCTTACTATAAAAGCAGACGTGTAAATGAGTAATCATAATATCATTGCATAAATACTGTGATAAAGATAAAAGCAGATTCTAAGGGAACATGAGGCAGGGAGGAGGGGGGAGCAGTCTACTTCAGAGACATGAGGGATGCTTCCTAGAGAAGACAATGTTTTGAGTCTTAAAACCTTAATTTCTGTTTGCCAGAAAAACCAATCTGTAGGACTTGCACAATTATGTCTTGATTGGTGAACTAGTTTTTTGATAAGGAAAGGCTTAGGGGAGAGACCAGTAACTATTACAACAGTTAAGGAGAGAGTTGATATCATCAAAAAAAAAAAGGAGGGAGCAGAGTATGAGAGACATGTAGTGGTTCTAAATCTTTTATATAGGGGAATCCAAGGGAGATGAGGAGACAAAAATGTCTTCAAATACTCAAACTTGTGCAACAAGTTGGACAACAAAGAGATTTAAAAAGTCAGTAAAAAGGGGAGAGATTTGCTCAAATGAATGAGTTCTTCCTATTTATTTATTTTTAAGATTTAATTTATTTATGCATACAAGAGCTGGGGTACAGGCCAGAGGTGCAGGGGTGAGAGGATTCACCAGAGACAGAGTAGGGAACAGAACAGGCAGATTGACTGAAGTACACTGCTGAGGGGAGCAGCGGGTAAGACTGGAGAGGTCTGCTGCACCATGTGGGTAGCTCTCTGGCCAGCTGGGGATTGAATTCATGCTGCAGACGTTGTGGATAGCTTCATAGGTTGCATCTTAACCCCTTGTGCCACCAGGGAGACCCTGAGTTCCTTTTATTATGTTGAATTTCAGACATTGATAGGATGTGGAGTAAGAAATCTAAGAGGTCATTGATAACAGTAGGATGTTCAAGGAGGAAGTTACTAGCTAAATAAATTGATTTGGACTTTATTCATCTAGAGGTCATCAGTACCATGGGTGTGAAGATAATTTCCAGGAAATCATGTGTATGGAGAGAAGTAAGGGCCTGTGTGTTTCCCTGAATAACATCAGCATTTGACAGGTCAAAGGATGCAGGATAGCAGCAAAAGAGGAAAGCCAAGACAAAACAAAGTCACTCAAGAGAAAAACTGTTTGAAAGAAGTGCATGGTCAATAGTGCCAATTGCGGCAGAGAAACTAAGCAACAAGAAGTACTTAAAAGAAGCCTTTCTGGGCCTCTGTGGTGGCACAGGGGTTAAATCTCAGGCCTATCACCTCTGCAGCCTGAGATCCGAGGCCAGGGAGGTGACCAAATGGCCCAGCAGATCTCTCCAGTCTCACCCACTGTTCCCCTTAGCAGTGTGTTTCAGTCAGTCTTCCTGTTCTGCTCCCCACTCTGTCTCTGGTGAATCCTCTCATCCCCTGCACCTCTGGCCTACACCCCAGTTGTTCTATGCATAAATAAATCTGAAAAAAAAAGAAAGAAAAAGAAACCTTTCCATTGCCTATTTAGAAATCATCGGTAGTCTTTTATGAGAATAGTTTTAATGGAGTGCTAGGAAAAGGGAGCATATTGTATTACATGAGGGCTTGTGAATCTCAGCCCTATTGGTGTTTTGAACCAGGTAGTAATTCTTTGCTGTAGCAGCTGTCCTATGCGTTATAACTCATTCAGCAGCAGCCCCACCTTTACCCACTAGATGTCAGTAGTTTCTCTCCCAGTTGTGACATTGAAAAATGTCTCCAGACCTTGTCGACTGTCCACTGGGGGGCAAAATTCCCCCTCTCCACTTGAGAACAACTGATACTACTACTAAGATGTAGATGAGAGAAAGAACAAATATTTTTTTCCCAAAAATATAATTACTAAGGAGTAGTACTACCTTTTAAAAGTCTTTTTCTTTCCCTAATTTGCAGACATTTATTTACCTTAATTTTTTTTAAGATTTATTTATTTATGCATACAAGAACTAGGGTACAGGCCAGAGGTGTAGGGGGTGAGAGGATACACCAGAGACAGAGTGGGGAGCAGAACAGGCAGAGTGACTGAAATACACTGCTGAGGGGAGCAGCGGGCGAGGCAGGAATGGTCTGCTGCACCATGTGGTTTACCTCCCTGACAGGGGGTAGAACTCATGGTGCAATGGCCATGGACAGCCTCACCTTAACCCCTTGCTGCATCTTAACCCCTTGCACCACCAGGGAGGCCTCTAAATTTAATTTTTAAGCCCAAGCTACCTATGCGACAGAAACCCAATCAAATCTTCTCTAGTTCCTTAAATGAAGAATAAATTATTTTTAAAAATATATTATGTATAAAAGTCTAGATTCCAAGTAAGGTTTATAGGAATATTTCAACAAATCTCTTTTTGTCCTCCATACCAGTGGCAGAAAAGATATCAGCCAGTATCCAGAGGTGGAGATTGGAGAGATCAAATGGGCAGGAAATCAAAAAAGAGTACGAAAAACTCTTGGAGGTGATGGGTATATTCCTTATCTTAGTTGTGGTCATGGTTCTATGTTAAACATATATGTCAAAACTTATCAGGTGGTCTATTTTCATTATATGAGGTTTATTTCATGATAATTATAACTCAATAATTGAGGAAGGGGGAAGATGGAATATTTATGAATAGTAAGAAAGAGCAGGTGCTGAAGCTAAGCTAGGGCTCAGATTATCATCCAATTTGTTGCAGGTTTGATTTCTGTCCTGTGTATGTTAGGAGCCAATTGAGAATGAGAAGATGTGTATGATCAAGACATACCACTTTTTTATTTATTTTTTTAAAGATTTATTTATCTATGCATACAAGAGCTGGGGCACAGGCCAGCAGTGTGGAGGGATGAGAGGATTCACCAGAGACAGAGTAGGAAACAGAACAGGCAGACTGACTGAAATACACTGCTGAGGGGAGCAGCAGGCGAGGCAGGAGAGGTCTGCTGCGCCATGTGGGTAGCTCCCTGGCTGGCTGGGGATCGAACTCGTGCTGCAGAGGCTGCGGATTGCTTCATATTGTGGTGCTTAACTCCTTGCGCCACCAGGGAGGCCCCATACCACTTTAAAAAAAATACTTTTCTCTTGGGGTGGCCTAGGGGTTAAGTCTCAATGCTATCACCACTACAACCTGAGTATCATCCCGGCCAGGGAGCTAACCCATATATGGCACAGCAGACCTCTCCTGTTTCACCTGCTGCTCCCCTCAGCAGTGTATTTCAGTAGATCCACCTGTTCTGCTCCCCAATCTGTCTCTGGAGAATCCTTTCACCCCCACACCTCTGGCCTACACCCCAGCTCTTGTATGCATAAATAAATAAATCTTTAAAAAAAAAAAAAAAGCTTTGTGCTTATCTCTTTGGTTTTGTTCCATGGGACAATTGAAAACAACACGTTCCAAAAAAAAAAAAAAAAAAAAACTTGGTAAATTTAGAGCAAAATTAGGTACTATGGTCAAAATTTGGTAACCACTTCTCCTTTGTTCTCCAACTTTTACAAGTCTCACCACCGTTTCCCTCATCCTTTTCCTTCTGCTTAACTTGAATAGCCTTCCCTGGCCATTGTTAGGCCTAGAATATCTAGATTATCAGTCAGCCAGATATTGACGTATTCACATAATTTCAAACCTAATCTCAAATGACTAAACTGTGTACTTTGGCTAGCTCGACCAAAATAGAGTGTGGTGTCTTGTTTTTAGAAGAACTTAGTGTGTTACTATATTTATATTTATATTTATATTTATGACCAGGTTAAAATAGGAATCTACTCATCAGTTTATTCAAGCCATGCTAATCTCTTGAGTTGATATTGCTGGAAGATCTTTAAATAGCATCCTGACAACAGACTTTTGCCACTGTGTAAGAACCAAAAGGGGATGCATTTCAATTAAACAAATATTTCTTAAGTATTTAATGTGTGTTAGGCACTGTGCCAAATAGTAGGAGAGAATAATAAATAGCCTGGATATGGTCTCTGCCCATGCAGCTTACAGTCTGGGAGAGATAGATATGTCTGTGTTAGAGCTAGATATGTGCATGAGAAAGATAGAAATATGTGTGCAGTGTATATAAAAAGTCCTCAAGGCAAAGTGAAAAAAAAAAAATACAGGATTTTAGTATCTCCAAAATAGAACTACCAGATATTTTCAGGTATATCCCCTGTTCGTGGCAACTGCACCTTAACTGGTTGCTATTATCTTCTGTGCACAGATAGTGATGCTTGCCAATTCTTCCATATGGGAGCCCACATTGCTAGATTCTCCGCAGTTAGATGGGGGTCATATAACTGATGCAGCAATTGGCTTCTAAGCAGAGTCATGAAAAGCAGGCGTGAGTTTCTGTCTTGTTCTCTTCCCCCTACCTCCTTAATCACTGGAAGACTTGTGCTGAAATGGTGGAACTACAAGATTAAAATAGTCTAGAAGAACAAATAAACCAATAGAATGCAGGGGACTGCCTGGTGGAGCAAGGGGTTAAGCACAACATTGTGAAGCTATCCGCAGCCTCTGCAGCAAGCCCTGACCAGGCCAGGGAGCTGACCCACATGGCACAGGAGACCTCTCCTGTCTCACCAGCTGCTCCCCTCAGCAGTGTATTTCAGTCAATCTACCTGTTCTGCTCCCCACTCTGTCTCTGGTGAATCCTCTCACCCCCCTGCACCTCGGGCCTGTACCCCAGTTCTTGTGTGCATAAATAAAAAAAATCTTAAAAAAAAATAGAATGGAAACGCTAGGGAATTAATTATGTGAACTGACAGGGTGTTTTACAGAGTGAGAAATAAATGTTTGTATTTCAACAAAACTGTTTGAGTACTACTATATAAATGTTTGCTGAAATAACCTGTCCTATCCTAATATACCATCTCATCCCATTAAGCAAAAAATGTTCTGGATCTTTATGATAAGAGTTTGTTGGTTTGCATTTGTTCAGCAAATACTTATTAACCACCTATGATGTGTTAAGTGCTCCTTTAGGTGCTCACAATACCATGATGAACCAGAGTCCCTGAAGCCACAAGGTGCTTAATTTTTCAGTAGGGAAGACAGACAATAAACACATCCAATTTTCAGTAGTGGTAAATGCAACAAAGAGCAGCAGAGACTTTACTTCTTGATCCTGTCCAGTTTTCAGTAAGTCTCATCCCTCTCATTGCCTGACTGTCCACCTTCACCGACTCACATTCTATGCTCCATCATTATGTCCACGGTCCTGCCCATATTCTCAGCTCACTGGCCCTATCTTCCTTCCTTCATACTTGCCTGACAAAAACCCAACCTAGTTCAGTCCAATTATTTGCATCTTTGCACCTACTACCTGGTAGCTGAATATGGCTGGAGGCAAACCATAATCTCGACATTTCTCCATTTGACTTACTGGACACTAACTTTAAGGGGTGCTCTTTGATGCCCCATGGCAACCCTTTGATTTCCCCTAATTTATTTAGTACACATTCTCCTACATTTCTCTCCTGAAGTCTCCAAGAGTCCTCTCCCACACTCACCACCAATGATTTTGCTCCTGATTTCAATGAGAAAGGTGGTATTACTTCTAAAACTTACATGATAGGGCCTCCCCTGGTGGTGCAGGCGGTTGAGCGCCGCGCTGTGAAGCTGGCAGACCTCTCCTGTCGCGCACGCTGCTCCCCTCAGCAGTGTATTTCATCAGTCTGCCTGTTCTGTTCCCCGCTCTGTCTCTGGTGAATCCTCTCACCCTCCTGCGTATCTGGCCTGTACCCTGGTTCTTGCGTAAATGAATAAATAAATCTTTAAAAATAAAATAAAAATAAAACTTCCACTATATCTGCTAGCCCCATACCCTCTGTCACCTTTCTTGTTACTATATGGAAACTGACCACCCTCCTACCTGAAGACAACACCTCCACTTGTGACTACGCTTTTCCTCTCACCTCCTATGGGAGATGTGGAGATGTGCCACCCAGCACTCCTTTCAAGTAAGGCCCTGCTGCCCAGCTGCAGAGCCCATGATCAGTGGGCAGCCTTCATCTGGCAGCTCTTCAGAGTGTGCCACAACTGTGAAGTCACCTCACGGGGTCATGCCCTTCCTGGGGGCAGCCAGCCAGCAGGCCAGACAGGACACCTTGAAAAGCTGTACTCACTCCAGAGCTCCAGAGGGTTGGCTAAAGCTTTGCCAGGCCAGCTTCCAAGTTGATCTCTTCCTCAGCCCAACTTTACTTCTTCCCCCTTCATTTCAATACATATTGATCCCTAATAAATGTGTAGTACCCCATATCCTGCTTCAACATATGCCTCCAGAGAACCCAGTTGACATAATTTAGATTGCTTCTGGCTATTATCTCCTCTCTCTTTCATCATCAACTTCTCCTTCTCTATTAACTCACCCCCATCATCATATAAACACAAACTAGGATTGCCGTTCTTAAAAATCAAACTCATTTTGAGTTTCCGTTCCACTTATCCACTCTTCTACACAGCAGAGTGACTGCGAAGTGTCTGAATCCATTCCTTGCCTTTGTCTCTATATTCCCATTCCTGGCACCTTCAGACTCAAGCCCCAAACAGCTCTTGTTGGTGTCGCTGTTAACTCTGGGGTCAGGGTAAGTGACAACCACGGTTGTCAGGGTCATTTTTCTAACCAATGGTCAATTATTAGTTCTCCCCTCACCTGACCTTCTAGCACCTTCTGATCCAGTGGATCGCTCTCCCACTCGTAGATACTTACTCATTTAGCTTTTGGGACTCAACTTTCACTTAACTCTCCTCCCGCTTCTGCTGCCCTTCCTCATCCTACTTTGCTGGTTCTTCCTCTGCTGACCCTCTGACTACTGGAGAGCTCCAGGGTCCACTCTTGACCCTATCCTCATCTCTACCTATATTCACTCTGTTGATGATCTCATCCAGTCTTGAGGCTTTAAATACCAACTACATGTTGACAACAGCTAAATTTACATCTTGAGCTAGAGCTTCCTCCCCTGAATGCCAGACTCTCATATCCAACTGCCTGTTTTGATTCTCCATTTAGATACTAAGAAGAATCTCAAATCTAACATGTCTAAAACAAATCAACTGATTCCCTTCCTCAACTTTCCCCAAGACAAAGAAAAAAGTCCTGCTCTATCCCCAACTCCTGAGGTCTTCCTCATCTCCGTAAATGGTTATTCTGAACCAAAATGGTTATTTAACCAGAAATCCAAAGTCATTATTGAGTCCTTGTTGTGCTTATCCCCCACATTCATTACTTCAGTAAATCCTTTAGACTCTATCCTATGTGTCTCCACCGCTCTTATTTCCTTAAGGGTCCTTTCCAAATGTCATCTTATTAATACGATCTTCCTTAATCATCAAACGAGCACAATACAATCCCACCCACCCTACTAGTACTTCTGATCTCATTGTATTGCTATTTGTCATGCAATATATTTGCATCTTTATTTTTTCATTGTCTCAAAGGTAAACTTTGAGATGGCAGAGACTTAGTCCTGCTCTCTAGCTCCTAATGAGGGGCAGAGAGTAGGTGTTCAATAAACATTTTTGAAAGGATGTGAAAGAAAGTGTAGGTATTGAGGGAGAAGCACTTGGCTACAGAGCTAAAGGATGTGAAGGTGTAAATCATTCAAACGTTTTGAAGGAAGAACAGTCAGTCAGAATAAAAGAAAAGGAAAGGTCAAAGATAAGGAGCTTGGCTTTGTAGGGGAACATCAAAGAAGGCTGATATTTAAAAAGGAAAAAAAGGTTTTCTTGACTGCTGTGTGATCAGTAGGAGGTGGGGGTGGCATTGTGGAAAACATCTGACCTGTGAGAAGCTACTTGGAAATCCAAGGACAAGAGAAGACAGGATTTGAACAGCACTGGGAGAGTGGGAAATGGTATAAAAATTAGGGTAGCAATGACAGGATTTGCTTATTTTGGATAAGTGCACAAAACAAACACAGAATTTGACAAAAACGTTTCACTTTTGCTATGTAACCTGGAGTTCGTTGGGGCAAATCTACCTGGTCCTATATCCATTAAATCCGCTGAATAGGGGCTCCCTGGTGGCACAAGGGTTAAGCACCGCACTGTGAAGCAATCTGCAGCCTCTGCAGCAGGAGTTGGATCCCTGGCTGTCCAGGGAGCTACCCACATGGCACAGCAGACCTCTCCTGTCTCACCTGCTGCTCCCTCAGCAGTGTATTTCAGTCAGTCTGCCTGTTCTGTTCCCCACTCTGTCTCTGGTGAGTCCTCTCACTGCCCCCACACCTCTGGCCTGTACCCCAGCTCTTGTATGCATGAATAAATAAATCTTTAAAAAAAAAATTCCGGGGGGGTGCAGTTGTATGGGGAATATAACCAAAATGAAAATGCATACATTGTAAGAATTACATCATTTTTCATAAAATAAAATATTAATTTATTAGTTTCATAAAATTAATTTAATTTCATAAAATAAAATATTAATTTATAAACAAATAAATAAATAATTCCGCTGAATAACTGAGTAAAGTAAAGGGTTCCTTAGAGTAGCTAGTGCTTGAGTTGGGAGAAAAACAAAGGAGTCACAAACAGAAAGGGGAAGCATATGGGGGTGGGGAGAAGTGGGGGTACAGTGTTCCTTTTTGGAACTGCTGAATTGCAAAGCTATCTGCAGGGCTGGCCTAGGACTGGTGTGTGTGTGTGTGTGTGTGTGTGTGCATGCAGGCAAGAAGGCATTCCCTCTATATATCTCACACTCTCCCCTTGTGTGTGTGTGTCTGTGTGTGCAACAAGGCATTCCCTCTATTAAATCCCACAATCTCCCTGGGTGTGTGTGCGCAACAAGGCATTCCCTGTTATATCCCACAATCTCCCAGTGTGTGTGTGTGTGTGTGTGTGTGCAACAAGGCATTCCCTCTATTATATCCCACAATCTCCCCGTGTGTGTGTGCGCAACAAAGCATTCTCTCTATTATATACCACAATCTCCCCGTGTGTGTGTGTGCAACAAGGCACTCCCTCCATTATATCCCACAATCTCCCAGTGTGTGTGTGTGCAACAAGGCATTCCCTCTATTATATCCCACAATCTCCCCGTGTGTGTGTGTGTGCAACAAGGCATTCCCTCTATTATATCCCACAATCTCCCCGTGTGTGTGTGTGTGCACAACAAAGCATTCTCTCTATTATATACCACAATCTCCCCGTGTGTGTGTGTGTGTGTGCAACAAGGCACTCCCTCCATTATATCCCACAATCTCCCAGTGTGTGTGTGTGCAACAAGGCATTCCCTCTATTATATCCCACAATCTCCCCGTGTGTGTGTGTGTGTGCAACAAGGCATTCCCTGTTATATCCCACAATCTCCCAGTGTGTGTGTGTGTGTGTGTGCAACAAGGCATTCCCTCTATTATATCCCACAATCTCCCCGTGTGTGTGTGTGTGCGCAACAAAGCATTCTCTCTATTATATACCACAATCTCCCCGTGTGTGTGTGTGTGCAACAAGGCACTCCCTCCATTATATCCCACAATCTCCCAGTGTGTGTGTGTGCAACAAGGCATTCCCTCTATTATATCCCACAATCTCCCCGTGTGTGTGTGTGTGTGCAACAAGGCATTCCCTCTATTATATCCCACAATCTCCCCGTGTGTGTGTGCGCAACAAAGCATTCTCTCTATTATATACCACAATCTCCCCGTGTGTGTGTGTGCAACAAGGCACTCCCTCCATTATATCCCACAATCTCCCTGTGTGTGTGTGTGCAACAAGGCATTCCCTCTATTATATCCCACAATCTCCCTGTGTGTGTGTGTGTGCAACAAGGCATTCCCTCTATTATATCCCACAATCTCCCCGTGTGTGTGTGTGTGTGCGCAACAAAGCATTCTCTCTATTATATACCACAATCTCCCCGTGTGTGTGTGTGCAACAAGGCACTCCCTCCATTATATCCCACAATCTCCCAGTGTGTGTGTGTGCAACAAGGCATTCCCTCTATTATATCCCACAATCTCCCCGTGTGTGTGTGTGTGCAACAAGGCATTCCCTGTTATATCCCACAATCTCCCAGTGTGTGTGTGTGTGTGTGTGCAACAAGGCATTCCCTCTATTATATCCCACAATCTCCCCGTGTGTGTGTGTGTGCGCAACAAAGCATTCTCTCTATTATATACCACAATCTCCCCGTGTGTGTGTGTGTGCAACAAGGCACTCCCTCCATTATATCCCACAATCTCCCAGTGTGTGTGTGTGCAACAAGGCATTCCCTCTATTATATCCCACAATCTCCCCGTGTGTGTGTGTGTGTGCAACAAGGCATTCCCTTTATTATATCCCACAATCTCCCAGTGTGTGTGTGTGTGTGTGCAACAAGGCATTCCCTCTATTATATCCCACAATCTCCCCGTGTGTGTGTGTGCAACAAGGCATTCCCTCTTATATCCCACAATCTCCCCGTGTGTGTGTGTGTGTGTGTGTGTGCAACAAGGCATTCTCTCTATTATATACCACAATCTCCCCGTGTGTGTGTGTGTGCAACAAGGCACTCCCTCCATTATATCCCACAATCTCCCAGTGTGTGTGTGTGCAACAAGGCATTCCCTCTATTATATCCCACAATCTCCCCGTGTGTGTGTGTGTGTGTGCAACAAGGCATTCCCTTTATTATATCCCACAATCTCCCAGTGTGTGTGTGTGTGTGTGCAACAAGGCATTCCCTCTATTATATCCCACAATCTCCCCGTGTGTGTGTGTGCAACAAGGCATTCCCTCTTATATCCCACAATCTCCCCGTGTGTGTGTGTGTGTGTGTGCAACAAGGCATTCCCTCTCATATCCCACAATCTCCCCGTGTGTGTGTGTGTGTGCAACAAGGCATTCCCTCCATTATATCCCACAATCTCCCCGTGTGTGTGTGCAACAAGACATTCCCTCCATTATATCTCACAATCTCCCCGTGCGTGTGTATGTGTGTGTGTGTGTGCGCAACAAGGCATTCCCTCTCTTATATCCCACAATCTCCCCGTGTGTGTATGTGTGTGTGTGCAACAAGGCATTCCCTCCATTATATCCCACAATCTCCCCGTGTGTGTGTATGTGTGTGTGTGTGTGCGCAACAAGGCATTCCCTCTCTTATATCCCACAATCTCCCCGTGTGTGTATGTGCGTGCGCGCAACAAGGCATTCCCTCCATTATATCCCACAATCTCCCTTCACATTCACAGGCCGGGGAATCTGTTTATGTCTGGGCGCCAGCCCCTCGCACGCGGCAGGGTTCTCCTTTAGGGCGCCCCTGATCTGGGAGGGGCCCTCAAAAAACACGGCAGGCTCGGGAGTCGCAGCCGCCTGATCTCGGGGACCAAGACCCCCCCTGAGTCCCCCCCGCGCCTCCGGGGACGCCGTGCGCGGCGACTTCCCGGGACGCCAACTTCTGTCCCCCGCCCCCCCCGGGACGGCCCCCCCGCCAGTGACGGCCCCCCCGCCAGTGACGGCCCCCCTTTTCCGGCACCGCGTCGCGGAGACAATACCCGCGACGCCCCGCCCCCCCTCGCGCTTGGGGCGCCCCCTCGAGGCCCCGCCCCGGCTCCCCGCGGCGCTCGGGCCGCCCCGCCCCGCCCCCGGGCCTCGCGCGCGCCCCGCCGGCCCGCGGCGCTGATTGGCCGCGCCGTTCCCGCGCTCGCGCCCGACCGCCATTTTGAAATCTTGTTGACTCGGCGGCGGGCGCGGCGGCGTCACGGAGAGCGGCCCGCGCGCTTCTTCTCGCGGAGCTTCCTCGGGCCTCGCGCGCCAGGCCCGCGGCGGCCGCCCCCCGCGGTGAGGGCCGCGCCGGGCGAGGGGGGCCGACGGGGCGCCGCGGGGCGCGGCCGCGGCCCTTGGGGCGGCGGCGGGGGCGAGGACGGGGCGCGGGGCGCGGGCCGGTGGGAGGGGCGCCCGGCTTCCCGCCTCGGGCCTCCCCGACGGCGCGCGGAGCGGGGGGGCCCGGGCCGGGGCCGCCGGGAGGAGACGGGCGCGAGTGGGGTTCCCCGCCGGGCCCGGGGGTGTCGGCCGAGTCCCGGGGTGGGGGGGCGCCCCTCCCCGCCCGCCCGCCCGCCGCGAGGCCCGGACGGCTGACCGCCTCCCGCCCGCAGGCCCCAGCATGTCCGCCGCCGGCCCCGCGGCCGAGGCCGAGGGCGCCCCCGCGCAGCCCGCGGCCGAGAAGGAGCCCGAAATGCCGGACCCCAAAGAGGAAAGTGAGGACGACGACGAGGACGACGACGAGGAGGAGGACGATGAGGAGGAAGAAAAAGGTGGGGAGCAGCTCGTGCCCCCCCCGGGGGTGCATGGGCAGAACCCGGGCTCCCCGCTCCTGGAGCGCCCGGGCGCGTCGGGGTGATGTTGGGGCGCATTTAATCTGTTGTGTGTGAAGCAGCAGCAGCAGCAGGGAATTAAGTTGGGGTTGAGGTTTTTATTTTGGAAAACATACTGGGGAGCCCTGTGCCTGCGGTTTTTTGTTTTTTTTTGGGGGGGGGGGGTTGCAATTGATTTCTTGCCAGGCGACCAGCCTCCTGGCCTTGCAGCGTTCGTTGCACAGGAAGTTTGTGAGTTTCACATCTGTTTTTCAAGCCGTGTTTACCTCCCAAGGCGCCTCCGTTAGTATTTTCATCTTTTGCTCATTGCAGGGCACCTCTTTTTTTTTTTTTTTGCCTTTTGAAGTTATGGTCTTTCACGAAGCTGCACATTAAGTTATTAATAAGTTGGCTGAGCTTCAGCACAGGCAGGACCTTTTCTAAGGGGAAGAGTCTCCAGGGGAAACTTTCACCCGGGGAAAGCTGTTGCTGCTTGAGAAAGTAGCTGAATATGAAAGCAGTGAACTCAGAGGGAAAGTTAGAGATGAGCTCAGTCGTCTCGGTTTTGAAGTGGAGGCAGAGCAGTATTTTTTTTTTAAAGATTTGTTTATGCATACGAAAACTGGGGTACAGGCCAGAGGTGCAGGAGGGTGAGAGGATTCACCAGAGACAGAGTGGGGAGCACTACAGGCAGATTGACTGAAATAACGCGGCTGAGGGGAGCAGCTGGGAGACAGAAGAGGTCTGCTGCGCCATGGGGGTGGCCTGGGATCGAACTCTTGCTGCAGTGGCTGCGGACATCTTCATAGTGCTGTGCTTAATTAACCTCTTGCCCCACCAGAGAGGTCCTAGGGAGAGCAGTATTAACCACTGTTTGAATAAAAGCAGGAAACAACCTTACAGGTTTGTTGGAAGGTTTGGTACTGTTGGGATTCTCTGAGATACACAGTGCAGTGCCTCTGTAGTGTGCCAGCTTCCCACGATGTTTCTGACTACTTAAAAATCGGTGTCTCAGCATTCTTTGGTTAGTAGCCCAGTCTGAATGTATTTTATTTAATAGCTGCAACTCAGTTCAACTTGAGAAAGGGTTTGGAATTTGCTTTTCAGATCCAGGTTTGACTGTTGAGTTCTTGTAAACTTAAACCAATCCATGGTCATCACTTGATGAATATACTTGATCTTAGCCAAAAGGCCGCGAAGCGATCACTTTATGAATATAATCCAGGTTTAGATTAAACCATGTGCCTTTTGTTTAAAACGGTAGGTGCCCTCAGAAGGGAATTTGTCCACACTTAAGTCCAAAAACATTAGAATAGATTGTAAATTATTTATAATACAGTAACTGAAAATTGGCCGCATTTTGGCAGTACTAATCCAAGACTTCCTCAGCACTTTTTCCTCCCATGTTTTTTTTGTTTGTTTATTTTTGAATCTTTTAAGATAGGATTCGGATACCACAGAGGGGATAAATTTATGCGTGTTGGGGGGAAATTGTAGAAGTCATGTAAAAGTGCTGTCACCAACATAGTCATGCTTGGGAGACTGATACTAGTTCAAATTTAGCCTTTTTAAAAAAAGAAAATTTTACTTTTTTGAAAAAATTGCTCAAGCAGTTCTGTGTTTCTAATTCATTCTATTTCTTTTACTTGTGGTGTTTGTGGAACAATTAGCTAAGATTGTGAAATGTTTTAATTCTATTTAACTCTGAAACGTGAACTCTACTGAGGAGACAGCAGAAACAAGGAGCGACGTCCATGCCAGATAAAGAGTGACTTGAGGTTTGGCAGTGGGCGTAGAAATAGGATGACAGTGGCAAGAGAGAAGCCTATTAAAAGAAGACTCCTGGGTTTCTGTCCTTGGCAGCTGAGTGGGAAACATTACTTTCTGTAAAAAATAAAGCCGGATGAGCAAGTTGCAGATGACTGTATTTTGTCTGCACTGAGTTTGGTGCCTGTGAGACATGAAGTGGAGCTGTCCATTTGGCAGCCAGTTCAGTTGAACTGAAGGTTGGGAGAAAGCTCTGGACTGGACCTAGAACAGAGGTCATTAACTTAGAGGTGGTAATCAAAGGCAAGCATTATGATTTAAATTACTCAGGGAAAGTGGCGGGTTAACCAGCGTTTTCTCTTCATTCTATACACCATTATGAGAAAATACCTGCTGGAATCCCTTTTTCCTTATTTATTCTTTCCATACAAGTCTTTGCTACCCTTCTCCAAATCTTACCTACCCTTCAAAGCTGGGTCCATTGTTTTGGTTCTTTTCCTCTAAACCAAAAATATCCTTAATTCACAGAACTTCAGTTTGTATGTTAAATTTTTATTGTTTTTTATTTTGGAGTATAGTATTTATGTATCAATAACCCTAGTAAACATGTCTTTGAGAAGATATTCAGTGTCCTAATCACCTCTTCATCCCATTAGTATCTAGTGCAGCTTTGCACAGAACATGCCTTAAATTGAAAGAATGAAAGACCCACAACAATATGTAAAATCTTCCTAATATATGTGACTTTATCAATAGATATGACTTTAGATAAATCAGATTTTTGTTTAAGGTTAAAATATGTATTTTCTAGCTTTTTACTTTTTTAGCAGTCCAGGCTAAACAATTTAACTGTTAGAATGATTTAATATGATTCATTAAATTACAGAGTAATGGGGCTCCCACAGTTGATGACAGTTTAAATGTAATTTCATATTATCAATAATAACTCCAGGCTGCTCTGCTTTCAGGTCCCTGTTGGTCTTTTGTCAGTAACTAAATTGTTACTTTTTTGTTTATTTCTTGAAGTGCTCATAAATTTGATCTAAACTGTCTGATGTGTAGCAAACTGAATCCCAATTAATAGAAATATCTAATCAAAGAGTCGGCTTAATGATGAGGACCTTAGTGATCTTTCACAGATAGAGAAGTTTTCCATAACAGTAATATAGTTGGATAAAAGTTTGTTGCTTTTCTAACTGAATCCCCTGTGAAATTGTCAGGTAAGTAAAATGTCACTCTAAAAAATCTTCGGTGATACTATTTGTTTTATGAAGTGTTTTTTTAATCTTTGTTACATCATTTGTATCTCAGCATCATGCTTGGAAGAGTAGGGTATTAGGTTTCTGGGATTTTTTTTTTTACTACGTGTTTATCCAGTAAAGTTAATGCAGTCTAAGCTTGTTAGTAATGAGGTGTTATATTAATTTCTAGAAAAGAGTCTCATTGTGGAAGGCAAGAGGGAAAAGAAGAAAGTAGAAAGGTTGACAATGCAAGTCTCTTCTTTACAAAGAGAGCCATTTACAATTGCACAAGGTGAGTTTAGTCTTTTATTTTGGTGAGCAATGCTTAATTTTTAGTGTGTACTATGTAGTAAGATATTGTAAATTTTTATTTAATTTGTCGTGTTGAAAGCTGTATGTAAATTATGTGAAGATAATTCTTAACTCTTTACTTACAAAATATATTAACAAGTAGTGGGTGTTTATTACGGGTTTAATGTTTTTTGTTGTTTCTTTTTTGTCTAGGAAAGGGGCAAAAACTTTGTGAAATTGAAAGGATACATTTCTTTCTCAGTAAAAAGAAAACAGATGAACTTAGAAATCTGCATAAACTGCTTTACAACAGACCGGGCACAGTAAGACTGTCTTTATATCTTTAACTTGATAGCATATTTATATATTAGAATATTTCATAATAGAAACAGTTTTAGTCCTAGAAAGGACTCTAGTGATCAAGTAGTTTAATTTTCTTACCATACAGATTAACACACTACGACAAACATTTGTTAAATTACTTTACTATGGGAAACAGCCACAAAGATGCAACTGGGATTATAATACCCAGGATTATTTTTACTGTAGTTGTTTTTATGCCAAACACAGTTCAGATTATGATTATTTGGGTGATTTTTAGATGTATTAGAAGAAATTTATTTTGGGGCTATTTTGACCATTTAGAATAAATAATAATTTGATTTTCACTTTGAGCAAAGTTCTGATAAATCAAGTGTTAATTCTTTGCCGATGGATTTGTTAAAATAAGTGTTTCATTTACTGCTTTGGATTGAGTGTGAGCAAAGTAAGACATCAGAATGTCTGAAGCATTGTGTAATTTAACTTGTATCTTATTCAGTTCATACGCACATGAATTCACACAAGTCTTATTATTAGTTTATGGTATTAATTTTCCTGGGTGCTCTGTTCTTTTCAAAATAAAATTCATAACTTTTCTGATTTGGAAAAGAAATGTTTCTTGTAGCATATGTTACTTAGAAAGGGGGAGTCTTCTTATGTAGTAACTTTCCACATTTCCTGCTACTGTCAGGTAACATCTAATTGTGGTTTTATAATTACCAGTACAAAATTTCCAGAAGGAAACTCATTTAAATTAAAATTACTTTCAAAAATTAAGTTTGTAGACATTTTAAAATGTTAGTACCTTAGTAGTAACCAATTTAGTTTTCAGTTGTGAATTTAAAATGTTGAATAGCTAGTATTATAATTTGGAGGCATGAAAATAAAGGTGTTAGCTTTAATTTTTTTTTCTTGTGTACATTACTAGGTAGTGAATAGCATTAATAATAAGCAACATTTTCAGGTGTCCTCATTAAAGAAGAATGTGGGTCAGTTCAGTGGCTTTCCATTTGAAAAAGGAAGTATCCAGTATAAAAAGAAGGAAGAAATGTTGAAAAAGTAAGTATTTTGCTCAGTGTGCTTTAAATTATTTTTAAACATTTAAATGCAATCACTTGTGCATTTTCAGTAGGCTGTTCCTTGCTCTAAATGCCAAGACCTGCATGTCTTTACAGTTGTCAACTTGTGATGTTCATTACTTTCCAGTAAATACTATTTAAGATTATTGAAAACATAAAGACCTTCCTGTTTTTTAGAGGAATGACATAGGTACATCATTCAGAAGGTCTAAAGGGAACATAATGAAAAATCTACTCCTGTCCTGTCCAGCTGCTCTGTTCCCCTGTGTGTAGGCACCATTTAAACTGTTGTGGAGATGATCAGTTTGATAGAAACAGTATCCGTCACTATAATGTGAGCAAGATGGTATCTTTTTAGAGCTCCTGTTTATTAAATACCCTGTAGTTCAAGAACACCAAATAGTAAAGATGATTACTTCCTTCTTTGAAACATCATAGTAGGGGAAAATGTATTTGATTACTAGCCAGAAGAATTACCAAGTCCATGAATTTTGTAGTATTGACATTTTTAGATTATGTTCTAGTGATTAAACTTAGTTCTTTTACTCTTGTAAACTTAATTGGTAAAAGGCATTTTCAATTATTAATCATCTGGTTGTATTTTGTATTCCTAGTCAAAATTACGAGTATTACTTTTAAAATTCAGAGAAGCATTGGCTATTTTGTATGTTAGTAGCTTAGCCAGTTTGGTTAGTAAATTGCCTTTATGGTGTGGAGAAGGTGCGCTTTGCCTATGTAATCACCTAGGTATTCTCTCTTTTCTCTTCCAGATTTAGAAATGCCATGTTAAAGAGCATCTGCGAAGTTCTTGATTTGGAGCGATCAGGTGTAAATAGTGAATTGGTGAAGAGGATCTTGAATTTCTTAATGCATCCAAAGCCTTCTGGCAAAGTGAGGAACAGTTTTTACTATTACAGTTTTTACTGTTTTTTACTCTTTTTATTATTTATTCCTTCTCTTTAGTGTCTTTCTATGAACAATTTAGTTAGCAGTGTTGCTATCAACATTCAGTAATACCTTCTTTATTCAAAGGATGTGTCTGCCTTGGACATCTGCAGCATGGGGGGCACAGGAATGTGTTCCTCCATGTCAGATGTCAGGTTAAGGAAAATATAAGATGTAAGTTAAGGAAAATAATTATTAACTAAATTACATCAGGTAAGACAAAAAATGCAAACTGAGTATCCAGGGTTATGTATTTCAGAAAGCACTGGCAGAGAACAGAAACAGATAGAGTTGGGCCTCCCCTGGTGGCGCAGCGGTTGAGCTCTGGGCTGGAAAGCTGCCCGCAGCCTCTGGAGTGCCGGTGCGAGGGTCCCACATGGAGCGCAGACCTCTCCTGCCTCCCACTGCTCCCCTCAGCAGTGTATTTCGTCAGTCTGCCTGTTCTGTTCTCCGCTCTGGCTCTGGTGAATTCTCTCACCCTCCCATGCTTCTGACTGTATCCAGTGCTTGTATAAATAAATAAATCTTTAAAAAAAAAAAAAAAGAAACAGTTGAGAATGAAGTTTGGTATTGACAGGAGAGGGTATATAACTAGCAATCAGGTGAGGAAAGATGAGATTTTGGGTATTAGAACTGAGTGTTTTCTTTTTTCTTTAAAAAAAAAAAAGATTTATGTGTACAAGAACTGGGGTACAGGCTAGAGGTGTGCGGGATGAGAGGATTCACCAGAGACAGAGTGGGGAGCAGAACAGGCAGACTGACTGAAATACACTGCTGAGGGGAGCAGTGGGTAAGAAAGGTAAAGTCTCCTGCACTGTGTGGGTAGCTCCCTGGTCAGCAGGGGATTGAACTCTTTGCTGCAGAGGCTGTGAATAGTGTCACAGTGCTGTGCTTAACCCCTTGCACTACCAGGGATGCCCTGGATATTTTCTTGATCCTGGAATAAGGTTATGAAAAAATGACATTGAAAAAGCGGAGTCTTAGGGCCTCCCTGGTGGTACAGGGCTTAAAGACACAGCGCTATCAAGCTATCGCCAGCCGCTGCGGCATGAGTTAGATCCGCAGCCAGAGCGATAACCCACATGGTGCAGCCGAGCTCTCCTGTCTCACCTGCTGCTCCCCTCAGCAGTGTGTTTCAGTAGATCTGCCTGTTTTGCTCTCCACTTTGTCTCTGGTGGATCCTCTCACCCCCCACCCCTCTGGCCTACACCCCAGCTCCTGTATGCATAAATAAATAAATCTTAAAAAAAAAAAAAACCAAAGAAATGCTGAATCTTAGAAGTCTCTTGGTTTGGGTTTCCAGAATTCTCAGCAGATTCCAGGAGTTGACCAGGAAAGTAAAATGGCCTCTGGTTTCTCTCATTCCTCCTAAACTCTAGATTAGGTCTGTCCTAATTATTAACTGACAGGTGACATCACTGACTTAAAATATCCATTGAAGTGTTGGTTCTGTGACCTTGCATTTTTGGTTTAAGTCTGCCTGCAAATAGTTTCATATTTATAGGAAAAAGACGGAAGGGATCTGGAGAGTCTAGAAGGTTGGGTGAACCTGCTTGGTGAAAGGAGAGGACATACAGATAAGAACCAGAGATGAACTGGGTCCCTGCTTATTGTTACCTATACCAGGACAGATGAAGGGTATTTTTGTCATGTAGGTACAAACCTAAAGGGTACAGTGATTTTTTTTTTTTTTTTTGCTTCACACTGGCTTAAAGATGAGAGATTTGTCTTTTTATATTTTAAACTTTTTTAGTATTTCATGTGACAGTTTGATCACTATTTCCTCAGAAGCAATTACTGAATTGCTGGGGATATTTTTATATTCGTCTTTTCCTTAGTGATTTTCAAATGTATTGGCTTCAGGACGCTATTTTTTTTTTTTTTTTAAGATTTTTTTATTTATGCATATAGGAACTAGGGTGCAGGCCAGAGTTGTAGGGGGTGAGGGGAGTCACCAGAGACAGAGCGGGTAGCAGAATGGTGGCTCTACTGAAATCCACTGCTGAGGGGAGGAGAATGCGAGACAGGAGAGGTCTGCTCTGCCATGTGGGTTGACTCCCCGGCTGGGCATTGAACTCCTGCCACAGTGGCTGGCGATAGCTTTGTAACAATTTAATGAAGACCAAAGAATCTTCTATTTATAAGGGTTATTTTTATAATTTCTCATGTAAAATGCTTTCATTAATGGTTGGTAGGCACTTACTTAAATTGTTTTTCAGATTTAATTTAGAATACAGTAAATACACTTCCTGAAAAATTAGTGATAAAAGTGGCATTGTTTTTGCAAATCTATTCATGTTAACTTAAGAGAAGACAGCCTGTTCTCATTTGCTTCTGCATTTCAGTTTGTAGCAATGTACTGTTTTGCTTTAAGTATTGAAGAAAATCCAGCATCTCACAGGTATGTCAATAAGAAAAGGAGACATATTTTGAAAACTCTCCTTTGCTACAGTACCAAAACTCCAAGGAAGTAGTTTCTTTTTTTTTTTTAAGTCAGTTTTTGTCACCTTTTTTTTTTTTTTTTTTTGAGATTTATTTATGCATACAAGAGCTCCGGTGCAAGCCAGAGATTGGGGGGGGGGGGGTCACAAGGATTCAAGGATTCACCAGAGACAGCAGAGACAGAGCGGGGAGCAGAACAGACAGCTCTACTGAAATACATTGCCAAGGGGAGAGTGGGCAAGATAGGACAGGTCTGCTGCGCCATGTGGGTCACCTCCATGGCCAGGGGTTGAACTCCTGCTGCAGTGGCTGCAGATAGCTTCATAGTACTACATCTTAACCCCTTGGGCCACCAGGGAGGCTCCAAGTGGGTAGTTTCTTATTAAAGGTTAGTTGTGGTGTGAAATCTGAAACCATATTAATAAACCTGGAATTTTTTTACCTGTGCATGATTTTTTAAATATATTGATCAGATGGAAATACTGGTTTCCTAAATTATGCAGGTTTTTCCAAAGGTTGGCACATTTAATTAAACACTGTCCAGAAGTCACATTACTTCATATAACCATCTCATCAGAAAAATCTTTAGGTATTAGGGGACTTTCAAGTTGATGGTAATCAGTATGAGATTTCCAAAATTGTAATTTTCACTTGATTTATGATTAACAATACATCCTGTCATTTGTCTTCTTTGAAGTAACAAGACCTTATTCTTTGAGAATATGTCTATCACATACCTAAGTCTGAAGTTTTTCCAGTCTTTTAAAAATGGTGTCCCATGAAAACAGTAATTTGTTATACAAGTACTTTCTCTTTATTTTTCCCCAAAGATTTATTTTATTTGTGCGTACTAGAACTGGGGTGTAGGTCAGATATGCAGGGGGTGAGAGGATTCCCCAGAGATAGTAGGGAGCAGAACAGGCAGATGTACTGAAATACACTGCTGAGGGGAGCAGCAGGTAAGACACAGAGGTGTGCTGCGCCATGTGGGTCAGCTCCCTGGCCAGGAATCTAACTTAAGCCGCAGTGGCTGGCCGTAGCTGTGTAGTGCCGAGACTTAGCCTCTGTGCCACTAGGGGTGCCCACAAACAGTTTTTCTTGATAAAATCTTTGAATTATATTATGCAGCCGTAGTGCTGTGTATGCACTTCATTTTGTTATATGGCACTCAAAGGGTGATTACTGTTAGTATTTACTGCTTCATCAAGGACATGATGTTAAGTGGAACACCTTTTGTCCCTCGGCTAGTGTGGGATCATGAGGCATATGATGCAGTGTTGTAGCAGCTTACTGCCTCTGCCTTGATTCGTACTAAGTTAATAGCACTTTTACCCATGTTTGCTTTTGCACAATCAGTATTAAGAAAGTAGTTTGAATTTTGACTCCTGAAAGGTGTCAGGAAAGCACAGGTTTCACGAGCCATGCTTTTGAGAATTGGTGTTTTCTATCCTTTCGTGTGGAGTGTGACTCTTACATCTGTTTTCATATCTGACTCCGCTTATGATTACGTATTAATGTAATGATTTCTCAAGCTATTTTCTGTGTTTTCATCATTTAAGAAAAATGCTGTCAATTCACTAGTGCTCATTTTTTCTCTATGATAATCTTAAATTGTTGAGTTAATATTGTTTTACTAGCCTCCTTTCGTACTGCTGTCTGAGTTATTTGTTAATCAGATTTTTTTCCCAAAGAGAGATGAGACCATTGACATTAAAGATTTTATTTATTTATTTATTTATACAAGCACTGGGTACAGGCAGAAGCACAGGAGGGTGAGAGAATTCACCAGAGCCAGAGCGGGGAGCAGAACAGGCAGACTGATGAAACACACTGCTGAGGGGAACAGCGGGTGAGACAGGAGAGGTCTGCTGTGCCATGTGGGACCCTTGCCGGACGGCTGGGGATCGAACTGGCGCTGTGGAGGTTGCGGGCAGTTCCGCAGCCCAGCACTCAACCGCTGCGCTACCGGGGAGGCCCGAGACCATTGACATTAGATTCTGATTAATAGATTCAAGTATTTTTTAGCCCTAAGGCATTTATATATATATATATATGTATATATATATATTTTTAAATAAATGATCTTCTCTATTTTTTTTTTTTTTAAGATTTATTTATTTATACAAGCACTGGGTACAGTCAGAAGCACGGGAGGGTGAGAGGATTCGCCAGAGCAGGGAACAGAACAGGCAGACTGACAAAATACACTGTTGAGGGGAGCAGCAGACACTGCAGGAGAGGTCTGCTCTCCATGTGGGACCCTCGCTGGCGGCCAGAGATCGAACCGGCACTGCAGAGGCTGCGGGCAGCTTCGCAGCCCAGTGCTCAACTGCTGCGCCACCAGGGGAGGCCCTATATATATATATATTTTTTTTTTTAAAGATTTATTTGTTTGTTTGTTTTTATTTATTTATTTATGCAAGCACTGGGTACAGTCAGAAGCGCGGGAGGGTGAGAAAATTCACCAGAGCCAGAGTGGGGAGCAGAGCAGGCAGAAGGACCGAACTACGCTGCTGAGGGGAACAGCGGGCGGCAGGAGAGGTCTGTGGGCTACGTGGGACCCTCATCCGGTGGCCAGGGAGCAGCCGGGGATTGAATTGGCGCTGCAGAGGCTGCGGGCAGTTTCGCAACCCATCGCTCAACCTCTGCGCCACCCGGGAGGCCATATATATATTATTATTTTTTAAAGTAAAAGTAATTGACTCATTTTTGGAAATTGCATAGCATAAATGGGTACTTGAATGATTTAATGTCCTTTCACTTTGTGGTGTAGATTTGTCCAGTTCCCCATTCTAGTTTCTTTGTCACTAATTTTATAAACAAATTATATTTTCACCTGCCTCCTGAACTGAAGTGGTGAGGGGATACCACCTTTGCCTAACACATTTGAATTCTGCTTTTCATATAGTGAGTAGTGAGAGTTTAGGTGGCAAGTTATCTTTTCTCCAAAGTGATGTTAAAAAATTTACTCAAATGGATTTTGTTCTGGCAATAGGTGGTTACAATGTGGTTCACACAACGGTATCTGTATATGTTCAAGGAATCTCATAGGTTTGGAACTTGTCAGCAAAATATCTGTGATTGATCCCATTAAAGGCTTTTGGGAATGACCTGGAGAGGCTATTTCCTTAGAACAGTAGGTTGCTGGGCACGGTTGAAGCTGTCTTGTAGGTTGAGAACATTATATTAAAAAAAGCATCTGCTTTTAACATGTTTTTGTGCAGATCACAGTGACCGCCCCCCACCCCCCCCCACACCTCCACCCCTTGAGACCACAGTTCCTGAGAGAGAAAGAACCTGTAGTTCATGAAAGATACTACCACTTTTATACATTTTTATAATTTAATAACAGACATAAATGAAAAGCTGCCCATACTTTCAGAAATAAATGTTGATTCCTTGGTGTATATTTTTCTAGATCCTTATGCAAGGTTATTTTATGGTTTTCAATTCGAAAAGTGAGGAAATACTACCCTATGGAAGCATTTAAAAATTAAATTTGTTGGGCCTCCTTAGTGGCTCAGCGGTTAAAGTCTCAGCACTATGAAGCGCTCACCAGCCACTGCGACATGAGTTTGATCCCCGGCCGGGGAGCTAACGTATGTGGCGCAGCAGACCTCTCCTGTCTCGCCCGCTACTCCCCTCAGCTGTGTATTTCAGTAGATTCGCTTGTTCTGCTCCCCACTCTGACTCTGGTCACCCCTGCCTCACCCCAGTCTTTGTATGCATAAATAAATCTATTTTTTTAAAGATTATTTATGCATATAAGAGCTAGGGTACGGGCCAGAGGTGGGGGTGGTGGTGAGAGGATTCACCAGAGACAGAGTGGGCAACAGAACAGGCGGATGGAGTGAAGTACACTGATGAGGGGAGCAGCGTGCGAGTCAGGAGAGGTCTGCTGCACCATAAATAAATAAATATATTTTTTAAAGATTTATTTATTTATTTTATTTTATACAAGCACTGGGTACAGTCAGAAGCGCGGGATTGTGAGAGAATTCACCAGAGCCAGAGCGGGGAGCAGAGCAGGCAGAAGGACCGAAGTACACTGCTGAGGGGAGCAGCGGGCGGCAGGAGAGGTCTGCGCGCCATGTGGGACCCTCCTCTGGTGGCCGGGGAGCAGCCGGGGATCGAACCAGCACTGTAGAGGCTGCGGGTAGCTTCGCAACCCAGCGCTCAACCACTGCGCCACCGGGGAGGCCCAAAATAAATAAATATTTTTAAAAAATAAATAAAAATTAAATTTGTTGGTGAATATAATCAAATGATTTTCCTTACATGAGCTATGCTTTTTTAGATAAGTATGATTTAATTGAATATCATAGTAATAGCAATCAACTGGATTTTGAGGTTCTTTAATTAGTTTGATAATTAGCACTGCATATTTAAAATTATCAATGAGAATATAATCCTGGCATTATTGAAAGTATATGAATGTTAGCTATATAATTCATAAATTTGGGATGTGTAAAACAAGGTTTTTATTGCCTTTATAGACTGTGTCTTCCAATCCTGTGATTAGAGGGTCCCCTAAAGCAAGGAGTTCCTCCTCTGTGTGGAATGAAATATTACATATTTCTCTTGATATTTCTGAGGAGTGTTTAGAACACAAAAGGATATTGATAGTGAAGGCAAAATTTAGGTTATCATTGAGTTAAGGATGTGTCAGTCTTTAGAGAGACTAAAGCTTCTTGAGACAGGAACAAGGCGAATTCATAGTTGGTTAACTTAGCAATGTAATACTTTATTGGTGTTATCTTTTGCACAGCCATTACCAAAATCTAAAAAAACTTCTAGCAAAAGCAACAAAAAGGAACGGAACAGTTCTGGAATGGCAAGGAAAACTAAACGAACCAAATGTCCTGAAATTCTGTCAGATGAATCTAGCAGTGATGAAGATGAAGAGAAAACCAAGGAAGAGTCTTCAGATGATGAAGATAAAGAAAGTGAAGAGGAGGTAAGAGAATTTTTTTCCCCCTAATTTCTTTCCGTGGGACAAGTTAAATGTTTCTGTTAAATTGTAGGTATAATCTGGACACAGATTCTAGCACTATAAGAGTACCATATTGTTGGGCCTCCCTGGTGGCGCAGCAGTTGAGCTCTGGGCTGCGAAGCTGCCTGCAGCCTCTGCAGCGTTGGTTTGATCCCCAGCCTCCGAGTGAGGGTCCCACATGGTGCACAGACCTATCCTGCTGCCCGCTGCTCCCCTCAGCAGTGTATTTCAGTCTGCCTGCCTGTTCTGTTCCCCGCTGTAGCTCTGGTGAATCCTCTCACCCCCCTGCATCTCTGTCCTGTACCCCAGTTCTTGTATGCATAAGTAAATAAATCTTAAAAGAAACCACCACCACAGTGCTCTGATTACCCATCTTCCTTCATACCAAAAATATACTAAGGTATTTATGAAACACCTACTGGATTTGTCTAAATTCTTTTTAAATTGTAAAGCATTTCACATGTAGCTTTATAGAAGTCTTTATTACATTAAAATAAGCATGAACTTTAATATTTCAAGACAAATACACACGACATAGACACACACAAATATAAAATCAAAGTTCACTACATCTGTATTCCCTCTCATCCAGTATTTATGAAGAGGAGGTGATTTGTCTCCTGAGAGGACATTTGGCAACATGGAGGCATTTTTGTTTTCACAACTGGGGTGTACTACTAAGATCTGGTTAGGAAATAGTCTACAATGCACAAGACAGACTTCCACATGAACAATTCTCTGGCCTAAACTGTCTAGCCACATGAGTCAATCCCTAAATAAGACAAGGGAGATTATCCAATTTACAGGGCACGCTCTGATCACAAAGGGGCATCGAAACAAAGGTAAAACAGAGTCTAATGAAGCACTATTAACAACAGGAACTCAAATCCTTGTTAACGCTCTCCCTCAGCTACCTGCTGGAAGATACACATGGAAGCGACGATAAAGTCAAGCCTCTAACTTGTTCAGCAGCTCTTTACTTCTTGAGGTTGACTTTGAAAACTAAATACTGTCAACATTTTACAAATACTGCCAAGTAAAAGAAAATGCCAGACATTCCTAAGTGATACAAAACTTGCCCACCATATAAACTTCAAAATGCTACTACTCTTATTAAAAATCCCCTATTTGCTTAGTACTTAACCCCCTTACTTTTTGCATGAAACAAAATTAAGTTGTCAAGTCAACCATAAAATATCAGTGTACTATGAAAGATTTCTCAAATGATTTGCTCCGTTATTTAGGATATAATCTTGCTTCACCCCAGCCCTCCCTACACTTCCCTTCCCATTTACCTTTCCTAGTCTTCAGGGTCCAGCTCAAAGCCCAGTTCAAATCCAGTCCATACCAACCTTATCCTTTTCAGCTCCTATACTCTGGGCATGGCAATAAAGCTTAGCTCCTTAAGAGAAAAATAACATGTACTGAACTATTTCTTTGTCTTCAAAATTAAAAACCAACAATGTGGTACTCTTTTTTTTTTTTTTTTTTTTTAAAGATTTGTTTATACAAGCACTGGGTACAGTCAGAAGCGCAGGAGGGTGAGAGGATTCACTAGAGCCAGAGCGGGGAGCAGAGCAGGCAGACTGATGAAGTATACTGCTGAGGGGAGCAGTGGGTGCAACAGGAGAGGTCTGCCTCGCCATGTGGGTTGCTCCCCGGCCGGCCAGGGGCCAGGGATGGAACTCGTGCTGCAGAGGCTACGGAGTACGGTGCTTAATCCCTTCCGCCACCAGGGAGGCCCTGGTTCTGTTTTTTAATTTCATTTACTTTTGAATAGAACAGGGGTATGGGTGAGAGGAATCATCAGAGACAGAGTGTGGAGCAGAATAGGCAGATTTGCTGAATACCGCTGAGGGGAGCAGTGAGCGAGATAGGAGAGCTCTGCTGCTCCATATATGTGGGTTAGCTCCCTGGCTGGGATCCAACTCAGGCCTTAGAGGTGATAACACTGAGATCCAACTCAGGCCTTAGAGGTGATAACGCTGAGATTTAACCCTTAGGCCACCAGGGAGGCCACAGCACTAAGGTTTTTATGAAATAGATTTTAAGGACATCTGGAAGGAAAACATGTTTGTTTACATATGAATATGTGCATAGTGGTAATTTTATAGTGACAGTATTCCTAATTCAACTACTTCTTAGTTTTTTAAATCCAGTCTTCCTGTCATTACCAAGGGACAGGTTCAAAAGTGAAGATATTTTATATTGTCTCACTGTTCTAAGTAGGATTAGTTGCCATCTGAATGTAGATGACCCCCGATTTATAACTGTTGGTTCCTGGATAATGATCACAAGGGGAATTGCCCCACTGGAAATCAAAAAGCCTTTCTACAGTGCCACAAACAAGCATCTTTTGCTAGAAACCCAGGTCAAATGATGAAAATCCACAGAGAAAAGAAAGAAAACACAAAGAAGCTTTAACAGACATTAAATATATAAAGTCTCACAGTATAAAAGATGTATCATGATGTTCTGTTTTCTACTTGGGCTGGTACTGACTGGCTACATAAAATAAGCCTGTGAAATCTGGAGTGAGAAGTCTTTCTTTTTCCTGATAGATCTCCCAGTAAATGTAGGTATTCTTCATTGCTTTAAAGACTTTTAGATTTAGGGCTAGCCTCAAAAACTTTTTAGTGCTGTTCAGTTTCTATGAAAGGCCCTGATTGCTTTTGAAAGGTAAGTGCTGGCAGGAGGAACAGTGTTTTTATGGTAGCATTGGTTTTCCTTATTCCATTTCTTGAGGACTCAGTAAATTGGCAGCTTTGTTACACATGTCATAAATGAATTTAGTTGTGGTCTTTACTATATGAAAAGAACTCTTCTAAGAGGTAAAATTGCAGATTGATTGGAAAAATTGTGAAAAATGGAATTTTTTTCACAGGAAATTACTAAGTGAGTATTACTTAATCCTGTTTATTTCCTGAAATGAATTTTTCTCTAAAGACTCCACCCTGTTAAGATCAGCTTCTTGTTCTGTTTCAGATTCTTAAATATGAGGCTGGATAGTTTGGTTTTACCTTCATGTGTTTCTGAGACCTTGGGTTATATAACCTATATCATATTTGCTGAATTTAGAGATTGTACAGAGCAGGCAGAAATCCAGCCCAGATTTTAGTTGTCCATTGAGGTTGGATGTTACTCATCTACATGCCAATATTCATATTTAACTTTATTTGTGTGGAAGAGTAGGATACTTAATTTATGAGTAAGTTTGTTTTTTAAATTAGGATTTTAATTACAGAAAACTGCCAACTTTTAAATAGAATTGGCATTTTAAGTCTTTTTAAAGAAAATTCATTATTTTTAGCATGTTAGCCAACAGTTGCAAAGACATTTTCTTTGATGTTCTTTGTTACTGTTCCTATGATTGCAGCGAATATTTCACTATTTTTAATCCTCCTTTTCCTTGTGAAGAATTCCTTTATGAAAGAGTCATTTTAAGTTACTTTATCATTTTAGCTCTTGGACATTTGCTTATTTGAGCAATAGAAGGAGAGCAGTTTGGAACCAGGAATAAAAGGGTAAATGAAGTTTCTTTAAAATACAATAGTTACCTGACCATCTCTGGCTGTGGGCAACTGTGAGATCAGGTGCTGATTTTTCCTGCCTCTGTTGGCCAAATAAGGAAAAGCTTCATTGTAATTTTTTGGGAGGGTGACTGCGAAAGTTATGTTTCAAAAAATAAAAATTGCTCCATCACTTGATCAGAGGAAATACAAACCCACATATGAAACCTTTTGTTGGAAGGCAAAGTTGAGTGATCACCACAGTAAGATCTATTTAGACTTAAACTTGAATTCATAATCTTTTGTTAACACCCTGCAAGCTTGCACATTCTTTACTCTTGGCGTTCATGGGTTTTCTCAGCCAAGTTGTTAAAAGAATAGTGTATTGTAAGCTAATTTTTATTTTGTTCATCTGTTCACCCAGTACAACCTTTCTGCTGTGAGGACAGGATTCTGGCTCTGTGACAGGCGTCTTTTTTGGAGACCCTCCTTCAAGAGCCCTGCTGCCTATAAAAGATAGGTAAGCCTTTTCTCCGAAGGTATTTTTTTGTTTTTTTTGTGTGGCTTTTTTTTTGTTTTTTTGGTTGTTTTTTTTTTTGCCTTCCTTCAAAAAGTATTGGGTCATTCCTCTGACTATACCTTCATGGTATCAAAGACATGGGAAATTCCCTTCAAATTTTAAAATTTTATAGTAATCTTTAAAGAATTTAGATTGCAGTACACCCGTTTTATTTTTTTGCTTTCTTTTAGCATGTCAAAAATACTTATATTACTGAATGGTTCTTATTGAACCACTCACAGCATATTCAAAATAGGAAACCAGAACCTTAAAAAGAAAAACTACAACAATTTCAAAACGAGTTGTTTCTTTTTTTTTTTTTAACTTAGTTACCTTATTTTTTTCTATACATTTTGCTAAAGAACCCAAGTCTTAACTTCTATTTGATTACATAACAAAGGTATTAGCTGTTGTGAATACCTCCAATATTTTTCTTTTATAACAGCAAAGACTGTGTTTAATATAATCATGAAAATTTTCAGAATATTTCATTTTTTAATTTTTTAAAAGATTTATTTTATTTAGGCATACAAGAACTGGGGTGCAGGCCAGAGGTGCAGGGGGTGAGAGGATTCACCAGAGACAGAGTGGGGGGCAGAACAGGCAGATCTGAAATACACTGCTGAGGGGAGCAGCGGATGAGACAGGAAAGGTCTGCTGAGCCACGTGGGTAGTTCACTGGTTGGGGTTTGAACTCATGCCACAGTGGCTGCTGCTAGCTTGATTGTGCTGAGACTTACTAACCTCTTGTGCCACGAGGGAGGCCCTTCAGAGTATTTTAAAGGAGATTCAAAATAGGGGACCAGTATTTGTTATCCAATGTAATCTCATTTTGATTGTACATTTCCAATCATCATTCTCCCTGCCTGTTGATGAAGGCAGACTTTGGTGAGAAATGGAAGAAGTATCAGTTGAAGTTGACCATAAGAGTGGAAAGGAAGGTTGAACATAAAAACAAAGATGGGGGTACCTTTGAAAGACATACTTGTTTGTAGTTATGTCCAGAGTAAAGCCATGAGATGGTGCTAGAACAAGATAGATGGAAACCATCCTGGAGAGTCCAGGAAGTTGGGCATTGTGGCTATCCACCTTTGGGGATAGACTCATCATTCTCATTCAGAATGATTGTACTTTTCTACTGGAGCTTTTACTAAACATATGGCCTCTGCCTTTCAGGAACTAAGTCTACCTGGGGAGACGTACTCTCAGGGAGCATTTACTGGTCCATTCAAGGAACAAACTATTGAGAGTCTTTGACGTGCAGTGTGCTTTTACAGCTTGCATCTCATTTAGTCTTGACTTAATGTGAGGAGATGATACATCCTCGTCTTGTAATCTGTATATTTTGTAGTCTAGAGTTTCTAGTCTATATATTTCTGTTTTCAGAGTTCTCTATATAGAACTACTGATTTAGATCCAAATCTGATTTTATTTGTCTTACCTGGTTCCTGTCTTTTCCCTGTATCTCCAGTAATTCAAACTCTAGACCAGGAGTTGGCAATCTCTGATGACCTGTGCAAATACAGCCTATGGCATGGTTTTTATACAGCTTAGAAGCTAAGAATGATTTTTCTCTTTTTATTTTTTATTTTTTTTTAAAGATTTATTTATTTATTTATATAAGCACTGGGTACAGTCAGAAGCGCAGGAGGGTGAGAGAATTCACCAGAGCCAGAGCTGGGAGCAGAGCAGGCAGAAGGACCGAAGTACACTGCTGAAGGGAGCAGCGGGCGGCAGGAGAGGTCTGCGCGCCATGTGGGACCCTCCTCCGGTGGCGGGGGAGCAGCCAGGAATCGAACCGGCGCTGCAGAGGCTGCGGGCAGCTTCGCAGCCCAGTGCTCGCTCAACTGCTGTGCCACCAGGGAGGCCCGATTTTTCTCTTTTTAAAGTAGTCATACAAAAATGAAGAAAATAAAGACCTATACTACAAATTCATGTTTCGTATGATTTATAGCTAGGTTACTCACAGGAAAGTTTTAAATATCTGTATAGGTGTCCTGGTCCCACCATTAGTGATTTGTGATACTGCTCTTTTTTCTCTTCAGTGTAGAACCTATAAGGAAAGTTATCAGAAGACCAGCTAAACTACTAAAAATCAAAATGTTTGGTTAGGACCTTGCTGGTGGCCTAGGGGTTAAGTCTTAGCGCTGTCACCTCCGCAATCTGAATTCAATCCTGGCCAGGGAGCTAACCCACTAACCCACATATGGCGTAGCAGACCTCTCCTGTCTTGCCCTCTGATCCCCTTGGCAGTATATTTCTGTAAATCCACCCTGTTCTGCTCCCCATTCTGTCTCTAGTGAATCCTCTTCCCGCACCTTTGGCCTACACCCTGGTTCTTCTCCACAACAACACACAAAGTGTTTGTCATTGCAGAATGAGGCTAATTAAATAGAACCTAAGGGTTGGAATAGATCTTTCAGGATTATCTACTGCACAGGTCTTTTTCCCATCTCCGTTCCTCAAATAATTATATAGCACCTACTCAGTACTAGTTGTTTTTTTTTTGTTTTTGTTTTTGTTTTTGTTTTTGTTTTTAAAGATTTATTTATTTATACAAGCACTGGGTACAGTCAGAAGCGCAGGAGGGTGAGAGAATTCACCAGAGCCAGAGCGGGGAACAGAACAGGCAGACTGACGAAATACACTGCTGAGGGGAGCAGCGGGCAGCAGGAGAGGTTTGTGCAGCTTGTGGGACCCTCATCGGTGGCCGGGGATCGAACCGGTGCTGCAGAGGCTGCAGGCAGCCTCACAGCCCAGCGCTCAACCTGCTGCACCACCAGGGGAGGCTCTCAGTACTAGTTTTAAACTCTTAAGTTCTATACTGGAGATCATGGGACAAATGACCAGCAGTTCAGTTTAATTGATAGGAGACGAGAGGCCAAAGATTAGAAGATGACAAGTATTTAGACTAGTATAAGAGCAAAAAATGGAAAAGATAATGTGGAAACTCAGAAGATGGTGTGTACCTCTTTCTCAGGTACATGGGGAGCGAAAACCCACACTGAAACTTCCCAAGTAGTTAATAAATGAGAAATTAGCATAGCAAAACCTTGTATACAAAATTGGATTACACCAAGGGCCATCTTAAAGAAAAAAAAATCTAAAGGACAGACCCTTGAACTCGCACAGAATTTGGTATGTGAAGTCCACAGACAGTTCCAATAAACTTTGGTTGTCCCTTGTTGCCATTCTGTATTTTCTGTCAACATGCTTTTGTTCCTGTCATCATTAATAGCATTTGTATGTAGTGGAAGAAGTTACATTTCACAATGTGTTTATGGTATCACTAACTTATTACTATAATTCAGTTCAGCAGTTCAACTCTGGCTTAAGGAAACAGAGTCCTATCTTAATCATTTCCATAAGCTGCAGATATGGTGGTCACACTGTACTTAAAGGTTCTTACTAATTGCTGACTCATTTAATGGCTCACTTACAGATTCCTTATGTGTAATAGGACAATTTTGTTTAACTTTTTTTCAGCTCCAGTGAGATAAATAAATTTCACAAAGTAAATAGAGGTTAATTGCAGTCCATTCTGTGGGACTTGAATTCGTCAGATTGGTAGTATTGTGAAAGACTTCGAGGAGTGATTATTAAGTTGGGTTTAGAATGAGGAATGAATTTTTCCTAAGTAGGGAAAGGGGCGTGAATGTAAGATATAAAAGTTCATGTAAAATTCAAATGGATATGGTGTAGCTTTCCTTCTTAATTCTCCCTGGGCTTCTTCCCATTTCTCTCAAATGACCAGATTATGCACATTTGCCTTAAGTGCCAAAAATTGGCCGCTGAGATCTGTCCTTTGAGATGTCCCAATTTCCAATTTTTACTATTCCTTTAATACCTAGTGATTTCAGAGTAGTTACCTTCAGGGTAGTGATTCTTAGTACCTGCAAGACTGAAACACACAATGTGAGTGACAGTTACCTCATTGCCTCTCTGCTCAAGATGAAATCCAGAGGTATGAATTTCTGCAGATTATATTTTATGAGGCAGCTCTTTATTTCCCCACATTTACATTTATCATTCTAAAAGCTACTTTACTGAATTCCTGCCTTAAGTTTGTCGTGGAATACTTTGTAACTGGTTGGTAAAGAAAGTGAAATCCAGTATAAATAATGTAACTGTTATTGTGGGGATTCAGATGTTGATGGACCCCTGCCTGTGTAGCATAATGGATCATGGCTAATTAACACAGGTGTCATTGAAGTTGATTTTATTACTTTTATTAAATGTGTCTGTTTTGATTTGAAAGAAAGCTTTTTATAAACTTCAAATTACTGGAGAAAATTAAATTTACAAAGTTAATTTATTTCTACAAGGAAGCACCTGTAATAGTAATAATTGCTAATATGCATTGCTTCCTAGGTGCCTGTCATTATTAAAGGTAACTTTAGTTTATTAATATATTTATTCTCCATAAAACCATAAATACTATTATTTCTTTCACTTTGTTAAGTGAAGAAACTAGGGCCCCAAGATGGACAGGGGCTAGAATTTGAAATCAGGCATCTTGCCTCAAGAGCTCACACTTTTAGTCTGTGTCTTCTGTAATTCTATGACAGATGGTATGTTTGCAGTCTTGTGCTAGAGAATAGGCTACTTTACAAAACTATGGAACACTATACCTTCTAGAAGATGATGTTACATATAGACAGAAGTATAGTTTCAAATCTTTATGTGCAATAGTGACATACGGTAAATGGTTTGATTATCCTGTATTTATTACTGCAAACTTTTTTAAATTTAATTTTGTATATGTTTACATCAGTTTTCACTTTTGCACAATGTATGCATTTTCATCTTGGTTATATTCCCCATACAATTCCCACCCCCCTGTAACTGCAAACTTATATACTTAAAAGTTATCTACTCCCAATTGATTAAAAATGGTGCCATGTTGTGTGTGCCTTCTAAAACTTTAATGACAGCCTTATTCCCTGGCCTTAAGTTTCAACGATTTAACATTTTTTTTAAGGTTTATTTATTTATGCATACAAGAGCTGGGGTTCAGGCCAGAGGTGTGGGGGTTGAGAGGATTCACCAGAGACAGAGTGGCGAACAGAACACTGGATTGACTGAAATACACACTGCTGAGGGGAGCAGTGGGCGAGTCAGGAGAGGTCTACTTTGCCATATGGGTCACCTCCCTGACCGGGGATTGAACTCATGCTGCAGTGGCTGCTGATAGCTGCGTAGTGCTGGTGCTTAACCCCTTGCGCCACCAGGGAGGCCCCTAACTGGTTTTAATGACCTAATGTGAAGGAGCATTAAGAATTAATGCTAAATGTGTTGTTATTCTTTCCTATCTTCCCAACTTTTTCTGTAATAACTTAGTTTCTTGTAGAATATTTGAATGACCTACATGTCCAGATTTTGTGGACTAGAAAGTGATACATTATACTTACTATCTTGTGTATTAAATGTACCAGTGGAAATTATGAATTTTTAGTACTCTCCCTTTCAAAGACTAGTAATGTTTCATAAGAATTAGGTGGAATTTTAATAAACTGAAAACTTAGTCACAGAAAATTGACGAGTCATTGTTGTGTTTTCAGCAACCCCCCATCCCCTCCCCCCCCAGAGTACTTTTGAAAATTAGGAAGTAAAAATGGCCACTGAATAGCAAAACTCCAGGTAAAGCTCTACACTTAACTATTAGACACATGTCAGTCCTTTGACACCTCTTACATGCATTATTGATAGCAGTTAAACTAGGTGTGGTTAACTAGGTCCCAGCCAACAGTGTATTATTAAGATAGTGCAAAATGATACTAGGCTTGTATAAATACATGTAGTGATAATGTTGTAACAAGAGGAACGATAAACACTGAAATGCAGTAAACTGCTCTGAGAAATAGCCTGAGTCCAAATAACTTGTACAGATTTGTACACTTTAATTTTTTTTCTTTTGAAGATTTATACAACAACTGGGGTACAGGCAAGGTGTGTGGGAGGGTGAAGAGGATTCACCAGAGACAGAGCGGGGAACAGAACAAGCAGAAGGACAGAAATACACTGTTGAGGATGGCAGTGGGCGAGGCAGGAGAGGTCTGCTGAGCCATGGGTGACCCTCGCCGGCTGTCTGGTATTGAACAGTCGCTGCAGAGGCTATGGACAGCTTCACAGCGTGGCGCTCAACCTCCTGCGCCACCAGGGGAGGCCCACATTTGAGAATCTTAATTAAATTTCAGATTAATGCTTCCTAATTTCATAGGTAGGTTGAGGTAAAGTAACTATAATTTTGTCATCTTTTCATTTATATATATTTGCTGCCTTTTTTTTTTTTAAAAGATTTATTTATACAAGCACTGGGTACAGTCAGAAGCGCGGGAGGGTGAGAGAATTCACCAGAGCCAGAGCAGGGAGCAGAGCAGGCAGAAGGACGGAAGTGCACTGCGGAGGGGAGCAGCAGGCGTCAGGAGAGGTCTGTGCGCCATGTGGGACCCTCCTCCGGTGGCCGGGGAGCAGCCGGGAATCGAACCGGCACCTCAGAGGCTGCGGGCAGCTTCGCAACCCAGCGCTCAACCGCTGTGCCACTGGGGAGGCCCCTATACTTGCTTTATTTTTATCAGCTGTGAGTTAGCATTTGAGAAACTAGGTTTTGGAGTCAGATCAGTTTGAATCTCACATCTTTAATTTTAGTGGGTTATATGAGTGTGGACATAGAACCTCATCTATTTACAAAGAGTTATTGAGCAACTACTGTACACCCTGCATTTATTTAGGAATTATGGATACATCAGTAAACACAAAGGTCAAAAATCTGTCATCGTGGAACAAACTTAAGACTGACGATAATGAACAATAACAATCCCTAGATTTCAGAGTTCTTTTTTCAAGATTACAGTAGTACATATAGTGGTATAGTACAAATAACTGGTATTTGTTATTTTTAGTGATTGATTTTTGAGCTTCCACAGTAACTAGGCTTGATAAAATTGTTGAGTATTTTTTCGTCTCAAAAAATGGTAAGGTAATTTTTCACTGGTGATATTGAATACATTGTTTTTTCTGATATTGAGAATTATAATGAGGGATGACATTCAGTGTATGTGTTCTGCTTTCATTTTCAACAGCCACCAAAAAAGACATCTAAAAAGGAGACACCTAAACAGAAAGCCACTCCGAAAAGTAAAAAATCTGTAAAAAGTGCTAATGTAAAGAAGGCGGATAGCAGCACCACCAAGAAGAATCAAAACAGTTCCAAAAAAGGTATGCTAGAAATGACACATTTTCAGCAAATATAAAGATATAGCTTATAGTTTTTCAGTGTGTGAAAAATGGGTAAACTGCCAAGAATACTGCAGGGAAACGTAGTATACCAGTTTGTTATAGTTACAGTTTTTCAAAATTGAGAAGCTTTTCAGTGCATGTTTTATGGGTGGCTTGTAGAGAAGTGATTTTTCAATTTTTTTTCCTATTATCCCTTTTAATGCTTACAGATTATTTTCCAGTCTGTCTTAAATGTTTGTTTTTCTTTGTAAGAAATTTTTTTTCATGTGTAATAACATCTTACTTTTAGAAAGTGAATCTGAGGATAGTTCAGATGATGAGCCTTTAATTAAAAAATTGAAGAAACCTCCTACAGATGAAGAGTTGAAAGAAACAGTAAAGAAATTACTGGCCAATGCTAACTTGGAGGAAGTCACAATGAAGCAGATTTGCAAAGAGGTAATTGGACAAATGCTTAGAATATTTTGCTTTTTTTTGAAAAATACTTTCACACATTCCTTAATTCAAAACAAGATTCTTATTGCATACATTTATTGAACAATTTTTTTTAACTACAGTGTACCAAGCATTTTTACAGAGTCCTAAATACCATACTAAGTCTCCAGAGCTATTTCATAAGTAATATTATAATGTATACAGTGAAAATTAAAGTGCTGCATTCTATCCTGCATAGGAATCTTACCTTTCTTGATAGGAAATGGTTTTTATTGATGTATCTTTAGAAATTGTAAGTTTCAAATAAAGCAGAATTCATGGACCACCTTATTTTCATCATTGCCATAGTAAATGAGATGTCACAGATTAGATTCTTAGCACAAAATTTCTGTGAAGTGCTAATGCTTCTCAGGAAATATGATGATCTAGTTTTTCTGTTTTTCTTTTTAATGATTGAGTTTTTAAAATTTATTTATCCATTTAAGAACTGGGGTGTAGGCCAGAGGTGCAGGGAGGTGGGGGGTGGTGAGAGGATTCACCAGAGAATGGGAAGCCGAAGAGGCAGATCTACTGAAATACGCTGCTGAGGGGAGCAGCAGGCGAGACAGGAGAGGTCTGCTGTGCCTTGTGGGTCAGCTCCCTGGCCAGGGATCTAGCAGTGGGCTGGCTGTAGCTTGAAAGTGCCGAGACTTTAACCCCTGTGCCATCAGGAGGCCCCAATGATCTAGTTTGGAATGTGAGTCCATAGGAGTGGCATACACAAACTTGGCACATTTTAGAGTCTACAAATTTCAACGCAATTGAAATTTGAAATGTACCAAAGATGAAATAGCCTATACTTTCTAAGACATTGATTGCTTATTGATTCAGCATTTACTGAGCTTCTGCTCCAGCCACTTAAATAGATGTAAGCGGCAGAGCTCGTGGGCCTCCCTGGTGACTTAAGGGGTTAAGTCTCAGCACTATGAAGCTATCGGCAGCCACTGCAGCACAAGTTCGATCCCCAGCCAGGGAGCTAACCCACATGGCACAGCAGACCTATCCTGTCTTGCCCGCTGCTCCCCTCAGCAATGTATTTCAGTAGATGCATCTTTTCTGCTCCCCACTTTCCTGGTAAATCCTCTCATCCTCTGCACCTCTGGCCTGCACCCCAGCTCTTGTATGCATAAATAAATAATTTTTTTTTTTTAAAGGAAATAGTTTAGGTGCAGATAGGGAATACAAGTGACTAAGAAAATTTCCTAAGGTCAGGGAGAGAGAACATGTGTATGGCTAAGGAACAGTGCTGTGGAAGGAGGGAGAAGTTAAAGATACAGAATGGGTCCCTGCAGAGGTAAAGGAAATTGATTAATCCAGACAGAACTAAACTGGAGGGTGAGAGGTATGTCAGAACAGTGAAGGAATTCATCATAATGGTTTTATTGCCTGAGAGGAGAGTTTAGGACACTTGAGTAAGGGGATGAAGTTGCCATTGATAGTAATGAAAAGAGGGCCTGGTTTGCGACACTGGGCATTGCTGGGGGGCCTTTGATGTTGAAAACCATGAATTCCATGCACATAAAATGGAACCAGCCTTCAAAGTTACTATATTTTCCTGCAGCAGTCTGTAGTCTCAACTTAACCACAGAGTTGGAGTTTTTCAGGGAAGAACAAAGGTCAGACAATTCTAGTACTTTATACGATTGACTCTCTTTGCAAGGGTTGGCAAACTCAGCCTGTGGGCTTAATCCATTTTTCCAGGTGTTACTGTACCACAGCTACACCTGTTCATTTAAGTATTGTCTGTGACCACTTTCACGCTACAGTGGTATAGTTGAGTAGTTGTGATTGAAACTGTCGCTGGAAAAGCTGAAACCATTTAACTCTAGCTTTGTACAGAAAAAGTTTGCTAACTTCCAGCTATCCTGTGGACATGAAGCTGGCAGGGTGCGTACAGTTTGGAAGTGTGTGAAAAGTCAGGACTATGTCATTATGAAGTCAAGCAGCAGGTATAAAATTCACAGGAGAGGGGAATTTAGAGAACAAAATTCTAGGAGTAGGACTTCTGAAGCCACCTGGATCACAGTGATACAACTTTGGGAAGAAACTGAGCAGTGGTGTTCAAGTTGAGGAGTCATAAACAGTACTGGGATGATAGAACAGAGAAGGATTTCTCCAAAATACCTGACAACCTGCCAGTATAAAGAACTTCGTCCATTTAAGATCTACAGTTCTATTAACTGGAACTTCTGTTTACTAAACACCAAATGCCTGCATGCTGGTTTATTTTCTGCTTTCTGTTTACACCATGAAAAATACCCACCTGCAGTAGAATTCTGTGGCCAACCAGAGTCCTGTTAGAAACTAGTTGCAGATTTGTACATACCATGCATTTCTTCTTTATCTAGACATTGGATTTTTAAATCTACCCTGTATTTTTTTCCTTTTCACTATAGGTTTATGAAAATTATCCTGCCTATGATTTAACTGAAAGAAAAGATTTCATAAAAACAACTGTTAAAGAGGTAACTAGCCACCTTTGCTTACCTTGATCGCTTTGGGCAAGAGATTAGGTATCTCAAATACAAGCATATTTCAATGATTTTCATGTTACTGACCCTCAGATTTCTTCAAAATAGATAGGGAAATAAATTTCATTTGCATTTTAGAGTTTAAGAATAAAATCTAAACCTGACCTCAGATCAAGATGCTTGGCTCACAACCAAGCAAAGGCAGGAGCAGCGCACAGTAGTTAATCTCAGCTGATGGAGGTCACCTTGGCCTCAGCTAAGGTCACACTGATCTCAGCTGATTGCCTGAGGTCACATTAGTGAAGTAACAGTTTAAAAGTAGGGTTTTACAGTTTATGTGTGCTTAACATTACATATTTGGTATGGGAAATAACGTATGTCTTTTGTTACAGCTAATTTCTTGAGAGAGAGGACAGATGACTTGTTCCATGGATTTAAGGATCTGATTTATACCATTATACCAGCAGAGAGAATGTATTTCCTTTTTTTAAATCTTTGCAAGCATTGTGTTGGTCTAGCTTACTGCGGACTTTTTATCTTGAGTGTTATGTAAATTTGAGTTTGCCTTTTAAAATTGCGTATCTATGCAGTTTTTAGTTTAAAATTTTGCATGGCAGTAATTGTTCCTTGCTTTTATAGTCATATTTTGTACATTTCGGATTTCTTTATATAAGGTCATAGATTATTGAATTGTTGTAGTTTTTAGTGCACTTAATATTAGCTAAAGACATACTTTTAATCAAGTAGTACACAAACTATTGTAACTTGGCATTTATACATGCAGAGATTATCGCAGTATTTAGTATATGAAATATTTTGAATACACATCTCTGTCAGTGTAAAACTCAATGGCGGTGTGTTCATCATGTTTAAAATAGCCAGGCTTCAGCTGCCCAGATGACTAAATCGGAAGTTTTCTCCTGCATGTGTATATATGTCAAATTGTCAGCATGTCAAAAGTGACAGATGTTATTTTTGTATTTTTAAAAACAAATCTGTTGTATATAAAGTTTTTTAATTTCTTTTGTGCAGATCAATTTTTAAACTCACAGCTAGGATACCTTTACAGTTATAAACCATGACATATCAGTGTTCAGCCGGAAGGTGTGACAGACAGAGCAGCGAAAGTCAGGATTCAGTGAAGGAAACACTGACAGAACAGTTCTCTGCTTTGCTTGGAAAGTGTCAATCTATAGTTTTAGTGATTAACTCTGCAACAGTGTCTGTAGATGACATTTTGTATTTAAGGTAGACCAAAATCAACACATCAAAAAGTACATGTTTTTGGAGTGGGATTAAATATAAGCACATTTGGCTTATGAGAAGTGAATTGATCTTTATTAACTGCTTTTGCCCGTGTAAAATGCTGATGTTTATAGAAAACTTGGCCACCTTTGTAATGATAAAAGTAGCCAGTGTAATTGCAGAAGATATGTGGGCGATAATGGGTATCTCTGACAAAATATTTCTCAAAAATGATAATATACTTGTAACATTGAAGAAATTTAATGTGTTTCTGGAATTGGGGCTGTTGGGGTTTAAATTACGGCCAATCAGGACTCTAGGTGATCAGCATACGGACCACTCCTTCCTGAGCGTAATTCTGTCTTTTACATTGTCTTAATCAGTTTATTAAATAATCTGAATTTTAAAATAAAACATGCAGCTTATGAGAATATTAGGCTTTTGATAAACCAGTTGGGTGCTTAAAATATCTTTGCATCATAGAACAGAAATACAAAAATGAGGTAAATGTTGACTGTTAGAAATTTTCACAGGTTTGACTTGTTTCTTGATTTCAGGTTAAGACCTTAGAGTTATATTACAGACTAAGCAACTAAGAAAGAACTAGGAATTGGCCTATGATTTTAAATACATAATTTGTTCCTATAAACCTTGTCAATAAAAGTAATAAATCAATGATCTAGTCTCGTGTTATGCTTTTTTTTTAAAGAAAAGGGATTCATTTATAAAAGAAGCTGGGGGGATTCGCCAGGGGCAACCCAGATCGACGGGCAGATGGACCGGGGGTGCGCCGCTGCGTGTGGGCATCTCGCTGGCCTGCCCAGGATTCGAGCACCGGTGTGCCGCTGCGTGTGGGCATCTCGCCTGGCCGGCCCGGGGCCTGCAGTGCTGGCCGAGTTGGAATTCGGGCTCGCGCCGCGGAGGTTGTGGGCTGCTTCGCAGCACTCACCCCGTTGCGCTACCGGGGAGGTCCCCTCTTAGGCTGCGCTTTCTATACCATTTCAGCTGCCTGCCTTGTGAGGTTTTCAGAGCAGGGACTTAGCTCTCCCACAGCTTAGGTTATTGGAAGTGCTTTTCAGTGCTTTTCACTTCACGTGAAGTCACTCCAGAGGATTGTTAGGGACAACCTGGAGCAAGCTCACGAAGCTATCAAGTTGATTAAGGTTAACAGTTCTTAACTGGAAATGGCCGGCCGGGAATCGAACCCGCTGGCTGGCAATCGAACACAGTAATGGCGTAGACCTGCAGGTCAGAAGAGGGTTTGCAGATGAGGGGATTTACTTGACCAGGGAGTTCTCGGTGAAGATGTACCTGTACCATCACCACAGCACACAGTATTTGAAAAACAAGTCCAGTTTTTATTAAGCAGTTTTACACAAACAGCTGACACGATCTGTAGTTTAAAACGTGTATTCACTGCCACTCAATTACAAAATCTTCAGACAACGGTGAAGAACATTCAAAGTAATCCAAGAATAAAAGAAAGTACCGTGGTGCCTTGACCAAAAACAGCAAATGATGTGTGCCGCCGGAGAGAGGAAGTGAAGATCTTCCCAAAAATACACATTATGTAGATGTTTACCTAGGTTGCTTATAGCACAGTACAAGTTTTAAGTGCCCAGGATTAATAACTTACTGTGGCCATTTCAAACTTAAAATTTTTGCATTTATCGCTTAACACATGCTATTCTTGAACATCTTAGTACATAGCACTTTAAAACAGACTACTTCCCAGTCAGTACCAATGAGGCATCAGATAACCTAAAGATCACCGTTTTTCTGCATTAACTTTGAAGCTAAGAGTCACTGTTTTCTTTTGTTTGTATCATACTTGGATGGGGAGTGAGGTGTGCCTGAGCTCTGTAAAGTTCACCATACATTCTTTACATAAAACACGGTTTCTGCTTACCAGCTGACTTCGGTTAAGTTTTTTTTAAAATACTTAATATTTTGAAAAGTGACCTTAAAGTCCTTCTGAGTGTCCCTTTTAATAAGCAGACCAAAATCATTGAATTAAGACTTTTTAAAACAAAAGCACTTAAGTTACCCCTATTTCTAACCTATATACTAAAGTTTGTTGGCAAGATAAGCATCCTGAAGACCCTGAAATCGATGGTTTTTTTTTTTTAAATGACTTTTTATTAGTGAAAAAGAAAAGTAACTATTTGCCATGTTCTCAGGCTAAGATATGGCTTATACAGTGTAATATTTACCAGGATGTCACATTTTTCTGCAGTTTTCCAGTGGACCTGCCTATGGAATACTGAAAACAATTCTGTAAAAAATATTCCTGGAGCCTGCACCCAAGAGGCATTTGGGAGAGGCTTTTATTAAATTACCTGACAAGATCGTTTTGTCAGTGATTGCCAAAATTAAGGCTATTTTATGGGTGCCATCCACTAAACTTGGCTCTAGGAAAACAGCCATATTCTAAGTCAAAAGTATGAAGCCCACACCATCTACCCCTTCTTGATAGAACATCTGTATGTGTAAGGAATTGAAAATTTTGCTCTTTTGCCAATGAGTGAACAAATTTATCATAAAAGACACCTGAATTTAGATTTCCTTTTGAACACCCAATGGAAGAAATATAAAATGATCTAGATGCTTCATTTACCTCTGAAGAGTTTGTGGTGTATCCAAAAAGGAAAGATTCCTATCTAAATTGTAAGTAAAAACTCGATTTTGGAGCTATATAAAAATCTTAAGGCTCATTGGTAAAGATGCTGATACATTGTCATAGGAGAAAATACATGGCTTTATCTGTTTTAAGTGGTTCCTGCTTGATTGACTTAGTTTCTCAATGTATGAAAATTGAGCAACCAAATAAAATGTCAAATTTGAAGGGAATCTTTCAATCATGGAAAAATCATACCCCAAATCTTAAGGTTATATTCTGCCATATTCGGAAATCCAGATGACACAGCACTAGTCAGATCCCTGGAAAATTAAGTGCTCACAAAAGGATTCTCGCGGCTAGTGCTTTCAGAATGCTGAAATGGCTTCCATTACCACACCACCTCAGGGACATTTCAATTTTTGCTATCCAGAGGGGATTTTTTTTTTTTGTTTGATTTTATAAAAGTGAGGTTTGATGTGTTTCAAATTTTCCCCTTTGGGGTACCCACGTGGCTGGATCAAAATTCTTTTCAAAATGCTGCTATCTTGCTTGCTTCTCGAACGCCACTCAAGTATGCCCCTGTAACAGTCTGCGGGAAATGCCTGTTTGTTGCCTGTAAAATAAAGAATTGCATCATTTGAGACCACGTGTAAGGGTTTTAAATGATAATCAAAAGATAATACAAGCGTCTATCCCTTCATGTTCTTCCTAAATTGGCTGATACTATACTGCGCCTATGTGACTTGTGTTAACGCTACTCATCCAGGGCCTCCCTGGTGGCGCAGGGGTTAAAGTCTCAGCACTATCAAGCTATCACCAGCCACTGCAGCACCAGGTCGATCCCTGGCTAGGGAGCTGGCCTACATGGCATAGCAGACCTCTCCAGTCTCGCCCACTGCTCCCCTCAGCAGTGTATTTCAGTCAGTCCACCTGCTCTGCTCCCCACTCTGTCTCTGCTGAATCCTCTCACCACCCTCTCCCGGTACCTCTGGCCTACTGTAGGGTAAAGAAAATGTCAGGCTTTTCTGCCCTTCCGCCATCAGGATAGATGATGGATCCTTGTCCTGAATGCATGCCTGATGGCGGGCACCTGGAATGGGGTGTGGGCATAGGTAGATGGGATTCAGCTGAGCTAAGACTGTGCTTTTAAGGGCGGCGTCACGGGGACGCCAGCAGCAGCAGCAGCAGCCGAAGCCGAAGCCAAAGCCAAAAGAGAAGCCGAGAAGCAGCAGAACGAACTCCAGAGAGCTCAGATAGAGTGAAGACTTGCTGGGGGCTGGGAGGCTGGCAGGCCCCCGAGCCAGCACCCCTGCCTTGCACATACCCGCTAAACCCCAATAAAAGACCTGCAAAACCACTGAGGACTCTGACTCCTCCTTTACCCGGTCTGCATGGGATCAGAGAACCTGCATTGTGCCCGTTCCTGCCTTTACAATTGGCGTAAGTCGGCAGGATCCATGCAGACGGGTATTGGAGCCCTCCGAAGACCTGGAGGGACTAAGGAGAACAGGCTGCTTGCCTGTGACGACGCTGGAGGCGCCATGGCGGCACAGAAGGTGGATACGGTCCGGAGCTGTGGGACGAGACCTCGCATGGAGGAGATGCCCGAGAGGACCAGGCAACGACACCAGAAAGGACCAGCCAATGACCCCTGAGGCAGCAGGCTGTTGCTGAAGCAGGAAGAGGCCAGTGGACTTGAACTGATGGACTGATGGACTGACAATCCCGCCAGAAGGCAGAGGTCCTTGCAGGTTGATATGTTTTGGGACCCTGGGGGTGGAACAGTTTTGTTTGTAAACCCCAGGAGATGGGAATCTGGGGGTGGCCAGTGGGCCTAGATGGCCAAAAGCAGCCTGTTATGCCCAGCAGCCAGGTGGAGGAGAAAAGCCAACTAAGAAGGCAAAAGCTGGTGCTGATGGTAAGTTGAGAAGCCCTGAGCGGCTGTTAAGCAGCCTGGGTATGCTGAAGCCCTGGGAGTCTCGTCAAATCACCTGTGGGTGATGCCCTGCTCATGCTTGAGTGAGGGTGAGGAGCTGAGGAACCCGTCCTTGGGGGAAGGGTGGGGAACGTGGCTTGGGGTGGAGCCCAAGCCGAATGCAGAGTTTGGATCCCCGACCCATGTACTTGTGCAGTGAGTTAGCTTGAATGCAGGGGTCTGCGAGTCGCATGGGTGGCCATGAAGGCCGAGTGTTGGAGCGACCGCAGACAGAAACCCTGAGGGCTGGCGATTACCCCCAACAGAATAAAATTGCCAATCCCAGAGCGAGTGCATCCTGGGGGTGGATGCTGTGTGTGGCTTGGACAGCCAGAGAAGGCCAGGAAGCCCGACGGCTCCTGGCGTGTTGCCATAGATGTTGTGAGTGATTCCCCTCCCTCGTATGAGCAGTGCCTTCGGCAGCAGATTTGGTGGCTCATCTGCTGGTACCAATAATTGTCTTTTGCACTAGGTTGGTGCCCTGCCTGGACTTATTTGTGTTCTGTTGTATTTTGTTATACTGTGATGTATTTGCTTTTGTGGGCCATGGCTGCATTGCTTGTTTGCTAAATTGTATATATGTAGATTATATGGCAGAAAACCCTGAGGGGGTGGACTGTAGGGTAAAGAAAATGTCAGGCTTTTCTGCCCTTCCGCCATCAGGATAGATGATGGATCTTGTCCTGAATGCATGCCTGATGGCGGGCACCTGGAAAGGGTGTGGGCCTAGGTAGATGGGATTCACCTGGGCTAAGACTGTGCTTTTAAGGGCGGCGTCACGGGGACGCCAGCAGCAGCAGAAGCAGTAGCAGCCGAAGCTGAAGCCGAAAGAGAAGCCAAGAAGCAGCAGAACGAACTCCAGAGAGCTCAGATAGAGTGAAGCCAGCACCCCTGCCTTGCACGTACCCGCTGAACCCCACTGAGGACTCTGCAAAACCACTGAGGACTCTGACTTCTCCTTTACCTGGTCTGCATGGGATCAGAAAACCTGCACTGTGGTCCATTCCTGCCTTTACACCTACACACCAGTTCTTATATGCATAAATAAAAATAAATCTTTGAAAAAAAGAATAGGACACAGCCCCTCTCATCAGACAAGTAGGTACTCTAGGATAGACTATTTCAAGGGGAAGGAAGATATTAAAAGGTGAGGGCCATTTAATTGGGAGGACGTAGTAAGACAGTTGATGGGAGAAGCTCACTTCCAAGGAGAAGCAGCAAACGGGGGCAGGAGTGTAGGAGGCTTCAATCAGTGACTGTTGTGAAGTAATGACAAGGTCAGAAATGTGATTTCAGGGGTCTCCCCTGGTGGTGCAGCGGTTGAGCGCTGGGCTGCGAAGCTGCCCGCAGCCTCTGCAGCGCCGGTTCGACCCCCGGCCGCCAGGCAAGGGTCCCACATGGCGCGCAGACCTCTCCTGCCGCCTGCTGCTCCCCTCAGCAGTGTATTTCATCAGTCTGCCTGTTCTACTCTCTGCTCTGGCTCTGGTGAATTCTCTCGCCCTCCCGTGCTTGTACAAATAAATAAATCTTTAAAAAAAAAAAAAAAAAAAGACACGAGCCCCATAGCTGCCCAAGCTAGGGTTGGGGCCACCTCCGGAAGGGAAGTGGACACTTGGGGTCTGAAGGCACACAGCCTAAGCAGCCATCTCTTGGAAGCAGCTGACAGCTGTGCAAGGCATGCAGCCAGTAGCCTCTGTTCCTGCAGAGCTGGCTCTTCACAGGCCAAGGATTAACTGAAGATAGCTTGGGCTTCATGACATTCTTTTGTAATCACTCAAAAATGAAGAGAAAAAAATTAAAACACTAGATGAAACTAGTGTAATCCCAAACTATAAAACACAAAGTGTGAAAGTGAGTGGATGAAGAGTTCTGAGAATTCATTTTATTCTGCTTAGTTTGGGGGCTGGGTAGAGTGGGGTGGGGTGATAACAAAAGCAAGCCAGTTCACACCAAAGAATCATTTTAAAACCTCAGCTGTTGGAGGCATCAGGGACTGTGGCAGCAGAGGTTTGTCATAAGTGAAAACAGCACTGATTTATAGGCTACAAAGAACAATTTGGTCAGTCACCAGGTTCCCCACTCCTACCTGCTCCATAACCCCAAGAGATAGGGGGTGCAGTGCAGGGGTGAGGTACCAAACAAAAGGGGATTAAGTAAAGTCTTCATAAATAAGAGTAAGGCTCCAGTTCCCAGAATGCCAGAGCTGAGCTTCAACCCCACAAACAAGAGAAACTACATGTTCCCAGACAAAAGAACTCAGATACTAATTCTTGGGGGTCTAACCACTAGATGAAAAAATTGCTGGAACTTTTAACTGATTTTTTAAGAAATGTCTCATACAAATTTGAACTGTCAGGGATTAGACATTTGGACATGTAGGAGGCAAAGGAGTCACAAACGAAGGTGCAAACTAAGAAATAAGGTATGAAGCAAGAAAAGGATGCTAGCAAAAAAGGACAGAATGAGGATAAGAAAGTGCACATAAAGTAAAAGGGTCAAATTTTTAAGTCAATTCAAGGGTTGGAAGATAAATTTCCCCACCCCAAAAGTAGAATAAAAAGATGGATAATAGTAAAGAAAACTATGCAATCAAATCCAAGAGTTCTAATATATATAATAGATGTAGAAATAAGAGAAAAAAGCTGTGGGAAGAAAATGATCAGAAGTAAAAATTGAAGACGTGAAAACCAAAGACTGAAGAATAAGAGCTTCTCAATTCTAAGGAATCAATAAAAGGCCTAGCAACCAGGAGCAGAAATCAGAAGAGCAAAACATTTCTCAACAGACGTAAACCAAGAAAGAAGAAAGGCCATTTCACACACATTAGTGTGGCTAGTATCAAAAAACAAAATAAGTGTTGGTGAGGATGAAAAGAAGCCAGAATCCTTGTACAATGTCGGAGGGAATTTAAAAACAGTGGTAGCTCCTCAACAAAATAAAAATAGATTTAACATTATGATCCAGCAATGACATTCCAGATAGATAACCCAATAAGCTGAAGGGTACAAGTATCTGTACGCTCATTCTAGTGGTATTCACAATGGTCAAAAGGTAGAAGTGACTCAGTGTCCACTGATGAATAAACAAATTGTGGTCTATACATATAATGGAATATTACTCGGTCTTAAAAAGGAAAGAGATTCTGATGTGCAGAACATAGATAAACCTTCAGGACACTATGCTGAGGGACATAAGTCAGTGACAACAGGACAAATACTGTGATTCCACTTAATGTGAGGTACCTAGAATAGTCAAATTCATATACGCAGTATAACCGTGGTTGCCGGAGACAGACAATGCACACGTATTTAACGCCACTGAAATGACACTTAAAAATGGTTAAGATGGGGCCTCCCCTGATGGCGCAGCGGTTGAGCACCAGGCTGCGAAGTTACCCACAGCCTCTGCAGTGCCGGTTCGATCCCCGGCCACTGGCGAGGGTCCCATATGGCACGGCAGACCTCTCCTGCCACCCGCTACTCCCCTCAGCAGTGTACTTCGTCAGTCTGCCTGTTCTGTTTCCTGCTCTGGCTCTGGTGAATTCTCTCACCCTCCCGCGCTTCTGACTGTACCCAGTGCTTGTATAAATAAATAAATAAATCTTTTAAAAACATGGTTAAGATGGCAAATGTTATGTGTAGCTTACCATAATTTAGAAAAATTAGAAAGAAAATGAGAGGGATCTAGGGATGAAAACTCCAAGCCTGGGAAGCAGGAAGGAGTCCCAGGGATCAATCTAAGCAGAGAGCGGAGGGCCCTAGGAAGAGGGGTTTCAAAGATGGAACTAAGAGGAAAGTTCCCAGGAATTCCATTGTGAATTAGAGATGATGGGACACTGGGGAGGTTTAAGGAGTGGTAGAAAATAAAAGTTAGTTAAGGGAAAAGGGACGCAGTGACTGTTCAGAAAACAGACAGCTGTGTTCAGAGGAATCCAGAAACACCCTCTTGGCTTGGCCTCGAGCATTTACAGCCACATCATCTAACACTGTCACCTGGTTAACCCAAACTGACAGGCCACGTTGAAGGAATGTGCAGAGAGACCACACAGGTTAATCATTAATCTACAGGAAGTCAGCAGATTCTATCTAATAATATTATCTTAGGTTATAAAGTAGATTCCAAAAGAAACAGGGGTGAAAAATGGCTACTCTGGGAGTTTGAGGAAGACACTGATATGTCATCTGTTCTTTCTAGTTTTAAGAATTTTGACATACAAATGAATTCTACCAAACATTCAGAGACGAATTAGTGCCTATCCTTCACAAACTCTTCCAAAAAATTGAGAAGGAAGGGACAATACCAAACACGTTTTATGAAGCCAACATTACACTAATACCAAAACCGAACAAGGACAACCCAAAAAAGGAAAACTACAGGCCAATCTCCTTAATGAACACTGATGCAAAAATCCTCAATAAAATTTTAGCTATCAGAATCCAACAATGTATCCATAAGATACTTCACCACGACCAAGTAGGATTCATGCCAGGGATACAAGGATGGTTTAACATCCGAAAATCAATCAACGTTATCCAACACATCAACAAAAAGAAATATAAAAACCATATGATAATATCAATAGATGCTGAGAAAGTTTTCGACAAAGTGCAACACCCATTCATGATAAAAGCCCTTGAAATTCTTGGGATACAAGGAACATACCTCAACATCATAAAGGCCATCTATGAGAAGCCAACAGCCAGTATCATTCTCAATGGTGAAAAGCTGAAAGCAATTCCATTAAGATCTGGAACAAGACAAGGATGTCCACTCTCACCACTGCTTTTCAATATAATACTGGAAGTCCTAGCCAGGGCAATAAGACAAGAGAAAGACATCCAAGGAATCCAAATAGGAAAAGAAGAAGTCAAACTATCACTATTTGCAGACGATATGATATTATACATAGAGAACCCCAAAAACTCCACAGAAAAGCTAATTCAACTCATCAATCAGTTCAGTAAAGTGGCAGGATACAAAATCAACACACAAAAGTCAGTAGCCTTCCTATACACAAACAATAAATCTGAAGAAGAAGAAATCAAAAAGACCATCCCTTTTGTTATTGAAACACAAAAAATCAAATATTTGGGAATAAATCTAACAAAAGAGGTAAAGGACCTATACAAAGAAAACTATAACACTGTTAAAAGAAATAGAAGAAGACACAAAGAAAGGGAAAGACATCCCCTGCTCATGGATTGGAAGAATAAACATTATTAAAATGGCCATCCTTCCAAAAGCAATATACAGATTCAATGCTATTCCAATCAAAATTTCAATGTCATTCTTCAAAGAAATAGAACAATTATTGATGAAATTCATATGGAATCACAAAAAACCCCAAATAGCCAAAGCTCTCCTGAAAAAAAAAGAAGGGAATGGAGGCATCACACTCCCAGACTTCAAACTCTACTACAAAGCCATAATCATCAAAACTGCACGGTATTGGAACAAGAACAGACATACAGACCAATGGAATCGAATAGAAAATCCAGAAATAAACCCACAGATTTATGGTCAACTAATCTTTGACAAAGGAGCAAAGAATATGCATTGGAGCAAAGAAAGTCTGTTCAATAAATGGTGCTGGGAAAACTGGGTCGCTACATGCAAAAGAATGAAGCTTGACCACTACCTCACACCATACACAAAAATCAACTCAAAATGGATTAAAGAACTAGACATAAGACCTGAAACCATAAAATATATAGAAGGAAATATAGGCGAAACACTACGTGATTTGCACATCAAAGACATCTTTACAGACACATCACCCAAAGCAGTGATAGTGAAGGCAAAGATAAACAGCTGGGACTACATCAAATTAAAGAGCTTCTGCACAGCAAAAGAGACAATAACAAAAACAAAGAGAAACCCCACCAACTGGGAGAACATTTTTGCACCCAACACTAATGATAAAGGACTGATCACACAAATCTGCAAAGAGCTGATGAGACTCAACAACAACAAAGAAAATAATCCAGTCAAAAAATGGGCAGAAGAGCTTAAAAGAAACTTCTCTGAAGAGGAAATGCAAATGGCCAACAGGCATATGAAAAAATGTTCAACATCACTTGTCATCAGGGAAATGCAAATCAAAACTACCATGAGATACCATCTTACACCAGTGAGAATGGCACATATTAAAAAAACTAGCAACAACAAATGTTGGCGAGGGTGTGGAGAAAAAGGAACTCTCTGCACTGTTGGTGGGAGTGCAAACTGGTCCAACCTCTGTGGAGAGCTGTGTGGAGATTTCTGGACCTACTAAACATAGAGCTTCCATAGGATCCAGCAATTCCACTCCTAGGTATTTACCCAAAGGACACAGAAACATCAATTCCAAAGAGCACCTGCACCCCTATGTTTATAGCAGCACTGTTTACAATAGCTAAGCTTTGGAAACAACCCAAATGCCCAAAAATAGATGACTGGATCAAGAAGATGTGGTACATATATACCATGGAATATTACTCAGCATTCAAAAAAGATAAACACATGAAATTTGCAGCAACATGGATGGCGCTGGAAGGGATCATGCTCAGCGAAATAAGCCAAAAAGAAAAAGAAAAATACCAGATGGTCTCACTCATAGCAGGAATCTAGAAAACTTAAATAAGGGACCAGGAAAATGAATATAAGAAAGTGAAAATCAAAATCAACAAAAAACTATGAACCAGAGACACTTTTAGGGGGGCGGGGGCGGGAGGGGAGGGATTGGGGTCAGAATGGGGGGGCTGCAATTGTATGGGGAATATAACAATAAAATTTATAAAAAAAAAAAAAGAGTAAAAAAGGAGAGTAAAAAAAAAAAAAAAAAGAATTTTGACAGTATTTGACTTTGACTTTGCTTTTAAAGTCTGAACACATAGGGGCCTTGCTGGTGGCCAGGAGTTAAGTCTCAGGGCTGTCACTGCTACAGCCTGAGTCTGATCCCCAGCCAGGGAGCTACCCACATGGCACAGCAGACCTCTCCTGTCTCGCCCGCTGCTCCCCTCAGCAGTGTATTTCAGTCAGTCTGCCTGTTCTGTTCCCCACTCTGTCTCTGGTGAATCCTCTCACCACCCTCTCCCCGCACCTCTGGCCTACACCCCAATCCTTCTGCACACAATATAAATAAAGTAAAAAAAAAAAGTCTGACCATGTATCACTTTAACTTTTAAAAAGTCATCAAAGTAAAAATTAAGGGGTTCACAATCATGACACGCACCTCGCCCGCAAAAAAGATGGTTCCCTGTATTTCTTCAGCGATGATATCATAGGCCTCCCCACTCCCGCCTGTCTTCACGAAGCTGTATGCCATCTGGATCCAGGGGTCTGCGCTCCACCGCGTGACGAAATACTTTGTGGGATCTGGGACTTCCTGTGTCGAGTCAAGGGAATTGTGAGAGGATTAGGAAGGGGCTTAAAAATGACACGCCCCCAACGATTAATATACAACCTCCCTTTCTTTTTTAGAAACTGCATTATTGTGGCAGCACTGTGAAACAGTAATTTCCAGAGTGTTCCTCTTCCCGTGCAGCTCCACCCAGGCCCTGGATCTGGGCAACTTCCTCATCTCCTGGCCCAACAGTGTGGACCCCCTGACTGCACACACACACACACACACACACACACACACACACCCTCCTCACTTGTACACTTTATCCTTTTCGTAGACACACACCTCCCTACCCCAAATGCCAGGGAGCATCATCAATGGCTAAGAGTTGGGACTTTCCATTTTCTGTGGCTCTACAGAGAGCTAGAGTAGGTTGAAAGGAGTTTCTGGGCAGCGTAGAGTTTAGGACATCCAATTGAAATTCTCAGCAAACAGCTAAGGAAGGATTGTCTCATTCTGAGTTTTAAATAATTTTTCTGGCTGCCCTGACAAGCACCGTCATGAGAAATATTTCTGTGGAAACTGTGTGAAGTTCCAAACAACTAATTTGGAAACAAAGTTTTGGACAAAAGCCCCAAGTTAGAAACCACTGTGAGAGCCATAATCACATCATGTAAAATGTGCACTAGCCCTTGGGTGTCTCAATCTCTGATTCATGTAACTCCTGAATCCTTTCTACTTTCGTCCTTCTACTTCTGCTCCTTTGTTTGAAAAAGACACAAGCCACAGCCTTTCTGATTCTCTAGAGATGGTGAGGTTTAGTGAACCGGCAAAATCCTGGGCTCCTAGGAGAAAAGATAGAAAAGGGACTATATGTGCATGTGGAGTATGAGGAAATTCTGGAAAACGTCCCTTTATTTTTTTATTTTTATTTTTTAAAGATTTATTTATTTATTTTATTTATTTATACAAGCACTGGGTACAGTCAGAAGCGCGGGAGGGTGAGAAAATTCACCAGAGCCAGAGCGGGGAGCAGAGCAGGCAGAAGTACCGAAGTACACTGCTGAGGGGAGCAGCGGGCAGCAGGAGAGGTCTGCGCGCCATGTAGGACCCTCCTCTGGTGGCCGGGGAGCAGCCGGGGATCGAACCGGTGCTGCAGAGGCTGCGAGCAGCTTCGCAACCCAGCGCTCAACCGCTGCGCCACCGGGGAGGCCCAAAACGTCCCTTTAAAAGGGAAGTTGTTGTTGGGCCTCCCTGGTGGCGCAAGGGGTTAAGATGCAACCTATGAAGCTGTCCACAGTCTCCACAGCACAAGTTCCATCCCCGGCCAGGGAGCTACCCACATGGCGCAGCAGACCTCTCCTGTCTCGCCCGCTGCTCCCCTCAGCAGTGTCTTTCAGTAGATTGGCCTGTTCTGTTCCCCACTCTGTCTCTGGTGAATCCTCTCACCCCTCACACCTATCTTGTATGCATAAATAAATAAAATAAATCTTTAAAAAAAATAAAGACAACACAAATAACAAAGACAACGCAGACAACACAGAGGGGAGGCCCAGGGAAGACACAGGGCGAAGACGCCATTTGTAGGCCAAGGAGCAAGGCCTCAGGAGACACCAACACCTGTATCTGCCCATGCCTCAGATCAGTTCCAGCCTCTAGAACTGTGAGGAAATATATTCCCTTGTTTAAACCACCTGGTCTGTGGTATTTTGTCATGCCCACCTGAGCTTACTGCTCTAGGTATGTCAGGAAAGTGGGGCACTGCAAGGAAGAATGACGTGACCTACTGCCTTGATTCCCCTCACTCCCGGGGCACACTCAGTCGAGGCAAGCATGCCTTTCTCCTTGCCACTAACCTGCTCCTTGAACAGCTCCCGGAGTGTGGTCATGCACTGCTGCAGCACCTGCTTGTCGTCCAGGCTCCTCACCGAGGCCACCGCCTCCCCAGTGATCACGGACATCAACACGCTGTGCTTCTTCTGGAGACACAAGAAGGCGAGGCAGCTTATCACACTTACTATGCAAAGTCTTCAAGTGCACACTTCCAAGCAGATAGGCACCTCATGCTCACAAATTAAATTTTATTATTCCCTGCCGTCCCTTGTCCTCATTTCCATCACTAATTCATTTCTCTCACAAACACTTTATTTTTCCTGCTGGAAAAAAAAACTCAGAACGTAGTGTCAATCTCAAGCCCAGGGGTTAACCTTTGAAAGAATTTGTGGAGAAGGGAAGTTTGCAAACAAAATAATGGGTGAAGCCTTCTCACATGCTACAGAAATGGTGTCCTTAACTCTCTTGTGAAGCCTGTTCAGGTAAAGTTTCTTGAACAGAGACAGGAAACAACTGGGATTCTTGTGCAAGACAGTAATACCACTAGAGCTTCCAGGTCGGGGTGTGCCTCTTCCTTCCCCACCAATCACACCAGTACTCACTGGACGACCTCTGGAGAGTAGTTTCAAGGGCCAACGGTTACCATGTTGACGCCAATTCTAGGGAGAATTTCCCTATCAGCCTGGAGAAACAGTGTCCACAAATGACTAATTCATTTCCCAACATACAGTATTGGCACTGCGAGAAATATGGTGCATGCCAGGAACCCCTCCCTTCAGGAAAATGTGTCAAGCATCCTTCCAGAACGTAAACATACACCCAGAGTTCCCACACCGTGTTCATTAGCCCCTGAGTCTGACACACGTGTAATTACCTCCTCAAGTTCTAAAGTGTAGGAAGCGAAATCCAACCACATTTCACCCGTGACCTTACCTGGGGATCCATGTCATAGAACACAGCGAAAAGCCCTCGCTTGCTGGCATTAGGAGGGACATGGCCGAAAAAGTCAGCCCCTTGGACTTTACTATCCCAAAATCTGTAAGGAAACTGCAAGGCAATCTGCAAAGAGCAAAAGAAAGGTGGTGAGGATTTCTTGAATCAATCTCAAAGAAGCAACCTATAGTTCCTAATTAAACTGCTCAACAAAAATACCTAAATACCCTCTTTCTATTCTCTTTACTTCTTTTGTTCTTTTTGTAAGCACCTTGATTTTTATTTTTATTTTTTTTTTAAAACATTTTTTTTTTTAAAGATTTATTTTATTTATTTATACAAGCACTGGGTACAGTCAGAAGCGCGGGAGGGTGAGAGAATTCACCAGAGCCAGAGCATGGAGCAGAGCAGGCAGAAGGACCGAAGTACACTGCTGAGGGGAGCAGCGGGCGGCAGGAGAGGTCTGCGCGCCATGTGGGACCCTCCTCCGGTGGCCGGGGAGCAGCCGGGGATCGAACTGGCGCTGCAGAGGCAGCGGGCAGCTTCGCAACCCAGCGTTCAACCGCTGCGCCACCGGGGAGGCCCGATTTTTATTTTTTGTAAAGATTTATTTTTATTTATTTATGCATATAAGAACAGGGGTGTAGGCCAGAGGTTCCAGGGGGTGAGAGGATTCACCAGAGACAGAGTGGGGAGCAGAACAGGAGGACTGACCAAAATACACTGCTGAGGGGAGCAGCGGTGGGCGAGACAGGAGAGGTCTGCTGCACTGAGTGGGTCAGCTCCTTGCAATGGCTGGCGATAGCTTGATAGTGCTGTGACTTAACCCCTGCACCACCAAGGAGGTCCCTGCATCTTGCTTTTTATAGAAATAGTGCTGTGCACCCAAGCACCTCAGGGTACCTATTAGCCCCTAGGCTAATCTGAAGACAAAAAGCTTTGCTGAGACTGAATCTTGAAGCTTATGCCTGTAAGACAAATTCTGACTACTCAGAGGTCTGCCAATCTAATGTAGCATGGGTCGAATCTTCTCAAGGAAATGTTATAGACAGAGGAAGCAAAACAGTCTCCTTACTGGGTCAATTCATGGAGGGAAGGAAAGAAAAGCAGACCTCGAACCCCCCAAAAGAGAATGGCTTCTTAATACAAATTTAGAATCTGAATAACAAGATTCATTCTCCTAAAGTGAAAATTGACCTGAGCCAACTCTCTTTTTATTTTGATAATACCTTTCTGTATTCTTCATGGCCAATTATTCAAATGAAACATGTTTGAATTTTATCCTGAATCAAAAATTATCTACTCTCCAATAGCGGAAGTTAAGAAACTCCTGCCATCTGACATTAATCTCTTTACTTCTGAGGTTTAAGAAATTTAGTTACCTTTTCAATGATGCCTGCGCCTAAGCTGTTGATGGCCTTCATCTTCTTGTCTGACAAAGGTGGATTAAACTGAATGGCACCTTTCTGCAGTAAAGCCAGTGGTACGGTAACCAACACCTGTGGGAAATAATGAACAGTTAACATGCAGTCAGCAAACTAACAGTGCAATTATCAGTGGGTTCATTTCTAGGAAAATCTCAATACCTAAAGAACACTCCTCTCTCATCAGTCATGGAATGCTACCAACATCCCAGGTTGTTATACTGGTAAGAACAAGGGCTGTCATGTACAGTTGTGCAGGTTGTTCACTGCACAAGGGTGAGCTGAGAGGAAGTGGCATTCACATGGAAGAATCTGCACAAAGGTCTTGACTGTTAACAATAACTCTGGATAAGACAAGTCAGTAGATTCCCATCCTGAAAAGCAGTGCTGTAAGAGGGAATGACCCTAAACATAGTCAGGAGAATTACATTTGTGTATCACTCCTGACACTTTCTAACATGTGGCCAACGTAATAACTGCCCTATTAACCACAAAGGATTGGGGTACTGCTTACAACTAAAATTCTTATATATCCATAGGCTTCATAAATGGCAAAACACATCACTCAAGGATATAATAAAGATAATTGTATAAAGCCATATGACACTTGTTTGTATGTGGGGGAGGAAAGTATTTATTGCAGGGCCTCATATGGCTTATAGAATCATTTACGAAGGTCAAAGAAATAAATGCTGAGAACCTTCAAGAATGACTCCCAAGACCAGGCCATCAAAGAGAATTGCACTCTCTCCATACAACTTGGACCACCAGGCAATCGGGAGCCATTACCACCGCTCCCAGCAACAGAGTCATGCCAGATACAGAACCACCTGCATCCACAAATGGATGCCCTATCCCTGCCTCTTGACTCCCTGCTAGTTAGTGAGGGCACTCTGGACCTCTATTTTCCCCACTACAGGAGAACCCCCACCTCCACCACCGCGTTTGTCAGCAGAGGTGAAGCAAAGCCACAGTCTACCTTTAACTTCCATTCAAGTACACATGACTGGTCAGACCTAATTCACATTTAGAACCTCAGCTGCAAGAGACTCTGCGGAGTGTGTGGGTGTTTCCAGGGTAACACAGCAGGATGAGCGTGGAATGGAGCTAAGGCCAAGCACCATATCTACCTAGTCCCCATCAAAGATTTAGAGTATCTGGTTTGAGTCCCAATTCTAGGATCACAGGGAGTTCAGAATTCTTCCTGTGATTTGTCCCTTTCTGCCGTGTGGAGAAAATGGAAAATATTGCACATGCTCTCTCCTCAATCTGGTTAGAGATAACAGCTCCAAGCAACCAAAAAAGGTAACAAAGACCCTCTTGGAGATATAAAAACTGCACAGAAATAAGATCTAGATGTTATCTTCATGGCCAAAAAAAGGGAAAAAAGGCTTTCAAAAGCACATGAACTTAGATAAATAAATTAGACAAAAGATAAAAAAGATTAAAAAAAATTAAAAGCTAGATCTCAGCAGAGGCAGCCTAGATAGAATTACAGACAGTCAAATGTTTATTGGTATATCAAGCTGAGTTGGAAATCTTTCACTTATAATCTGGGGAAATTTCCAATTCAAGCAGCATGATGTATGCTATCAAAAAAAAAAATAATAAAAATGTTTGCTTTGAACACTCCAGAGCAGACTTTGAAACACAGTCTGAAGCTGTGTCCTAATTTCTCTGGGAGCCAAGAGACAGGAGTGAAAATCCAGCCCCAGGGCGGGCTGAGGATAAGCAGGGGAGGAGGGAGAGGCCCGATTTCCTGGATGCCAAGGGCCAGAGCCACAGAATACCAGAGGCTGAGCTGGCTGCTGATCCGCAATTTAAAAAATGGGTATTTAAAATAAATTTTACCCTCAACAGACCTTTAGATATTGATTTTAGCAATTCTTATCTTGGGTTCACAAATAAGGACACGGTTGCCCAATGGGTGGGAACCCTGCCTGCCAGCTGGAATCACTGGGGAAGTTTCTCCAACAGGACCAGACCAGTTCACGAGACTGTCTCTGGGGGTGGAGCTTTGTGACTGTTCTCTTCTAGGTGATTCTATTGTGCAACCAGAATCTCTAGTCCAAAGTCTACACTATTACAACTACTAATTTCCCAGAAAGCTAAAGGTAGACAGGTGATGAGTACCCACCCACCTACACTCATACACCTGTCTTCCTACCCCAAAATGTGCAATCCTTACTGCCATAGGAATATCAAAGACTGTGAAATACTTTTAGACAACTGCAAAGGGTACAAATACCTAGTGTAGGAGCTAGCGACAGTCCATTGATACTTTCTGGTCATTACTTCAGAAATATTTAAATTTACAATAAATTTATAGGGCTTGTAAAACCCCCTGCACCCCAAGAAAGCACCCTTGTTCTTCAAAACTATAGAAATAGCATGATTTTACCTATGACAGTTTTCTCTGTCCCCCTAGCAAAACACTTTACCAAAAATTCAGATTATGTAAGAGTACTTCTGCCAGTTTCAAGATGAAAAGACTGTTTTCGTGATGTGAAAGGTTTCTGTGATTAAAAAAAGCAAAAAATCGGGCAGCAGTCCTCCTGCCCACCTATGCCTATGCAGGTGTGTCTCTGCCAACTTTCTCCCTTTGCAAAGCAGCAGAGGCATCTCTCCTTCCTGGGCTGCCCACCTGTGACCACACAGGCCTCTCTTTTGGCAAACCTGTCCCTTTGGGGGCAGTTCTTTCTGCCCACTTGTGTCTATGCAAGTGTCCTTTATTTTTTCTCCCTTTTTATAATAAACCTTTATAATAAAGACCTTTTGGATATTAAAAAAAAAAGTAAAAAAATAAAAAATCATCAACTTGTAAAACAAAATATATATATTTTTTTGCTTTTTACTTTTATGCAGTACATCTCAGAGCCTTTAGTATGCTCCTATGTAACCCCATAAGTAGACTGTGGTTATCTAATACTTCCCAAACTTATTTAGCCAGAGAATTTCTTATTGTTCAACTCTCAGTATTACTGTACCATAGAGTCACTTTGAGGGACACTATTTAGGATGCCATCTGCAGAGACAGTAGTAACTTAATAGTATTAGGTTAATGAAAGTAGATTTGCACATCCACACACAAAAAAGTAGAGATACATAACTCCTGAGAAATCAAACGGCTCCAAGCAGATCACCCAAGGAAAAGAGTTCTGTGGAAGAGGTGGGAGGCTGACCCCCAGGCCCTGGGCAGCACCTTGCAGATTCCAGCACTCACCTTTTGGGTGGTGAACAATGTCCCTTCTGTGGTGGTGACCTGCACTTCCTCACCAGAATAATCAATACTTTGCACCTGCTCGAGAAAAACAACTGTGAAAAAAACATGACGGAGGACAGACCTATGTGATCCAGGATCCTTTCCAAATCTATTATGTGAGCTGACATCTCCAAGGCTACAGGGAAGCATTTCCTGGCATTCGGAGATGTAAACAACAGTTATAGCTTATTTCAGGGAAATATCAGTCATTAAAATTTACAATACAATGGTGGAATTTGGAAGTTCTTTATAATAAAGTATATGTGTGTACATGTGTGTATATGTAAGTACATATTATATACTTCATTATAAAGTATATAATATGTATATATTATGTGTGCATATACATTTGTAAAATTGCCTCTAGATTAGAACAATGCAGGAAATAATTGTGGGGGAAAAGATTTAAAGGGGAAAATTTATTTATTTTTTGTGTAGAAGAACTGGGATGTAGGCCAGAGGTGTGGGGGGTGAGAGGATTCACCAGAGACAAAGCGGGGAACAGAACAGCAGACTGACTGAAATCCACTGCTGAAGGGAGCAGTAGGCGAGACAGGAGAGGTCTGCTGAGCCATGTGGGTAGCTCCCTGGTGGGGGATGGAACTCAGGCTGTAGTTGTGATAGCACTGAGACTTAACCCCTAAGTCACTAGGGGGACCCTGAAGGGAAAATTTTAAAGTGTAGCTGCATTGGGTCGGGGTGTCTGGGAGCAACTTGGACACTTTATTATTGATGACAATGCATCTCAGGCACTACTGTTTTGAATCAGCAGCAGTTATGTAACCTCAGTGACATGGGTCACGCTATGGCCATAGGCTCCATGTACCACAGAAGCGCATGGAGACCCTGGCTGAGGTCAAAGCAAGCTGGGGTCTCCTAAGTAATCCACATGCCCCAAACGTCTCATCCTCGCCAAAAGAAGGCTGAGCCAGCGCCTCCCACTGTCTCCGATACTTACCGGAGATTTGAGCCGTATGTCCAGTCCTTCGGCCAGTTTCTCAACAATCGCAGAGTACCCGGGGGTCAGGAGTGTGTGGTCACCAGCAAACTGGGCAAAGAATTCATTGTGGTCCCAGGAGCGAGCAGACACCTGGGGACATCAGGAGAGGTTGGATACACCAGAGGTGGTGGAAAGGCTTGAAGCTGCACCTGCGGGACAGTAAGGCACCCAAGGCAGGAAAAGCCACCCACAGGGAGGGCAGGGCAGCTGAGCAAGGGGTGCAGCATGAAGGAAGGAGAGGACAAACAGACTAGCCCAGGTGGACATGCTACTATGGAAGGCAATTCTTTTCTTTTTTTAAAGATTAATTTATTTATGCATATAAGAACTGGGGTGTAGGTCAGAGGTGTGAGGGGTGAGAGGATTCACCAGAGACAGAGTGGGGAGCAGAACAGGTGGATTGACTGAAATACACTGCTGAGGGGAGCAGTGGGCGAGACAGGAGAGGTCTGCTGGGCCATGTGGATCAGCTCCCTGGTTGGGGATCAAACAGGTGTCTTAAACCCCTGCATCACCAGGGAGGCCCAGGGAAGGCAATTCTGCACGGGAAGGCTTATCTTAAAATAAAAGCTGGGTATGACGTGGGCTTGGTCACGACTCCTTGGTCAATATTATATATATTAAAATTGTTTTATGTATCAACAACCCTGGGAAGGGAGAGTTCTGTAAAGACTAACACTGCGTTTGATCACCTCCCTGTAGATGGATGCCAACTATCTGTCTTCAACAAGAAAATTTTAAAAGGCTGGCATGCAGCATGATTTTGGAAAACAGGACTATTGCTAGTCACAGCCAAGAACTGAACAGGGAAGAGGAGGTTCCAAAGTGGACAATTAGTCATCAAGGAGCCTCTCTTCAAAATACAGCACATCTGAGATTCAAGGTCATAGTTGGTGAAATGAATCAGGCAAATTTAAATTTATTTCTCAGGGAAAACAGACCATAACTGCAAGGGCGCTTTGTTCTGGCAGTGTCTTCAAACCAGGATTCCACAGATGCGCCTCTAGGGTCTCCCTGGAGTGCTCGAGAAGGCGGGGAAGACAGGAACACGCACACCCTGGCCCAGCCCTGATGCAGCCCAAGAGCCCTCTGGTATTTGGTTTTACACACATCGCTTCCTCGCCAGCATTATTTAAAGGTGTTTCTTGCTTTAAATTTTTTTTTTTTCAAAAGCACTGTGCGGTCAGTACGCTCTGAATTTGTGGTTTTCAGGTTTTCAAGCAGCAAAACCACTGTTTCCTGTTTACCCCAAACACTTAAGAGTTCAACAGTGAGACAGAGGGTGAGCCCACGCTGAACGTCTTCAATAGGCTCTTGGAAACGACAACTTTAAATGAAATGATATCGAACGAAACCAGGTCTTCGAATAATGTCCTCTTGTTCAACCTTCAGCAGGATTTGTCTCCCTCATCAATGTCATAACGAAATGACCCCGAACGGAAGGACGTTATCCGAGCATCTGCCGTTTAAAATACACACACATACAGAAAAACAAGCATTTTCCAAGCCCATTCACACCTGATGGAGGTTGCTGCCACAGGCATATTCCAGGTTACTGAGGTGGAACTGAAGCACCTGTTCTTCCAGCTCACTGAACTGGATACCAGACTCCTTAATAAAAGCTTTGTAGATCTCCTCTATCTTTTCTGCAATGGGAATGGATGAAAGCAGAAAAACAGCTTTAGCTTTAGCGTTATTCCGTCATTCCTTACCCTTTGCTCTCAACCGCTTTCACCCCACAAAACCCCAAACTTCCAAAGTTCTGTCCCAAGTCAAGGGAAAAAGGCGCCATGCTAAGGTTGGTGTCTTGCAGAAAGATAGAGCTTCACTGGAAACAAAACTATGTGGGTTCTTTATCTTCAAAAAAAAAGTTTCATTTCTGCTTAGCTAAGCAACTGTCTCTTCTTTTGCTCAAGGTCAAGAAAGCGCCCCCCGCTTTCCGTGCATATAGAAACACGCACACACAAAGGATTCCAGTTCCCTCTATGGTCCTGCTGACATCACCTTAAAGTCAAGTTCTTGTAACCGCTCACCTCAACTACCAGACCTACCGCAGAGGGCCCCTGCTCTATCCTCAACCCAACAAGATGGTTCCCTGGTGGACCTTCATCTCAAAAGTCCCCTGTCCTGTTGCCTTTAATTACTGGTTCCCCATCATTGTGGAATCTATTCCAACCCGCAGTCAGCCAGCCTCAGCACTGCTTTCGTTTCCCAGACAGCGACCGATTTAGAGGCTCTGCTGTGATGCCTACCACACCCCTCCCTGGCAGGTCTCAGTGCTGCAAGGTGTGCTACCTCCACGCCCCTCACTGAGACGCCCCTGCTTACAGCCTAGCATCACTTGGCCACTGCAGCCATCAGGGTCGCCCTCTCAGAACCCCCTTTCAACTTGAACTATCAGACACAGCCCTGTGATACCACTGCAGGGACTATCTTAGAGCCCTTTCATGGAGGGTGAGGGAGGGAGGCACCTGTCTGACAAAGGCTAAGAATCTTAGCCCACATTACTTCCATATAACCCCCCAAGGATGACAACTACTGAGCACATTGCAGACTAGAAGCTTCTATAACATGCTGTGCATTTGCTTGACTCAAAACAGAACTGAGTACCATTTAACATTTTTTCCTTGACAACTCAAGGTGGTCATTAAAAGAGTCAGTTATTGCACTAGTTACATGGAGATGTCCAGGGGGCTCTGTGGGCCAGGCTTTTGCCCCCAGACTGCTGGGCTTTTCAGTCACTTTCAGTCCCTCCTGTGGCAGTATCATTCCTGCCTCTGCTATGTAGCTTTTATCTTCCTTTAAGTTTTGTCGTGGTTTGGAAGAAACACCGTGATGGTTAGAACAAGATCTAAAATGAAGTCTAAACACATCAAGAGACGGCTTAGTGTGGTTTCTGTAATAGTACATAATAATGTGATGTTTTTAAAAAGTGTACAAATTCATAATATTTTTCATAATAATGTGATTTTTAAGTATTATTTAAAGCTTTAAGCTATCAATAAATGCTTGAGAACAGAGGCTTGGTAGAATTAACTACAACTTCTTAGTACTTCTATTTGTTATTGTTTTGTTGTTGTTTTTTTTTTTTTTTAATTCAGCCAATAGTGAGATCCCAGGGAGCTGAGATACTGCTGGGCAGGCTGTAGCTGTGACCTTATATAGAGATGTGTGCACCATTATTAAAGCTTTCTAAAAATATATATTGATGAGATGAAACAACTGCTTACTCACTAGGTATTGCTGATCCTCCCTTAATAACTTTTTTAAAGTAAGGTCAAGACAAAGCAATGTTAACTTTTTTGTTGGGTGACCCTGATCGAGGTGTAAAGGAATCATCACCCAGCAACTTCCACACACGTGCAAGACACTAAGCAGGTTCTGAGATTGTGAAGGCACCTTCATAACTCAATTCCAGAAAATTCAGCTCACCACTTGGTCTGCACACTACCACACTGGATGAAAAGACCCCAGGGGGTGACCACCATAATTTTCTGAAAATGTCCTGTTATGTTTGTCAGTCGATTGTGGGGTGGGTCTCAGCACCACTGGGGTAGGCTGAGGGGAAGCTAAAGCAGGGAGACAGAAAGTGTACCCCAACAGTTTCAGTGCATACAAGGGTGAAGAACTGACAGTCCCTTTACAGAACCATATAGCTGAAGCAAAGTAATGCCTTGCAAATTGAGTTCAAATGTTCACACTTAAAAAACTCTGACATGCCTCCAAGAATTTCAGTGAATGTATTTGGGTCATAAAATTGTAGGTCAAATAAATATTAATATCAATGTATCAATATCAATGTAAATAAATATTAAAATTGCAGCTGGCCCCCCATGGAAGTCAGTCATTCTAGACATTCCACTTGTTGTAAGGGGTGGCGCCCATTTGAATATCAAAGTCAAAAGATTCTGGCATAAAAAATTCTTAAATTGTACTATATATTCTTTCATTAAACAAAATACACTGCAAAAACCTTATCCTACTGCCAAATAAAGAACTGAAATGAAATCCTGGCATACAGAAACTCTTACTAGAAAAGGTATTATGTGGTGACTGTTCACACATGTCTTATCACAGGTTCCTTGCAAGTGAGCTCCTCTGGGTGTTTGAAAATTAAACATTGAAGTCATTTTTTAAAATACCAGCTATTATGTAAAGATTTGTGTATGTGAGTGTGTGTTTGCACACAAGCCTATAAGGGTCCCTGAGCAAGCTCAGCATCTCTCTGTAGAAAATTCTGGAGAACTCGTAGCCCAAAAGGAACACTTATAAGGACTATCCCCCCTGCATACACCCAACCTCAGGGCTGGATGATGTCACTATTCATCAGCCTTAGGGTACAGTGAGACTCGGATGGAACCACCAGAACACCATTCTCCCCATACCTCCTAAAGGGACATCTTGCAGCTGAGTCTTATCCTTCCTCCACTCAGAGACAACATCCAAGAGAGCATTAAAATGAAAGTCCATGCGCTTGTCAATAGTGGGGTCAGTTATTCTTCCACCTTCCTGAATTAAGTCACATCTTTCTCCAAATTTATGCATGCTGATGCCAAGCTTCAAAATAATAAGAATAAGAAGGTGAACATTTTCCCTGGAAAAAATATTTACAGGTTCTCAGCTGAAGTTAGACAGAGCTCTCATGGAGAAAATGTATCTCTCAAAAATAAAGCTCAATAGGCTTGACGGTGAATGGCAGCAAAGTAAAGCAGTGAAAACACAGCATGAAACGTATGAGACCTTATTTGATGAGAATGTGAGGGTGGCAGCGATTGCTTCTTTCTAAGCCATGCACTCTAGCTTTGCAGCCAATACTGGTTAATGCTTCAGATGCTTTAGCTGTGCAACTGCCTCTCCTCGCCCTTGACCTTCGACCTCCTCCGTGGACTCGCAGGTAATGAGCACACAAACACGCAAACACTCACAGCAGAAGTGGACACTGAATTTACTGCTAATAAGTGTTTCAGAAAAAAAGACTTGGGCTAGAAGGTCTTCGAAGAAACTAGATAGGGTTACCCGATGGAAGACAGGATTGTCCAGCTAAATTTGACTCTCAGATAAACAATGAGTAATTTTTAAAATATACCTATGTCCCAAATAGTGCATGCAAAATATCACACGGAACATTTGGGACATACTTCCACAAAAAAAAAAAAAAAAAAAACACCAACTTTTATTTATCTGCAAATTAAATTTAACTGGGCATCTTGTACTTTATTCGCTAAATCTGGCCACCCTAAAATTATGAGCTCATCAAGTGGCCTAGAAATAACACATAACTTCGCTAATGATCTTACGAAAACAAAAACATCCTTTAAGTCATTTAGCGCCACCTTCTCCGAAAGGGAAAAATGAAATCTTTGTATTTACTTTTTAGAAGGAATGAGGGAGCAGGAAACCATTTAGGGAGATGATATAGTATCTGGTCGCTTATCAATACTATACACAAACAGAGACTTTTCTCTTTATCTACAATACAAATCTTAAAGAAACCCACTTGTTCACACATGAGCGCTACTGGGTTGTTGACACAGCCATTGACAATCTGCGCTCCTCTGCCCACAGTGACTCCTTTGAAGGATTTATCATCCCAGACTCGGCCTCCAATTCTGTCTTTGGCTTCTAGGATAGTCACCTAAAAAGGACAATGAGGGAATGCTGAACTGGATCAAATTGTCTTACCGTCAGCAGTATTACACCTATAGGATGACACAGATAAATAGGCTTCATATTTAATTAACATGTCATGTTACTAGAAAAACAACTTGACAAAGCAGGCAGTGTGAACAGGATGTGGAAACAGATGTTAAAAACAATCAATGTAGGGCCTCCCTGCTGGCCTAGGGGTTAATTCTCAGCACTATCACTGCTACTGCCTGGCCTGAGTTTGATCCCCAGGCAAGGAGGTGACCCACATGGCACAGCAGACCTCTCCTGACTCACCGGCTGCTCCCCTCAGCAGTGTATTTCAGTAGATCTGCCTGTTCTGCTCCCTACTCTGTCTCTGCGGAATCCTCTCACCCTCTGTACCTCTGGCCTGCACCCCAGTTATTCCACACAAATACAAAAGTAAGTAAGTGAGTAAATAAATAATCAATCCATGTAGGCCCAGTACGGAGTAACTGAGCTTCTAGCTGGAGAAATCCCTCAAACTGTTTCCTCTGAAATCCCTAATAAGGGTTGATGAACTAACACATAAAATGTCCGTTGAAAGCTTTCACTAAATAGTACCCTATAAATTAAAAATGCACTACTAAAAACTAGGGTAAGGAGGTGAGTTTGTCCATGAAATATCTTTGTATGTCACAAAATTCCATTAGCACTGCAAATAGGTCTTCACTTTCCTAAGATATAACTGTCAGTTTTTAAAAATCCCTAAGATGTAGTATATCATTCCCGAAGATTAATTCCCTAAAATATAACTGTTTTCTTAAATTCCTAAGATTTATTATTTCCTGAGATAATTATTTTTTTAAATTCCTAAGGTAATACATTATTCCCTAAGCGATAACTATTATTTTTAAATCCCAAAGGTAATATAATATTCCTAAGATAACTATTATTTTTAACCTCTAAAATATTATATTATTCTGTAAGATATAACTATTTTTTTAAATACCCAAGATATTATATAATTCCCTAAGATATAACTTTTTTTTTAAATCCCTAAGATATTATATTATTCCCTAAGGTATAACTATTATTTTTTCTTAAATCCTATGCCAGCCTGTCTAAAACAGACCTCATGGGCTTGGTCTGACAAGCTGGTCTTCCACTGGACTCTTATTTATTTATTTTTAAAAAAGATTTATTTATTTATGCATACAAGAAGTGGGGTGTAGCCAGAGGTGTGGGGGGTGAGAGGATTCACCACAGACAGAGTGGGGAGCAGAACAGGTAGATCTACTGAAATACACTGCTGAGGGGAACAGTGGGCGAGACAGGAGAGGTCTGTTGTGCCATGTGGGTAGCTCCCTGGCCAGCCGGGACTCGAACTCGTGCTGCAATGGCTGCTGATAGCCTCACAGTGCTGTGACTTATTAACCCCTTTCGCCACCAGGGAGGCACTTCCATTAGACTCTTTTACCAAGTCCCTCGTGCTGGCAGAAGAAGAGCTGCTGTCACTAGCCAGGCTGGGGACCTGGGGTCTCTGCACTGCCCTGGGCAACATTAACTGGTTACAGGAGCCCTGTTCTGTGCACAGCTGGTCATTTCCTCTCTGGAGCGCTGAAAGCTCTCCTTCCCACTGCTCAACAGGTTCTCTCAGGTACTCAGAAAAATCTATGTCACGACCACCAGAGGAGTGAGGGTTCTGGGGGGGTCTCCCTTGTCACTCAGAAAGAATAAGGGAAGAACAATAAGGGGCCTGTGGATATTTTCCTTCCGTAGACCTATATTCTTCAGAATCTCCAACCAGGAAGGCTACTTGTGGTTATATCCTCCCATTTTCTTTCTCTGCCTTCACATGAACAGAACCGTCCATTTCTAGATTGTTTTTAGTGTAAGAGGAAGGGTACCATTCCCCCTAGGCTCTGGATATTAATCATCTCCTCTTAAAATGATCTGTTGGTTTGCCAAGTAAAAAACAAGACACCTTAACCCTAATTTCTAATACAGAAATAACTAAATGATTGATTGAAATACCCCATAGCTTAATGTTACGAAGAAGGTTAAATATTTATTTATTTATTTATACAAGCACTGGGTACAGTCAGAAGCATGGGAGGGTGAGAGAACTCGCCAGAGCCAGAGCGGGGAGCAGAGCAGGCAGAAGGACCGAAGTACACTGCTGAGGGGAGCAGCGGGCGGCAGGAGAGGTCTGCGCGCCATGCGGGACCCTCCTCTGGTGGCTGGGGAGCAGCCGGGGATCGAACCGGCGCCGCAGAGGCTGCGGACAGCCTCGCAACCCAGCGCTCAACCGCTGCGCCACAGGGGAGGCCCACGAAGAAGGTATTTCACAATATAAACAAACTTCCTGGATCCAACTCAGAGTCTTCCATTTGGTCAGCAATATAATGTAATCCAAGACTTAGGTCTTCCATGCAATCCAGATAAAAACCTCTCAAATACCAACGTTTCTCATCTCTGAACTCTTCCAGCAGAGAAAAGATCATGAATAAGAGTTGTCATTTCTTTTAGCCAGATAGAAAATAGTGAAAAGACTAACTCAAGTCTATCAAATTGATTTACATGTTTGGTTTAACTGAAAATCAATTCTCTACAAAATAAGTTTTTCAAGTGGAGAAATATTTCAGACCTAGGAAATCACAAACCACCTAGTGGATGATTAGTATGAGTCTAACATAAGTGAGATACTGAATCGCAACATTTTGGGGGGATCACAGTATCTAATCAGCTAATTTTGAACAAGGGGAATAAGGCAACATACTAGATAAGGAAAAAAAATGCTTCCTTGGAGAAGCAGGCTATCTGAAACAGGTAGTTTACCTAATAGTCATCTAATAATGTCTCAACCAATGATTAGCTAATTTGAGCTTGTTTCCAAAAGCAAAGCTATTTGTTTTCCAGAGTAAGATTCCAAGCAAGTCTTTGATATGAAAATTTGAAATAGGATTTCAAAACATGAGAATTTAACTGGGTATTTCAGAAATTTTTGTGCGACAAATATGGTGGATTTCCAAGCTGCGATTTATTGTCTCAAACAATTGCAGCTTCAAGGGCTCTTGCCCCTTCTGTTGTGCCAGTGACAACCTGTCAAGAATTTCTGCTTGAATACCAAGAATCTGCTCTGACTTCTCACTCAAATTAGAAACTCTCTCCAAAGCTATGGGAATATTCCATTTTCCACTACTTTCTTTAACTAAGCCAATTTCGAATTTTGTGTCTTTTCTAGGATTGACTACCAAGACATAGAGACATAATTTATTTAGCATTCTTCACTAAAATCAGGATTCTTTAAGTCTTATAATATTTGGAACAATGGAGCAGTTCACCATCTGTTTCCGTGTCCATGTCCCAAAAATCTTACCTTAATTCCAAAGTTATGCAGTTGTCTAGCAGCTGCTAATCCTGCTGGACCAGCCCCAATAATGATGACCGATTTCTAAACAAACAAACAAACAAAAAATCTAATTAGAGCCATGAAATCAATGTTCTCTTTCAGTTGTTCTGGAAGCTTCTAACTTCCCATAATGCTAACTCATCAACGTTTGCTTAATGTCCATAGAAAGTTATTCTCCTACAGAATGGGAACGTACCTAGATTAAGTAAACTCTCAATAGTTGGGATAACAGTATTTGAGTCTTTTCCCCAGAGAAACACATACTCTGCAAAAAGTCTTGCTTTATAATTTCCATGGTGATAATGTGGCTCTCACTAGTGTTATTAATGTGATGGACTAGCATTTATCACAACCATGGGCAGTGGTCTCGCCGGAGCTGCAGGCACCTACATTGTGATAATCTTTAGGAAGAAGGCGCTGGTCGGCACCCACGTTGAGAACCCCTGTGTTGATGAGACCTTTTCTCGTCATAAAATAAAGTATCCTCTCCACCTCCTGCACACACCGGATGCGCACGAGACCCCGGACAATGATGTGAGGAATACATTTCTGAGGCGTGAGGGCTTCCTGTGGTTGGAAAGAAAACCACACTGTTAAAACAAACAAACCAAACAATTCCTTTCCTGGAAAAGCTAAACAGAATCACCAGATGAGCGAGCGATTCCATTCCTAGGGACACACCCAAAAGAACTGGAAACGTGTCCAAACAAAACATTCTCAGCAGCTCTCCTCCAATAGCCAAGTAGTGGAAACTGTCCACGTGTCCATCCGTGGGCAAACAGACACGCCAATCGTGGATACAGGGAACATGATTCGCCCATAAAAAGAGGGGAAGTCCTGATCCATGCCACAACATGGACAACCTTGACAAGCAGAGTGAAGAAGCTGGTCACAAGCGTCCACACGTTGTATAATCCCACTTCCATGAAATGCCAGTAACAGATGAGTCAACAGAGAAAGCCAATTAGAAGTTTCGAGAACATTCGGTGAGGAAAGGAAAAGGGAGTCACTGCTTACTGGGTGTGGGGTTTCCTTTTGGGGTAATGAAGATGTTCTGGAACTAGATAGCTGGATGGTTATACGACGTTGCATATATATTTAATGCCTCTGACTTGCACATTCCCAATGGTTAAAATGATAAAAATTTACTCAGTTGAAGTGAATATTTTACTACCAAAAAAAAAACCTCTCAGGGTAATTCCAATCTATCATTTATCACTAACATATAAAAGGGAAGTTTGCCTGGTGAAGGAAAAAAAAGAAGAAAGCGTCAACAGGAGAATACACCACTTTGTATTTTATCATGTATGTTTCTCCTGGTCCACACTGACTGCTATGTGGGGCAAATCATTGCCTGGGCCCAGTGCTGTGAAGTCAGAACAGGTAGGGGAGGGGTCCCCACTCTAGGCCCCTCATCTACTTGTCATCAACCCCCAGTTCCACAAGATCCTGATCAAACACAGGACGATGAAGATCAACTCGAGGTATTCAACAAACAACACATACATTGTGGACTTGGATTGCTGCAGGTCAAAAATTTGTATTGGTGAAGTTTAAGAAAAACCATTTCATAGATCTAGAATAAGATCCAGCCATTTCACTCCTACCCAAAGAATGCAAAAACACTAAACTGAAGGTACATACACACACACACACACACACACATATTCTGTAAACAGTGCTGCAATGAACAAAGTTTATGGACATCTACATATATTGAAGGGCTACACACAATGGCCAAGTTATGGAAACAACCTAAGTGCTCAAAGACAGATGAATGGATGAAGATGTGGTCTATACAGAATGCAATACTACTTAGCTGGAAAAAGAGATGACCTCTCGCCATTTCTGATTACATGGGTAGAACTGGAAAGGATAATGGAAGTAAAATAAATCAGAAGGAGAAAGACAAAATACTGGATGTTGTCACTTGCATGTGCAATATATAAAAATAAACCAAACATTAGACAAAACTAAACCAATAGCAAACCCTAGAAGTCTGACTGTAGAATTGAGGCTACCAGAGCAGGATGGGGAGCACGGAGAGCCAAGTGGGGAGGGGACATAATGGGTTATGGTGGAGAATTGTGGGCGCCTTGGTGGTGGGTGTGGTGTGGTGACTAAACCTCTACATCACAGTGTTGCAAACCAATGTTACCTCAATTAGAAGGAAATCTTTCAAAGTCTTTGACTCTTTGAAAGCAAATATTTTTGTGTTTTCTACTAGAATATTATAAATGTTATGTATATATATGTATATATATTATATGTATTATTTTCTTACTAAAATTAAAATAGGTCCAGGCTGACAAATTGGAGATTTTAAAAATAAGATTCTTGGCCAGAATTTTCAAAATCCAATAAAAAGAATTGTGAGAAAAATCCCTCTGAGGCTGATTCAGTAAGGAGTATCTTTACAGCTTATTGGAAATTCTGACCACACTTTTGCTGAGCTCAGCAAATGCTTACTGAGCATCAACCCTCAGGTCTTTTAGGGAAGACTTAAACACGTATTCTACCTTACCCAACCTAATCACCTGGGTATAATTCATATAAACCGCATTAATAGTTACAATTTGTTCAAGTCATCTCATCCTGGTATTTCCGGTGAAATACCAAGATGAAACTAAAATTCCTTTTTCTTTCCTTCCTTCCTTCCCTTTTATTTATTTTTTAAAGAATATATTGAATAAAGATTATTTTGGCACACTTATAAAATATTCTGCACTTGACAGTCATTGAAATAATTGAAGACATTGAAAAATCAGAAAAATATTAAGATCAGGTGGCCTCTGTTTAAATAGAAGCTCATGTTCCCATCTTTACCCCCAATTTATCTTTATTCCTTTCAAAGTGGGTACTGTGCAAGGTCCTTAACATTTATTTGTTCCAACAGAGAATAAAGTCTTGTTTTTAGTTGTGTAGTGCAGAATAGGAATCCCTTTCCTCAAGGGGTTTACGGTCCATTCTTTAGTACTTTTAGTTTTGCTCCTGGCATTGCCATTAGAACTCTTGAAACCAAACTTTCTACCTTACACTCAGCAGAGAGCCAAGAATTCTGATCATATACGGTCGATAGTGGAAGTGCTCAGCAAGGAGTATCTGGACATTTTGGTTGTCACAATGGGAGGTGCTACTGGCAACCAGGGGGTGGAAGCCAGGGATGCCACAAAACATGCTAACATACACAACACAGTGCCCACCTTAAGAATAAACCCCCCAAATTTCAGTGGTGCTGAGGTGGAGAACCCTGGTCTGAAGATTCCATCCACAGTAAAAAGCTCCTCTTTCAGACAAGCCTCTGTCCATGACTGGTCCTAACACACCGTCATTGACTTCATGTCCACTGGTGTTCTTGTTCTTGAACCAACTGAAACAGGGGTGTGGGCAGGGCTGCTCATGCCTACAAGCAACCCAGAAGGGTGTCCAAGAACTGAACTCTATTCTGACACCACTGACCCAGACAGAGCACCAGAGTCTCTTGGTCAAGGGCTCAGTCCCTGGAGTCCACCTTCTACCTCAAGTCCAGGCTGCCTGCACCCAGGCTTCTGACCAACTGGCTACAGCTGGGAGGTTCTGACCCTCTTCTCAGACACCCATGCTGTCCTCACCCCAGATAATCTGTGTCATAAATCAGAGATTCCCAAGACACCCTCCTCAAGTTCAATTAATTTGCTAGGACAGCACATGATAGCACGTTTACTCACAAGACCTCCGATTTATTACAAAGGATACGAAAGCTATGAATTAACCACCAATTAGAAAAGACACATAGAGCAAGGCATGGAGGAAAGGTGCGGCACAGTTATGCCCTGTCCAGACTTGAGATCCTCTCCAAATTTCCATATTCACCAACCCCCCAAACCTCTGCAGCCCCCTCCTCTTGGGTGTTTACAGAGGTTACATTTCTTTCTTTTTTTTTTATAATTATTTTTTAAATTTATTTTTTATTTATACAAGCACTGGGTACAGTCAGAAGCGCGGGAGAGTGAGAAAATTCACCAGAGCCAGAGCGGGGAGCAGAACAGGCAGACTGACGAAATACACTGCTGAGGGAGCAGCAGGCGGCAGGAGAGGTCTGCGCACCATATGGGACCCTTGCCCGGCAGCTGGGATCGAACAGGCGCTGCAGAGGCTGTGGGCAGCTTTGCAACCCAGTGCTCAACCGCTGCACCACCTGGGAAGGCCCTACAGAGGTTACATTTCATAGGTATGATGGATTAAGTCATCAGCAGCTGGCAACTAAGTCAGCCTCCAGCCCCTGGCTCCTCCCTGAAAGTCAAAGGGGCGGGATGAAAAGTTATATCCTCTATGCAAGCTGGTTTCCAAGGCAACCTGCTCTCATCCACAAAGGTATTTCCAAAAGAGACTTTCAGTAACACAGCAATGAAAGACAACTTTAACACTTTCTATACTTAGAGGTTCCCAGGCTTGGGAGCTGTGAGCCAGACTGTGGATGCAGATCAAATGGATGAGAAATACTTATGTTGGCCATGCAGATGGTCCCCGTAACAAGATGACCAAGTATATGATTTCCGATAAACCCCAAGATCACACTTACTTTGCAGTTCGTATGCCACAAGGCCAGGATGAGGTTCCTCAAAGCTAGGTACATGGTGGGGTCCCGTGAATACTCGGGGAACTCATAGAGCTCATCCAGCTCCATCACGTCTGGCCTCACACACAGGGCTTTGCCACACTCATTGGGCTGGTAGAAAGGCTGGAAGTAGCGGTTCATGCCTGGAACTGACAAAGAGACATGAACAGGGAATGCTACCAGCTGGAACTTTCAAACCCAAGAGAAGTCAAGAAAAGAACAAGCCAAGAGGGAGTGTAAACAAACTCCACAGTTGATCCTACATAAATCCTTCTGCATCCTCCAACCAGTATGACAAAATGTGCATGAATCAAACCAATACATCCCCCATTCTTTCCTCACAAATGTAATTTTTCTGGTACGGAGTATCTTTTCAACTTTCATTGTGGTTTAAAAAAAACACACATACCCTGACATTTACAGTCTTAACCATGTTTAAGTGGATGGTTCAGTTGGTTCTGTATATTCACACTGTTCTGTAACAGATTTGCGACTTGTACATATTCCAGACTTTCTCCCTCTTCCAAGACTGCAACTCTACACTCACTGAACCCCAAATCCACATGGAAATGTATTTTAAAAGCAATTTTTTTAAAGATTTATTTATTTATGCATACAAGAAGCGGGGTACAGGCCAGAGGTTTGGTGGGTGAGAGGATTCACCAGAGACAGAGTGGGGAACAGAAATACACTGCTGAGAGGAGCAACGGGCACGACAGGAAAGGTCTGCTGCACCATGTAGGTAGCTTCCTCGCTGGCCGGGGATAGAACTCATGCTGCAGAGGCTACGGATTGCTTCATAGTGCAGTGCTTAACCCTTTGAGCCACCAGGGAGGCCCCCTTAAATGAAATTTTTTTTTTTAAGATTTATTTATTTATGTATACAAGAGCTGGGGTACAGGCCAGAGATGCGGGGGGGGGGTGTGTGAGAGGACTCACCAGAGACAGAGTGGGGAACAGAGCAGGCAGACTGATGAAATACACTGCTGAGGGGAGCAGTGGGTGAGACAGGAGAGGTCTGCTGCACCATGTGGGTAGCTCCCTGGCCAGGGATCAAACTCATGCTGCAGTGGCTGTGGAGAGCTTCGTAGGTTGCATCTTAACCCCTTGCGCCACCAGGGAGGCCCAAAAGAAATTTTTATTGGAAATTTTCTTGCTATAAAATGAATAGGTTCACCCCTGGTAATCCTTGAGTAGTGGGGAAACGTGTAGAGACACGGTCCAGCCTTAGTTCTGTTTTTATGAATAGAGGCTATTAATATAATAGACATTTGTTTTTATAAGGCCAGAAAAATGTTATAAAAATGCTTTTTTCTAACTTGCTTTTTAATATTTCCAAGAATAAAAACAATAATATTCAGTGTCCCATGTCATGAAATAGGGTTTCAGTGAACTCATAATAATTTATTACTTATTTAGCCATTCCCCTATAGCTGGGCATTTAAATTTCATCAAATCACTTCACTAATGCAAATAATGATACATAAATTTCTTTGCACATTATTCTTTATACTTACTTTTGATAATTTACTTTGGTCATTTATTTAGGATAAATTTCTAAGGTCAAAGGGTTATCTCTGTTAAAGTTTTGATTCACCAAATTGTCCTTCATAAATATGCATGCCTGCTACTAGTACTCAAGTGCCTATTTTATTCCACTTTCAACAACACTAGGATTTATCACCTCAGTATTGATTTCTACAACATCTATATTTTTAGTGGACGCAGTGTTATTAATTAAAAAACTTAACGGGGCCATAATATCAAAATCTGTACCATCAAAAGTAAATTTTGTGGACACTGGTGGCACTGGGATTAAAGACACAACGCTATCAAGGCATTGCCAGCCACTGTAGCATGAGTTCGATTCCTCCCTGGCTGTCCACATATGGCACAGCAGACCTCTCCTGTCTCGCCCGCTGCTCCCCTCAGCAGTGCATTTCAGTTGATCTGTCTGTTCTGCTCCCCACTCTCTCTGGTGAATCCTCTCACTCCCCACACCTATGGCTTACATCCCAGTTCTTACATGCATAAATAAATCTTTTTTTTTAAAAAGTAAATTTTGTGAGTGTGCAGGAAGGAGAAAATCTAGAATTCTTGCTTCTACACCAAAAATTATGATGTCGAATTTTTAGGATTCCTTTAAAACAAAAAGACAACAGCGTGCCTGTTGGGACTTGAAGTTTAATTTTGCTTTTCAAGGGTAGCCATTTTCCTGAGATGATCAGTGGCATAATCAGAAGCAGAAAGACTCAGGGAGGAAAACATAGGACTGTATAAAGAGTCAAAATTTACAGCAGCATCATATGATGTAGCCCTTTCAAATAAGCACCCACAGGGGCCTCCCTGGTGGCGCAAGGGGTTAAGACGCAGTACTGTGAAGCTACCTGTAGCCAGTACAACACGAGTTGAATCCCCTGGCAGGATAGAAACCCCCTGCAACAGTTGAAAATTGCATGTAATTGTTGACTCCCCCCAAATTCAACTACAATCGCCTCTTGTTGACCAGAAACCTTATAAATAACATAAATGGTCAATTAACATACTTTGTATGTTCTATGTATTAAGTACCGTATTATTACAGTTAAGTGTGCCACAGAAAAGAAAATCATAGGGAAAAGAAAATTTACTGCACTGTGTTTATCGAGACCACAAGTTTAGGAGAAAATCCACATCTACATGGACCCGTGCAGTTCAAACCTGTCTTGTTTAAGGTCAATGGTAAAACCAAATCCATGAAATAATGAGGTGCTCTATATCATGCTGCACATATTGAAAAAATATGCCGCCCCCCCAGACTCAATGCATTTCCACAGTGGCGGGGAGAGGGAAGCGGGTCATTGGGGATCGCTCTTACCCAACACGGAGGGGACTGCCTTGGAGTGGTCCAGCTTCCCGGGGCTGGTGGTGCTGGCGGCGCGGTGCGTGCTAGTGCAGGAGGGGCTCATACCAACGCAGTCGGGATAGTAGGCACACAGCAGGGGTGCTGCCACGCTGTCTTTCAGCAAAGGAGGTAGGATGAGCATGGAGTGCCACCAGTGGTTGGAAACTTCTGACACTCTCTGAAACGGGACAGAGCAAGACCACAAGTGTAGTTGCAGATGCTGCTGATCCCTTCACGTCATTCATCCTTGGCGCTTCTGCTCTGCCTTCTTGCACCCTGTAAACCTTTATCAGGGTGCTGCACGCTCAGAACAAAAGCAGCTGGTGATACCTGGAGGGGTATCTGGTGGGCTTCTTATGCAGACAGAAGGCCCCCCTCCTAAATCCCAGGCCACCAGCTAAGTCTTATGCAGCAGCCAATGACTATATTGCAAGCTTCTGTTTAAGTCTGACGTGAGAAACTTCATTCTGCCCAGTAATCTTTTCCCATCCACTCCCACATACATACTTTTTTTTAAAACCTAGGATCTAAAGCATAAAGCACAAACCCTAAGCATAAAGCATAATTCCCCCTAAGTAGCAGTCAAGTGTTCATGCTTTCTGCCAGTGGTTACCTAAAAAACTTCCAGAGGAAAAATGACAACGATCAAAATAAGATGCTAAATGTGGTAACTGAACAAAAACACTGTTTTCAATCTTAAAATATATGATCAGGGCCTCCCCGGTGGCACAATGGGTTGAACACAGTGCTGTGAAGCTGTCTGCAGCCTCTGCAGTGCGGGTTCGATCCTGGCCGGCTGAGGAGATACCCACAAGGCATGGCATACCTCTCCTGTCTCGGCCGCTGCTCCCCTCTGCAGTGTATTTCAGTCAGTCTGCCTGTTCTGTTCCCCACTCTGTCTCTGGTGAATCCTCTCACCCTCCCACACAACTAGCCTGTACCCCGGTTCTTGTATGCATGAATAAATAAATCTTTAAAAAAAAATAAAATATGTGACCATATTCCAGAGGTCATTTAGCACAGGGACTCACTGGATCAGTCTCCCCGGGATGACTATCACAATAAAAATAAAATTGACTTGGCTTCTAAAGCAACACTGATCAAATGCTTTGTTAGACAGCCTTTCGAAACATAATCCTGAACATACACTCCAAGAATTCTCGGAATCTGATAGAGCAGAACCTTGAGACCTGGTGTTACTTCTCCAGGCTCTATGCAAATGCCACTTGCCATCAGCAGAGGTTTGTGAACTCCAGATCTACAGGGCAAATCCAATTTGGAACTGCATTTTTTTTTTTTTTTAGTTTCTTTTTTTTTAAGATTTATATATTTTATTTTACTTATACAAGTACCGGGGTACAGACCAGATGCGCAGGAGGGTGAGAGGAATCACCAGAGACAAAGTGGAAAGCAGAACAGGCAGACTGATGAAATACACTGCTGAGGGGCGCAGCGGGCGAGACAGGAGAGGTCTGCCATGCCATGTGGGACCCCTCGCCGGCCGGCCGGGATCGAACCAGCATTTCAGAGGCTGCAGACAGCTTCACAGTGCTGCACTCAACTGCTGCGCTGCCAGGGCAGGCCCTGGAGCTGTATTTGATCCAACTCTGGAGCCTGCATTTTTCATCTTACTACAAGCCCCAGCACCCCTTATAGGGTACTCCCAGCTGCTATACACATTCATGTCTTTGCTGGCCCCTGGGCAGTCAGCAAATCTTTGTTCTCAAGACTTTTTGGGGGTTTGGCTCCCTTGCCCAGCCTGAGCTGTACCAAAAAGGAACATCTCAGTCCCTTCCTGGGCACCCCCAGACTGCCCCCTAGGACTCCCTAATTCAGCCAACAAGGAAAGAAAAAATTGAGTGCCCAGATGCTGACCCAAATGGGTCATATAGAGGTCAGATCTAGGTGTTTTAAAAAGCTTGAACCCCAGCTCTTCCCATTCATTCTCTTCAACCTCTTGGGTCACACAGTGGTACTGTAAGTTGAGTCAGGATCCAAGACAGCCCGGCCCTCCACTCCTGCTGTATCTGCCACTGGCATGAAGATGAGGAGCTTGAAGGATGGCTAGTGAACTAGCACTTCTCTGGTACATGAGCACTCTCACTCTTTCTGGCTATCACCCTCACTTACCTGGCTATCATTCTGTCCATATGCCCCCCAAATCCCACTCTCCCCTTTGACTTATCACTGAAGAAATCATACCTGATCCAGTCAATCTGTCGCCTTATGTAATGAAATACCCACTCCACTAGGTTCTGTGGCATCTCCCCAAATGTGACCTCATTTGGAAGAATGAGGTATTGTCTTTGCAGATGTTAATTTGTTTTCTTGTTTTTGTTTCACATTTTAAAAGGAAGAGTTTGTTAGGATGAGAAAGAAAAAGAGAGACACCTGTATAGTCACAGGACAGGGGAGCTGGGGAGCTGCCTGCAGATATAATTTGCTAAGACGAGGTCACACCGGAGTAGAGAATGCCCTCAATTCACTATTATTGGGGTCCTTTTAAGAAGAGTGGTAGAAGGGCCTCCCTGGTAGCACAAGGGGTTAAGCGTCAGCACTATGAAGCAATCCCCCCAAAAAATAAAGATCATTTTTTTAAACAGCTATTGCAGTACGAGTTCGATCCCCTGCCAGGGAGGTGGCCCACATGGCGCAGCAGACCTCTCCTGTTGTGTACGCTGCTCCCCTCAGCAGTGTGCTTCAGTACATCTTCCTGTTCTGCTCCACACTCTGGCTCTGGTGAATCTTCTCACCGCCCACACCTCTGGCCTACACTCCTGCTCTTGTATGCATAAATAAATCTTAAAAAAAAAAAAAGAGTGGTAGAGGGCCTCCCTGGTGGCACAAGGGGTTAAGCACAGCACTATGAAGCTATCCACAGCCTCTAAAGCATGAGTTAGATCCCCAGCCGCCAAGGAGCTACCTACATGGTGCAGCAGACCTCTCCTGTCTCGCCCGCTGTTCCCCTCAGCAGTGTATATCAGTAGATCTGCCTGTTCTGCTCCCCACTCTGTCTCTAGGATCAAACTGCAGATAGTTTCATAGGTTGTGTCTTAACCCCTTGCACCACCAGGGAGGACCCTCTGAGGCTTTCTTAACTGAATGTAAAAGGCAGCACCTGGCAGATGAACACTCAGGGACTCTTCATGGTCTGAATAATAGGGGACTGATTCATGAGGTATTGTAACTATATTCATAATTATTGTTTCTTTTCTATCCTAGATTCAAAAATTATTTGGGCCACTGCTTTACTATGGAAATATTTGAGGGGACAAATGATATTTTTAAATATGCATACATGTAAGCAAGTGTGGGTGTGTGCATCTCACACCTCCCTTTATATAACAGAATTTAAAGTAGATTTGTTAGTTGTCAATTCTCCATTTGCCTAAAAATCAACCCCAGGGCCTCCCCGGTGGCGCAGCGGTTGAGCGCTGGGTTGCGAAGCTGCTCGCGGCCTCTGCGGCGCAGGTTCGATCCCCGGCTGCTCCCCGGCCACCGGAGGAGGGTCCCACATGGCGCGCAGACCTCTCCTGCCGCCCGCTGCTCCCCTCAGCAGTGTCCTTCTGTCCTTCTGCCTGCTCTGCTCCCCGCTCTGGCTCTGGTGAATTCTCTCACCTTCCCGCGCTTCTGACTGTACCCAGTGCATGTGTAAACAAAACAAACGAACAAACAAACAAATAAATAAATAAAAAAACATGCCTCTATTTAAAAAAAAAAAAAATCAACCCCAGCGCTTGAGTTTCAGACATCTAGATAAATTGCAAATGAAAAATCTTGAGTCATGGAAATTGAGAATGACTCCAAATCTTAGAATTTTAGAGATGCAGCAATTGAGAATGAAAATAAAGATCATTTTTTTAAACAGCCATTGGTTAGCTGCCACAAGGAGTTTGCCAGCTCAGGTTGTGAAGTTTCATAAAGACAAATCAAACAAGATGATTTGTCTGGTGGAGATCTGCTGCCCTGGGGTATGTGGGCCAGGACTGGCTGCTGCAGTGACAACAAGATCAGAACACCCAAGAATCTGGCCCAAGACCATCAACATAGGGGCCTCTTGTTCTTGTCTTGGAAAGACTGAGTGGAGACAGGGTCACAAAATCATCTATGAGAAACAAGTATAATGAGTCCGACCCTTCTAGAGAGGATAATAGCAGTTTCTTCCTTTTTATTTCCTTTTAATGTAAAGCAACATAACTGTACCATTTTTGTCATGTTATCATTTTAAAGTCTTCAACCAGCAACCAAATAAAAAGAGAAAATCATGAAATGGTTACATTTACTTATAGTATTTATCATTTGAAGGCACTAAGCGTCTAGCCTAGAACATGCAGAAATACTCACCAGGTCCTCGGGTAGGGAACAGTGATCTGAGGTCTCAGGCTGTGACAGAAAATCAGGTGTTAATTAGGTTTATGCATCAAATATGGCCTTAGGTGTCAATTTACCTTCATTAAGATACCCCTTTCACCTATTAGACTGGCAAAGGAAAAAAGTGTGATAAAACACTGAGGGTGTGGGGAAGACACATTAGGGTGCCCCAGGTGAAAAATCTAAAGGAATATAATGATTCTGGAGAGCAACTGAACAAAATGTGAAAAATTTAAATGCACAGTAACTTGGCACCGCCTTGTATAACTGAAGACGTACATAGCATGTCCCTGCACTTCTAAGTTTGCTATATATTCCAGAGATGCTTGCACATGTGCATCAACAGAAGCATTAACATATATTCCAAGGAGCATTGCTTAAAATAAAAAAGGTTAAGAACAACCAAGAAGTCCAAGTAGGATGGAGAAATAAACCACATTACAATCCACGGCTCGTAACACAGCAAGGAGAATAAACAAACTCCCAGTACCCACTACAACATGAATGCACTCACAGACATAATGGGGGATTAAAGCAGCCAGACCCAAAAGAATACATACAGTTGATTCCACTTAGGTCAAGTTCAATTGCTTGCTTTTGCTCATCTACAGTAGAGGTGCTGATGGAAAGGGATAGAAGGAGGCTTCTGAAGGGCTGGTAAGAGTTCGATTTCTTTAATGGGAGCTGACCTAAATGGGGTCTTGGTGAAAATTCATCAACCTATGCATTTTGACTTGTGTGTGCACTTTCTGTTTGTATATTTCAATTAAAAACTTACCTAAATAGGGCCTCCCTGGTGGCGCAAGGGTTAGGCAGAGCACTATGAAGCTATTGCAACCTCTGCAGCATGACTTTGATCCCCCTCTGGCCAGGGAGCTACCCACATGGTGCAGCAGACCTCTCCTGTCTCGCCCGCTGCTCCCCTCAGCAGTGTATTTCAGTCAGTCTGCCTGTTCTGCTCCCCACTCTGTCTCTGGTGAATCCTCTTATCCTCCTGCACCTCTGGTTTGCATGCCAGTTCTTGTATGCAAAAATAAATAAATCTTTTTTTAAAAAACTTACCTAAATAAACCAAAGATTGGCATACCATATGAACTGGTAATTCTAGCCCTTGAATTAGATTCCAGAGAAACTCTTGCATGTGTGCACTAGGTCAGGTGTGCAAGAACGCTCAGAGGGAAAGACATATAATAGTCTAACACTAGAATCACCCCTTCTGAGTTCTTCTAGCAGGAGGGCAGAGCAACACTATCAGCAGCACAAACTAAGGAGCCAGAACTTTCAGCGAGGATGCCTCTGGAAAACCTTACAGGTGAGTGAAAAGAGCAAGCAGCAGAGGAATGCAAATGATATATTTTAAACCAGTATAAAAACATGCAAAATATTAAGTGCTAAAAATTTTAGGGTTTCATACTTCTCCTATGACATTTATGATATTTATAGTATTTCCTCTATAACAAAAAGCAGATGAAAAAAATTCAGAATACAGTCTGCCCCCCAGGAGAGGGAGAGAAAGAGCTCTACTGAGGGGCACCCCAGGAGTTACAGAAACACTGGAAACATTCTGCTTCTCAAACCAGGAGATAGTTATATATGTGTTTGCTATCACTCTTTATTCCGTACCAATTACACATCCTCTTTTGTGTTTTTCAATTATTTCATATTAAAAACAACTGTGTAGGCTCTTTGGCAGTGAAATTTCATTTCTAGGAATTGATCTGACAAACATACTGAAAAATGGTAGTGATGCAAAGCTTATTACTGTAGCAGTGTAACTAACGATAAATGTGTGAAGTCCCACAAGTGCCCTTCAATCATGATAAATTGATCACAATACTTCCAGTCTATGGACTCTATTGTACAGTCTTGAACAAGAAAGGGATCGTCACGTGCTTGACATGGAAGCATTTTTAAGACACAGCAAATGACAAGAGCAAGCAATGCATCACTGGCTGCCATTCCCTTTAAAATATTACAAGTAAATCCTTCCAGACTTTGTTTTAGGCAAAAGGGCAAGTTAAAAACGAAAATGACTTGGGTCAAGAGACGTTACTGAAAAAAATATTTCAAGAGTTCAGGATCTGGATGGTAACCAATTCCGACTAGAGGAGTAAGGTCTTAAGGGAGGATTTCTGGGGGAGTAGAGATTTAAAAGATGTAACACCGCCCTGAGCAGCTGGAATTCAAGAAGACCATAAAACTTTCCACTTTTGAAGGAAAGGAGAGAAGAGCAATTAAGTTTTCTGAAACTCAAGGAATCTGACACCTTGATACTTCCTGGAAAAGTGTACAAACATGAAAACACATCCAAACTGGTGATAAATCAAAGTAAAGAACATGGAAGAGAAGGAACTGGGGTGAGAAAAACTGGGGGAACAGTAAGCTCATGTCAGCATTGAAGCAGAAGTAAAGGGAGGAAACATGTTATAGAAAGAAATGACACTGGGCCTTTCTGGTGGCCTAGGGTTTGAGTCTCAGCCGTATCACCCCTTATCAGCCTTATCAGCCCTATCACCTGGATGAGGACTTAGAATCTCATCTAGGGAGGTGACCCACATAGCACAGCAGCAACAGCAGTGTATTTCAGTAGATGCACCTGTTCTGATCCCCACTCTGTCTCTGGTAAGTCCACTCACCTCCTGCGCCTCGGGCCTACACCCCAGTTCTTCTACGCAAATAAAATAAAAAGAAATGATACAATCTCTGACAGAGTAAATGAAACTAAAACAACAACACAACAAAACACCAGCAAAGATTAGGAGCGCTAAAAAGGGGGAGAGGGTTGAAGTGTGATTTTGTTAAAAATTAGAGTGATTCCAACTTCTGAACATTCTTATCATGTATTGTCTGAATATTTAAGGAGGTTTTTAGGAACTATTTCTTGAGATGAAGAAATAATTACCCCTATGTTCCACAATTTCACTTAGACTTTTTTTTTTCATTTCTAGATTATGTTGTATTAAATACATCTTCCATAAAACCAGCCAGTAGAGTAATGACATTTAATGTGAAGCTATTTATTTCAGTCAGGATTTCTTGTGCACACGTGAAATGTTCTTGAAGGAATCTCATTTAATGACAGTCACTTCATGATGATAACTACATAATTTTTATTTTTCTATCATTTCTGTTCTTTTCTATATGACTTGAATTTTCTAATGATAACCATGTATCATTTTTCCAAGACAAAATCATTCTTAAGAAAACCTTAGATTTTTTTTCAAAAACTACTTAAATTGAAGAATTCGAAAAGGTAGATAACACCTGAGGAAGAGTCAAGTGAACTAAAAAGGAAAAAAATAATAACAGTACAAAACACAACAAAGCAAAACAAAAACAGACAATTATAAACCAGAGACATCCTGTAGGGGAGCAGGAGGGAGAGGCATCAGAGGGAGGGAGAGAGGAGCACAGGGGACTGAGGTGATGCTGCACGGGTGCATTGGTGAGGGAAACTCTAAGGGGACTACACCTGGTGGGGGGAAGCAACCATTGTTTAAAAATGAACAATGATGTAAAATACATATAAATTAAAAAATACATAAAAATAAAATAAATTTTGCTACAAAATCATACCTAGTATTCAGCAACATACTCATATAAACCATCCAAAATATATTTTTAATTGCTAGAACAATGGTTGAGGAACTTTGCAGAAATAGGTTGAGTGTGAATGGCCCAAAGGCTAGTATCTATTAAAATAGGCTGCTATTTTTGACTGCTCCTTGGCTGAACTCTGCTTTAAATATTATAGGGATATGTCACTGAGTCTTTTCACTTGAGAAGCAATCTGGGTCACAGGTGCTAGTAGTGTTCGAGCAGTTTCTGCTGGCTGAGTGAGCTTCCACTTCCCCATCGACTGTCATGGCATCTTCACTCCTTAAACCTCACTTTCTCGGGCCTCCCCTGATGGCGCAGCGGTTGAGTGCCAGGCTGCAAAGCTGCCCCCAGCCTCTGCAGCGCCGATTCGATTCCCTGCCGCCCGCTGCTCCCCTCAGCAGTGTATTTCGTCACTTTGCCTGTTCTGCTCCCCACTCTGTCTCTGGTGAATTCTCTCACCCTCCAGCGCTTCTGACTGTACCCAGTGCTTGTATAAATAAATAAATAAATCTTTAAAAAAACAAAAACAAAACAAAAAAACCTCACCTTCTCTCTGTGCACCAATCTGCCTGGACAATGAACTCCCCACATTTATTTTTTCTCTTCTACCACTCTGAGAGAACTTGTACTCTGGCAGTTGAGTTTGAGAATCAAATAAGGATAAATGGAAAGGTTGGAACCTCCTTGGTGGTGCAGGGGTTGAAGTCTTAGTGCTATCAAGCTATTGACAGCCACTGTAGCACGAGTTTGAGCCCCCGGCAGGGAGCTACCCACTTGGCGCAGCAGAGCACTCCTGACTCACCCGCTGCTCCTCTCAGCAGTGTATTTCAGTCAGTCTGCCTGTTCTGCTCCCTGCTCTGTCTCTGGTGAATCCTCTCACACCCCTCACCTCTGGCCTGTACCCCAGTTCTTATATGGATAAATAAAAATAAATCTTAAAAAAAAAAAAAGGATAAACGGAAATTTTTTTGAATAAGACTTGTTAATTCCTGGACCCCAGTCCCTGGCTTAGATCTGTGTTTTCTATCCTCTCTCCCAAATGACCAACATGAAAAATAAAAGCAGGAGACCAGCATACATCCCACAGACATTAAAAAGAAACTAAAAAATAATGCAAACAACTTTTCAGTTAACGGATTTGACACCAAGGACAAAATAAACAGATTTCTTGAAAAACAGAACTTTGCAAAACTGAAAGAAAAATCTACCTGAGTAGCCGTGTATCTGCTGAAGAAAGGGAATTTGTAATTTCAAAACTTCTCACAAAGAAACCAGCCCAAATGGCTTCACTAATGAGTGATACCAATTGGTAAAGAAGAAATATCAAACTTGCACAAACTCTTGAACAAGACAGAGGATATACTTCTCCCTCCTTTTTAATTTTAATTTTTTTTTTAAATAGGAGGCGATCCCTCTCAAGAAAGTCTATGGAATCAGCATATAAGTTCTTGTAACAGAACCTGACAAAGATACTACAAGAAAAGGAGAGTATCTATTATGAACACAGATGCAAAAATCCTTAACAAAATATTACAAAACTGAATCCAACAATCCATTAAAAGGATGATGTATAAAGGATAAGTGGGATTTTTTCCCAAGAATGCAAGATTGTTTCAACATCTCAAAATGGTATAATTTACCACATTAACAGAGTGAAAGAGGAAAACCACATGATCATCATAAAAGATGCAGAAAAAGTTTTTGATAAGACCCAACATCAATTCAAAATAAAAGTTTTCAGCAAACAAGAAATAAGAACATTCTTAGTCTTATGACTGGTATCTGTGCAAAGCCACAACCAACATTCTAATGATAAAACACTGAACCCATTCTGTCTAAGGTCAGAAACAAGACAAAGATACCTGTACGCCCATGTTTATTCAACACTGTCTGAGTAGTCAAAATCAGCAAAATAAGGCAAAAGAAAGACTTGAGTCTCTTTTAAAAAGGCAAAACAGTCTTTACTCAGAGTTGACATAATTGTGGAAAGCCCTGAGGAATCTATAAAAAGATCTAAGGAGTATAATGAGTGTGGGCAAAAGTCAATACACAAAAAAATAAATTGTATTTCTATATAATTGCGACAAATGACTTAAAAATTAAGTTAAAATAAATTTCACTTACAATCACAGGAAAAAGAAAATATTTAGACATAAATTTAACAAAACTTGGAGAAATTAAAAGATTGTGAAGAGATGGGAGAGATAGGCTGTGTTCATGGGTGTGAACAGGTGTCAGGGAATATTTTCTGTAAAGGGCCAGTCAGTAATATGACCACACAGTTTCTGTTGCAACCACCCTGCCACTGTAGCATGAAGACTCAGCTACAAACATTGGCTGTGTTCCAATAAAACTTTATTTATAAAAACAGGCGGGGGGCCAGAATTGGCCCAGGCAATATGCTGACACCTAGATTAGAAGACAGAAAATGTAAAGCAATCAGTTTACCCTCAAATAATCGACAGGCTCAGTGTATTCCAATCAAAATCTCAGAGGCATATGATAAGCTGATTATAATATGTTATGGGGAAGTGTAAAGGAACTAGAACAGCCAAAACAATCTTGAAAAAGAAAAATTTGGAGGAAATTACACTACCTGATTTTAAGGCTTACTATAAAGATACAATAATAAAGACAGCAGAGTAGTGAGGTGAAAATAAAAAAAAAAATTCATGGATGAGTCCAGAAGTAGACCTACCTTTATGACCAAGTGATTCTAATAATGATGCCAACATAATGCCATGGTAAACAAAAAACAAAAAACACAGTTTTGTCAACAAATAGTACTGTACAGTTAAGTATTTATGTGACATAAACCCCTGAATCTTGGACTATACAGCACATCAAAACCAAAAATTAACTTGACATACATTAGTGACCTAAATGTAAAGGTTTAAATGATTAAACTCCTTAAAAAAAAAAATAGGAGGCTATCTTCAAGTTGAGAGGCAGTCAACGATGTCTCAGAAAAGATACAAAAAGTTTTCAGCATTAAAAAAATGGATAAATGAGGCTTCACAATATAAATCTGTTCATCAAAAGACCTATTAGCAAAAGGAAATGTTAAGGCAAAGATTCAAGACACATATCCCATATCCAGATTACTTAAGGAACTCCTCCTACAAGATATGACAAAACCAATTTTTAAAAAAGACTCGGACAGATATTTTCCCAAAGGCAAACTATGAAAGACTAATATGCATCCGAAAAGAACCTCAACAACACTAGCCATCAGGGAAATGAAAATGAAAATCACAATGACACACCAGTAAAGAACACTAACAAATGGTGTAATATGGTACAACTGCAGAAAACCATCTGGCAATTTCTTAAACAAAAAGAAATTAATTATATGACTCATCAATTCCACTCCTATACATTTACTCTTTGAAAATGAAAACACAGGTCCTCAAAAACACTTGCACAGAATGTTCGCTACAGTTTGATTCATAATAGCCGAAAATTTTAAACACAAACATCCTTACACGGGAGAACAGTTAAACCAGTGTGGTAAATTCATACAAGGGAACACTTCCCCACAATAAAAAGACAAAAACTAACAATGCATGCAAGGTGGATGAATCTCAAAAACAATTTGAAGGAGTGAAAGAATCGAAACACAAAGGGGTGTATGTTGGCTGATTTCATTTTTAGAAGGTCAAGAGCAAACAAAACTCTGGATGGAGCATGGAAATCAAAATAGTGGTTGCTTTTGCAGAGCAGGAGGGAAATAACTGGAATTTTTTAGGGTGAGAGACTGTGAGAGATTGGGGTTCTGGCTAGGGTAGACGTTTTCTAAAACTCAGTGGAAGTCATTGAAATCTATGCATGTGACTACAGTATGTAATTATACCTCAATTAATAAAACCATGATGCAATTTTCTATCTACTAAAAATAACGGCGTTCAGTGCAGGTAAGTTTTGATAAAATGACTCTGATCTACAGGTCTTTAAATCTTTAAAAAATCTGTTCAGATATTTATATCGAGAGCCTTAAAAAAAATGTGCCTGCTAGAAACCTGTAATAAAATGCACTTAAAAAGTTCTAGTAGGGGGCCTCCCCGGTGGCGCAGTGGTTGAGCGCTGGGTTGCGAAGCTGCCCGCGGCCTCTGCGGCGCCGGTTCTATCCCCGGCTGCTCCCTGGCCACCGGAGGAGGGTCCCACATGGCGCGCAGACCTCTCCTGCCGCCCGCTGCTCCCCTCAGCAGTGTACTTCGGTCCTTCTGCCTGTTCTGCTCCCCGCTCTGGCTCTGGTGAATTCTCTCACCCTCCTGCGCTTCTGACTGTACCCAGTGCTTGTATAAACAAAACAAACAAACAGACCAGCAAAACAAAATAAATAAAGCATGCCTCTATAAAAAAAAAAAAAAAAAAAAAAGTTCTAGTAGGATGAATGAATCATTAAGAGTGATAACATATCAGTATGGGAAGGAAGAGAGAGTTAGAGGATTTTTACTTTCTATTTGTTGATTTTATGTGTGTGTGTGTATATATATATATTTACATATACATATACATACAATTTGCTTTTTTAAAGTTCTGAAATTATATTCATGTAATACCTACATGAAATCCAAAGCAATAAAAAATATTCCTAAATGTTCATTCCCTTTTTCTCACCATTTCACTCTGCAAAATCATTCAAATATGTTTATAGTAATTATGAGTTGCTTTACTATTTATATCTTAAACTTCACAAAGTTTTCAATCATTCTTTAAACGGGAAATACTTCAACTAAGAAAACACTTCACAGTGATAAGTGCACATTTTTGTGACTATACCACAAAGCACTGAATTTTAAACTTGAAAAGGATGAATTTCCTGGGATGTATATTGTAATTCAATATTAATAAAAGAAAGTACTTCATTTCTTAGAGCATGATGAATCCTAATCTTCTTTAATGTACTGAAAGAACCAGAGACATCTGTGTAGATTAATGCTAGATTAATGTAGATTAAAGCATTAATCACTAAGTAGCTGCCAAATTTTAACATTCTTAAATACCAAGTGACTACCAAATTTCACAAAGGGCACATTCCATCAACCACAGATTGCTAATTGCCCAAACATATCCATTCATCCCTTGTTCCTTATTAACAGGCTATTTGTTTGATATTGCAACATGCTCAGTTGTAAAGTCTTTTCTTCCTTGGTCTGCAGTCGCTCGGAGTAGCTACCTGGTCCTGTTCTGGCCAGTGAGCTATAAATAGAAACCAACTCAGAACTTCCAGGAAAGCTCCTGTTTTCCCACTAAAACTGGGAGAGAGTCAGCTGGCACAGCACTCTTGCCCTTTGCCTACCCCCCTTTTTTTGCTTATAATTTGGACACAATGTCTGATGGTGTGGCAGCCATCTTGTGACAGAACCACCTTGTGACAGAACCATCTTGTGACAGAACTGGAAACTAAGAGACTTCCTCAGGCAACCACACCAACCTAACCAGCCTCCTTCCAATTTGCTTATAATGAGAGAAAAATAAAATCCTTTATTGGTAAAGTGATTGTAGGTGGGGTTCAGCTATAGGTGAACCAATACAATCCAGATAGAGTGATCAATACAATAAATGAAAAATAGCATTGCCATTTACTGACATCTAAATGAACTTATCAATTAATTCAAAAGGAAGACCACACACGTCATACCTTAGCAGTAGCATTAGGTTTCATACCACACCGGTAGGTCTTTGCTATCTGTGAAGTAAGCTGGATTTCCTTGGTAAGTTGCCTCCATTTTCCACACTCTGGCTTTGTACACTGAACCTAGGTAGGAAGCCAATGCAGAGTTGGTTAGTCTGTCCTTTGCCACTCATGTTGTCATTTTCTTCACAAGAGTTACTGAATCTTTTACATTTCTAAGAACTTTTCTCCCTCTTGTATCACCCCACCACCCACATAATCCACTTTTGCCCCATCAGGATAAATTCTGATTCAATGCTAGCTCAAAGGAACAGGAGAGTTCAAAGGTGATCTGCGCACTGCTGTCTGAAATGTTTTCCAGCACTAACCTATAAAAATAATCAGAGTTGCGTTTAGTTAGTCAAAAAGTCTGCACACTGAAAGCAGTATGGTAACCTGGATTGGATCTTGGAATAGTAAAAATACACTAGCACAAAAACCAATGAAACCCAAAGAAAGTCTGTCCTGGTGATTTTAATTTGCATTTCTATGGTAACTAATGAAATCGAGCATTTTTAAATATTTTTAAAATCAGCTTGTATGGAAACTTTTTATAATTATTACTTTTCCCAGAAATTAGCTGAAAATCACTGATAAGTAAAAAGCCGTTAATTATTTTCTTCAAGGTTACCTGTTGGGGAATCAATAATAATTTTTGTTTTGTTTATCAGGGAAGAAATAAAAGATCTAGATCTCATATCTATTTGAATGCATAATCTAAATTTATTATTAGCCAAAATTTAATGTCTTTTAGTAATTATTAAAGATTATATAACTTTTTTGCATCTTTTTTTGTTTGTTTTTAATATCAATGGAGAAATCAATTCTAACTTTCAAAGTTAGGTAGGTCTTTAGCAATGTTATTGTGTTTGACTTTTAAGTAGTGGCAATACAGACTGTAATTACAATAATTTACTTCAAAATCAATTCTTGAACTTGATATATGTTATCATTAAATTTTAAAACGAGAAATTTGGAATGTCAAAGGATGTCGTAACATGTCCAACAATAATTATGGGATATAATTATCCAATAATAAAAATCACTTTATCCTTTAAAAAAAAAAAAAGGAAAGTCTTTCCTGTAGTTATTAATCCTATATCGATGCTAATTCCTTAGTTTGACAAATAATCAGGGGTGTTAGATAACATTAGGAAAAAGTAGGTGAAAGATATTTGGAAACTCTCTGTATTATCTTTGCAAATTTTCTGTAAATGTAAAAAACAATTCTAAAATGAAAGTATTCTTTTAAGAGTACCGACAATGAAGTTGGATTCCTACTTCGCTTGCATACAAAAACTAACTTGAAATAAACCAAGAAGAGTTAAAATGATAAAATTATTAGAAGATAACATAAGGGGAACATTTATGACCTCAGATTTAACAATGGATTCTTAGATCTAAGATGCCAGAAGCATAAACAAATGAACAAAAAAATAAGTTCAACTTCACAAAAATTGAAGTTGTATGCATCAAAGGATGCTATTAAGACAGTAAAAATACAGTGTATTGGAGAAAATATTTGCAGATCATATATCTGCTAAGGGTCTTCTAACCAGAATATACTATATACACAACCCTGACAACTCAATAACAGAATGACAATTTAAAATGGATAAAGACTTGAAAATTTCTTCAAGGAAGGTATAGCAATAGCCAAAAAGTATATGAAAAGGATGCAAATCAAAGAGAAAAGCAAATCATAACCATGAGATACCACTTCATACCCACTAGGATAGCTAGAATCACAAAAATAGAAAACAGGAATTGGTGAGGATGTGGGAAAATTTAAACTCTTCTACATTGCTAGTGGGAATAAAAAGGTGATCCAGCACCTAGCTATGGAAAAGAATTGGTGGTTCCTCAAAAAGTTAATCATAGAATAACCCATGACCCTCAATTTCATTCCTAGGTATACACTTAAAAGAATGAAGATAAGCATGCAAATAAACATCTGTACACAACTATTCACAGCAACACTATCTGCAGTAAAAGGTGGAAATGAACCCAACGTCCATCAACACATGAATGGGTAAATAAAAGCAGTATATCATTCAATGGAATATTATTCACCCACAAAAAAATGAGGTACTAACATCTGCTACAACATGGATGAACCTAAAAAACATGTTAAGTGAAGGAAGTATGACATGAAAGGTCACATACTACATGGTTCCTTTACATGACCTCTCCTGAGGTCATGTCCAGCTATTTAAATGTCCAGCTATCTAAAAAAAAAAATTAAAACTCTCCAAAAATTATATGCAAAGTATGACTGAAAATCTTAATTAGGATTTATATATGAATCATGGAATTGTGGAACATGCAACATGTTCATCTGTGTTTATGCACATACATAAAATTATGAACACACGAAAAGGCTGGAGTGATACTTACTACAGCAATGGCTGTGACCAGCTGATGGTCAGTCTTAATTTTTTTCTATTACATTGATTAATCTAAGTGAAAAATGTGATTTGCTTGAATTGACACAGAAAAAACAATAAATGTAATGAAAAAATGATTTTCTAAAAGTGGGTATTTCCAACCTTTTCCTCCTGCTTTCTGCTCCTTTTTTTTTTTTTAAGATTTATTCATTTATGCATACAAGAACGGGGTACAGGCCAGAGGTGCAGGGGTAAGAGGACTCACCAGAGACAGAGTGGGGAGCAGAACAGGCAGATCGACTGAAATACACTGCTGAGGGGAGCAGCAGGTGAGACAAGAGAGGTCTGCTGCGCCATATGGGTAGCTTTCTGGCAGGCCAGGGATCAAACTCGCGCTGTGCATAGCTTCACAGCGCTGTGCTTAACACCACCAGGGAAGCCCTGCTCCACCCATGTTTTAGAGAACAATAAAACAAGCCTTATCCTTTTACCCAGTAGGGGAGTTGCTGGTCCGCCATGAAAGCTTTGGGACTTGGTTCCGTTTTTCCATTGCTAGTCCATATTTTTTTCCATGTAGTGTATTTGTCATATCCATCCTTATGGCTGGAACAGAAGAAAAATAATACATCAAGCTGTAAATTAACCAGGTTTTCAAAGTAGGAGGCAGACTAACAAATGTTCTTTAAAGGATTTCATTAGGCATATTCTAGAGGGGAGACCTTAGGATTGTGCAGCACCCTCTAGTCACTAGCATTCTCCCCCAAATCTATGCACCCCATCTCCTATGCACTGTCACCGAAAAGCAATCTGCTCCTAGATTTTTTAGAACTTGCAGACTAAAAAGAATACTTGTCTGATGGTGACTATTTTTCAAGCCCTGAGTGTGCACACACATAAGCACACACACAGGCAAACTACAGTGTCAATGTTCTGAGACAGCTGTGGTCACACAGGCGTGGCTGAAACAGTGGGATAATTCAGTAAGCCCGGGGCTTCATCTCAACTGGCTGGCTCCCTCCCTCCCCCCCCACCCCCTTTACCCACCAACCTCCAGCAATCAGCAAACAAACCTTCTGTAGTAATGGTCAAAGCACTCGTTACAGAAATGCTCCCCACAGGAGAGGTGGTACCATCGAGATGTGTAGCCATTTTTGGCACATCTGAAAAGAGCAGAAACAGGGAGCTGTGGTCAGGAAGAAACCGGTCTTCTCTCTTTTTTGTTTTTAACAAATGTTGAAAGCATCTCCTATGAGGCCAGTTTATATTATCTCCACTTAGAATAGGAACGACCTATTGAACAGCAGAATAGCAACAAAGGGGAAATGGAACAGGTGATGGGTTTGTAATAACACATGGTGAAGACACAGGCACTGAACCGGTGGTCCCTGGCTCAGCTGGATGCACATCAGGAGGCCGGGGCTGAGGGGTTTCATCAGGACTCTCTCAAGCACTGGCAGGGTGTTGGGACATGAAACTAGGGGAGCCAGTGACTGCTGCCAGCTGCATGAACATGAAAGAGAGAAGCTTGGTTTCTAGTCATAACATCCGGCCTGGACCATTACTGAAAAGTGAACGCATCTGGCCAGCTGGAATCTGACCGGCAAGGGCACAACCTGGCAGGTGTAACCAGTGCAACGGCCAATAATGCAGTCAAAGAACGAAACAGGATGCCACGCTGGACACCAACACCACCCCTCTTTGTGCTTAAAGACAAACAGGATTTGTTCCGGAGGTTGCATGGAGGCTTCGGACAGAACTGAAGATTTTTCTCTGGAAGTAAAAAGTTATGCTTGGTCATCCCAATAAAAATGGCAAGTGTGCAATTAGCTACCTTGTTTCAATGAGACCTGGAATGTCTCCTGGAGAGGAGTGATGTTACATGAGGGAGAAAACAAACACTGGGAAAGTAAATACCTGTGGCTGTCTAGGAGCTCAAGGGTCTCTCTTTGCAGCCACTCCTTACTGGCCCTCCTGCACTCCATCCCAAGGAGGCTGGCTACTAGATCTGAGGACAGGGCGCTGTGCAGCGCTGATATGCCACATGGAACAGGGAGAGGCAGGAGGGCTCAGTGTGCACAGAAAGTTAAGGATAATGTTCTGTAGCTGGATGACTTACAATATTTATATCTTTAGGAAAACTATTTTCAAGAAGGAAGGTGCTCCTACAAAGAACAGGTCCACAGGCAGGAATGTGAGCCCAACCATGCCAGCTAAACAGACCTTTCAGAAGCGCTGGCAAAGCACACGGGACAGGCTGCTGTGCAGCCCGCCTTTTCACATTTTCTGTACTTCTTCTCTGAACCGCCATCTTCATCCTCATCGGTTGTCTCCGTTGCTTTTTTCTTCGCCTGGGGAAGAAGCAGCTGAGGTTAAGATCTCACCAGAATGGCCTAGGGCAAAGATGGTGGAAGGTTTGCTACTGAAACACCTTCCATGTTAGGGGGATTCTAAAAGTGAAGGTCAACAATGCCCTGTCAGGGGGTGGGGGCTGATGATATAGCAATTTCCTTTAAACTTAGTGTGCAAAGAATATACTACCTTGCTCGAAATCAAGGACTATAGCTCTCTAAGTAGAGAAGTGATATGCATGTGAGCCTTTCTTAGGAAAAAGCAATATTAGTGAAAAGAAAATCCACTCTCAAATTATTTTTCCTTAGAGCAGGTATGTGCAGATTAAAAAAAAAAAAAACAGAAAAGTTCTAGGAAATGAATTATATCATTTAATATTTTTCTTTAAAAATGTTCTACAAAAAAAATGGCAGCAAGAAACCTGCTAACAGCAGCCAACCAACTATAACGTGACATCTAGAGTCCTATGAATGATACCAAGCCAGGCATGATCCTGCCTCAGCTCACATTCTAGAAGCTGGCACACAGCTGTGATTCTTTGATTCACGTACTATTACTGATTCATATTTTATTCCCCTTGCTTTGTGATAACATATGCCAGACAATTTTTTTCTATATTCCATTACTCTATTACACTATAGTGTGACTGACTATCCAGGCCTGAATGCCTGAACTAGGCTACACGCCTCTTCCATCATTTTATCACACTATAGTGTGACTGACTAGCCAGGCTTGATCATCTGCACTAGGCTGCAGCCTCTTCAGGGCTAGAACAGGATCTTTTTGTCCCACTCATCATCAGTCTGTGTGTTCCAAAAAGTTGTGTTGAATAAATAAAGGAATATACCTGCCTACCGGAGCTCCTCAAAGGAAGGCTATCAGGAGAATGATCAAACAATGCTTTTTTCTTTGTCCTTCCCCGTGGGGTTGCCATTGTTTTGAAAGATCTGCGGAAAAAAAGGGGAAAAAAAAAATCAAACCATTAAATATTAGCAATACTGTCAACACGCTGCAGCAAAGTCATGTAATTTATTTTTTTATTTTTTAATTTTTTTTAAACCTATCCTGCCCTTTACCATTTTATTTATTTATTTTTTTAATAGAGGCATGTTTTTATTTGTTTGTTTGTTTGTTTTTGTTTATACATGCACTGGGTACAGTCAGAGGCGCAGGAGGGTGAGAGAATTCACCAGAGCCAGAGCAGGGAGCAGAGCAGGCAGAAGGACCGAAGGACACTGCTGAGGGGAGCAGCGGGCGGCAGGAGAGGTCTGCGCGCCATGTGGGACCCTCCTCCGGTGGCCGGGGAGCAGCCGGGGATCGAACCAGCGCCGCAGAGGCTGCGGGCAACCTCGCAACCCAGCGCTCAACCACTGCGCCACCGGGGAGGCCCAAAGTCATGTAATTTAGAAGGTGAAAGTGTATGTTCTGCAGTTAGACAGCCTGAGAGGAAAGCCATGACTTTCAAGTGACTTCTCTCAGCCTCAGCGTTCTCATCTACAAAGTAGGCACAGCAAAATGGGCAAAGAACAATGATGTGAGGAATGAAATCACCAGGCTTGGCAGATTATAAGTACTCCAGAAAAGTTATCCATTAGAAGCACGGACATTTCAAAAAACAAAAATAAGAAACACATCACAGGAATGACCAATAATAAATTACACTAGTGTGTGTAAAATTCAACGAGCAAAACACCTAGTCTTTGTCAACGTTTCTCTCCATCTTAGTGCATCTTCTTAGCAGTCCCTGAGTTTTAGCTCTTGACAAATTTTAAAAAGAAAAATCCATTCATTTCTTCTTATTAAAACCCACCAATGAACTTCAGGCACACTATCTACTCACCATCAAATATAGGAATCTTGGGTTGGTTTTCTACAAGAAAAATTTTATGAATTCTCAGACTAGCCTAACAACAGTATGCTTAAATAAACATTAAGAATCAAAAGTCCTGTTTTCTAAAGGAAAGTGAATATTTATTTATTCACTTATAACATATTGCCCAGATTATTCTTAAAATAAACTATAAATGTGGCTCATTTTATACAGGGGTGCTAAATACATATGTAAACATGTATAGATTGCATGTAAAAGTATGCAGGCACTGCAGCAAAATATTTTAATCCAATGTAGAATACAGGGACATAAATCAACCCAGATTCATGTAACATTTGACATGCAAGCATTCCGAAAAGAAAGCATAATCTCTAAAAATTTCACCGAACACTTTAATCCAACTGTACGCTGCTAAATCTTTCCTTAATGCTATAAAGAATAATAGAGAAATGGTTAAAGACGAGAGCAAAAACATTAGCTATAAAAGCCATCATTAAATGACTTTTACTAACAGACAAAACCGATGGAAGGTTTTGAAGTAGTGCATTTTACTTTTTAATTATACAATTAACAGTTATGCAATCTCATCCATTTTTGGCACTTATCATAATGCCTATGTTTTCACTTTTGCTGTGTTCTTGGGTCCTAAAATATAGAGAAAAATTTGAAATAACACTGGAAGGACTACCCTTCTTTAGCTTTTAAATATAATCTTAGAAATATTGATCAAAGCGTCATTAAAGCAAATTAGCATACTGCAAGTTTTTCCATCTGATTCTTCAAATTAAAAAACACACCTGACTTTGAATACAATCAACTTATTTCATGTTCAATACAATTTCATAAGCTATTTCTTCCTAATTTTAAATCAGAACTTTGGTTGTCTCTTCATGTGACAAAAGGAGGCTCTGTGGAGGGGACTATGTATGTAAGTGGATATAGGGGTGTCTAGATTAGTTTTGATAATTGTCAGGATTTTTTAAGTGGCTTATTCAAAAAAACTTTAAAGAAAATTCACAGAATTAATTCAAATGTTAATGAAAAGAACTCCCAGTGAGAATGAAAATATAAAACGGAATCAGCGTAATATCTAAACTACTGGAAACTTCTTCAGGAATCTCCCCTTCGAGCACCTTATGACTCCCATAAGGGTCAAATTTCCCCAAATATGGATCCAGCCCCGTCGCCTGAATGTCTACTGTGGACTTTCTCAGCCTCCAAATCAATTAATTATTGATGGTAATTTTCTCTGAACCTCCTAAAGCAGCCTCCCACCCTTCCACCAAAATCGATTTCTTAAAAAACCAAGCAAACGCAGTCGTGTCTGCACGGGTGGAGGAGGAGGGGATCCCCCCAAGTGGAGCAGAACAGGGGAACACTGGGCCTCTGCTTGGCAACGTTCCAGATCAGTGCACCCCCAACTTTCTACAGCTGGGCCTGCGCTTCCTTTCACACCTGCCAGCTGCCAGGCTGTTGACTAACAGCTCCGGTAATGGGCTCCCCTTCTCCGCACCCCAACCCCCCGGGGCGCAGTCCGGGGGGGGGGGGTCACCCCAGCAACCCTGCTGCGCCGCCGCTCGCGCCCCAAGGCTCGGGGCTGAGTGTGGCCCCAATACCTGCAGGCGGGGGCCGGCGCCTCCCAGGGTGGGGCGCACCCGCCAGGGCGCTCCTGCTCCCCGACTGTGGGTCTCCCCGGCCGGCAGCCACCCCGGGGTGGCCGAGCCGACACCCCCGGGAGGGAGCCCCCGTGCCCGGGGCCAGCTGCGGCCGCTGGGCTCTCCCCGCAGCTTCTTTCTCGTTTCCCCCGAAGTCGGGGCGCAGAGCCCCGGAGCTCACCTCTGCGCCGGGAAGGTGCACGGATCTCGGGGGGAAGGCGCCGCTGTGCAGAAAGGGAAAAACACAGGAGGGGGTCAGGGGACCCCGAAACTCCGCGACGAATCGGTGAACCCCGCGACCGCAACACCCCCGCCGAGGAGCGCCCCTCCGCGGAGGGGGACCCCGCCGCCCCCGCCGCCCCCAGAGGGTCCTCGCGCCCCGGCACCGCCGCCGCCCACCCCGGAGGGCGCGCCCCGCCAGGCGGCTTTGTGCGGCGCTGTCACCCCGGATCCGCCGCCGCCCCCGCGCCGCCCCCGGGCCGAGCCCCCACCTCCGAGCGCCCGCGCGGCGGTGCGCGCCGCCCCCGGCCGCCCCGGCCGCCTCCGAGCCCCGCGCGGCGCTCAGGACGGCAGCCCGCGCCGACCCCCGGCGCTTCCGCCCCTGTCACGGCGTGACCCGCGTGGGCGGGGCCGCGCGGGGGGGGGAGGGCGGGCCCCGCCTTCGTCGGCGCCGCGGCGCTCGCCCCGCCCCGGCCATTTCCGCCGCTGCGCGTGCCGGGAGCCCGAGGAGACGGGGCGCGGGGCGGGAGCCCGAGGGGGCGGGGCGGGGCGGGGGGCGGGGCGCGGGCGCGGAAAGCAGGCGGCGCGCGGGGACGGGTCAGGAACGGGGAGGGGCCGGTTCAGGGAAGGGGCGGGGCTTGTGGAGGGGCGGGCTTGGGCGGAGGTGGTGCGCGGGAAGAAGGCGGGGCGAGGGGGGCCGTCTAGGTACGGGGAGGGGCTAACTAGGAGTAGGGGCGGGGCTTGTGGAGGGGTGGGGCCTGGGGCGGAGGCGGGGCCTGGGAATAAGGCGGGGCGCGGGGGCCGTCTAGGTACGGGAGGACCAGCTCGGGGTAGGGGCGGGGCTTGTGGAGGGGTGGGGCCCCGGGCGGAGGCGGGGCCTGGGAATCAGGCGGGGCGCGGGGAGGGGCCATCTCGGGAAGGGGCGGGTCTTGTGGAGGGGTGGGGCTGGGGCGGAGGCGGGGCCTGGGAATAAGGCGGGGCACGGGGCGGGGCCAGCTCGGGAAGGGGCGGGACTTGCGGAGGGGTGGGGCTTGGGGCGGAGGCGGGGCCTGGGAATCAGGCGGGGCGCGGGGAGGGGCTGCGGAGGCGGGGCGCGGGGCGGAGGCGGGGCGCCTGGTCCCGGCCCGGGTAATCCGGGGCGGCCCCAGAACCTGCGGCGTGCAGCGCTCCAGGTAGGCCGTCCCGCGCGCAGAGAGGGGTGCGCGTGAGAAGCATCACGATTTGCCAGGTAGGAGCTTGCAACAGGGAGCTGGAATGGGGCGCCCTGCAAGCTTGGGCAGCCCAGCGATCCGCGCCCTGGAACGAAAGGGAACTGGGAGTAATGTGGCCGGCAGTGAGTGACCTTTCTGAGTTTGTGATTAAAATGACTCCAAAGCAGTGTTGTGCATTAGTGATTTTTTTAAAGATTTATTTATTTCTGCATGCAAGAACTGGGGTACAGGCCAGAGATGCGGGGGGTGAGAGGATTCACCAGAGACAGAGTGGGGAGCAGAATAGGCAGTAGAAGTGATTAACTTCAATTAGCAATGTTGCTTTATTTCATGTGTGTGTGAGAGGGAGAGACCTGTACAATTCCAGGTTGCCCTGCCTCTATGACAAAATTATGCTTCCCTTTTGTTTCAAGTAGAGAATTGCTTTATGCAGGTTCATGTTCAGGTTCCAAGGTTTTCAGGATGAAAATGTAGATGGGAAAACTGCAAATCTCTTGCTTTTCTGTATCCAACATAAATCTTGCAAAATACATTTCTTTTTTTTTAAAGATTTTTTTTTTATTTTTTATTTATACAAGAGCTGGGGTACAGGCCAGAGGCACAGGAGGGTGACAGGATCCACCAGAGACAGAGCAGGGAGCAGAACTCGACCAACTGAAATACACTGATGAGGGAGCAGCGGGTGAGACAGGAGAGGTCTGTTGCGCCATGTGGGTAGCTCCCTGGCTGGTGGAGAATTGAACCAGCACTGCAGAGGCTGTGGTCAGCTTCACAGCGCTGTGGTCAACCTGCCGCGCCACGGGGGAGGCCCCACAAAATACATTTCTTAACAAATGTGTGCTGAGAAGGGAATTTATGTTCCTAATTCTGAGAGAGATGTCTTCTTAAATCCTAAGCATACTGAAGCCCAAATTTTGATCTGAAGGGAGCTTTTCCTGACATATCTGCTTCTATGTGATGTGTGCTATTCTCACAGATAAATCATTAAATTTGACCCACCAAATCATTAGTTTCACTAATGATTCAAAGAGAATGTTAAAATTATTGTTGTGTTATATTGTCCTGAATATTGCAAAGTTGACACTGAAAAATAGCATTTTCCTCACACTTTCAGATGGGTTTGAGTTACTTTTACATCCTTCATTATAGTATATATATGTAATATAAGGCATCTGAAATATAATTATATAGCTATGATTATAGTTACAGTTACATCCCTTTTCTTCAATTCAATGTGTGCATTTTCCCATGCAAAAACAAATCTGTAAGAGTAGCATTTGAAAATCCGAACTTGTGAAGTAGAGCTACGATATTGAATCTATGCATCTCCTTTTTGTGCTCCCTCTGGAAATCCCACCAAAACAAGAAAAGCAGAGTTTTTTAAAAAGTCATAAACCACTTGGGTAAGGAGAGGATAGTAGACGAGAGCAATAATATTTTGAAATCTAGAAAGGAGGTGCTTAAGTGGGAATTGATTTTGTAGACTGAAGAAAGCTAAATTCTAAGCTGGCAATGTGGAAATGTAATGAACAATTCTCTTTGCATCTAGAATCCTCCAACACTCAAAATAACAGCACCAGTACCTCCAAGTGGTAGAAGGGTGTGGTTAAAACTAGGAGGATTGGGCCTCCCTGGTGTCACAAAGGGTTGATCGCAGTGCTGTGAAGCTGTCCACAGCCTCTGCCATGTGAGTTTAATCCCTGGCCAGGGAGATACCCACATGGCACAGCAGACCTCTCCTGTCTCACCCGCTGCTCCCCTCAGCAGTGTATTTCAGTAGATCTGCCTGTTTTTTTTTTTTTAAATAGAGGCATGCTTTATTTATTTATTTGTTTGTTTGTTTGTTTATACATGCACTGGGTACAGTCAGAAGCGTGGGAGGGTGAGAGAATTCACCAGAGCCAGAGCGGGGAGCAGAGCAGGCAGAAGGACCGAAGTACACTGCTGAGGGGAGCAGCGGGCGGTAGGAGAGGTCTGCGCGCCATGTGGGACCCTCCTCCGGTGGCTGGGGAGCAGCCGGGGATCGAACCGGCGCCGCAGAGGCTGCGGGCAGCTTCGCAACCCAGCGCTCAACCGCTGCGCCACTGGGGAGGCCCAGATCTGCCTGTTTTGTTCCCCACTCTGTCTCTGGTGAATCCTCTCACCCTCCCGCGAATATGGCCTGTACCCCAGCTCTTGTAATATAATTAAATAAATCTTAAACAACAAACAAACAAACTAGGAAGTATCTGCCCTCATCACAGCAGTAGACTCTAAGGGTTTATATATCAGGGAAGGTAGAGCAAAGAATCTCTGAACTGGAGGGTAGGGTGGTGGTAGTATCTTACTGAGAATATGGGGATTCATTGAACTCAGGAAATGTGGGACTCGCTCCTTTAATTTTTGCAGTTTAATATAGGAATGTTTATGTATAACCAAGTTTATCTTGGAAAACTGCCCTGTGCAAAGAAAACAGAGATAACATCTAAGTTTCCACATGAAGCCTGCTTCGATCCCATAGTGAAGGGTGTAAGTCCAAAAGTCCCACTTGAACCATGACAGCTTTTGATACCCCTCTAAATGAGAATAGATAAGAGTTGCTAAACATTTGAGGAAAGTCACTAGTTTGAAAGGTTGAGAACAGGATAAACTAACAGAAAAAACTTGTCATAGATGACGCAGGTAAATAAAAGAATATAGCCATTCTGTCCATGAAATAAGAACAAAATAATATAAAAAGAACACCAGAGAACAAAAAAGAACTCTTGAAAATTAAAGACTAAATATCAGAGAAGAAAAAATAGCAATTGCAAAGAGAGAGAGATAAAAATGAAGGCAGCCCCATAGAATATATGGCAAAAAAATTTAAAGAGATGGAAAATGGAAGAAATATGAGAAGTATACAATACCAGACAAAAGGCTCTACAGCCAAATAAAAGGAGCCCCAGCAAGAGAAGCAGAACAAAAAGAGAAGCACCAATTATCATCTGAATAATTCAAAAATTTTTCCAGAATTAAAGGATAGTAAAGATGGGGGAATAATTTTTGCAGTTTAATATAGGAATGTTTGTATAAACAAATACTTCTTTAAGATGGAATGTTTGATCAGTTTAGTGTCCAATTTAATGACGAAAGCATTTGATGTAAACTTCATGTGCTGGAGGTGTCAAACATAATGTCATCTGTCCACCAAACCTTTTTCTTTTTCCCACTGAGCAATCAGATAAACCACGTTTCCCAGTCTCCCCTGCAGTTAAGTTGGAATATGTGATTTAGCCCTGGCAGATGGAATATGGACAGGCCTAGTAGGCCTACCTGGCCCCTAAACCTCCCATAAGATCCCATCCCTCTCTGTGTCTTTTAGTTGGATGCTGAGAATCTAAGAAAAGACTCCAGTTGAGCTTCTAGTTTAAAAGAACTCAGCCAAATGCATGAAAATAGATGACAACTACGGCAAAGAATTATGAAGTTTCAAAAACTAGGGTCAAAGAATAGCTTTAAGAAGAGAGAGAAATATCAGTCACGTAGAAAATATCAAGATTGGAGTGTGTATGAACTTAAACAGTAACTCTGAAAGCTAGAAGGCGGTGGAATGATTCCTTCTAAATTGTGAAAGAAAATGTTTTCTTTTTTTTTTTTAAAGATTTATTTATTTATTATTTATACAGGCACTGGGTACAGTAAGAAGCGCAGGAGGGTGAGAGAATTCACTAGAGCCAGAGCGGGGAGCAGAGCAGGCAGAAGGACCGAAGTACACTGCTGAGGGGAGCAGCGGGCGGCAGGAGAGGTCTGCGCACCATGTAGGACCCTTCCCCGGTGGCCGGGGATTGAACCAGCGCTGCAGAGGCTGCGGGCAGCTTCGCAACCCAGCACTCAACCGCTGCGCCACCAGGGAGGCCCGAAAGAAAATGTTTTCTAATCAAGAATTCTGTAGCTAACAAATGTATACATCAAGGATGGGGAATAGTGTAAAGACATTATGTACATGCAAAGTGCCAAAATTTTTTTGTCAGAAAGCTGCTGGAAGTTATGCTCAGTGGGGGAGTGGATATGGATGGTAACCACAAAAAATTAATATGAGAGATTCATCAAAAGTCAAGAGGGAAATCTCCAGGATGATGATCTAGAGACACTCCAGAATGCTGACTGTCTAGCAGGCATGAGGGCATCCAGGTCAGAGGCTCCAGACAGTCTTTCCTGCATGGTGATGTCCAGAAAATCCTAACAACTAGAGGGGGCCTCCCCCATGGCCCTGGGGTTAAAGACACAGCGCTCTCCAGCTGTCACCAACCACTGCAGCACCGAGTTCGATCCCTACACTGCTCCCCTCAGCAGTGTATTTCAGTAGATCTGCTGTTCTGCTCCCCACTCTGTCTCTGGTGAATTCTCTCACAACCCAGTTCTTTTTTTTTTAAATTACTCTTTTTTTTAAAGATTTATTTATTTATTTATTTATACAAGCACTGGGTACAGTCAGAAGCGCGGGAGGGTGAGAGAATTCACCAGAGCCAGAGCGGGGAGCAGAACAGGCAGACTGACGAAATACACTGCTGAGGGGAGCAGCGGGCGGCAGGAGGTGTCTGCGCGCCATTTGGGACCCTCCCCCGGTGCCCAGGGATAGAACCAGTGCTGCAGAGGCTGCGGGCAGCTTCGCAACCCAACGCTCAACCGCTTCGCCATCAGGGGAGGCCCTACACCCCAGTTCTTGTATGCGTAAATAAATAAATCTTTAAAAACAAAAAAGAATCCTATCAAAAAGAAAGACTAAGAATTTATTTATAGGAGAGTAGGACAATTGTCAGAGTTTACAGTTTAACAGGCACATAGAAATTTTATATATCTAAAAATGAACATTATTAACTGCAAAGTACAAAAATTGTACAGAAAAGGAAAAGTAATCATAGAAAACTGTGTGGCTATCTGTGAATAGCATTTACCTAATCATGTCCCCCCAAATATTTAATCAAAAATGTGCTATGGGGCCTCCCTGGTGGCACAGGCAGTTAGTTGAGTGCCGTACTGTGAAGCTGTCCGCAGCCTCTGAAGTGCCGGTTCGATCCCCGCCGGCCTCAGAGCAGCCAACATGGCACAGCAGACCTCTCCTGCCATGCCCGCTGCTCCCCTCAGCAGTGTATTTCATCAGTCTGGCTGTCCTGTTCCCCGCTCTGTCTCTGGTGAGTCCTCTCACCCTCCCACGCATCTGGCCTGTACCCTGGTTCTTGTATTAAAAAAAATAAATATTTAAAAAAAGTGCTATGACTAGATTGGAAACATAGGAAAAATGAGAATGTGTGTGTGTGTGTGTGTGTGTGTCTACGTGTCTGTGTGTGATTGTGGTGTATGTGTTGGGAAGCTGAAAGAGAGCTAAACACTTTTTTTCCTCTAGATGTACCTAACAATGAATAATCAAGAAGACGCAAAACAAGGCTGCCATTGGTAGATAAGAGTCAAATTTCAAGATTCAGATCGGAAATCGGGACTGCTATTTTCGTAACTGTCGAACTCTTTAAATCGTGTGCACCGTAACATTGATTCTAAAAAGAAGTAAATTTTAAAAGAAGTTTTAAAAATTAGAGTGAGGTGCTAGAAAAAATTCTAAGCTTACAAAAGTTACAATATGGGAAATATTTATTTTTTGTCCTCTCCTTTTTGAAAAACTGAAACCCTACTACTATAAAGTTAAGATATAATTCAGTTTATTTATTGATCTTTCCTAATGTGGAATATGAGGTATGACTCTACCACCAGACTCAATGAAAGTTATTTTTTTAAAGATTTATTTATTTGTGCAAGAACAGGGGTACAGGCCAGATGCGCAGGAGGGCGAGAGGATCCACCAGAGACAGAGTGGGGAGCAGAACAGGCAGACTGACTGAAATACACTGTTGAGGGGAGCAGCGGGCGAGACAGGAGAGGTCTACTGCGCCATGTGGGTTGCTCCCTGGCTGGGAATTGAACTCATGCTGCGGTGGCTGCTGTTAGCTTCATAGGTTGCGTCTAAACCCCTTGAGCCACCAGGGAGGCCCTGAAAGGTATTTTTTTTAATACAGCTTTTACTTGGATGTTGAAATATTTTTTAATAACCATACAGCTAAGGATACTAGGTCTTCATTTCCTTCATCAATGCGATCCCAATGCCTTTAATGACAACATTGCAAATATTTTCTGTTTAGGTATTGAAGAGATCTACTTGTAGGCAAAGTTGTCTCTGAAACTATGGCTGATGCAAAAACTTTACTTGATATTCAAGAGTACCCTGACAATGAGGTGCAGAAACATCAAGCGCTAACTCTGGAAGAATGGCAACAAAAGTGGGTGAACCGCAACATTGCATTTCATCAAGAACAAGGAAATCAGTAAGAAATATTTGATCTATAACAGAGATATGCTCTCTCATTATCTGACTGATTTTAAGATGCGTGTTTTCAGTTGCTCACATGTTAGCACCTCTGGCACAGAGTTGTGGCCTATAACAGTTCAGCTGGCAGTGTCATTTCTTCCCCTGGAGTACACATCATGATGTGACTTACAGCTGGTGCCATCTAAGATTTATGAAATGTGTCTTAAAAAAAAAATCCCCTGTAGCACCTGTATATTGGTTACATATGCTTATACATCCAGCAGGTACTTGGTAATATTGTTCCTCACACCTCCAAAGTGAAAAAAGATATTCTTCTTTTTTTTTTTTTTAAGATTTATTTATTTATGTAAGAACCAGGGTACAAGCCAGATGCGTGGGAGGGTGAGAGGATTCACCAGAGACAGAGTGGGGAACAGAACAGGCAGACAATGAAATACACTGCTGAGGGGAGCAGTGGGCGAGACAGGAGAGGTCTGCTGCACCATGTGGGACCCTCGCCGGCGGCCGAAGATTGAACCAGCACTGCAAAGGCTGTGGACAGCTTTACAATGCAGCGCTCAACCGCCTGTGCCACCAGGGAGGCCCAAAAAGGGATATTATTCTGACTTGGCTTTGCAATAGCAGGTGTATTGTCTATTGGGGGGCAGGAGAGAAGTTGAGAGAAATTCATGAATGAGCTAGGATAATGAGCAGTGGATTAGAAGTAGCAGACTTGATGAAGCAACAATAAATCAGGGCCTGTGCTAGGCAGTGTGGTCATGACACATGATCCTTGTTCCAGGCAGCTAGTCCCACTTCCCATGGGACATTAACATTATTGAATTTGTACACTGAGTGGGAGTGAGCCATCATCCCGGAGCCTTTGCGTGGGATTTCTCTGTCAGGTAGATGGCCTTAGAAGGGGTTAAGTCTTACTGTGGCACGAGTTCAATACCTGGCCAGGGAGGTGACCCACATGGCACAGCAGACCTCTCCTGTCTTGACCGCTGCTCCCCTCAGCAGTGTATTTCAGTCAGTCTGCCTGTTCTGTTCCCCACTCTCTCTGGTGAATCCCACACTTCTGACCTACACCCCAGCTCTTCTATGCAAAAAGAAATAAATAAAATCTATATATAAAAAAAAAAGAATTTAACTTTTAAGAGCCACTTGTGAGACCTGGAACTCATCTAGAGAACACAGCATCAAATGAATGTTGAATAATTCACCAGGTCCAGTCCAGAGGTTTCCCTACATTGCACATGTGTGTGTACACACATGTGCACACATACACAGAACATTTAGAAAATTAACAAAGAATTTTTAAAACATAGCAGCCAAAGGGAAAAAAATCTAATTTTTTGGCTTTACTTACTACTCAAGAAAGCCCCTGGTTTAAGTCAGATTAGCCTCTCACTGCTTCTCTGACCGAGCAAGTTACTTAACCTTATTGTGTCTTCGTATGTAAAGGGATTATAATAATATTTCATAAAGTTGTTGCAATATTAAGTGACATAATGCATGAAAAGTACTAAGCATCATACAAGGGTAGTCCTTCCTCTATGCATTGGACTCATTAAAATCAACATTTTTTTTTTCTCCCCAGGCTATTAAAGAAGTATTTGGATACTTTTCTTGAAGGCAAGAATGGACTGAGGATATTTTTTCCTCTTTGTGGAAAAGCAGTTGAGATGAAATGGTATGAGCAGATAAGCATTAACATACTTTCTTTTCTTGATGATAAATACTCTGGGTGGTGAATATTTATTTTTAAATATTTATTTTAATTAATTTATGCATACAAGAACTGGGGTACAGGCCAGAGGTGTGGAGGTGAGAGGATTCACCAGAGACAGTGGGGAGCAGAACAGACAGATCTACTGAAATACACTGCTGAGGGGAGCAGCGGGTGAGACAGGAGAGGTCTGCTGCGCCATGTGGGTAGCTCCCTGGCCAGGGATTGAACTCATGCCACAGTGGCTGGCGATAGCTTGATAGAGCTGAGACTTAACCCCTTGCACCACCTGGGAGGCCCCAGTGAATGTTTAACGAATCAGAGGTTAAAAAATTCTATCACCCAGAGATGCACAAGGATGCTTTATTTTTAATAGACTATTATTGATGGGTACATAATTAAAGACAGTTATGAACAGAAACAGGGAAGTGACCTAATCTTTCTATTTTGAGCTTCAAAGAAAAAGAATTGGTTTAGAACCAAAGTGTGATTGGGAGGGCAAGGGAGCCAACCTTAACCTGTTTCAACTAGAGCCTTGTGCAAGGTTTAGTTTTTGAAGGTGGTTTAGAAATTTAGCTAAAGTAGGGCCTCCCCGGTGGCGCAGTGGTTGAGCGCTGGGTTGCGAAGCTGCCTGCGGCCTCTGCAGCCCCGGTTCGATCCCCTGCTGCTCCCCGGCCACCGGAGAGGGTCCCACATGGCGCGCAGACCTCTCCTGCCGCCCGCTGCTCCCCTCAGCAGTGTACTTCGGTCCTTCTGCCTGTTCTTCTCCCCGCTCTGGCTCTGGTGAATTCTCTCACCCTCCTGCGCTTCTGACTGTACCCAGTGCTTGAATGAATGAATGAATGAATGAATGAATGAATGAATAAATCTTTAAAAAAAAAGAAATTTAGCTAAAGTAATTTTTAGATATTTGGAATAGAGGTGGACAGAAAAATTCAACATAGCATAACTTTTAGCAAGACAATGTATATAGTCTTCAGTTCAGCTCAACTTCCCTCTCCATACACAGAAGAGATTTTATCATAAGTCATTGTTATAAAACCAGTGATGAAGAAAGTATTTCTTATAAATAATTCTGTGAAAAGAATTCACTTTAATTAACAGACTACCATATATGGATTGCAGTAGGTCATAAACCTAGCAATCATTTTCTCTGCAGAACTCTGTGGTTATTGTCATACATACCAAAGTTAATTTATAAACTTGTATATTGAGAAGTTTCATCATTAAGCTGGAAGAAAGGTTAGTAAACAAAAATTGGAGTAGCTTAAAAATGCTCTGTCCCCTGGGCCTCCCCGATGGCGCATCGGTTGAGCGCTGGGTTGCGAAACTGCCCGCGGCCTCTGCAGCGCCGGTTCGATCCCCGGCTGCTCCCCGGCCACCGGAGGAGGGTCCCACATGGCATCCAGGCCTCTCCTGCCGCCCGCTGCTCCCCTCAGCAGTGTACTTCGGTCCTTCTGCCTGCTCTGCTACCTGTTCTGGCTCTGGTGAATTCTCTCACCGCACTGTACCTAGTGCTTGTATAAATAAATCTTTAAAAAAAAATGCTCTGTCCCCTATATATACTAAATAAAAGTCGCTGACCTATAGAACATGTATGAATTTGGGTTGATTTTCAAGTAGAGATAGTGACATTTTTTTCAGCCAGCCCACGTATTCTGCTCATCTTACAGCTGAGCGCACTGGTGAAATGACTGCTATAGTTTCAAATTCCAGTATGGCCATGAAAGTGAGACTCTTTAAACTATATTATTAAACCTCAACCTTACCCAATTCACTGAACCAGAAGAGAGAGCTATTTTAACCTGCCAGGAAATTGTTTTATCTCTAGAGACAGAGTGTCTTATCGCCATGTTACAAGCAAGAACAATCTAGTGCAGTTTTTGAGATAAGATTAGAAAATGGTATGATGAAAACAGCCAGTTAAATGTGATCGTTGAATATTTTGGGTCTCGAGTCATTTGTAATAAAAATACCAAAAGTATGCAAGAATTGCACATAAATTATCATAGGTGAGGATTTTTCATTTCTGTAATTAATCTGCATATTGAGATCTATAGAGATACCACATGTGAATCCATAAACTAGCAGCCCCAAAGCATTGAGGATAAGTGTTTAAGACATTTTCTTAGGTTTGTTTTTTTTTCTAACAGCAACATTTTAATATAATCCAGCCTGTGCTGTCTATAGTAAACTATGCTTCATTTTCTTTTCTTTCTTTATGCTTAATTTTCTATATGGTGAGTGTGTCGTAGGGGAGAATTGGGAATATTCCAGAGGCACAGGAGTGAAAGAATTCACCAGAGACAGAGTGGTGAGCAGAACAGGTGGATTTTTTGAAATATACTCCTGAGGGGCAGCAGGTGGGACAGGAGGGGTCTACAGAGGGTGGGCAGGAGGGTCCTGCTTCACAGAAGATGAGGGTCCCTTAGGGTGACTTGTCTTGGGTGTGTCCTGACTGATGATCTGAATTAGTATAAAGGATCATCAGCTGTTTGGGTCAGCTAATGTCCAAGTTTCATTCCTTTTATCCATTCAAGCTGCCCAAATTTGCCAGCTGGGCAACGAATGGAGGCTTAGTTTTTAAATTTAATAATGATAACACAAGAGAATGCAATAAAAATCCTTGTAATTCAGACAACATTTCTGTTTATATTTCATAACTTGAAAAAATGCATGGAGAATTTTCAAATTTTCCCCATATGTCAGTTTACAAACTTCCCTAGGAAATACAAAAGACAATTTACTCATGTTTCATTTTAAAACTATACACAGTTGATGTTCTGGCCACAGAAAGTATATGGTCTCACACAGGTGAGAGGTCCAGTCAGCTGTGCTATATGTCTGGTGTTGAAATATGAGTGCTCTTTACACTCCGTCCATAGGTCACAGAACAATTTGAGCGCGACTTGAATTTCACATTTGCTGATGTGGGATTTCACCTGCAGGAGCATGCAGTGAAAGCTAAACTCTGTCAGGTCAACCAAGCTGTGCCTGAGTAGACAGAACACAACGCACACACCTCAGCCATGATCCGCAGTACCTCAATTCACCCTGATTGCTGCAAGCCACTCCCATCCACACAGCTAGTGCTAGAACTTTCCATTTGAATCCCATCACTTCACAATGCTTCCCAGATGCCACCCTTCCAATGCCCCTGATGGAGTTTGGTGCAAGGGGTTGTTGGGTCCTTCTGAGAAAGAATTCAGTGACATTCCTGCGCAACAACATACAGTTAGTTTATTGGAGAAAGGAGAACAAGGAAATAGAGATGCCTGCATAGACACAGGCGGGCGGTCTTAAAAGATAAAAGCTGCATTTTGCCAGGACAAAGCGTATTCTTTTATAGTGTACTTTGATGGAATTATTGTGGAAAGTATCCCTTTGGGTTGGTCTTCGAAGAACAATAATCCTCTCTGCCCCCACCTCTGGCTGATAATCTTTTCTATATTTTTTTAAAGATTTATTTATGTGTACATACAAGAACTGGGGTACAGGCCAGAGGTGCGGGGGGTGAGAGGATTCACCAGACACAGAGTGGGGAACAGAAGAGGCAGACTGGGTGAAATACACTGCTGAGGGGAGCAGCGGGCAAGACAAGTTAAGTCTGCTGCGCCAGGTGGGTCACCTCCCTGGCTGGGGCTCCAACACGTTCTGCAGTGGCTGCGGATAGCTTCACAGTGCGTCTTAACCCGCTGTGCCACCAGGGAGGTGGTCTTTTCTGACCACCCCTTAGGTTCCTGGAACCTTCCATGGCCAGGTTTAGGGCAAGATTCATTGATCATCCCTACCCCCACCTCTGGTGTCTGTCCTTGTGAGACCTCCCATCCTAAACTTTTCTTTTTCTTTTTCTACTTTTTTTTTGCATTTTATTTTTTTTAATTTATTTTATTTTTATTTTTTTACTTTAACATTTATCATTTAAAAAATTTTTTTAGATAATATCTGTTTCCCCATCCTAAACTTTTCTAAGATTCCATCACCCCCACATGGCAGTTTTTAGACATTTCATAACTCATAAGACTGTGCCACCCATTCTAAAGTTCCTGTCTTTTTCCTTTGTGATGTGATAAAAAGTTTTAATGTTGGGCCCCATCCCATTTTCCCCACAAGCTTCATGATTTTTTTTTTTTTGCATGATTTTTAGGAAGGTATACGGTACATGGTAGCAGAACTGACTATGTGTTTATTTAATTTCACATAAAATCATTATTGTGCCTAGAGTACTTTTTTCTCTGGAATCCAGGATGTCTAGACAGTGAATTCCATAATTATAAAGCTTACCAGGGAAAGACTGTTTGCATATGGTAATAAAAGAAATTTCTGTGTGGTGTTTCTTATCAGCAAACGACAGTGATAAGATTATTATAGAACTGATACTAATATTCTAGAGTGTTCTCTAGTACAGTAGCTGTGAGTCACATCTGCTAGCTAAATCCAAACTAAGTCACACTTGCCATGTCTCAAGACCTCAACAGCCAATGTGGTTTGTGGCTGTTGTATTGGAAAACACAGACATAGAGGTTTTCATCATTACAGCAAGTTTTAAATGGACAGAGCCAATTCTGAGAACTTGAAAATAATTTCTAATCCATAACATGCTTTTAAATGGGAAATTCTTCTAATCAAGCCTATTTGTAGTAAATCAATATCTTAAGTTATAATTTTCTAAATTTTAAATTTTTCCTAGTCACATAAATCAGTTTTTCCAAATTCCATATAACATAAATAGTGAGAATATACAGATGTACTTCTTACATGTTTTATGAAATCCTTTGAACCTGAATTCCTATAGAGCTCCTAAAATTAAGGAAAATGTGGGTTTGTTGAAGTACTCTTTTGTCTAGTACAATATTTGATGTAATATTTTAAGTGTAAATATATGATTTTATGCAGGTTTGCAGATCAAGGACACAGTGTCGTTGGTGTAGAAATCAGTGAACTTGGAATACGGGAATTTTTTACAGAGCAGAATCTTACTTACTCGGAAGAGCCAGTCATGGAAATTCCTGGAGCCAAACTATTCAAGGTTTGTTGTGTTTTTGGTAAATAGTTATTTCCATACCTCCACAGTAGCAGTTTTTCTCAGTGTGAGTAAGTGAGGATACTATACAAGCGTGAGATGATTTGCAAATCTGATCTATCACCAGATTCACATAATGGATGTTACAGACACATGTGAGGAGGTAGGGCTTAAAGATAGAGGCTAACTGGCTGCCTGGGTGGTGAGGGATAAATGCATATAAAAGCTGAGGTCAAAGCCTGTCTATACTCATGTTTCTGGTTTTGGTTTGTTTGGTTTCTACTTCCAAAAGGCATTTCTGAGAACCTGTCTTTTGCCCCACCCTGCATAAGGCATGGAAGATACAAAAACAATTCCCATTCTAAAGAATCTCCCAGCTCAGGAGCAAAGAGAAACAGCAAATGCAGTTGGTCATACACATATCTAATGTAATGACATGGGGTATTAAGGGAACAGAAAGGAGAGTTACCTAACCCAGCCTGGAGGTGCTTTCTGAAGCACAGTGACGGATGGGGCTGGAAGAGACAGGAGTCAAGTCCATGTTCTCAGGCACTGCAGCCTGCTCTCCAGTAGGGTTTTAAGTGGAAGCATGACATGGTCAGATTTTATTTTATTTAAAAAATTTTTTTTAATTTACTTTTGTGTAGAAGAACTGGGGTACGTGCCAGAGGGGTGGGGGTGGGGGTGGGTGAAGAAGATTCACCAGAGCCAGAGTGGGGAGCAGAACAGGTGGATCTACTGAAACACACTGCTGAGAGGAGCAGCGGGCAAGACAGGAGAGGTCTGCTGCTCCCTGTGGGTCAGGTCCCTGGCCGGGGATTGAACCCAGGCGATAGCAGTAATAGTGCTGGGACTTACGCCTGGGGACTTAAGCTTAGGAAGGCCCAGATTTTCTTTTGAGAAAAACCATCCCTGTGACCTGAGAGGAGGAAAATTTGAAGGGAAGTAGCCTGCAGGCAGGAAGACCAGAGAGGAGGCTATGAACAGTGGTCCAGGAAAGCCATCTTGAAGTTCTAGAAAAGTGATGTGGCCTTTAGTGGAACGGGTAACTTAAAGCAATGCTTAGGGCCTCCCCTGGTGGCGCAGCGGTTGAGCGCTGGGCTGTGAAGCTGCCTGCAGCCTCTGCAGTGCCGGTTCGATCCCCGGCTGCTCCCCGGCCACCGGAGGAGGGTCCCACATGGCGCGCAGACCTCTCCTGCCGCCCGCTGCTCCCCTCAGCAGTGTACTTCGGTCCTTCTGCCTGCTCTGCTCCCCGCTCTGGCTCTGGTGAATTCTCTCACCCTCCCGCGCTTCTGACTGTACCCAGTGCTTGTATAAATAAATAAATAAAATAAAAAATTAAAAAAAAAAAGCAATGCTTAGATGTCAAGTTGGCAGGATTTAGCAGTTAACTGAGTGGGGATGCTAGAGAATAAAAGAGAAGCAAGTTGAAACACAGAGACGTTGAGTTTTATCCAGAAGAGGATGTGTTTGAGAGACCAGGGGAATGACAAGGAGAGCTGGTTTTATGTTTCCGAGGCACAGGATGGGGTTTGGGCTGGAGATGAGAGCTTTGGGAGTTTCCTTCATTTTCTGACCAGAATGATCGCACAGAACTGCTTCACAAACTTGGGGTAAAATGTGGAAATCAAGACCACCCCAATGAGGGCCTCCCTGGTGGCATTGGGGTTAAAGAAGACAGTGCTGTTGGGCTGTCGCCAGCCACTGCAGCAGGAGTCCAATCCCCAGCCAGGGAGCTACCCACATGGCGCAGCAGACCTCTCCTGACTCGCCCGCTGCTCCCCTCAGCAGTGTATTTCAGTGGATCTGCCTGTTCTGTTCCCTACTCTGTCTCTGGTGGATCCTCTCACCCCTCACACCTCTTGCTTACTCCCTGGTTTTTGTATGCATAGATAAATAAATCTTTTAAAAAATTAAAAAAAAAAGACCTCCCCAATGAGAATAAGCGGAAAACATTTACTCAGAGGGAACCAGCCACTTCCATTAAGCAGTGGAGTGAAGCTGGCCAGGGCAGTGGAAAACTTTGTCACGAAAAGCAGGCAGGTTTCAGGTGTGCCTGGACTGGGCAGCTGGAGGTGCACTGGCTGGGAGTGGGGCGTCTTATGGGATTGCTTTGAGAAGAAGATTTGGCTTTTCTGCTTGATCCTGAGTAGGGGATGGGAGGGTGACTCTGGGGGTTGCAGGGTCTGGGTCCTCTTGACACAGAGGCTGTGGTCATTGTCCACTTGTCTCATCCGTCTCTACCACAGTGCTCCATCTTCTAAATATTGCAATTAATTGCTCATCAGCAAGAGTCCGGGTAGCACTTTATTTTGAAGCATTCCAAATGCATTCTCCAACGCATTCTCAAATCACCTGCAAGACTGGAGTTTAAATCACCTCTCAGACAGAGGCCAGTCCTGCTTCCAGATTGCTTAATGGAGCACTGGTACCTCACTTGAAATCATCTGTGGATCTTTTAAAATTTCCAGGGCTGAGGCTCACCCTTCACCAGGTAACTAAAATTCTCCAGAGTGGCTTTAAAGCTCCCCATTGATTCTCCTCTGCAGCGTGTGCCCAGAACAGGCAGCCGAATTCACTGGCTTTTCTTCCTACACTGCCCACCCCTTCACAGCACTTCCAGGCTGGTCCTCGAAGATCCTCCCTCCTCTCTCTATATCCCTCTGTCGCCTCATTTCAGAATAAAGTCCAACAGTTTCATGTCCTGACCTATCTTCCAACCTTGCCCTTCACCCCTGTTCCCACAGGCAGATGTCCCCCCACAGTCTCTGGACATGACAGAGTCCACATCATGTAACCCCCAGACTGCGTCCCTGCTGTCCCCCTGCGATGCCTCCGATGCCCTTTCTTGTTTGGTCTTTCCTGATGCTCCCGGGAAGCTCCTGCAGATTCTCAATGTACCCACAGTTCTGGGGCGCGTGACCAGAGCAGTCAGTAGACACCATTCCGGGGCCCCACACCTCTCTGCTCCACCTGACTCCTCACTGTGTCGAGTTCATGTGCATTGTGTAGAGGCAGGCACAGTCCTGTCTCCAGGCTCTCAGGAAATGAATGTCCATTAGTAAATGGATGCGGCTCACTGCACTTCTCTCAAATAACCTTCAACCCTCTGTGCCCTCTCCATCAGCCTGCCTGGTAACTGGTTGACCTGTGAAATTATCTTCAGCAAAGTCATAATGGAGGTGTCTGCTGAAGTAATCACGCTAAAATTCAATAAGCTCTGAAATGAATAATAGCTACTGATCTTCAGGGTTACCCTCTCTTTGATTTACCTCTTTGTGTTGATCCAAAAGAACCCATAGAGGTTAAAAAATAACAAGGTATGGGGCATCCCCGGTGGCGCAGCGGGTTGAGCGCTGTGCTGTGAAGCTGTCCGCAGCCTCTGCAGCGCGGGTTCGATTCCCGCCCAGCCAGGGAGATTCCCACATGGCACGGCAGACCTCTCCTGTCTCGTCTACTGCTCCCCTCAGCAGTGTATTTCAGTCAGTCTGCCTGTTCTGCTCCCCACTCTGTCTCTGGTGAATCCTCTCACCCTCCCATGCCTCTGGCCTGTACCCCAGCTCTTGTCTAAAATAAATAAATAACTCTTTAAAAAAAATAAAATTTGAAAAAAAAATAACAAGGTGCCATTAAAGTGCATAAAATTATGTTCTTCATGTTAAACCACACCTTGTCTCCACCACGTTATCTTTGCTCTGTCTTCCTCCCACCTCCCACCTTTTTCCCCCGTGACTGTTCCTGAAGCTCCTAACAAAGTATTTTTTTTTTCTTAAAATTACAGAGTTCTTCAGGGAACATTTCGTTGTACTGTTGCAGCCTGTTTGATCTTCCCAGGTAGGACTGAATACTATTCTGCACTTTGGCAATGCTGGGCTTGGGGGTGAAGATCTTTGCACCACTCCACTCCCATCCATCTGCAGCACCCATGAACCATTGATTGGGGTCTCAGTTCTGCAGTTATTTGACTTATCACTGCAGCTGGTATGTCTGCACACTTGATAACACACTTGTCCTTGGAGAGATTCCAACTGGGAAATATTATGATGACCTTGGACAGGTATGAAAAGGGAGGGAGAACAAGGCAGAACTTCTTACCTGGCTCAGTAACAGAAATGGATTTCTAGATGTGCAGGGAAGTGAGCGCTTATCTCCTGGAAGTCCTTGGGTAGCTCCCACATCTACCTGTCCTTACTGACCCCAAGGAAGAGCCGAAATGTGTCCCCTTTGTTTGCAGGTGCTGAAGGGCCAGCGTGCACTGTGGGGAACACTTTGTTTTGACAAAGACTTAATATTCCTTGCATAAAGTGTTTTGCTTTGTTCCCTTTCTCTCTCTGGTAGAGCAAATATTGGCAAGTTTGACAGGATTTGGGATAGAGCAGCATTAGTCGCTATCAACCCAGGAGATCACCAACGGTTAGTAATTTGGTTTCTTTAATTTATGTTGACTTTTTAAACCGTCTGATTGTCCTTTTCCTGGGCCCCAGAAAATTAGCTAAACTTTTCCAAGTTGGCAGTAGCTTGTTATTTGTGGACTTAGAAGAACCAAATCCAATACCATCTTTGTCACAGAAGCATAGGATTTGGACCTGGTTGAAAAGCTTGTGGCTCCATCACTTGTAGGCTGTGTTGCCCTCATCAAAGTACAGACTTCCCCAAGTCTGAGTTTATCTCAGCAAAATTGTGATATCTCTGTTTATTTCGCCATCACCACATCCAAAATATTACCAGATAACACCTCCCAGGCACTTGTCATGTGCTAAGCATTGTTTGAAATACTTTATGTGAATCAACACATTTAATCCACAAAACAACCCCGTGAGGTATAAAGAGTCATTATCCCCATTATACAGCTGAGAAACTTAAGGTCAAAGAGATTAGGTGTCTCATCCAAAGGTAAGCAGCCAGTGTGTGATAGATTAGACTTCCAAGACCACAGAGTTTGGCTGCAAAGTCCATACTGGTGAATCCCGTATTGGACTATTTCACAGTGTCCTCGGGGGAAATAGGGGGAATAATATGTGTGGAAAGTGCCCATTAACCCTAGATCGCTGTTAGGATAGTAGCTCTTATTATTAATTTTATTATTGACCTTTTGGTGATCATTCTTATTGTATTTAATCTCATTAGAAAATAAAATGAAAATATGAGCCCATCCTGTGTAAAATGACACCCTCCTATCTTTCCAATTCAGATTCACATCCTTGGATATAGCACATGAGAGTGAATTACTGAGCTGGTTGGAGACAGCTAAACACATTGCAAAAAAAAAAAAAAAAAAAGGCTGGACTACACATCTATGAAATAACATTTTTGCTTTAAAATTGTTTTTTGAATAAGGCTTATTTCTAATCTCTTTGTTAGACCTTGCCTTATCTTTTTAATACACTTTCCTTTGGTGATAATTCATGCTCCTGTTTTCCTTTCTCTTTCTGTTCACCACTCCTGCATCTCTTTTCTAGAACCTTCCTGAAATGCCTGAAAGTCCATCTTTGCTTTTCTCTCTTACATTTGTTCCTTGAATGGTCATTTCAGTTCTCTTGTTACTTTTCTTCAGTTATCCAGCAAATATGAGTTAAGCTCCTACTATGTTCTAAATATATACTATACCAGATGTTGGGGGAAAAACTGAACAAATCATCCATGGTATTTGGCATGATCATTTTTTATATTCCATCATTTGGCATGATCATATTTTATATTCTCCCAAATATCCATATCACATTTCCATTGTTTGCTTTGCATTTCTCGTGACATGAGTATTCTTTATCAATTGATTTGTCTCCATTAAACATCGCATTTGTGTAGTAAGACTCAATTCCGCTAAATATCTGACATCATGGGTGTTTCCCAAGTCTTTGAGATGCTACTCTTCTTTGAGGTTAGTTCTCTGGGGGATTTTGGTTTGCATGGATAGAATCCACAGTAGGTAGCAAGCTGGAAGTTCAGAAACTAGCATTCAGACAGACCACATATAGGTTATTTCTCCACCATATGGCATATTAGATATTCAGCGCATAGTAGGAACTTAAAAAATATTTGTTGAATAAATGAATGACAGCAAAGTGGACTCAAAGCAAAGGAAATATATTGTTTGTTTCCAGCCAGCCGCCACCACCTCCTCTGTTCTAGATATAAAGCCCATTCAGGTGGTCTCCAAACTGCTTAATTCATGATTGACAAAGACTAGTGAAGCCCCTTCCAGATCTCTGACTTAGGGAATCCAATTCCAGCTTAGCCACAGACTCTATGCCCTCCATAGTGCCCCAAACTTATTCTTTCCTCTGCTCCCAATCATGGGGCAGTTCACCACCCCAAGCAACCCTGATAACATGTTGGTCTTTGTTATTTATTGAGTGCTTAGTCAATGCTTTATCTGTACTTGTCAGTACTGGGCGTCTCTCAATTGCTCACCAGCTTCTGTGACTATTGTATCTCGCGTCTAACATAAGCCAGTGCCACATACAGTTGTCTTACTGAATTTTTGGAAACCGATTGAAAGTTGGCATTCCAAGAAGAATAAAGGTCACCAGTCTGGAAAGCCCTACCAAACCAGTCTGAGAAGGACAGCAAGTTCCTTCTACTTCTTGAGAAAAAGAAGCAGAAAGTTTTCAAAATAAAAATTTCTACTCAAAACTTTGCTTTCAAGAAAGAGCGATCCACTCAAGCCAGCTCTAGTTAGGGAGGTTTATGTCAAGGAGGCTGAAAGAATCACAGTAGCTAATTCTGAGTGCTTGCCAGGTACCAGGCATTTTACCTGTGTTAATTCACTGGATCCTCCCAGCAGCCTGTGAAATGATTACTAGTCTTCACCCCACTTTACAGATGAGGAAACTAAGGCATGCAGAGGCTTAGTGTTTGTCCAGCCCATGTAGCCAGTAAGTGGAGGAGCTGGCATTTGCGCTCAGGTGCTGGGCAGAGCTCACATTCCTAATCCCCATTTTGGACAGCCTCCCCAATTTCTCACTGAGTTCCTAACAGGGCACAGGACAGAAGACCCTGGAGAAACTGGTGTGCCTAGAAACCAGACTCCTCCCTCAAAGCTGGGCAGACTGTCCATCTGTCTGTATCTCATGGTCTCTACCTCCCTGTATATGCCTCTATCCTCCCGTCCACACCACTCAGTTTCCTCCATTACTCGATTTCTGCTCCCCACTAGCTGACCTGCTCAGGGCACTCCTTAGCTCCACCCTCCCACAGCAGGACAGAGCAGTAGCCACAGTTCCCAACAGCTACTAACTAGCAAGCCCTTTGGGGGGCGGGAGGTCTCTTAACTCAGTGGAGATAAGAGACTTGGGAAACTTCTGGCTCTACAGGGGCCCAGCCCTGGCTCTTCCTGGAAGACTGATGGTCCCAGACTTGACTGGGAAGCCAAGTCACCTGCTTGCCAAGGTCTCTGGAGTAAGGATTGTTCCTAGGGCATTCGCGGCCTGCAGCAGGCTTGGCAGACATTCGTTCCGCCTTGAGCTTTTGCCTGTTCGTTAGTCTTGTCTCTCCAGCTTCATAGGGAAAAGGATTGTGTGTTCCTGGGGAGTCTCAGCCACCCCAGATGTTTCTTAACTGCAGCATCCTACTGAGTCTGGCTGGAGCTCCAGCCTCTCGTCTTGCAGCAGGTGCCAGGCAATGTTGATACCTTGCCTGATCTGGGCCACCAGTGCGGAGGGGCCTGGGTTCACAGTGGTCTTCGTCTTCCAGTTGGGTGGGCTCTGGAAGTCTCATTTTGATCCCCAACTTCACTTCTTCCCAGCTTAGGCTGGAAACTCCCCATCCCTTTTCTGGTTTTTAGGGTGAGAATTAACATCCTACCATTCTTAGAATCAAGCTCAATAATGAATTGACAGTGAGTCCTGGTTTGCCACCCTGCTCCTCCCCTTGCAGTCTTTATCTTTTATTTAAGGATTTATTTATGTATACAAAAATTGGGGTACAGGCCAGAGGTGCAGGGGCGGGAGGGTAAGAGGATTTACTAGAGACAGAGTGGGGAGCAGAACAGGCAGATCTACTGAAATACACTACTGAGAGGAACAGCAGGTGAGAGAGGAGAGGTCTGCTGCACCGTGTGGGTAGCTCCCTGGCCAGTGATCAAACTCATGCTGCAGTGGCTGCCGATTGCTTCATATTGCTGAGACTTAACCCCTTGCACCACCAGGAAGGCTCCTGCAGGCTTTACTTTTGCAGAGAAACATAACCGTTTTTTTTGCGTTCTTTTTAGCTACACAGATATCATGCTGTCCCTCATGGAGAAAGGGGCTCGCTACCTATTGTCTGTTCTTTCTTATGACCCAACGAAATATGCAGGTAAAGTGGTTTTTTTTTTTTCCTAGTTGTCTCGTGTACTGACTTAATTCTGGACATCGGTAACATTAGTTTCTCGTAATTTATCTCATTACATTGCTTCTATACATCATGATAAGTTTGTTTTTGTTTGTTTGAGGTATTTTTGCTAGTGGAAACTAAAGTGTCTTTTTCTCCTCCTCTGGATTTGTTTTCTCCTGTCCCATTCCCATTCACAGTTCAAGCTGTCGAAGAGGGAGAAAAATGGATAATGTGGATATAAGAGGAATTTCATAAACCCTGGATTAGGAGGAACATCTCCTGGATTAGGGGGCAGGAGATTTGGTTTCCTTGCTATGTTATAGCATATCTGTGTGTTGGGCAGGTGCCTCCTATTTTAGCATTAGAGTATGGGGTGAGAAATGAGCCAGGGCAGGAAGGTGGAGTGAAGGAAATCTCTAAACTCCTGCTGTTTTTTAATTTCTGAATTCTGTGCTTCATTTGTTACATTCTTTTATAACTCTCTTTGTTTTGAATTTGTAAAGGTGATGATTCTTCTGGACACATTTTAATGTGCTTGAACATTAAAGCTCAACCTTTTTCATGATTGAACTTTTATTTTCCAGAAGAAAACCAAACACACAAACTTTATATTGGTGAAAATACTCTTTTTGATTTTCAATGGATGTTTTTTAAAAGTGCCTTGTTTTATACTCATTCACTTTTTAAAAAAAATTTTTTTTTATCTGTTGGAGTACATCAGATCTTAAACACTTGTTACAAGATTAGTCTACAACTAAGTCTGGGACAGTCAGTTGAAAACAGAAATCAGTGGAGCTTGAAGGAGACTCAGGGCAGCCTTCACCCATTTGGATAATTTAGTTATATACCTAGGTCATTGGAAATAAGGTCAGGGTGAACCCTGAGAATTTATTTCTTTAGAGATTTAGAATTCGATCTATAGAAAGAATGCTTGACCATATTTCTCTCTCATGCAGGGCCACCATTTTATATTCCAGACGCTGAAATTCAGAGATTGTTTGGTAAGTTATGGACGAGTGTTGGAAGTTAAAGTCAACCTCACAGTTAGGAGCTGTTAGCAAAATCTGTTAGTATCTGGATATGGGTGAAGTTTAAAAGTCAGAAACCATTTCATTGACGACTAGTTTATCCTTGAAAAAAAAAAAGTGACCCATTTCTGAAATACACCTTTTGAGGTAGTGATGGGCTCATGTTAAAGACCTTTGAATTCTACTTAGAGAATTCAAAGAAGTTTAACTTTTAGGAAATATAGTGATAACAATAATTTAGAATTTAGATATGTTGCCCTTAGCACATGCCCATTTTCATTAAGAAGAGAAGGAAAATATTCTGTACACTGTTTTTAAGTCTTTTGATGTGTTTTTAGAATGCCTGATTGTATTCTTCACAAAAGTTAAATCCATTACCCTTTCTTCCCATTTCAGGCTCAATGTGCAATATTCGTTGTCTGGAAAAGGTTGATATATTTGAAGAAAAATATAAAAGATGGGGGATTGATTACCTTTTTGAAAATTTATATCTACTTACAGAAAAGTGAGATAAAAGCAAGAAATAGCAACATGTTTTTGAGCAACTAAAATGTATTAAAGAATGAAAATATAATGGATGTCTTTTGGAAAAATTGTTCACAAATTTTTCACCGCAGATCTTTGCTCAAAAATGCATAATTTTAGAAAAAAATCACATATAAATGATAAAGTTAGCTTTGGAAATGAGAGGGGATGGGAGATTTTACCTGTGTGATTTATTACAGATTGCAAGAATCCTTCAGTGTCAGCTGAAGGATTACTTATATAATTAAAAATTACTTGTATTACTCATATAATTAAAAAACAAAAGTATAATGTGTATAATAAAAAAATATAACAGATGTAAAAACATTGGCATTCTCTCTGAAATTTGGATCCATTAAGGAAATAGAACATTTTAACAATGATCAAGATAAAATAAAGTGGCCCAAGAAATTATATAAAATACTAGCTTTGCTCATATACCCTATTCTCAAATCCTCTCTTCACATTTTGCCTCCTTGTGTAATTATATATGGAATAGAATCAAGAAACAAATGTAAAGATTAAATCAACAAAGTAATCTTTGTAGAACCAAAAATGTTTTTCCCAAACGCTGTAAAAATAAATTTTTAAAAGTTTTTAAATCTGAGTTTGGCAAGTTTTTGTTGTTCCTAATTGAATCTTGTTTATTTTTTAATTTTTTTAAAGATTCAATTATTTATGCACACAAGAACTGGGATGTAGGCCAGAGGTGTGGGGAGGTGAGAGGATTCACCAGAGACAGAGTAGGGGACAGAACAGGCAGACTGACTGAAACACACTGCTGAGGGGAGCAGCGGGCGAGTCAGGAGGGTCTGCTGCGCCATGTGGGTAGCTCCCTGGCCCAGGATCTAACTCAGGCCATAGTGAGACTTAACAACCCTTGGCCACCAGGGAGGACTGAAAACAAGATGCTTTAACAACTAGCTACATAATTTTCTAGTATATGGCAGTACACAAGTATTTAATCTTCCTGCTGTTATTAGAGACCTGCAGCAAATATAAATATTCTTGAAAGTGCTAGAGGAGTCAGATTCACTGATGCCAGAAGTCAGAGTCCTATGCCAAGAAATCTCAGATTCTCGTGGCAGTATCATGTGATAAGGCTGTTATTCCAGGTCCTAACTCTGCACGCTAGGAAAGAATTCCCCAGCGAATACTAAGTGTAGTTGAATCAGACAAGGCTTTACTAGAGACCCATGCATGAGGAGGCCCTAGTGCTGGGGAGGATCGTTAGCCTCCTGGCTCCTGGAAAGGAGTTAGAAGGAGATATTTAAAGGGAAGTGCATGAGGTGGGGAGGGAGAGAGCAGTGTCATAGCTTGTTCTGGGCTGGGTTATGCCCAGGCATGTGCAGATGGGATCCATTGCAATTGCACATACCGGTTCTTGGCCTTCTCCCTCCCGGCAATTATGAGATGATTGTTAAGTCCAGATCTGATGCTTTTTGTCCATCAAGGCACCTTATGGTCAGTGTGGTGGACAGAATTATCTGGCAGGGCTCACCAGTCCATGATTTAGTCCACCTGCTCAAACAGGACTTGGGACAACTCTTCTAGCTCACAATTTATTTGACCCAGGCTCTCTCAGCCGCACTGGGAGTACACGCAGGCAGATGTCAGTGAATAAGTAGTCACTTAAGCCCTGAATCTGTAAGGAAGACAGTCCTGGGGACAGCATGTGGGAGGAGAGGAGAAAAATACCATTTGGATGGTGCCTTGAGAAACACTCAAAATTTCTAAATTTGAGAAACATTAAATCTCCAGATTCTCATTTCCAGCATGTATCTCCAGCTTGTTTTGATGTCGGTGCACAAAACATTCAAGCTTGAACAGCTATCCCGCTTCGTCCCCACCCAATTCTGCACTTTCTTGGGAAGCCAAGTCTCGGGGGTGTGAGTCATGAAATTAGGTAATGGTCAGAATGCTGGCTGGGAAGATGAAAGCTGGGGACCTTGCCAGAATCCTGGTCAGAGCATGAGGAATCACGCAGGTAATGGGGACCTGCTTGTGGGGAGGCACCCTGAGATTAGCCTGAAACTCAAAACTGACCAACCCAGCAGAAGAGGTTGGCAAAAGTACCACGTTTTTGCTCTTTTAGGCTCACAAGCCAGTGCTGACGTATCTACAGTCTTTGCTCCTCTTTAAAAGGTTGTGCCTCAGACGTCCCTGGTGGCACAAGGGGTTAAGATGCAGCACTATGAAGCTGTCGGCAGCCATTGCAGCATGAGTTCGATCCCCTGGCTAGGGAGCGACCCACATGGCACAGCAGACCTCTCCTGTCTCGCCCGCTGCTCCCCTCAGCAGTGTATTTCAGTCAGTCTGCCTGTTCTGCTCCCCACTCTGTCTCTGGTGAATGTGTGAAGGACTAGTGTGAAGGGAGGGTTGTTCTTTGGAGAGGCAGCAAACAACAGAGAACATGATGGCAAAGTCCAGCTAGAATGCGGGGGTCCTCAGTAAAGGCACAAATTTTTTAGTTCTGAAGATTTTGTGCAATTGAGAAAAACGAGTCCCCATCAAAAGCCACACAGCTTTATGTTCATAGTTTACATGCATTGATTAGTGTGTGGCAGCAAATCATTAGGGTAGACTGTGCACGTGGACAATGCTTTCCAGAACCACACAGTGCTGTCTACCTACCAAGTCCCAGTACATCAGGGGGGACACTCTTAAATGTGTGGGGTTGGTAGCAGCCCAGCCTGGCTCACTTCCCTATGCACCTGCGGCCTCTTGGTGCAGTTCTACTGGTCGCCCCATGGGGGCAGCAAAAGACCAAGACGACAGAGGCTGGACCATAGGGAGCCAACAAGATGCTGAGCCCTCCTGAGTCAGAGACAGCCTGACTGTAACACTGGGGCCTGTCCAATCTCCGCCACAGTTTCCAGTGAGTTGGGCTTTTTGGATCCATTTTGAAGCAATATTGGAGCAGAGAGAGGTTAAAAGCTAGTCAAGGGTCAATGAACTGTCTGGAAAGCATGTGCAGAAGGCACTATTGCACAGCAGAGAATCCGTCTAAATTTGGGCTGTTAAAGGTCACAGCCACCATTCACAAGTGGTTAATGAGCTCTTGAAATGGGATCAGTCTGGATAGGGATGTGTTGTAAGTGTAAAATACACTGGAGGGGCCGCCCCTGGTGGCGCAGCAGTTGAGCGCTGGGCTGCGAAGCTGCCCGCAGCCTCTGCAGTGCCAGTTTGATCCCTGGCCGCCGGCGAGGGTCCCACATGGCACACAGACCTCTCCTGCCGCACCCGCTGCTCCCCTCAGCAGTGTATTTCATCAGTCTGCCTGTTCTGCTCCCCTCTCTGGCTCTGGTGAATTTTCTCACCCTCCCGCGCTTCTGACTGTACCCAGTGCTTCTATAAATAAATAAATAAATCTTTAAAAAAAATGAAACAGTTTAAAAAATAAAATAAAATACACTGGATTTTACTTAGTACCAAAAAAAGTCTAAAATATATCAATAATTTTATAGTGACATCAAAATGATAATATTTGGGGGTAAAAAAAGTATGAAAGTAAATGAATTGCACTAGCTTTTACTTTTTAAAATGTGGTGACAAGAAAATTTAACATATATGTGGGTCTCCTATTTCTGTTAGACAATACAAGTTCTAAAAATATTCCATTTTTGGTGTCCTGAATGTGTTTCTTGATTAAAGATTACTTCAGATAGTAATTTCTACTTGATGTGACTCTAGTTGGCTATTATTTTGGACAAGAAATGTATTGTAGTCTGAAATTGTAATGTTGGCTTGGCTACTGTGTCCCAATATACAGATAATCTTTGAATCATGTAACACTTGATAAGAAAATGTTCTTTCTTGCTTTATATTAAAGCTCCCTCTGGGGGTTTTAATAAGACAAAAAAAAAAAAAGCCCCACCCTGTGTTCTCAGAAGTCTAGCAAATAAGAGGTAGCAAATTAGAGACTGATAACAATCCCTAATCAAAGAAAAAATTATCTGAGATGTGTCTTTGGCCAGAGGCGATACTCCTGTAAGACAATGAGGGAGAAGACCCTGAAAAAGAGACTGTGGAACCACAGTGGATTCCTCAGAGAGATTATGCTATCTCCTGTTTGAAGATTTTTGATCATATAGTGCACATCTCGGTGCACTCGGCCTTGACTGAGGTTGGAAGGATTTAACCTGCTGCCATTTGAAAGGATTATGGTGCCACAGTTCTCAAACTTAGCTGCGCCTTCTCATCACTTAGGAGATTTAAAACAAATACCTCAGCTACCCAGACCACAGCAGAGAGCCACGGACTGTGAAACGCCTGGGGATGAGACCCAGGCATTCCCCATGTGCAAGCAAGTTTGAAAACCACTGGGACAGTGTGTGCTCCCCCTGGCTTCAATTCCAGCCCCTGTGACCCGGGGCAGGTGTAACGCAACCAACCCAGACCAGGTAGGATCTTTACCGGTTCTAGCAGCCATGCTGTCTTCATGCTCTCTGCTGTTCGTCCTCGCGTACTCCCTCGCACTCCATTCTCCGCTGCACTCCACCGTCCTCTGCACCGCACCACCACACTGCACACCGCTGCGCCACCCTTATAAGCCCCAGCCTTGGCCCAGGTGAATCCCATCTACCTATGCCCACACCCTACTCCAGGTGCCCGCCATCAGGCATGCATTCAGGACCGCAAGGATCCATCATCTCTCCTGATGGCGGGAGGGCAGAAAAGCCTGATACCTTTTCACTTACCCTACAGCAGGATACTTAACCTATATGAACTCTGTTGTAGAAAAAGGATGATGAAAACCGCATACCCTTATATAATTGTGTAACGGGCTGGAATGGGCACAGTGCAGGTTAGGGTTAGGGTTAAGGTGGGCTTCTTCTCTGCTTTTCCTCTTCCCGGCTTCTGCTGGCGTCCCCGTGACGCCGCCCTTAAAAGCCCAGTCTTAGCCCAGGTGAATCCCATCTACCTATGCCCACACCCTACTCCAGGTGCCCGCCATCAGGCATGCATTGGGGACTGCAGGGTTCTGTCATCTATCCTAATGGTGGGAGGCCAGAAAAGCCTGATACTTTTTACCTTACCCTACAAATTGCCATAAGATTTAAATAAAATAATCTATAGGCAGGGGCTCCCTGGTGGCACATGGCGTTAAGCACCGCACTATGAAGCAATCCGTCAGCCTCTGCAGCATGAGTTCGATCCCGGGATGGCCAGAGAGCACCCCACATGGTGAAGCAGACCTCTCCTGTCTCGCCCGCTGCTCCCCTCAGCAGTGTATTTCGTCAGTCTGCCTGTTCTATTCCCCACCCTGTCTCTGGTGAATCGTCTCATGCCCCTGCATTTCTGGCCTGTACCCCAGATCTTGTATGCATAAATAAATAAATATTTAAACAAAATAAAATAAAATAATATATAGGAATGACTCAGAAAAGGGCTGGCATGGAGTAAATTCTATAGCAATTATTAATAACTAGCAGCTTTACTTCATAACAATTGTGCTTGAAGGGATTCTCATCCTCAATCCCCACTTCTGACACCCACACTCAGTGCATGTCTCAGGCTATCTTGCAACATGCCCCCCTCATACATGAATTTGTTTTACAAGTGACCCGTAAGCATGTTTTCTACAGCTGGCGTGATAGGAGATACAAAGGAAATACACATACCTGGGCCTCCCTGCTGGCACAAGGGGTTAAAGCACAACACTATGAGGCAATCCATGGCCTCGGCACCGTGAGTTCGATGCCTGGCCGGCCAGGGAGCAACCCACATGGTGAGGCAGACCTCTCGTGTCTCACCCGCTGCTCCCCTCAGGAGTGTGTTTCAGTCAGTCTGCCTGTTCTGTTCCCCGCTCTGTCTCCGTGAACCTCTCTTAACCTCTATGAACTCTATTGTAGAAAAATGATAATGAAACCCCGCATACCCTTATATAATTGTCATGAGGTTTAATCCCCTCACCATTCCCCCCCCCGTATCTCTGGCCTGCACCCCAGCTCTTGTATGCATAAATAAAGTAAATCTTTAAAAAAAAAAACAGAGAAATACACACCTGCCTCACCCTTTGAAGTTTAACATCTCGCTTTTGCGGGTGTTTTCCATCAGCTCAAAATTATGAGCAATGAGGGCCTCCCTGGTGGCGCAGGGGTTAAGACACAACCTATGAAGCAATGCGCAGCCACTGCAGCACGAGTTCGATTCCCGTCTGGCCAGGGAGCTACCCACACGGTGGGACAGACCTCTCCTGTCTCTCCCACTGCTCCCCTCAGCAGTGTATTTCCTCAGTCTGCCTGTTCTGTTCCCCACACTGTCTCTGGTGAATCCTCTCACCCCCCACACCTCTGGCCTGCACCCCAGTTCTTGTACAAAAAATAAATAAAAATTATGAGTGTAGGGGCAAGGAACAGGACACAGTGCAGGTTTCCTGATCCCATGCAGACCGGGTAAAGGAGGAGTCAGAGTCCTCAGTGGCTTTTTGCAGGTCTTTTATTGGGGTTCACCAGGCATATGGCAGGCAGGGGTGCTGGGGGGTCAGGAGGCTGGCAGGCCTCCCAGCCCCCAGCAAATCCTCACTCTCTCTGGGCTCTCTGGTGATCTCGGCTTCTCTTCGGCTTCTGCTGCTGCTTTCTTGGCTTCTTGCGTCCCTGTGACGCCACCCTTAAAAGCACAGTCTTAGCGCAGGTGTACCCACTCCAGGTGCCCGCCATCAGGCATGCATTCAGGATCACAGGGTTCCCTCATCTATCCTGATGGCAGGAGGGCAGAAAAGCCTGATTTTTTACCTTACCCTACAATGAGCAATGAGACCAGGGCCTAAGTCCTGTGGATGAGAAGCGTCAGGGCAGCGGCATTAAAAGACTGGGTTCTAGTTCTTGCTTTGACACAGGTTATTGAAGAGCGAGCTACCTGCGCGTCCCCGACAGGTGCGCCCCCTGGCGTGCAGAGTGGAGACACCCACCCTACCCCTGCAGGAAGAAGCCAGGTGGGCAGCAGTACCTCGCGCGGCCACCAGGCGGCGCTGGCCGCAGCGCTGGCCGCCAGCCTCAGACCCCGCCCCGTGACCGTGGCCGTGACCGTGACCGCCCGCTGGGCCGGGCCTGCGTCCGGCCGGGCTGCTGCGCTGCGCCCCGGGATGGCCCAGGGCTGCGCGCCGGGCGCCGAGGCCTCGGGGAGCGGCCCGGCGCTGCGGGCGCTCGTGCGGGAGGCGGAGACCAGCCTGCTCGAGTGCAAGGTGTGCTTCGAGAGGTTCGGCCACCTGCAGCAGCGGCGCCCGCGCAACCTGCCCTGCGGCCACGTGGTCTGCCTGGCCTGCGCGGCCGCCCTGGCGCACCCGCGCACGCTGGCCCTCGAGTGCCCCTTCTGCCGGCGAGCCTGCCCGGCCGGCGACACCAGCGACTGCCTGCCGGTGCTGCACCTGCTGGAGCTCCTGGGCTCGGCGCTGCGCCCGGCCCCGGGCGCCCCCCGCGCTGCGCCCTGCATCCCCGGGAACCTCACCTGCCACCAAGCCTTCGGCGGCTGGGGGACGCTGGTGAACCCCACGGGGCTGGCGCAGTGTCCCCAGACGGGGCGGGTCGTGGTGGTGCACGACGGCCGGAGGCGGGTCAGGATCTTTGACTGCGGGGGAGCGTGTGCGCAGCAGTTTGGGGAGAAGGGAGGTGCCGCCCAGGACATTAGGTACCCGCTGGATGTCACCGTCACCCACGACTGCCATGTGGTTGTCACCGACGCCGGCGACCGGTCCATCAAGGTGTTTGATTTCCTCGGCCAGGTGAAGCTGGTCATCGCAGGGCGGTTCTCTCTGCCTTGGGGTGTGGACACCACCCCTCAGAATGGGGTCGTGGTAACTGATGCCGAAGCGGGTTCGCTGCACCTCCTGGAAGTCGACTGTCCGGAAGGGGTGCTGCGCAGAGCCGAGAGGCTGCGAGCTCACCTGTGCAGCCCCCGAGGCGTGGCCGTGTCCTGGCTCACCGGGGCCATCGCGGTCCTCGAGCGCCCCCTGGCGCTGGGGGCGGGCGCCTGCAGCACCACCATCAAGGTGTTCAGCCCCGGGATGCAGCTCCTCCGCCAGGTGGACACCTTTGGGCTGAGCCTCTTCTTCCCCTCCAAAATAATCGCCTCCGCCGTGACCTTTGATCAGCAGGGTAACGTGATTATTGCGGATACTTCCAGCCAGGCCGTCCTAAGCTTAGGGAAGCCCGAGGAGTTTCCAGTTCTGAAGCCCATCATCACATGTGGTCTTTCCCATCCCGTGGCCCTGACCTTCACCAAGGAGAGCTCTCTTCTTGTGCTGGACAGTGCGTCCCATTCTGTAAAGGTCTATGAGGTTGACGAGGGCTGATGGGGTGCGCTCCTGAACCCCGAGTCTGGAGTCAGAAGCTCTGGAGCGGCGTTGATGAATGAACTAGTTAGCCCTGGATAATCCACTAAAGTTCATTTCTCCAATAGGGAGAATTATAACTGCCTGACAGGCTTGTGAAAGTTGAGGCAGGTATTAAAGAAGAAGAATAAATTTGCCATTTATTGGGTATGTACTCCCTGTGCTAAGAAATAGATGAATATTTGCTTATTTAATCCTTGCAAATACCCAGTGTGGTGGTGTCTGCTACTCCCGTTTTAGAAGTTAGGAAGGTCACATTTGTGACTCCCAGGTCACATTTATTTAATGTGACGATCACAGTTGAACTTGATTCTGACGCAAAACCCCTTGCTCTTAAGTGAGTTCACTTCAGAGGTGGGAGAAATGTGGTTGTATGTTGCCGCTGTGTGTATTGTACTTGCAAGTTGCTATTTCTTTCCTCGACTACACCAAGATAGGAGACTTTATAGATTTCAGGAGAAAATGGATATGGGCGGCCATTGGTTTACTGCAATTTGCAGCTCCTCCACAGGCCCAGGAGATGGAGTTCCTGTGGATCCGGAGCTAATAAGAGAGACAATTGAACTGCTATTCAGAAGGTAATCGTGTCTTTTCATACCTGTGCCCCTTCACACACGCAGGTAGACACTCAGGAAATACCGCTCGGTTAATTGATTAATGCCTGTGTGGGTGACAGTCCTGAATTACCGAGGTTACTAGCTAGAGGGCTGGATGATATTCCTGTTACACCTTTAAGTTAATAAAGAGCTAAATCCCATTGCAACTGGCTCCTGGCTGAAGTGGGTTTACTTGTCTTTTTATCATGAGCCGTGACCTTAAGTGCTTTTGTAAAGGGGATTTTCTCTGTGCAAATTAAATTTGGACCGTGTGTTGCAACCACTGTGTTCTTGGTAAACATTTCCTTGGCACTTAAGAGCATTTAGGCCTCTGGTAAACACTTAAATACTTCTTGAATTTGAAGTATAGCCTTGACTGAGGTAACACCTACTTAATGTTGCTGCTGACGTGATGCCCGAGAGTTACCTAACCAAATCCTGTCCTGTTTCGGTTGGGGGAGAGCAGGTGCTTTAAAAAAATTGTCCCAGGTGACTCTGTGTGCAGCCAGTTTAGGTCACACGGCTCATCAGACTAGTCCCAGCGGTCCCTTTGTGGTGTCTTCTCCCCCACATCTTCATCCCAACTTGTGTCAGCACTAGTGAGACACTGCGAATTTCTAGGAAATACACTGTGGTCATTCAGATGACCAAAAAGCAGATTTCTCACCCATTTGGCCTTCATTCACAGTTCCTGGCTCACAGCTCCAAAAGCCTTGGAATTTCCTATACATGCAGGGTGACACTGGTGTCTCATCATATTCCTGAGGTGATGCTCAGGGAATCACTAAGATTGGGAACTGTTGTCTGGAGAACCAAGCAAGTGGTAAAAAGGTTGGAATTTGGGCCTCCCTGGTGGTACAAGGGGTTAAGATGCAACCTATGAAGGTGTCGGCAACCTCTGCAGCACGAGTTCGATCCCCGGTCAGGGAGATACCCACATGGCACGGCAGACCTCTCCTGTCTCAGCTGCTGCTCCCCTCAGCAGTGTATTTTGGTCAATCTGCCTGTTCTGTTCCCCACTCTGTCTCTGGTGAATCCTCTCACCCCCCCGCACCTCTGGCCTGTACTTGTGTTGCATGCATAAGTAAATATTTTTTTTTTTTAAAAGGTTAGAACTTCCACTCTTTCCAAACGGGGACACCCAATGGCCTCTTCAACATCTCCTTCCTGTTTGGTGCCCTTCTCTTGGGGGTGTATCTGTCATCACTATCTGCCATCACCGCCCCGGGTCCCTGGATTGCACAAGTAACATATGTTCATTGTAGTACTGGAAAATGTAGATGAGCATAAAGATATTTAATCACTTTTAATTAGAGAAAACTGTTTCCAATTGTGAATTGAATTGACTCATCACTGTGGTGTTCCTAGAAATCACTCCATAATCCAAATTTGTAAAACACTGACTATAGCACATAAATTACAAGCTGTTATACAAAGTGAAGTGAAGTTCAATTTTGGAGCTCCCAAACATAAGAGGTCTCTGTGATGGGGAGAAAGAGAGAGGCAGAGAAGAGAGAGACAGACAGAGAGAGGGATTTCACCAAATGTTCCCTCTGCTCCCTGCAGTTCAGCAGTACCGTGACTGGGTCTTGCTGTGAGTAGAATCCAGACAAAGCAGGACACGGGTAAATGTTAGAGACAAGGTATAAGTCTCAAGTTTTATAATGAAAGCTTTAGAATTTACAGAGACAAACTGTCAGATTTTGTACAGTGCAATTTATTTATGCATACAAAAACTGGGGTGTATGCCAGAGATGTGGTATGCGTGTGTGTGTGTGTGTGTGAGAGAGAGAGAGAAAAGATTCACCAGAGACAGAGTGGGTGCAGAACAGGCAGATCTACTGAAATACACTGCTGAAGGGAGCAGCGGGTAAGATAGGAGAGGTCTGCCCCACCTTGTGGGTTAGCTCCCTGGCCGGGGATCGAACTCATGTCTCAGTGGCTGGCGAGAGCTTGATAGTGCTGAGACTTAACCTCAGCACCACCAGGAAGATCCTATATAGCACAATTTAACTGGCCCCTAATTCAGCTCTTCGTCTTTTTAATCATATGAAAGTTGGCACTATAACCAGGAAAGTTTAGTTTAGTGTATATTTTCAGGATTTTTTTGGTCTTTAAGCTAACCAGGAGGGACGTCTGCCCTGGCTGCTATTCAAAGGCAGAACTCCTGTAAGCTGCTTGGTGTGCTGGGTGGTCAAAGGTGACATCTAGTAGAATCAGATAAACCAGGGTCTTGCTCCAATTTCCTCACGTCAGCTCTTTCTGTCCTCTATCCAGTCTACATTCTGATGAGCAAGGTGTTCCGAAATAGACTCTAGCATCACAGCCTTTTTTCTCAGACAATCTATTTTCAAACCACGGATCTATCAGCTTGATCTAGCTGGACTGGCTGTGACACTGATGATACGGGAGACTAACATACAAATTTCAAAATTCATCATTTGAAGTTAGTAAGAAGTAGTGTATGTGGATTTGCTAAATTTGGTAGCTGCAAGCTGTGCAAGTGAAGCAAATGAGGCTATCAAATGCTTTTGATTAGTTGATTTTGGTAATGTCTTTGTTAGGTTTTGGCATTAGGGTGGTGCTGGACTTGCATGCTGAATTGGGAAATAAAAGAATTTGTGTGGCTTTAATCTTATTTCTTATTCTTTTGGTAGATTTGGCCAGTGAATTCCTGTGGCTGGGGAAGTTTCTTGGGTGTGTGTTTGTGTGTGTGTGTGTGTCCAAGAGTTTATAATTGTTTTCTGTAGAAATATTGGCCAAGTGGAGCTCACTCAACTACACTTCAACAGGAAGTTAAGCAATTTAAAATATAAAAAGATTTTGGCAAGCATTTATTCAATAAATATTTCCTCTATGCTCACACAATGTTAAGCAACGTGAAAAGCAATAGGAATAGAAAGATGCTCTTAAGGTGCTGATGATCTGGTGTGGAGATGAACGTGAAAATCAAAGAATGCAGCAAGGAATGATAAGTATTATGCAAAGGTAACTCACCGCCCTATGGCCTCAACTGAGAAGCCATATTGGAAGACATAATGTCACCCTGGAATTCCAGGCTGTTTTCTTTCCTAATACTGGTTGCTTCATCTAAAGCAAATGAAAAGTGAAATTATATTCAAGTTTGCATTCATTCAACCAATACCAGGATCAACTTCTCAGTAGCTGAAGCCAATCAGGATTCTGGGACCTTCTCATGAAGACACACTGACAGAGCAGTGAGAATATTTTACAGATAATATCTCTCGAAACACACAGTAGTAATTTGGTTAATATCTGACCAGGTCAAAAGTACCCTTTTTGAACAAAGTCTGTTGAAGTCAGTATTTCCCACGGTAAAATATTTTATTTATTAATATAATTTATTTATTTAAATGTATTTTACATCATTGTTCATTTGTATATATCCACCATGAAATATTTTATAATATCCCATCACCACAGCAACCACAGATTTTATGGGAGGAGACATCAAATTGGCATAATAAATATTTCCCTAATTCAGAGATGTCGTTGGAGGTGTCCCGTCTCCTTCTGTGCGAGGGACACCTCTGAATGCTCTGCACCCACCACAGGCCCAGGGAGCCAGTCTTCACTGGATGCCTTGGCACTGAGTACTACTGGGCCCTCAAATTCCCCATCTTCAGCACCCCAGCTGGCTTGGCTCCTGCACACTCGCCAAGGGACCAGAGACAAAACATTCAAGGTAAATGTCGAGTAAATGAATCAATCAGGATTTTTACACCAGTAGCCTCTGAGGCTATCACCTGCGGTCTTGATTGTGCTGATGCTGAAGGCTCTTGGGAGCATGGGTGCTGGGCACGCGTGCCTGATTGTGGATGCCTAGAACATGGGTGTGCATGTATGTGCAAGAGTGCACACCTGAGCCTAGAGGCTGGTTAAAGGCAGTGGCAGCTATGAGAGGACAAGCCTGCGACTGCAGAAGAGGTGAGACCATGAAGCAACGTGGGAGAGAGAACGTCAAAGAGCCCAGAGAAAGAGTGCAGAGATACGTGGAGGGCTAGGATGCTTGGTTGCCTCTTGCATCCCAGCTCCCCCACCCGGCCTGTGCCTGCCTTCTTGCATGCCAGCCTCCCTGCCTGGTGTGTCTGTGTACCTGGTTCCCCGAGAGAGCATTAAAGCCTGAAAAATCCACCCAGGGCTCTGGGACTCTCTTTATACTTCTGTCCAAATCGATAGTGAACCTATCCTATGCCTGCTGGGCAGAGACCAAGAGAGACGGCAAGATTTTTACATGGTAGCTCGGTGTCATTGATTGGAAACTGCATGGTAACAGAAGTCAGCAACACCGACCTCGTATAACCTCATAGAACAATGTAGGATGGGCCTCCCTGATGGAGCAAGGGGTTAAGTCTCAGCACAATGAAGCTATTGGCAGCCACTGCAGCCACACAGCACTATCAAGCTATTGCCAGTCATTGCAGCACAAGTTCGATCCCCGGCCAGGAAGCTACCCACATGGCACAGCAGGCCTCTCCTGTCTCGCCCGCTGCTCCCCTCAGCAGTGGATTTCAGCAGATCTGCCTGTTCTGCTCCCCGCTTTCTCCGGTGAATGCTCTCAGTGTCTCCCTTCCCCCCACCTCTGGCTGATACCCCAATTCTTGGATGCATAAAGTTAAAAATAAATCTTTTTTAATAAAAGATTTATATTTATTTATGCATCCAAGAAAGGGTGTAGGCCAGAGGTGTGGGTTGTGAGAGGATTCACCAGAGACAGAGTGGGGAACAGAACAGGCAGACTGACTGAAATACACTGCTGAGGGGAGCAGTGGGCGAGACAGGAGAGTCTGCTGCGCCGTGTGGGTCACCTCCCTGTCTGGGGATGAAACTCTTGCTGCAGTGGCTTGTGGCGAGCTCCATAGGTTGCATCTTAACCCCTTGCACCACCAGGGAGGCCCTAAAAATAAATCTTAAAAAAAAAAAAGAATAGTGCAAGAGAAATAGGGAACCTGAACAATTTGAACTCCAGGCACCAAGTACATGGTCAAAATATCTAGGATTATTTCTCTATTTCAGTGGAGACCCCTCTCGATAATGTGATTTGACAGGTATTTCACAACCTGTCAGAATTAAGTATTTTTGTGGGGAGAGGCAGGGCATAAGTGGTCTATGAGGACTTATTTTTGTTGCGAAACTTACCAAATAATTTATGAGTAATATTCAGCAGCATCTCTTCATGTGACCACTGTCAATGAAAGGCGTCCTGTGAGGATATGACCTTCACCAGCTTCCATGCTCTCTTCCAGCCAAGCTAACTCATTACCATCTCCCTCATGAGGAGATTGGGCTCCCCCCTGCAGCTCTCCTGCTGGCACTCTTGGAAGTTGGCTCCTGCCCCAGCAGGAGCAGTAAGAGAAGCTTCTAGCTAAAGGTTTCTCTCGTGGAGCCTGGGGTCTTCCATCCAGGGCAGAGCCTCATTACTGACTCCCAGGTAGGCTAAATGGGTTGACTTTGTGCCCTCAGTTTTGTTGCCCCCACGTAGGTACTATGTGTTGGTCCCTAGCTCTGTAGCTTTGGACTTCCTTGCCTCTGTCCAGTGCTGTGCTCCACTGAGACACGTTCTAACTTAAGGAAAACTGCTAGAGACCAGGCCTGTCAGAATTGGGATTTTTAAAAAAGATTTACGCATACAAGAACTGGGGTGTAGGCCAGAGGTATGGGGGGTGAGAGGATTCACCAGAGACAGAATGGGGAGCAGAACAGGCAGACTGACTGAAATACACTGCTGAGGGGAACAGTGGGCGAGACAGGAGAGTCTGCTGCGCCGTGTGGGTCACCTCCCTGTCCGGGGATCAAACTCGTGCCGCAGTGGCTGGGGATAGCTTGATAGGGCTGAGACTTTTACCCCTGCACCACCAGGGAGGCCCACACACTCTGATTTTGCTTTACCTCTTATGTCAAGGCAACAGAAAAATGGTTTACAGTGTGTGTTCAGATGTCCAAGTGGAAGAAAATAATTTGGTCCCCTCAAGTGCTGAGTTTGAGTCAATGTCATTTGACTTTTTTGACAGGTAGGAAGAGAATCACCTGGTACCATTTGAAAGGATTATTTTGGGTTATCAGAACTCTTGGATACATAAGGTTTTAAAGTTTGCCAGGAGCACAAAGACATTGATGTCTAAGTCCCTTATTCCATAAATGAGTAAACTGAAGTCTGAAAAGGTTAAGTAACTTGGACAAGTAATTAATCTTCTTAGCAAAAAGCCCCAGAATTCTAAGCCTCACTGCCATTTGAATTCTCTCTGATTTTGGATTTTCAGCAATCTAAGTTGCACATAGCGATTTTTTCTTCATAGATCTGCAGAATTGGAACGCGTCAGCCTCTGATGTCAGCTCTCCTGACACCTAACCTAGTTTGGCTTTTTCCTGCCTTCATGCTTCCTCCTATATGGAAATGCTTTTCTTGTGGCCAGTAGATTCCCTTGCTGCATAGAGCAGCATATGATAAATGTATTGTGTAGAACTCAGCCCTTCAGGATGTTGCTAGAATGGGGTTGCAGTGTGTGGAAGAAAAGGGTCTTTTTAGAGATAAATTTATGAATTCAATGGGCTTCTTTATTGCACCATTTCTCAAGAGTTTCTTATTAAGGTATTTTACATGATAAATTACAAAACATGTTAGTTAGCTATAGGATACAGTGGGGTTCCCCCCCCCAAATTTATCTGACCACAAATCTCATGGTCTGGGAAATGCTGCATCAGATGCATGAATTTTCATATTTTGCCCAAGGCTATGTGGCCAGCTTTCTCCTCAGTTCATTTCTGCCCTTTTCTTTGGTCTTCTTTCTCCATGTTTTATTTTTTTTTAAGATTTATTTATTCATGCATAAAACAACCAGGGTACAGGACAGAGGTTTTAGTGGGTGAGAGGATTCGCCAGAGACAGAGTGGGGAACAGAACAGGCAGACTGACTGAAATACACTGCTGAGGGAGCAGCGGGGTAAGACAGGAGAAGTATGCTCTGCTTCTGAGGTTGGCTCCCTGCCTGGGGGTCAAACTCAGCTGGTAGCTTCATAGTCCTGTGCCTTAACCCCTTGGGGGATGGCCAGGGAGGCCCTTATTTGCAAGGTTCTTCATAGAATGAATGGCAGCATCCTTGGCTCCACCGTGTGGCTTCTGTGGGTAAAACTGTTAGGACCAATAGTAAAACTGATACAAATAAATGAACACTGTGCATTTTCTCTTTACCCTTCCACCCCAAAATTTCTCACATTCATTCTGAAACTGTGATGCATTTTGTGTAAATCTCTCTTTTGAGGAATTTTGGGATTACCAACACAGACCTTGACTTCACTAGAGGCCACAATTCCACAGTCCGGGTGTGAATAATTGATGGATGGAAATGTGAACAAACTTTATACTTGCCAGTTTTCCTTTCAGATTGTGAGGCTATCTACAGATACATCAGAAAATAGTTTATGAAAAGTTGGTGGTAAGTATGCTTTTAATATCTTCTACTTCGAGGGCTTCCTTGGACACATACTTTTGGGGGAAGAGTAGGTCTTGAATGAAATCCACCTACTAATGTTTTATGGACTCCACCACCATCTCCACCCCAAAGATAACCCAGGCACCTAGGATTACAGCTCCCATCATGCCATGAATCTGCCATGACTCTTAACTTCCTGAAGGGGTGTTGCTGGGATCTAAGGGTAGAGATAAGCAGTGATGCTTGGTGTAAAATTGAGCACATGGGCCTCTCTGGTGGCGCAGGCAGTTCAGCGCAGCGCTGTGAAGCTGTCGGCAGCCTCTGCAGTGCCGGTTCGATCCCGGCCGACCTCGGAGCAACCAACATGGCGAGCAGACCTCTCCTGTCTCGCCCGCTGCTCCCCTCAGCAGTGTCTTTCATCAGTCTGCCTGTTCTGCTCCCAGCTCTGTCTCTGGTGAATCCTCTCACCCTCCCATGCATCTGGCCTGTACTCGGCTCTTGTATAAATAAAAAAATAAATAAATCTTAAAAAATTAAAATAAAATAAAACAAAACAAAATAAAATTGAGCATATTTGGGCCTGCAGGAGGCTTGGTGTTTGCCTACCTTCAGCATGCACCTGGGGTGACAGCATTAGTGGTAGGACATATTGACCAATTAATAGCTCTCTCTCTCTCTCTCTTTCTCTCTCTTTCTCTCTCTCTCTCTCTCGCCTCTTCTCATTAACCTTGTAAGTAATTTTTTTTTACTCACCTTTCCCTGTGTGCCTGACCTTAAGGCTTGTCTTGAGTTCTTAAACTTGCAGGTGAGGATTCATATCCAGGTCACTCCATTTCCCTTTGGGGTTGCCCTGTAACAACATTTACACTTTTCAAGCTTTATGTGGAACTGGACCTTCCCGGGGTTGGTTCTAGTAACACAGTGCTGTTAGTGAGCAGCTGATTATTTGTCGTTTGTAAACATTTTGGTATAGCTTAGGATTTGTCAGTCTTGAACATACATTTTAATTGGCATATGGCAGAAAATTGTGACCAGTCCACAGAGAATCCCATGTACCCCTCACTCAGCTGTGCCTTTGGGCTCGCTCAATATTGACAGCCACTGCCTCCCCGCAGGCCGCTCTCAAAGGTGGAAGGAAACTTCCAGAAGTGATGGCTGATCTGATAACAACCAGTCCAGAAAAGAAGGTAAAGTTTACTCCTCCTATAAACCTGAGAATCATGGAACCTGATAAGTACGGTCTCACTGGCCATTAGTTTAAATAAGTTACTTGTTTGGGCTCAGGTATCACACCAGGGTATTCAATTAAATCTCTAAGGATTTCTGTGGTTTGGAGTCAGAATGTTCTCATGAATACAACTTTCTCTCGTCATGTTGCATCCAAACTTTATAACTGACCCAGATTTAAGGACTTGGCCTTGACCAGAGGTCATGTTAAGGCAGTGAGAGGATTTAAGTTCAAAATGGCTCCAGTTCTCATCTGACTATTAATTGCTCAGCTACTACCAAGTTTTCCTGACTTTTTGTCTCATTGGGGTCTTCCTGAAGTCTAAAAATTTTGGACAATGAGCTTCACACTTTTACTATGAGAATCCAGATTTAAGTCTCTTCAAGATAATGTCTCTTTTCCTTCCCTCTATCGTAACAGATTCTCCCCAAGGATAGCTCTAGGCTTTCCTAAAATTCCTAGCACATAGTAAGTGTAATGTTGGGATACTTTCAGTAGCAAGTAACAGACCACCCAACTCAAAGCAGCTTGAATGGGAAGGACATTTATTATCTTCAGTAGAATCACAGAAGTAGGCAAGCTCCAAGGTGGGTCAAGGAAACATTATCAGCTACCCAGGTTTTTTAATAGTTTCTGGCTCTGTCTCTACCCAGGTCACCCTCAAGCTAGTGCTTCTCATAGTTGTAAGAGGACATACTTAGTGGAATAGAAACCCTTCCATTTCATGGCCTACTCTGTCCCGTGTTTTGTTTTAGGAAACAGTAACTCTTTTCTAGAAGCCATCATATCACATTGACTAGCTACAAGAAATATGACCAATCCCAACCCAAGAAGAATGGTATTACTGTGGTTGATGTAGAAAAGTGGTTCATACGCCTGGCAGCCTATTTGAATATTAATATCCGGGGTTAAGTAAGAAACTTCCAAAAACACCAATGCCCAGGACCACCTCGAGACATTTTGATTTAATTGGTCTAGGAAGGTGATCCAGGCATGGTTCTGTTTAGAAGCTATCCCCGGTGACTCTAATGTGCAGCCAACATTGAGAACCATTGACTTAGATTAACCAGAACTTATTGATGAGTCACATTGGGGAGAAATAAATTCAGAGGTCAGCCAGGAGGATGGTTATTGGATAGAACAGTCACAGACAACCAAAAAGCTTTCGTTGAAATTCTCCAAAGAAGATATAAAATGGTCACCAAGCACGTGAAAAGATGTTCAACATCACTAATCACTAAGAAAATGCTGAGACATGACACAATGAGATGTGACCTCACACACCATCAAACAAAAACAAAGTAGAAAATTACCAGTGTCAGAATAGGGAGAAACTGGGACATTTGTGCACTGCTGGTGGGAATGTAATATGTTGCAGCCCTAGTAAAAAAAACAATAGGGAAATGCCTCCAAAAATTAAAAGCAGAATTCTCATATGATTCAGAAATTCCACTTCAGTGTTGAGAACCCTAAAATTGAAAGCAGGGTCTTGAAGAGTTATTTGTCTATAGCAACATTATCCACAATAACCCAAAGATGGAAGCGACACAAGTGTCTGCTGAAGGATGTCCGGATAAACAAATGTGGTCTACACACACAAGGAAATGCAATTCAGCATCAACAAAGAAGGAAATTCTGACATTTGCTGCAGCATGACCGAACCTTGAGGACAACACGCTGAAGGAAATAAGCCAGTCATATGAAGACAAATGCAGAACAATTCCATTGGAGTTTCACGTACCTAGAAGGTTCACGTCCATGGAGACAGACAATAGAATGGGGGTGCCAGAAGCTGGGAGATAGGATGGTGGGGAGTTGTTGAGTAGGTACAGACATTCAGTTTTGCAAGATGAAGAAAGTTCTGGAACCAGATTGCACAGCAATGAATATACTTAATATGCCTGTGCAAGTACACTAAAAAATGGCAATTTCATATTATGTGTGTTTTACCACAATAAAAAAAAATGCTGAATAGATGCAGAGAGGTGATGGCAGGACAAAAGTGAGGAAGCTACAGAGTGCCAGCACCCTAAAGCAACAGATTTCATTTCAAAAGGCCTGATTCCCAAACTATAGATCTGAGGCATACAGCAGGGGAGGGGGAGAGAGATGGGTCAAAATAGGGGTGGGGAGAGCATAAGGGACTATGGTAATGGTTGATGGGTGATTGGTGGTGGGAGATTTATGGGGACCACACCTGAGCAGAGAAAGCAAATAAAAAAGTTTAATAAAAAAAAAAAAATCAGAGCCTGTGATTCCAAATTCCAATGATGCTTAAGAAGAGGGGGAGGGTGGATAAGAAGAATTGGGAGAGGTTCCAGGAATAGAGCATACCTAGTTATCAGCCTTTTGGAGAGCCCCTGTGGGAATTCTTTGGCAAACTGCCCTCGGAGTGCCTGGAAAGGGGAGTCAAGCTAAGGCCCCATTTACTGCAACTCTCAGTGGGGATTTTGCAAAAGGTTGGTCAACAGATATGTACTTGTTACAGGATGTTCCTCAGGGAAAGGGGAGGTTCCAGGCTCCCTGCCCTGGGGCTGAGAAAGGAGGAGAAGCTGCAGAGGTGACTGAGGAAGGAAGGAAGCAGGATGGAGCCAGAAGGAGACCTGGAGGAGGCACATGGAGCCTAGAGACACGTGAGGAAACTGCGCTTGCCTTTTGGTCGTAGATGGGGTGACACAGATGTGGGTGAGACCCATGGGGAGGTGACACTGGCAGCTTTTATCTTGATTTTGATTTTGCTCCTTCTGTCCCAGATATGCTGGGCCCCTTGGCCCCTTTCTTATGTGCCCCCCGCCCCCTGCCAGGAGGTGCCTCAGATTTGTGGCAGGCTTTCAGGCCTCAGTGGCCCTGCTTTGGGCCAACCCTGTTTGGCTGGATGTTTACCCACAAGTAGAGGGATAGCTTCGAGCACTTGATTTGAAAACTATATATTTTCCCTTCTCTTTGTTGCACGCTAATTTCATTAAAGTTCCTTTCCATTAAAGATCTTAAGCACTAGAGTATGTTCTGCCTTGCTGCAGTGGATGGCAGAACCTAGTTAGAGCAGGTAGGTTTGGGGGTTCTGGGGTGCCCCACTCTCTGCCCTGTAACAGCACAGCTATTAAAAATGAACTTTCTTAGTGAAGGAAAAGATAAACAGATAGGATTACATCAATCTATAACGTTTTCGTATGGCAAAAGAAACATTAACCAAAACCAAGAGACCTTGCTGATTGGGAGAAATTTTTGCTCTCCATACAACTGATAAGGTACTGATCACAAAGATCTACAAAGAACTCACAAGACTTAACAAAAACAGAGTAAACAATCCAATCAAAAAGTAGGCAGAAGAGCTAAAAAATACACTTCTTCAAAGAGGAAATGCAAATGGCCAACAGGTACTTGAAAAAATGTTAAACATCACTTATAATCAAGGAAATGCAAATTAAAAACACGAGATACCATCTGACACCAGTGAGAATGGTACATATTACAAAAACTAGCAACAGCAAATGTTGGCGAGGATGTGGAGAAAAAGGAAATCTCCTGCACTGCTGGTGGGAGTGCAAACTGGCCCAAACACTATGGAAAGCTGTCTGAGTTTCCTCAAACTACTAAAAATGGAGCTACCATATGACCCAGCAATTCTACTCCTATGAATCTACCCAAAGGACACAAAAACTTTAATTCCAAAGGGTACCTTTACCCTTATGTTTATTGCAGTACTATTTACAATAGGTAAGAAACAACACAAATACCCAAAAATACACGACTGGATCAAGAAGATGTGGTACATGTACACAGTGGAATATTACTCAGCAATCAAAAAGATAAACTCATGCCATTTGCAGAAACATAGATGGAGCTGGAAGGGATAATGCTCAGTGAAATAAGCCAGAGGGAAAAAGAAAAATATTGGATGGTTTCACTTATAGCAGGAATATAGGGGAATCAAATAAGGGATCAGGAAATATAATAATAATAGTAAATTAAAAAAACAAAACTAGCAGGCAACTATAAATCAGTCATTCTGCAAGAGAGGGAGAGGCAGAGGGATCAAAACGGGAGGGAAGAGCACAAGGGACTGTGGTGATGGATCACGGGTGAATTGGTGGTGGGAATTTTATGGGGACTACACTGGAGAGGAGAAAGCATACATTGTAGAAAAATGAACAATGATGTTAAATATATATAAGTAAATACATTATTAAACAAACCTATATTTTAGATACCTAAATAGTTGTTAAGTATTTCCTTATAGAAATACCCTAGTTAAATGAAGTGGGAGCGATAAAATTTTAATATTTTAACACAACAGTTAAGTCATGAATGTAGGCAGTACTCATTAATGACTGTTAACATCATTAAAAAACAGTGAATTTGGCCCTCCCTGGTGGTGCAAGGGGTTAAGATGCAACCTATGAAGCTATTTGCAGTCTCTGCAGCACAAGTTCAATCCCTGGCCATGGAGCTACCCACATGGCACAGCAGACCTCTCTTGTCCCCCGCTGCTCCCCTCAGCAGTGCATTTCAGTACCTCTGCCTGTTCTATTCCCCACTGTCTCTGGTGAATCCTCACACCCCACACCTCTGACCTGTACCCCAGATCTTGTATGCGTAAATAAATAAATCTTTAAAAAAGCACAGTGAATTTATATTATATGCAAAAAAAATTAACAAAATGAATTTTCATAGTGGTAACCCAGACCCACTGTATCATCATCCCTGGGATAGGGCCATGAAGCTGCCTTATAATGGGGATCTTGGTTGATTCTTAAACCACTGGAAATCTTGCAAGAGATTAGCTTCCACATGAAGGATCTCAAGCTAAGCAAGTAGGGAAGCAAAGGAAGAAACACACATTGATGATCTCCTTTTAGGTGCCTTGAATACAGATGAAGTTTTAAACTTCACAGCAATACTATAAAACAGTATATTATAATCTCTCTATTGCTCAATGGCAAACTAAAGTTAAGGGACTGGTCTAAGAATTTGAATCTAGTTCTAACTGAAAGCCATTGCTAAGTCGGCTTCCAGAATGTGTCCACTTTTGCATCTCTCAATAAAACCTAAAGGCTGAACTGATGAAAGTCAGAGCGATTGTCTTACATCTATCCCATGGTCACTTAAGTTCATTATCCCGAGATACTATTATGTCTACAATTTAAGTCCTTAACTCAAAAGATTGGAGACTCAGGTGGCTATATCTTTTCCTCATTTACAATGGAAGCAAATAACCCCTTCTTCTGGGGTGTAACAGCTGACAAAAGGGACTGACACACCCTCAAATAAGAACTAGCTCAGCCCAAGGGTGGGTCTGCTAACAAATGTTCCCTTTCAAATCACACTTGGGCTTTGACCAGCTGCTATTTTCACTCACCAGGAAGTGGTCTTCTTTGTGCAGTCAATGCCTCTTCCTGTGCATCCTCCCTTGGAGAGGCTAAAGGGTCATATTTCTTGATAAGGAGATCCTGTGTTTGGTGAGGCAGTGAGTCAGTCAGATAGTCATTCTTCAGAGGTTCAGTAGGAACTGGCAACTGTGTGCAAAGGTTAGAGATGGAAAACGGTGTCACACTGGCTCTCAACAAGCTTACAATCCAGTGGGAGATGTAGGTCACTAGACAGGCTACTGTAATAGTGTAGACTTCTGTGCAATGTGTCTGGGAAGCACTATGGAGCAATGATTAAACACTGTGGCCCAATCCAAGACCAGCCAGTGGGAGAAACCAAGGAAGTCTTCCTGGAGGAAATTCTGTCTACACAGAGGCACAGAGGGGTGCCTGGTAGGCATGACCACCAGGGGCTGGCAGAGGACACAGCAAAGGCACAGAAGGAAGAAATAATAGTGTGCAGACCAAAAGAATAAAGTTGCATCTACAGGAGATGCCATCAACCCTTCCCATGTAACTAAATCTACATGTTGTTTTTCAGCAGATTTTTTCCCCTGTTTCCCTCAAGGTCTTTTGGCTGTTGGTGTTTGTGCTTTTCCTGACCAGCAAGTTAATGCTACAATTAGTAGAAACCTAAGGCCCAATGGAAATTAGGCTGGACTCCTAAGAAATCAAGTGGTGGGAAAATGACTGCAACAAGACTTGTAAATAACACCTGAGCCACTGAAATGATCTCTTTTACAGGCAAGTAATATAACCTAGGGCCTCGGGTATACATGGCAAGATCGATACACCCACTTGGAATATGCCTGCTGGTAAGTTGGACTTCCTGAATCTCACTTTCCTCATCTGCAGCCTGCAGCATAAATCCTGATTTTAAATTCATGAGAGTACACTTGTGGGAGATGACTGGCATGTATTCAACACTCAAAAAATGGTAATTGTTATTCTGATACACACCATTTGCATTATCATTAAATCATGGCACAACAAGATCAAGTGTGAATGAAACGGAATTCATTTCATCCAACAACTGACTCACTACCTAGAACAAAACCTGGAATCTGGGGTCTCCCCAGTGGCGCAGCGGGTTGAGCGCAGTGTTATGGAGCTATCCACAGCCCCTGCAGTGTGGTTTCGATTCCCGGCCAGCCAAGGAGATACCCACACGGGGCAGCAGACCTCTCCTGTCGCGCCTGCTGCTCCCTTCAGCAGTGTATGTCAGTCCTTCTGCCTGTTCTGCTCCTCGCTCTGTCTCTGGTGAGTCCTCTCACCCTCCCGAGCCTCTGACCTGTACCTTTGCTCTTGTATATATAAATAAATCTTTAAAAAAACCTGAAATCTTAAAAACCAGGGGTCCTCTGGCCCACTTTTTCCTCCAATGCAGAAATCTTAATTTTTCCTTTTCAGAGAGTTCAAATTCCATTTCCCACCTGCATTCAATAATTTCTGATATTTAGACATTCTTTGGGGGGTGGGTTTCTTAGTTGAAAAGACTGATCTTACTGTGGAGTAAGAGAAAAGGAGCGAAGATGTGTTGATGTTATATCTGGAAAGTAGAAAGCTTACTTGAGGAGGGGTGTTGACTGTCTGAAAGAGGGGATTCCCTGTCCATTCACAGCATAGCCCCTGGGGACGTGAAATGCTTTGGTTTAACCCACTAACAGCTCATGAGAAGAATTCCCTCTTTTTGCCCAAGTCTAGATTTTAACAACAGATATTCTCTCAGGGCAGTCTCAGCTCCACAGAAACACTCTCACATTTCTTTTAATCACTTCCTCATGAGAACAGATTTTCATGGGTTGAGAGTATATTAATACAAATATGATGAGAAACTGAAGAATTGGAGCCAACTGACTATTCCCACTTGAAATGCTTCCACATGTCTAAGTATTGATTGAAAGGGCTGAGAGAAGTGTTAAGAAGTCAGGGAAATTTTTCTACAGGGAAATCAAAGTCTATGGAATTGCAATAATGAACCTGGGTCTGGCATAGCACTCACGGTAACACATTCCAACAATAATAACCTTTCTTTAGAACTTTAAGGCATAATCATTGAGCTATGTGATAACCAGTAAAAATATAGCACAAAATCAAGTGAGACTCCTGACCAAAGAGTAAAACTCAGTTCTGAATTCTCCATCATGCATTGGCCAAGAAAAACCCAATAGGTGTGAAGAATCCCATTTCTAATATAAGTGCGAGACCACCATCTTTGGTTGGGTTCACGACTAAGTTCGTAATTTTTGGGATCCAGTAAAAAATGAAAATATGGGGCTCTTTGTTCAAAAACTGTTAATAATTGCAGCAGAACATTAAGATAGTTACAAGGTCCTTCCGAGGTCACACATCCATGAAGCTGGTCTTAATTGGGTTCTTCCTGTTGAGACTCTGAGACTACAGTTTATTTGGGAGGTATTTCCAGGAAGTGTCTGTAAGAGGAGTGGGGAAGTGAAACAGAGAAAGGTCGGAAGTCAGTTTAGGTGCATTAATAAACAGATTACCGATGTGTTCAGCTATGGTTTAATCCCATTGGGGAATTCTGGAAGACAGTGTAGAATCTGTTTCAGAGTTGTCCCATCTGAAGAAGCTGGGTATGGCTGCTCAAAGATGTTAGTTTCCAGGCTTATTAGTTCCCCTCAACACCTCAAATAGGGAATTGCGGGTAGGCAACCATGAGGACCAATGGACAGGGCACCAAAACTGTCTGCCACAACCACATCAAAAACTGGTATTAGCTTATTCCTAGGATTACAAATGACTCATGGTTGAAGAAACTGGGGAAGTGGGGTATCTTGGAGAAATGTCAAGTGTACAGCAAATTTCCAGATTGCCCTTCAATTGGGAAGACACAGAGGTTTTTACCTATACTGTAAGCTAAGTGAGAATGGGCGTTCAAAAGGAGAAGTCAAAGACCTTGACAAGTTTCCCTGGAGGTAGGGAAAACACAGGATCAGGATTCTAACACATACCCGAGAAAGCCAAAGGCAAGAGTCTGGCTGATGCTGGCAGAACCAGGAGGATCCTGTACTGGTAGTGGGTTGTACTTCCAACGTTCACTACAGGGTAAAGATGCAAATTCCTCAGAGACTGTATGGGGACCTGCAGAAGGGAGGCAGCTTGAGCTTTGCATAATGAATCTCACCAAGAGGTCACTTGGAAGGGCAAGGAGCCTGCAATGGAGATATGAGGGAGGGAGCATATGAGGAGAATCTAGAATCTCAGGGTCTGGGCTGGGAGACATAAGGAGCCATGTAAAGATTTTTTTTTAAGATTTATTTATTTATGCATACAAGAGCCAGGGTACAGGCCAGAGGTGCAGGGGTGAGAGGATTCACCAGACAGGGAGGGGAACAGAACAGGCAGATTGACTGAAATCCACTGCTGAGAGGAGCAGTGGGCGAGACAGGAGAGGTCTGCTGCACCATGTGGGTAGCTCCCTGCCGGGGATTGAACTCATGCTGCAGTGGCTGTGGATAGCTTCACAGTGTTGTGCTTAACCCCTTGTGCCACCAGGGAGGCCCAGCAGGCACAACTTCTGCCTTAAGCAGGCATCACCCAGGCAAAATGTAGCCAGCAAACCAAGACTGACACATCTTCCACTAATGTCCTTCCCCCTGGATTTGGGCTTGATTTTGAGGGGTGAGAGAGAAGAGAGATGCAGGCAGGTTCAGAAACATCATCTCTTTATTAAGAGAAAAAGTAAATGTGGTTACTAGTGTAGTCAACCACACCTCTTCATATCACATTTTAGTCCTCTGAGCCAAGGAAGCCTGGGCGGAGAATGGGAGAAGTTGTAACATTAGATAATATTTGGACATTATACCATGCTAGACGGGAGTAGCAGGATTAGATTGGATTGGATTCTTGGCCAGGGACTTGCAAACTATTTATTATTCAGAGAAAAATGTTGTATCATTTGCCGGAAATTTAATTAAGTATGGGTAGGATTGTTTGACAGGCAACATTTAATGAAGTGGAATTTAAAAAGCAATAAAGTTCCTTTCTACTTAGATCCACCTAATAATACATTCATTTATTTACTGTATGCATAATATGTGCCAGACACAATGCAGCAATAAATAAGACATAATTCCTGCCCTCAAGTTGCTTATAGCCTCAAGAAGGAGGCAAGAAAGCAGGCTATCATAATACAAGAGTAATCACAAAGTGGTTGGTAACACAAAGGAGGGACACCTAGGGTGGAGCAATGGGCTATTTGAAGAATAGGTAGAAGATATCCAAATAAAGAGGAGTTGGGGAGTTGGAGAGGTACCATGTTCCAAAACACTGATCTGCACCAAGGCCCTTAGGTAATCCAGCAAGATTGAGAAAAACGGGGAAGGAAATAAAGAACAACCAGTGCTTTCCAGAAAATGAAATAGAAAAATGTAGCTAGAACTCCTGAATAGGGCTAGGAGACAAAAAAATGATGCTTAGTAGGTAATCAAGGCCAGAGCATGCTAGTTAACATATGGAATAAGAACAAGGGAAGCCACAAAAATGTTTAAGCAGGAATTTAATTTAAAATCACATATCATCACTTAGAGCTTGAAATTCCAGCAACATGTCTTGCATAAATATATGCTACTTAAGGAGATGGGATTTCTCCTTAGTTCCAATCTTTGTAGTATCCAGCAGGTTGTGTTACAGGGCAGGGAGGGGGCAGCCAGACCCCACAAACCTGCCTGCTCTAAATGGGTTCTGCCATCCGCAGCATCAACAGAAAACGTATGAGACTTTAATGGGAAGGAACTTTAATTACAATTAGGAAACAATACAGAAAAGACAAAGAATATAGTTTCTAAATCAAGCACCCAAAGTGACCCGTCCCCTCATGGGTAAAATTCCACCCAAAGAGACTTGGCCCAGAGCAAGGCCCCAAAGTCTGCCACAGTCTAAAGCACCTTCCAGTGGGGACCCACAGAAAAGGAGCAGAAACAACCAGACAAGTCTGGAAGGAAAAGAACAAAATCAAGACAAAAACCACCATTGTCACCTCCCCACAGGTCTCACCCACATCTGTGTCACCCAGTCCACGACCAAAAGGCAAGCGCAGTTTCTTCATGTGTCTCTCGGCTCCATGTGCCTCCTCCAGGTCTCCTGGCTCCATCCTGCTTCCTTCCTGCCTCAGTCTCCTCTGCAGCTTCTTCTCTCTTTGCTCAGCTCCATCCTCCCTTGGGTGGGGGAGGGAACCTGGAAACTCCCCCTTTCCTGGGGACCACCCTGCTACAATCCCCCCTTTTAATTTTTATTCCACCATATCTATGGTGGCACAGATCTCAGGGTGTAGTCTTAGGAGACAGTCTTTTTTCAGGGTTACAGTGTATGTAAGAGAAGCAACAATTAGCAGCAGCATTGTCCATGAATGTCCAATATGACAGTTTTCATTACTGGAAAATAGACCATTATCCAAAACAAAAGAAAAAAAAATATCTGGGAGCATTAGCCAAAGCAAGACAGCAAATATATCAAAATCACAGGGGGAAATATCTTAAAATTGGTTGAACTTATGTAAAAAAAAAATAAAAAACAAGTTCGCAAACTGAATCTACCTTTAAACCATATTACCTATTTTTGCATACAATCACAGGGCAAAATAACTAAACAGCAATTTGAGCTGGCTTTGTTGGAACACTCCATATAGAATCAGAGTAAACTCTTGGCATACTGTCCACGTAGGCTTTAAGAACAAAGTTGGTCTCACCAGACTCCACCTGGACTTTCTATTCTTAAGGGTACGAGGGCTTTTTCTTTTTCTGGTTGTCCAGTCCTGCCAATGGAGGCAGCTTCCTCACCTTCTTTGGAGGTCTCTGGAACCCTACAAACAAAGCATCGGGTTCTCCTCTTCTTGGTTCTGCTCTATTTCAACTTCCTGGAAGAACTCCATTCAAAGCCACACAATGAAACTCATCTCCAATTGTTTTTGTTTTAAGCAGACAAAATCCCTATGGAAGTTATGCAAAAATAGACACTGACATGAGTAGTAAAAATTACTACCACTGTTTTCATGCTGTGTTAGTATCAAGGGGAAAGAAAATGCAAACACAAGTTAGCTCTGCTGAAAAAAGAAAAAAAAAAATTAACAGTGCTGCAGGTCCCTGGTCAGTCAAAACAAGAAAACTTCTGGTGAATCAGAACAAAATGCAACAAAATTTCCAGTATTATGTCAAAACTTATTAAAAATCAGGTGTATCTCCAACAGTCTGTTCAGTCCTTTGTAGGATTTTTTTTTCTCTTTAAAGATTTATTTATTTATTTATTTATTTATTTATATACAAGCACTGGGTACAGTCAGAAACATGGGAGGGAGAAAGAATCCACCAGAGCCAGAGCGGGGAGCAGAACAGGCAGACTGACGAAGTACACTGCTGAAGGGAGCAGTGGACATGGCAGGAGAGATCTGTCGCCCCATGTGGGACCCTTGCCAGTGGCTGGGGATCGAACCGGTGCTGCAGAGGCTGCTGGCAGCTTCGCAGCCCAGCACTCAACCGCTGAGCCACTGGGGAGGCCCCTTTGTAGGAATTTTTTTAACCCATCAAAACTTCCATCAATGGGAATCTGTTAAGGCATTTTCCCCGTATTTTTTTTTCAGAAACAATTCCTGTAGATATCAAACAATTAAAGTATACAATATTACTAGGCGACAATCACCACTGACAATTTACATATACCAGGTACTGAGAGGTTTTAGAAAACCAATGTTAACTTTTCTGTACATGTCAAAGTTTTACCATTTTCCCAAGTGACAATGCTTCCTTTCTAGTTTTACCTTTACTAGGAAAGCCAAATAGGACAAATTCATCTAATGTCTTTCTAGGAGGAAAGGGAGAAACTTTGTGGCATGTCTCAGGAGCTCTACTGAGGTTCCATATAATTTCCGTAGGTCAATCTGTTATAGGGCAGCTCCAATACAAAACGGGGTGCCCAACTGTGGGTCCTCACCTGCGAGTTTAAAAGGACTTATCAGAGGGGGCGGAGCAACATGGCGGCGAGGAGACGCTGCGAGTAAGATCTCCCATTAAAAAAAGTTAATAGGGAGGAAAAGCGGCAGGTCCCAGTGAGAACTGGGACACGGAAGATAAACGGACGACTCCAGCAAACTGCCCGAAGAAGAAAGTGGCCATAAAAGAGGACCAGAAGGGAGGGAAGCGCAGAACCCTGCTCCCCTCCCCCGCCCACAGAGGCGGCACTCTCCGACCGGCAGAGAGGAGGAAAACAACAAACCAAAACGGCCAACAAGAACTAACGATGCAGCAAGCGGGACTGTGAGCGGAAAGGAACTATTTCAGCCACCACACCCCTTGAACGGGAGCTGAGGCGAACCCTGCAGGATCCGCCGCGGAGGTGAGCGAACGGCTCCGGGCGCCATTAGAGAAGAACAAAGACCCCGGGAGACGCGCACACAGCCCGGGCTGCCGGTAAGCTTGCACGGAAAAACGGCGCGCTGGGCACGCTTGAAAAGCAAGTTCAGACCGGGATCGCGGCTGCCCAGGTCCCCGCGCCTGCGACCTAGGCTTGGGAGACGACCTAGGCTTGCGGGGAGACGTGGAGGTCCTCACTGAGGTGAAGGTCCCTCCCTGAGTGAGCAGGAACCAGGCGCCCAGGCACGGGAGCGGGGTGCAAAAGGCGCCATTCCCGCGCCCCTGAACTGGGCTACAGCCCGAGTCCTGGACCTGAGGGCTTTGAACTGAGACCCGGGGCACGAAAATTCGGGGCGTGGGTTCTCCACGACGGTGGGGCACAAGGCAGACACAGCACCCCAAAGCCGTTGAGGTGTACCCTACCATTCCCGCTCTATTCCCTGTCCCACGGGATGGGGGGAGGCGAAAAACAGCCCCCCAAGGACAATAGGAAAGATCTCTGGTGCCACCTAGCAACCAGGAAAAAAAAAGTCACTAACACCCCATAGAACAGGAAATTTCTTAAGACTGCTTGAAAAGGGCAGAAGACTTCTGGAGGACCCAGTGGCCAGCCGGGAAGTTAGCCCACGCCAGGCCCCTTCCGACCAGCAGTCGGAGCCCACAGAGGGAGCAGGCACCCACGTCCGGGGCAGACCGGGTGCGCAGAAGAGTGTGCCTGAAACCGGAGGCACAGGGACAGCATCCCGCTTCGCCATTTTAGAACAGGGACATTTCTTCAGTAAAAACTGCCTAAAACCAGCAGAAAGCTCCCCCAGAAGCCAGAGATGGCTCCTGGAGGAGCCAGAGGGGAGCGGAGAAGTTCACCCAAGATGCCAGCCAGTCCGAGCAACACAGTGTCCCAATGCATACGACAAATTAGAAAACAGACAGTAGGGAGTAGAAGAACCACACGCAACCTAACAACTCCTCAGGAAAGAAGCACACCACAAATAGAAAACCACTCCCCAGATTGCAACGACAGCAACTTGGAAGAACTTCTGAGCCTTCCAGAAAGAGAATTTAAAATTGCCCTGATTAAAAAAGTGATAGATCAGAAGAAGGAAATTGAGTCCCTAAAGAGGGAAAACAATGGTCAGAAGAATGAAATTGAGTCCCTAAAGAGGGAAGTAAAAGAAATGCAGGAGATCAAAGAATTAATGGAGGAACTAAAGAACTCAGGGAAAAGCAATGAAAGCAGAATAGATGAAATGGAAGAACGAATAAGTACTCTTGAAGACACAGAAATAAAAAGAACCAAAACAGAAAAGGAAAGAGAAGTACGAAGGAAAAAGAATGAAGAAAGACTTCGGGAACTATCTGACTCCATGAGGAAAGGAAATATAAGAGTTATAGGAATTCCAGAAGGAGAGGAGAGAGATGTAGGAACAGAGAAAATATTCAAGGAGATAATTGAAGAGAACTTCCCAAATGTGAAGAAGGAGCTGAAAATTGATATACAAGAAGCAAGAAGAACACCAAACTTCCACGACGAAAGGAAAAACACAGCAAGACACATAATAGTAAAGCTCCCAAGAATCCAGGACAAGGAAAACATAATGAAGCTGACAAGAGGGAAGAAACAGATAACATTCAAAGGAAAACCAATCAGGCTGACATCAGACTTCTCCGAAGAAATACTACGGGCAAGGAGAGAGTGGAGGGACATAGTCAACAGACTCCAAGAAAACAGATGCCAACCAAGAATACTCTATCCCGCAAAGCTCTCTTTCCTCCATGAAGAAAGAATATGGACCTTCCCAGACAAAGAGAAACTCCGGAATTTCATTACGACTAAACCCCCACTCCAAAAAATACTACAAGGAATCCTAAAGCCAGAACCTCAGAGGAATGAATAACAACGAAAGAAGACCAAAAAAAAAAAGTTATTAAAAGAATAAATAAATAAAATCAAAGGAAAGACAAACACAATGGCAAATACAGATGCTAACATATCAATATTAACTCTAAATGTAAATGGACTAAACTCTTCAATAAAAAGACACAGAGTTGCAGCCTGGATTAAGAAACAAAACCCAGCCTTTTGTTGTCTCCAGGAAACATATTTAGCTACAAAAGATAAAAATAGGCTCAAAGTCAAAGGATGGAAAACAATCCTACAAGCAAATGGGCCAAAAAAGAAAGCAGGAACAGCTATACTTATATCAGATAAAACAGACTTCAAACTCAAAAAAATAAAAAGAGACCCCAATGGTCACTACATTATGATTAAGGGGACAATACTTCAAGAAGAAATAACACTCATTAACATATACTCACCAAACGAAAGAGCACCAAAATATATCAGACAACTGTTTTCCTCTCTGAAAACAGACATCAGAGAAAACACATACGTAGTGGGAGACTTCAACACACCACTATCAACAATGGATAGATCAACAAGACAAAAAATAAGTAAAGAAACTAAAGCTCTAAATAAAGACCTAGAGCATTTGGGCTTAACAGACATCTATAGAACACTAAACCCACAAAAAAAACGGAGTACACATTTTTCTCAAGCGCACATGGATCATTCTCCAGGTTCGATCACATACTGGGGCACAAGACAAACATCAACAGATACACCAAGATTGAAATCATACCAACCATCTTTTCTGACCACGAAGGCATCAAACAAGAAATAAACCATAAAAAGAAGGCAAGGAACTATCCTACCTCATGGAGATTAAAAACCACACTACTGGAAGACCACTGGACTAACGAGGAGATCAAAGAAGAAATTAAAAAATTCTTTGAATTGGGTCTGTGCAGCGGTCGTGTTCTCCCAGCTGGGTCGCCGCGCTTGCGGGGAGAGCGGGTTGGGGACGCCCGCCCGGGGAGGCGAAGTCATGCCCCGGTATTACGAGGACAAGCCAGAGGAAGGCGCGTGTGCGGGCGTGAAGGAGGACCTGGGTGCATGTCTGCTGCAGTCGGACTGTGTACTCCAGGAAGGAAAATCCCCTCGGCAGTGCTTAAAGGAAGGAAACTGCAAAGCTTTGAAATACTCTTTTTTTGAATGTAAAAGATCAATGTTGGATGCCAGGTCAAGATTCAGAGGACGAAAAGGATATTGATACTACTATGTTGAAGCAAGATGAGATCAACAAATATCTTTTCCATGGTTGTTAAAACAGAGAACCCAAATAGGAAACATTTGCTGTATCTGTTTTTTCCCCCTCCATGGAATACTGGAAAAAAATGGATGAGCTTTGTTTCTGAACATGTATGATGATTCTCTTGCTTTAGGTTATTTTTAGAAGAAAACTTTATTTATGGGCTGGGAGCATAATAAATGTGTTTAGAGAATTGTTCTAAAGCACAAACTATTATTAAACTTAACTCAAAAATGAAAAAAAAAATTCTTTGAATTGAATGACAAGGAGGACACCAATATCCTAAATGTATGGGATGCAGCAAAAGAAGTAATAAGAGGAAAATATATAGCAATAGAAGCTCACATCAAAAAACAAGAAAGAACTCAAAGAAACAACCTAATCTCGAAGCTCAAAGATCTAGAAAAGGAACAACAAAAAAACCCCAAAACCAGTAGAAGAAAAGAAATAATAAAAACCAAAGCAGAAATAAATGAAATTGAAACTAAAAAAACAATCCAAAAGATCAATGAAACCAAGAGCTGGTTCTTTGAAAAAATAAATAAAATAGACAAACCCCTAGCCAGGCTCACAAAGGAAAAAAGGGAGAAGGCACAAATAAACAGGATCATAAATGAAAGAGGAGAAATCACAACGGACACAGCAGAAATCAAAAGAATAATCAGTAACTACTATGAACAGTTATATGGAAACAAGTTCAACAATCTAGAGGAGATGGACAAATTCCTACAACTCTACAATCACCCAAAGCTAGATAAAGAAGAAAGAGAACACCTAAACAGACCAATTACAAGCAGCGAAATTGAAATGGTAATCAAAAACCTCCCCAAAAACAAAAGCCCAGGACCTGATGGATTTACAAATGAATTCTACCAAACATTCAGAGACGAATTAGTGCCTATCCTTCACAAACTCTTCCAAAAAATTGAGAAGGAAGGGACAATACCAAACACGTTCTATGAAGGCAATATTACACTAATACCAAAACCGAATAAGGACAACACAAAAAAGGAAAACTACAGGCCAATCTCCCTAATGAACACTGATGCAAAAATCCTCAATAAAATTTTAGCTATCAGAATCCAACAATGTATATCCATAAGATAATTCACCACGACCAAGTTGGATTCATTCCAGGGACACAAGGATGGTTTAACATCCGAAAATCAATCAACGTTATCCAACACATCAACAAAAAGAAATATAAAAACCATATGATAATATCAATAGATGCTGAGAAAGCTTTCGACAAAGTGCAACACCCATTCATGATAAAAGCCCTTGAAATTCTTGGGATACAAGGAACATACCTCAACATCATAAAGGCCATCTATGACAAGCCAACAGCCAGTATCATTCTCAATGGTGAAAAGCTGAAAGCAATTCCATTAAGATCTGGAACAAGACAAGGATGTCCACTCTCACCACTGCTTTTCAATATAATACTGGAAGTCCTAGCCAGAGCAATAAGACAAGAGAAAGACATCCAAGGAATCCAAATAGGAAAAAAAGAAGTCAAACTATCACTATTTGCAGATGATATGATAATATACATAGAGAACCCCAAAAACTCCACAGAAAAGCTAATTCAACTCATCAATCAATTCAGTAAAGTGGCAGGATACAAAATCAACACGCAAAAGTCAGTAGCCTTCCTATACACAAACAATAAATCTGAAGAAGAAGAAATCAAAAATACCATCCCTTTTATTATCGAAACAAAAAAAATCAAATATTTGGGAATAAATCTAACAAAAGAGGTAAAGGACCTATACAAAGAAAACTATAAAACACTGTTAAAAGAAATAGAAGAAGACACAAAGAAATGGAAAGACATCCCCTGCTCATGGATTGGAAGAATAAACATTATTAAAATGGCCATCCTACCAAAAGCAATATACAGATTCAGTGCTATTCCAATCAAAATTTCAATGTCATTCTTCAAAGAAATAGAACAATTATTGATGAAATTCATATGGAATCACCAAAAACCCCGAATAGCCAAAGCTCTCCTGAAAAAAAAAGAAGGGAATGGAGGCATCACACTCCCAGACTTCAAACTATACTACAAAGCCATAATCATCAAAACTGCACGGTATTGGAACAAGAACAGACATACAGCCCAATGGAATCAAATAGAAAATCCAGAAATAAACCCACAGATTTATGGTCAACTAATCTTTGACAAAGGAGCAAAGACTAAGCATTGGAGCAAAGAAAGTTTGTTCAATAAATGGTGCTGGGAAAACTGGGTCGCTACATGCAAAAGAATGAAGCTTGACCACTACCTCACACCATACACAAAAATCAACTCTAAATGGATTAAAGAACTAGACATAAGACTTGATACCATAAAATACATAGAAGGAAATATAGGCGAAACACTACGGGATTTGCACATCAAAGACATCTTTACAGACACATCACCCAAAGCAGTGATAGTGAAGGCAAAGATAAACAGCTGGGACTACATCAAATTAAAGAGCTTCTGCACAGCAAAAGAGACAATAACAAAAACAAAGAGAAACCCCACCAACTGGGAAAACATTTTTGCACCCAACACTAATGATAAAGGACTGATCACAAAAATCTGCAAAGAGCTGATGAGATTCAGCAACAACAAAGAAAATAACCCAGTCAAAAAATGGGCAGAAGAGCTAAAAAGAAACTTCTCTGAAGAGCAAATGCAAATGGCCAACAGGCATATGAAAAAATGTTCAACATCACTTGTCATCAGGGAAATGCAAATCAAAACTACCATGAGATACCATCTCACACCAGTGAGAATGGCACATATTAAAAAAACTAGCAACAACAAATGTTGGCGAGGGTGTGGAGAAAAAGGAACTCTTCTGCACTGTTGGTGGGAGTGCAAACTGGTCCAACCACTATGGAGAGCTGTGTGTAGATTTCTGGACCTACTAAACATAGAGCTTCCATATGATCCAGCAATTCCACTCCTAGGTATTTACCCAAAGGACACAGAAACATCCATTCCAAAGAACACCTGCACCCCTATGTTTATAGCAGCACTGTTTACAATAGCTAAGCTTTGTAAACAACCCAAATGCCCAAAAATAGATGACTGGATCAAGAAGATGTGGTACATATATACCATGGAATATTACTCAGCATTCAAAAAAGATAAACACATGAAATTTGCAGCAACATGGATGGCGCTGGAAGGGATCATGCTCAGCGAAATAAGCCAAAAAGAAAAAGAAAAATACCAGATGGTCTCACTCATAGCAGGAATCTAGAAAACTCAAATAAGGGACCAGGAAAATGAATATAAGAAAGTGAAAATCAAAATCAACAAAAAACTATGAACCAGAGACACTTTTTGGGGGGTGGGGGCGGGAGGGGAAGGATTGGGGTCAGAATGGGGCGTTTGCAATTGTATGGGGGAATATAAAAATAAAATTTATTATTTAAAATAAATAAATAAATATGCAATATCATGAATCAAAAAAAAATAAAATAAAAGGACTTATCAATGCTCTACTGCAGGCACACAGGAAAGGTTAATAAAAGGTTTATTTACAAGGGAAGGGCAAGTGAAGAAATGTACAGTTCAGGGAGAAAAATGGGAGACAAAGTTTTAAATGTGTCCTACCCGATCCGCTGATCTGGAATCCCAAATGGCGCTCTGAGAGCTGGCCGCGAGCCAGGAGCCGTGAAGCCAGGAGGCGAGCGACACAGCGAGCCCCCAAAGGCCCACGTGTTTGGTTTTTATACCCAACCTGGCTGCTTAATCCACCCTCATGTCCCAGCCACCTTCCCTTTGGTGGTGACAGGATTTGTCTTTCCCAATGTCCTGATGGCTTTGGTCTGGAGTGGGGGTGGAGTCCACAAAGCCTGTATGGGATTAGTGCAGGACAGCCTTTCCCCCTAACAATCCTACAAAAATGAGTTGTCATCCTACAAACCTAAGCCTTTGGAAATAGAAATAGTTTTATTAATCACAAGAGTTACATGACCTTGTTTATCACTTTAGGGTTTTTAGTGTTCAAGCTTTTTTATTAGAAGCCAATCCTGGGGTATCCTACACAGCAGGTGAAAGAGCAAAAGCAACAGTTATCTTTTAAGCTAAAGGAGTCATCTCTTGTTAGCCACCAAGCAGGCAATTACAAACAAATTGCACACAGATAATCTTGACAAAGCCCAAGCCAGTTTTTCAACAGCAAATCTACATGTGAAACAAACTCTAGAGAAACCAAAAATCACATCTGCGCTTATGGTAGCCAGTGCCATAGGGAAGCCCAATTTCCCCATGGGGCTGACTAACCACGGATGGCTCTGCCCTAAATCACATTGGGCGCCAAATCTGTTACAGGGCAGGGAGAGGGACAGCCCAGACCCCACAAACCTGCCAGCTCTAAATAGATCTGCCATCCACCGCATCAACACAAAACATATGAGACTTTAATGGGAAGGAACTTTAATACCATTAGGAAACAATACAGAAAAGACAAAGAATCTAGTTTCTAAATCAAAGCACCCAAGTGACCCTTCCCCTCGTGGGTAAAAGTCCACCCAAGCAGGACTAGCCCAGAGCAAGACCCCAAAGCCTGTCACAAATCTAAAGCAACTTCCTGTGGGGACACACAGAAATGGATCAGGAATAACCAGAAAAATCTGGAAGGAAAAGAGCAAAATCAAAATCAAGACAAAACCCGCCATTGTCACCTCCCCACGGGTCTCACCCACATCTGTGTCACTCAGTCCACGACCAAAAGGCAAGCGTAGCTTCTTCACGTGTCTCTTGGCTCCATGTACCTCCCCCAGGTCTCCTTCTGGCTCCATCCTGCTTCCTTCCTACCTCAATCTCCTCTGCAGCTTCTTCTCTCTCTGCTCAGCTCCACCCTCCTTTTGGATGGGGCAGGAAACCTAGAACATCCCCTTTCCTGGGGGCTACCCTGTTAAAGTTGGAGTGGATTTCCTGGATATAATGACACAGGGTTTTGTCAGAGAACAGCTCCTCAAACTTGGGTAGGTACGTGGTAAGGGACAAAATCAAAGGTCTGTCATGGGGCCAGCGGCAGACTGACAGAGGTTGGATGGACAAAGCAGATACCTCAATGGATTATCCAAGAAGCAAGAGGGTGCTAAAGAAACTGTTGACCTGATACCTCAGGACTGATACCTCAGGACTCTACCATTTGTGGATCATCAGGTGAGTACCTAGCCATGCCTAGGTACATTTCTCTAAGTCAATGTTCCTAAGGTATATACTTGGCAATGAAGAAAAGTGTTTGGCCATGTAAGCGGCTATAGAGAATGCTGTACAAGCATTCCTTTTCCTGGAGAAATTTTGTTATGGAATCTTGTGAAAGGGAGAGGAGCATCTCAGCAGGGAGGTTGTTCCATTCACCTTGCTGCCCCACTTACATGCAGCTGCCTTGGATTGGATTACATGAACTGGATTTCCTGAATAGGGGGTAGCTGGGAAGGAGCAAGGTGGATATATAAATTGAGGTAGAATGAAGGGGAGACACTTGGAAAAGAGATTCATGGGTGAGATATACATGGGGAGTCTGCTCCTGGCCCTGAGCTCCTTAGCAGAGACAATGGCAGCTATTATCTTGACCACCTGGTGGATTATTTGCTACATTTTCAATTCTGGGTCTCTCTTTCTGTCCCAGCTCTCTGAGACCTGGCTAACCCCTTTCTTTTAGTTCCCTCCCAGAAGGTCCCTTAGACTTGTGGTGATCTTTTAGGCCTCAGCTACCTTGCTTTGGGCCAAGCCTATTTGGATGGGCATTTACCCAGGGGATGTGTAAGTTTCAGAGTTTATGCTGTTATTCGAAATCCTTTATCCTTTTCACTCTCTCTCCACCCCAGTTAATTTTTCACACTAAGAGTCCACTTTCTTTGCCTTTGTGCATGTGGATGGCTGGATCTTTTTAGAACTTGCACTCCTTAACAGTTTGGGGCTTGTGGGCCCCCTTGGGCATGCTGTTACTTGACCAGCATACCTGAGCTTGCTAAAGGCTCTGACAAGTCCTGCAGGAAAGACAAGTCCTTAACTTTGCTTAACTTGGCATCTTTCAATCTTTCTGACTATTTTTCCTTGGTTATGTCTGGTCATAATCCATGGATATCATGCCGAAAACACTGATGTAGGCTTTAGACCTAGAAGGCTCTGGACTAGGTGGAGAGAGGCCTGATCCTCTGGAAACCAGAAGCCTTCTCCATACTCAAGGAGATAAATTCCCTTAGCAGCTGTTGAGTGTGATCAGGGAATCAGTGCTGTCAGAATTCTCCGTTGGGCTTCATCCCTGGGGTAGGCATCATTTCTATTCAAGTAGAAGATATCTAAGCTCTTTACTGGGAAACTCTTATCTTTGGTGATCCATATATCCTCTGGGATAGAGGCAGGTTCCTGCCAGCAGGACCTCCCTTCCTTTTTTCCATAAATACTTAGTCATTTTATTGAATAAGCTGAACTTGGCAGGGCATAAGCATAAAATAACTTTATTCTTTCTTCCCCTGTCCCTTCAAACCACTCCATGGTCTAATTTTTCCTTGCCTGAGGATGGACTCATAGCCATGGCCCATGGCTTTCCCAGTCATTCTTAGAAAATAAATGAAAAGCTCCTTGTTTTGGCATTAAAATAAATCTTTTTAACAATCCTATAATTCTTATCTAGTGTAGTTAAAAATCAGAACTTTAGTCTTGTACCAATTAAGACATTTTCCCTTCTCTAACTTGGACCTGGCCCAAGCTGGGAGGCAAGACTGAGAGGATAGTTTCTTTTCTTCTTTCCCTCTTCCTCTGCTTCCTCACGTATCAACTGTTGTTTGTCACCTAGGCAGGGCTGGGTCCTAGGAGAGGGAATTCAGGACAAGGACACAGACTCACTCAGCTGTACAGCTCTCATCCTCAGTGGTCCCTCTGGACAGCCAACGCTTCCTGTCACGATGAGCTTGTGGCATCCTCAGATCTACACACCTACTGTGTGATGACGACAGTAGGGTTTCACATGCCTGGGTCATATTGCCCTTCCAGGAAGGCCTCTTGGGAAAAATGACTTTCAAGGAAACCCCAGCCAGTTACCTTCAATTCCAGTTCCTAGAAAAGTGCAGTAGAACTGTGGCTCACTCTCAAAGTGCCTTGTCTGGACTCTCGTACAAGATGGAGGCACTTCTGGCCAAGCTCTGTCACCCTTAGATGTCTGTTGGCAAGAGTCAGACAATAGCCCATGAGTCCCAAACCCCAAGCTCTGTTCCCTTCAAACTCCCTTTCTTTGACTGGAAGTCTGTCTTTTTCCTGCTTGTGGGGATGGGGTACCAGGCTCACTGAAAATTCTCACCCCCCCAAAAAAAAATTCGCCTGGGCCTCCCTGGTGGCCAAGGGGTTAAGTACAGCATGGTGAAACTATCTGCAGCCTCTGCAACACAAGTTCGATCCCAGATGGCTAGGGAGCTACCCACATGTCCCAGCAGACCTCTCCTGTCTCGCCTGCTGCTCCCCTCAGCAGTGTATTTCAGTGAGTCTGCCTGTTCTGCTCCCCACTCTGTCTCTGGTGAATCCTCTCACCCCTTGCACCACTGGCCTGTACCCCAGTCCTTGTATACATAAATAAATAAATCTTGGGCCTACCTGGTGGCACAAGGCATTAAGAAGCAACCTATGAAGCCGTTCGCAGCCTCTGCAACACAAGTTCGGCCCTTGGCCAGAGAGGTGACCCACATGGAGCAGCAGACCTCTCCTGACTCACCACTGCTCCCCTCCGCAGTGTATTTCAGTCAATCTGCCTGTTCTGTTCCCCACTCTGTCTCTGGTGAATCCTCTCACCCCCACACCTCTGGCCTGTACCCCAGTTCTTGTATGCATAAATAAATCTTTAAAAAAATGATAAATCTGAGAAAAGACTGCTTGAAAACGGCAGAAGGCTCCCGGAGGAGCCAGTGGTGAGTTGGAAAGTTCACCCACGCCAGGCCCCTTCTGACCAGCAGTCCAAGCCCAGAGGGGGAGCGGGCACCCACGGATTGGGCAGACCAGGTGCACAGAAGAGTGTGCCCGAGACCGGGCGCGCGGGGAGTGCATCCTGCATCGCCATTTTAGAACAGGGATATTTCTCCAGTAAAGACTGCCTGAAATCAGTAGAAGGCTCCTGGAGGAGCCAAAGGGGAACAGGGTATTTTGCCCACGCCAGGCCCCTTCTGGCCTGCAGTCCGAGCCCAGAGGGGGAGTGGGAACCCACCGCCGGGGCAGACCAGGCATGCAGGGGAGTGTGTCCTGCATTGCCATTTTAGAACAGGGACCTTTCTTCAGTAAAGACTGCTTGAAATCGACAGATGGCTCCCGGAGGAGCTAGAGGGGAGTGGAGAAGTTCACCCAAGATGCCGGCCAGCCACAGCAACACAGTGTCCCAATGCATATGACAAATTAGAAAACAGACAGTAGGGAGTAGAAGAACCACACGCAACCTAGCAACTCCTCAGGAAAAAAGCACACCAAAAAAAGAAAACCACCCCCCAGATTGCAACGACAGTAACTTGGAAGAACTTCTGCGTCTTCCAGAAAGAGAACTTCAAATTGCCATGATTAAAAAAATGAAAGAACTCTTAAAGGAAAACAATGATAACAGAAAAATAATCAACGATCAGAAGAATGAAATTGAGTCCCTAAAGAAGGAAGTAAAAGAAATGCAGGAGATCAAAGAATTAATGGAGGCACTAAAGAACTCTGGGAAAAGCAATGAAAGCAGAATCGATGAAATGGAAGAACGAATAAGTACTCTTGAAGACACAGAAATAAAAAGAACCAAAACAGAAAAGGAAGGAGAAGTACGAAGGAAAAAGACTAAGAACAACTTCAGGAATTATCTGACTCCATGAGGAAAGGAAATATAAGAGTTATAGGAATCCCAGAAGGAGAAGAGAGAGATGTAGGAACAGAGAAAATATTCAAGTAGATAATTGAAGAGACCTTCCCAAACGTGAATAAGGAGCTGAAAATTGATATACAAGAAGCAAGAAGAACACCAAACTTCCATGAAGAAAGGAAAAAAACAGCAAGACACATAATAGTAAAGCTCCCAAGTATCCAGGACAAGGAAAAAATAATGAAGCTGACAACAGGGAAGAAACAGATAACATTCAAAGGAAAACCAATCAGGCTGACATCAGACTTCTCCGAAGAAACTCTACGGGCAAGGAGAGAGTGGAGGGACATAGTCAACAGACTCCAAGAAAACAGATGCCAACCAAGAATGCTCTATCCCGCAAAGCTCTCCTTCCTCTATGAAGAAAGAATTAGGACCTTCCCAGACAAACAGAAACTCTGGAATTTCATTACAACTAAACCCCCACTCCAAAAAATGCTACAAGGAGTCCTAAAGCCAGAACCTCAGAGGGACGAATAACAACGAAAGAAGGCCAAAAAAAAAGTTATTAAAAGAATAAATAAATAAAATCAAAGCAAAGACAAACACAATGGCAAATACAGATGCTAACATATCAATATTGACCCTAAATGTAAATGGACTAAACTCTTCAATAAAAAGACACAGAGTCGCAGACTGGATTAAGAAACAAAACCCAACCTTTTGCTGTCTCCAGGAAACATATTTAGCTACAAAAGATAAAAATAGATTCAAAGTTAAAGGATGGAAAACAATCCTACAAGCAAATGGACCAAAAAAGAAAGAAGGAACAGCTATACTTATATCAGATAAAACAGATTTCAAACTCAAAAAGGTAAAAAGAGACCCCCAACGGTCACTACATTATGATCAAGGGGACAATACTTCAAGAAGAAATAACACTCATTAACATATATTCACCCAACGAAGGAGCACCAAAATATATCAGACATCTGTTGTCATCTCTGAAAACAGACGTCAGAGAAAACGCATACGTAGTGGGAGACTTCAACACACCACTAACAGCAATGGATAGATCAACGAAACAAAAAATAAGTAAAGACACTAAAGCTCTAAGTAAGGAACCAGAGAGCTTGGGCTTAACAGACATCTATAGAACACTAAACCCAAAAAAAAACAGAGTACACATTTTTCTCAAGCGCACACAGATCATTCTCCAGGATCGATCACATACTGGGGCACAAGACAAACATCAACAGATACACCAAGAGTGAAATCATACCAACCATCTTTTCTGACCATGAAGACATCAAACTAGAAATAAACCATAAAAAGAAGATAAGGAACTCTCCTACCTCATGGAGATTGAAAACCACACTACTAGAAGACCACTGGACTAACGAGGAGATCAAAGAAGAAATTAAAAAATTCTTTGAATTGAATGACAAGGAGGACACCAAATTCCTAAATGTATGGGATGCAGCAAAAGCAGTAATAAGAGGAAAATATATAGCAATAGAAGCTCACATCAAGAAACAAGAAAGAACTCAAAGAAACAACCTAATCTCAAAGCTCAAAGATCTAGAAAAAGAACAACAAAAAAAACCCAAAACCAGTAGAAGAAAGGAAATAATAAAAACCAAAGTAGAAATAAATGAAATCGAAACTAAAAAAAACAATCCAAAAGATCAATGAAACCAAGAGCTGGTTCTTTGAAAAAATAAATAAAATAGACAAACCCCTAGCCAGGCTCACAAAGGAAAAAAGGGAGAAAGCACAAATAAACAGGATCATAAATGAAAGAGGAGAAATCACAATGGACACAGCAGAAATCAAAAGAATAATCAGTAACTACTATGAACAGTTATATGGAAACAAGTTCAACAATCTAGAGGAGATGGACAAATTCCTACAACTCTACAATCACCCAAAGCTAGATAAAGAAGAAACAGAACACCTAAACAGACCAATTACAATTAGCGAAATTGAAATGGTAATCAAAAACCTCCCCAAAAACAAAAGCCCAGGACCTGATGGATTTACAAATGAATTCTACCAAACATTCAGAGACGAATTAATGCCTGTCCTTCACAAACTCTTCCAAAAAATTGAGAAGGAAGGGATAATACCAAACACGTTCTATGAAGCCAACATTACACTAATACCAAAACCGAACAAGGGCAACACAAAAAAAGAAAACTACAGGCCAATCTCCCTAATGAACACTGATGCAAAAATCCTCAATAACATTTTAACTATCAGAATCCAGCAATGTAGCCATAAGATAATTCACCACGACCAATAGGATTCATTCCAGGGACACAAGGATGGTTCAACATCCGAAAATCAATCAACGTTATCCAACACATCAACAAAAAGAAATATAAAAAACATGATAATATCAATAGATGCTGAGAAAGCTTTTGACAAAGCGCAACACCCATTCATGATAAAAGCCCTTGAAATTCTTGGGAAGCAAGGAACATACCTCAACATCATAAAGGCCATATACGACAAGCCAACAGCCAGTATCATTCTCAATGGTGAAAAGCTAAAAGCAATTCCATGAAGATCTGGAACAAGACAAGGATGTCCACTCTCACCACTGCTTTTCAATATAATACTGGAAGTCCTAGCCAGAGCAATAAGACAAGAGAAAGACATACAAGGAATCCAAATAGGAAAAGAAGAAGTCAAACTATCACTATTTGCAGATGATATGATAATCTATATAGAGAACCCAAAAAACTCCACAGAAAAACTAATTCAACTCATCAATCAGTTCAGTAAAGTGGCAGGATACAAAATCAGCAAAAGTCGGCAAAAGTCAGTAGCCTTCCTATACACAAACAATAAGTCTGAAGAAGAAGAAATTAAAAAAAACATCCCTTTTATTATCGAAACAAAAAAAATCAAATACTTGGGAATAAATCTAACAAAAGAGGTAAAGGACCTATACAAAGAAAACTATAAAACACTGTTAAAAGAAATAGAAGAAGACACAAAGAAAGGGAAAGGCATCCCCTGCTCATGGATTGGAAGAATAAACATTATTAAAATGGCCATCCTCCCAAAAGCAATATACCGATTCAATGCTATTCCAATCAAAATTTCAATGTCATTCTTCAAAGAAACAGAACAATTATTGATGAAATTCATATGGAATCACCAAAAACCCCGAATAGCCAAAGCTCTCCTGAAAAAAAAAGAAGGGAATGGAGGCATCACACTCCCAGATTTCAAACTCTACTACAAAGCCATAATCATCAAAACTGCATGGTATTGGAACAAGAACAGACACACAGACCAATGGAATTGAATAGAAAATCCAGAAATAAACCCACAGATTTATGGTCAACTAATCTTTGACAAAGGAGCAAAGACTATGCATTGGAGCAAAGAAAGTTTGTTCAATAAATGGTGCTGGGAAAACTGGGTCACTACATGCAAAAGAATGAAGCTTAACCACTACCTTACACCATCCACAAAAACCAACTCAAAATGGATTAAAGAACTAGACATAAGACCAGAAACCATAAAATACATAGAAGGAAATATAGGCGAAACACTGCGTGATTTGCACATCAAAGACATCTTTACAGACACATCACCCAAAGCAGTGATAGTGAAGGCAAAGATAAACAGCTGGGACTACATCAAATTAAAGAGCTTCTGCACAGCAAAAGAGACAATAACAAAAACAAAGAGAAACCCTACCGACTGGGAGAACATTTTTGCACACAACACTAATGATAAAGGACTGATCACAAAAATCTGCAAAGAGCTGATGAGACTCAACACAAACAAAGAAAATAATCCAGTCAAAAATGGGCAGAAGAGCTAAAAAGAAACTTCTCTGAAGAGCAAATGCAAATGGCCAACAAGCATATGAAAAAATGTTCAACATCACTTGTAATCAGGGAAATGCAAATTTAAACTACCATGAGATACCATCTCACACCAGTGAGAATGGCACGTATTTAAAAAACTAACAACAACAAATGTTGGTGAGGATGTGGAGAAAAAAGAACTCTCCTGCACTGCTGGTGGGAGTGCAAACTGGTCCAACCACTATGGAGAGCTGTGTGGAGATTTCTGGACCTACTAAACATAGAGCTTCCATATGATCCAGCAATTCCACTCCTAGGTATCTACCCAAAGGACACAGAAATGTCAATTCCAAAGAGCACCTGCACCCCTATGTTTATAGCAGCACTGTTTACAATAGCTAAGCTTTGGAAACAGCCCAAATGCCCAAAAATAGATGACTGGATCAAGAAGAGGTGGTACATATACACCATGGAATATTACTCAGCATTCAAAAAAGATAAACACATGCAATTTGCAGCAACATGGATGGTGCTGGAAGGGATCATGCTCAGCAAAATAAGCCAGAAAGAAAAAGAAAAATACTGGATGGTCTCACTCATAGCAGGAATCTAGAATACTTAAATAAGAGACCAGGAAAAAGAATAACTATAAGAAAGTGAAAATCAAAATCAACAAACAACTATGAACCAGAGACACTCTATGGGTGGTGGGGGGTGGGGAGGGGAGGGTTGGGGTCAAAATAAGGGGATTGCAATTGTCTGGGGAATATAAAAATAAAATTTATTTAGAAAATAATTTAAAAATAAATAAAATGCAAAAAAAAATAAATCTTTTAAAAAAAACCCTCTTATTAGGGCCTTCCTGGTGGTACAAGGGTTTAAGTCCCTTCATTATGAAGCTATCAGTAAACCCTGCAGCACAAGTTTGATCCCCAGCCAGGGAGCTGACCCACATGGTGTAGCAGACCTCTCCTGTCTCGCCTGCTGCTCCCCTCAGCAGTGTATTTCAGTCAATCTACCTGTTCTGCTCTGCACTCTGTCTCTGGTGAATCCTTTCAACCCCTGCACCTCTGGCTTATACCCCAGCTCTTGTATGCATAAATAAATTAAAAATGATCCTTTTTTAAAATCCTCCTATTAGCCTAGATTATTCATATTCAGTCTTGATAAAGTTATGTTTGTTATTGCTGCCAAAACTGGCTTCCCATTGTCTTAACATACCCTCCACGGGTTGCCCAGAGCCCTCTGTAATTCTCCAGGGATGAGTGGTACTCTAGTATTGCTCTCAAGTTTGGGGAGCTCAACTGAAACCAACCCAGCAAGAGTGTCATTTTCCCATATGGTTATTTCAACTAATAACTTTCTTCCCCTGCAAGTTTTAGACTCAAGTTTGAAAGTTTTCAGTATCACTGCCTTTTGCTAGAGGCTAAAGGCATCAACGGCGTGCCAGATACTATAGAGATAACTGTACCCCTGAACTTTGATAGAAACTCCTAAAGTTATAACCTCTAGCGTTCTCACATTTCTTAATTCAAAATTATTTCTCTGAATTCAAAAGATGACATTTCCATGTTATTGCCCTGCACCATTTAATATGAATAAGTCTTAGTTGTTATTAATTAAATTATAATTAATTATAATTTTTGTTATAATTTGTGTTTAAACATCTTTTAATTTTGATGGATGAAACATGTAGTTTCCTATTTCTGTACAAAATACTATCCAATTTAGTGGCTTAAAACGATATTTATTACCTCCCCCAAACTCTGTGACCCAGAAATTCTGGAGCAGCTGAGAGACTCTGGCGTGATACTCTCTTGAGTACAGAGAGTTACCCAAGTTGTTGGCTGGCCATATGCTCTCATCCAAAGATGAGGAGGCTGTATCTAGACTCTCTCACATTTTTTTGGAAAGATTTATTTTCTTATGCATATAAGAACTGGGGTACAGGACAGAGGTATGGAGGGTGAGAGGATTCACTAGAGACAGAATGGGGAGCAGAATGGCAGATGTACTGAAATACACTGCGGAGGGGAGCAGTGGATAACACAGGAAAGGTCTGGTGTGCTATGTGGGTATCTCCCTGGCCTGCTGGGGATCAAACTTTTGCTGCAGAGGCTGTGGATAACAGCACAGTGTTGTGCTTAACCCCTTGCCACCAGGGAGGCCCTGTATTTTATTCTTTAACAAGCAAGTCAATAAGTCAATCTCCATAACAGGGGAAGGAATTATACTAGGTGTGAACCAGGAAGCAGAAATCACTGGGAGATCATTTAGAGGCTTTGTATTGCAACTTCATAAAAGTAAATGAATAAGGTGGGAAGATGCTACTATTATCTCAGAACCATCCAATCTTTTTTTTTTTAAGATTTATTTATTTATACAAGAACTGGGGTACAGACCAGAGGCGTGGGAAGTTGAGAGGATTCACCAGAGACAGAATGGGGAACAGAACAGGCAGACGAACCAAAGACACTGCTGAGGGGAGCAGCAGGCGAGACACGTGGGTATCTCCCTGGCCTGCCAGGAATCGAACCCACTCTGCAGAGGATGTGGACAGCTTCACAGCACAGCGATCAACACACTGCACCACCCAGGAGGCCCAAGAACCCTCCAATCTTAATATACACTCCTGACGTCAGAGAAAATTCCAACTAACACAAGACTATCCTGAAACTTCCAAATTAGAAACTCACATAACTCTATAAAGACTGAAATATGGTAGCTACATGCTACATAAACCTGGACAGTTTAAACAAACAGTAATTAAAGTTACAGCTCCTTCAAAAGCTGTAGTAATGTTGGATACACTATTTGCCACTCTTTAGTGAAAAAATACCTGTTGTTGGGCCTCCCCTGGTGGTGCAGCGGTTGAGCGCTGGGTTGCAAAGCTGTCTGCACTCTCTGCAGCACCAGTTCGATCCCCAGCTGCTGGTGAGGGTCCCACATGGTGCGCAGACCTCTCCTGCTGCCCTCTGCTCCCCTCAAGAGTGTCTTTTGTCGGTCTGCCTGTTCTGTTCCCCACTCTGGCTCTGGTGAATTCTCTCATCCTCCCACGATTCTGACTGTACCCAGTGCTTGTATAAATAAAAAAATGAATCTTTAAAAAAAAAAAAAGAAAAGAAAAGAAAAACCTGTTGTCACCTGTCCAAAAAAAAAAATCACTAAATTATTTATTTTTAAAGATTTATTTATGCATAGAAGCACCGAGATGTAGGCCACAGGTGTGTGTGGGGGAGTAAGAGGACTCACCAGAGACAGAGTGGGGTGCAGAACAGGTGAATTTACTGAAATACACTGCTGAGGGGAGCAGCAGGTGAGATAGGAGAGGTCTGCTGTGCCATATGTGCGTCAGCTCCCTGGCCAGGGATCAAATTCAGGCCGTAGTAGTGATAGTGCCGAAACTTAAACCCTAGGCCACTAGGGAGGCCCCACTAAATTATTTTTAAAATGAAATAAGAATTGGGGGATTTTAAATAATGTACTTATCTATATTTCATTATAATCCAAAACTGCACATGATCTCCTTTTGTTAAATAATCATATATTGACTTTCTTCAGTTGTGTGCAGGCCCTACTCACCTATTTCAAATGAAATTTGTGGATGTTAGAATCATGCAAAGTAAAGCTTTGTATTACTTCATAGTTTATATCATTATATTCTTCACAAATGATCCTAAATTCATTTTCCCCATGATCCTTATAACACATCTCTGATAAAGACAATTGTTATCTCCACTTTAGAAATAAGAAAAAGGATTCAGAAAGTTTCTTCCAATCATACAGCTTCCACAGAGAAGAATTAATTAATACCCACTCTGGGGTATTACCTACTACTCAATCTGAGTCCCTTTCATGCCAATTTCTTTAAGCACAGAGATCATTCTTCCTGTGCATTAATTACAAGCCACTCACCAACTACCCACACAGTCTTTGTCCCTGTTTAAATCATCTCCTCTAACAAACTGAGTATATATCACATAGAACAGTCACTTGGCAAAAGCAATCCTCTAAGAACTTGTTTAAACAAGTTTCTTCTCTTTTAATAAACAAGGAGAAGCAAACTTACCCTGATATTAAAAAACATCAGTTGGCTTTTGTCCTGAAACCTGACAGCTTCTGGGTAAACACCTACTTTCTCTCGTTAGACCTTAAAGACTCCCATTTGGGATTGACTTCCTGAAAAAAAAAGATCCTAAGTCTCATTTTAGGATTCACTTCTCTAAAATACTTCCATATTCCTAGAGGAAAAATTAAAAGGGTTTAAGATGCCTTTATTCATGGATAAGTATTCATTTTAAGAAGGAAAGAAACCCAACAGTTTCACTGTGACTTGATTAAAATGAAGTTTAGAAATTAGAAAGACCAAAGAACTTAGCAACTAACCAAAAATATTCAGGAGATAGAATTAAACTGGCCCTTTTAGAGTTTTATGATTTATTGGACACTAAAGGAAATACAAGTATAAAAGGTTTGTTTTTATCATCAAGTAAATTTTTATCTTGTGGAAAAGCCTGAAAGGTGATTTATAATGTCTCACTTTATAGACAATAAAATTGAGGGTCAAAGAGATCCAGTTACTTGATCCGGGTCACAGAGCTGTGACAGAGCCAAGATTCCAGTTTCAGTTCTGTCCTGGAGTCATTTGCTTACCCACAAATCTCTTCATACATATGTAAATAAACTAAAAGACATGGTGGGGAGGCCTCCCTGGTGGCACAAGGGGTTAAGAGCACTATGAAGCTGTCCGCAGCCACTGCAGTACAAGTTCGATCCCTGGCCAGGGAGCTACCCATACGGCGCAGCAGACCTCGCCTGTCTCGCCCGCTGCTCCCCTCAGCAGTGTATTTCATCAGTCTGCCTCTTCTGCTCCCCACTCTGTCTCTGGTGAATCTTCTCACCCCCCCTCCTGCACCTCTGGCCTGTACCCCAGTTCTTGTATTCATAAATAAATAAATCTTAAAAAAAGAAAAAGAGGAGAGAGAGGGAGAGAAGACAGGGAAAAAACAAGCAAACAAGCAAGCAGGTTGTGCATGATGTACTGAGTAAAAGGAATTTCTGCACATAGGCCATCCATGCATGGAGATGAGGTTTGGTGGGAGCCTATGACTTGGCTGCTGTCTTTCAGGGAGACTTCCAGTGAGTCCTTTTGTCTTTCGGTGAGTCTGTGTCACTGGACTGTGAACGTCACACACGCTTGTCAGCTGTGTTTCAGCTGTGTCTAGGTGGAGAAGGGAGATTAGAGAGGGCTGGAGTTGACTGATGGTATTTCTCTTCTCCCACAGGGAAGTTTAAAGCTAGTTGTGGGTATTTCACTTCCTCCACCAGGCTACATTCAAGCTGACTGGAGTTGATTAACAGCAAGTTAACTCTGGTTAGTAGTTTCCCCCGAGGGCAGATCTTATTAAGAAGAACAGAACGTTCTTTTTTATTTGAAAATACTTCCTTTGCCCCTCTCTCTGAGAGAGCATAAGGGATTTATTCTCTGGTATTCATTGTGCTAACATGGTAGCGCTTCTAGAAGCAAAACTCATAGCAATGTGTGGCCCTTCTCCCCCAGTGACTGGGTCCTTCTGGAGTTTTTACCTGTTAGTCTCATCTGTGGAGGCTTTAGCAACTTTTCAATTATAGTTCAGGGAACCTGTGCCAGCACCAGTTCCTGTGGAGGTTTCTGCTTCAATAAGTTGTGATTCTCTCTATTTTCCTGTCCATCTCCACAATTCTGGGGGCAACAGTTTTTTTTTTCTTGTGACTTTATGTCCTTTACAGATTTTTTAAAAAAAGATTTATTTATACACATAAGAACTGGGGTACAGACCAGAGGTGCAGGGGATTAGAGGATTCAGAGAGAGAGAGTGGGGAGCAGAATAGGCAGATCTACTGAAATACACTGCCGGGCTGCTGCTAAATGAGTTATAATGCATGCAACAGTTGCCACAACAAAGAATTATTGCCTGGTTCAAAACACCAATAGGGCTGAGATTGACAATGTGCTCTGTTTTCCTAGCACTCCATTAAAGCTATTCTCATAAAGATCCCTAAATAGACAATAGAAAGGTTCTTTTCTTTTCTTTTTTTTTTTTGATTTATTTATTTATACATAAAACAACTGGGGTGTAGGCCAGAGGTGCAGGGGGTGAGAGGATTCACCAGAGTGGGGAGCAGAACAGGCAGAATGACTGAAATACACTGCTGAGGGGAGCAGTGGGTGAAGACAGGAGAGGTCTGCTGAGCCATGTGGGTTGCTCCTGGTTGGCTGGGAATCGAACTCGTGCTGCAGAAGCTGCTGATAGCTTCACAGTTCTGTGCTTAACACCTTGAACCACCAGGGAGGCCCATGTCCCTTACAGATTTAAAGGAGTTGATTTTCAGGTTCTTTTCCATTTTTAACTTGTTAAGAGAGTAGACATTTCCAAACTACTTAATATGGTATGCCAGAAAAGAGGTCTTATTAGATTCTATACTAGTATTTTTATTGCTGCATAACATGACCGCAAATACCATAAAATTACCACAAATTTAGCACTCATAACACATTTTATTATATCACAGTTCTCTAAGTCTGAAGTCCAGACACCACATGACTGAGTTCTCTGCTTAGGTTTTCATGAGGCAGAAGTGGTGGTGTTAGCTGGGAAGAGTTCTCATTTGGAGACTTGACTGTATGAAAAATAAGATTTTCAGCTCATTCAGGTTGTTGCCAGAATCTGTTCCTTGAAGTTCCAGGACTGAAGTCTCTGTCTTCTTGGCTGTTCCCTATGGCCCTTCCATTGTCAAAGCCAGCAACAGAAAACTTTCCTTTCATGCTTGTTGATTGAGAAAAACAGCATGAGAAATAAATAAAACAATGCTGTTCATGTGGGGGTTTAGATTTTCAAATTGGAGCACACAACTTTACCATTTGGGGTCTTTGTTCAAGGGTTTTTTAAAGAACAAAGAAGGGGATGGGATAAGAGATAGGCTTGAAAAAACTGTTTACCAAGAATTAGGACTAGTTATAGGTTCTATTCCTTAGAGTTCACTGACTTTTAGTCAAAGTGGCCTTGGTTACCATGGAGAGAAGAAAAAGGAAAAGTTTACTTTGCACAGTTCTCAGGGAAGGCCATGTGTAGCTGGAAACTTTTTTTTTTTTCCCGACCAGGCAGCGGTTTGTTTGTTTGTTTTTAAAGTAGAAAGTTCTATAAGATATACTCTCAAACAGAGGAAAACATTAGTTCAGTCAGCCTGATCCCTTTTCACATGCTTCACATACCTCCAGGAGAGACCTAATACTATTTTTTTAATTCAAATTTTATTGATTTACCATTCATTTATGTAACTATACAATTTGGGGAGCACAACTTTACTTGCTAACAAGTGCATATGATTCACTCACCAAAGTCTAGAATCTTTTAAGTGGGCCTCCCTGGTGGCACAAGGGGTTAAGCACAGCACTGTGAAGCTGTCCACAGCCTCTACAGAACAAGTTCAGTCCCTGGCCAGGGAGCTACCCACATGGCACAGCAGACCTCTCCTGTCTCACCCGCTGCTCCCCTCAGCAGTGTGTTTCAGTCATTCTGCCTGTTCTGTTCCCCACTCTGTCTCTGGTGAATCCTTTCACTCCCCACCCACATCTCTGGCTTGTACCCCAGTTCTTGTATGCACAAATAAATAAATCTTTAAAAAAATTTAGAATCTTTTAAGGGCTCACATAATTCAGTCAGGTTCATCCAGATAATCTTCTTAAAGTCAGCTGTGCTATAAACATATCCCAATCCTCAGAGTGACTATCACATATTCACAAATCTTGACAATGATACATAATGATGCCTGGGGGGCAAGAATCTTAGGGGCTACCTTTATTCTACCTACCACAGACCCCAAGTCCCTTGAGAGCAGGGATTGCAGAAAGAAGCTTCAGAACTAGCACTGTGGGAACTTAACAAATGCTGTGGAGATAGAGAAGCATATTCCTCACCCTTGCATTCATTAGCCCCTCATTTTTGCCACTCCCTGCACTTGCCCACTTTATCCTTCTGGTAGTTATCACCACTTGACATTATCCATGTATGTATTTACATATTTACAGATTATTAGTTCGTTTTCTGTCTTCCCACTATTTGAATGAAAGCTCCATGGAGACTTCATTACTCTACTTACTCTACTTGCTCACCACAGTGTCTTCACTGCTTAAAAAAGGCATTAATAAAGTTTGGTGGGCCTCCCTGGTGGTGCAAGGGGTTAAGACGCAGAACCATGAAGCTATCCGCAGCCACAGAAGCACAAGTTTGATACACAGCCAGGGAGCTACCCACATGGCGCAGCAGACCTCTCCTGTCTCACCCGCTGCTCCCCTCAGCAGTGTATTTCAGTCAGTCTGCCTGTTCTGCTCCCCACTCTCTCTCTGATGAATCCTTTCATCCCCACATCTCTGGCCTACACCCCAGCTCTTGTATGCATAAATAAATCAATCTTTAAAATAAAATAAAATAAAATTTGGTAAATCAAGGAATGGCTGAATGTCTTCAGCCTGTCCATACATTATAGAAGGTGCCCCTTCAGGGCCATCGAGCCATGGGGGTAAATTTCCAAATTTCAATTCAGGGATAACTTGCTGGTATTGAGAAGTCACCAAAATCAAAACATTCATGGAATTCAATTTATGCATCCGACAGGGTGCTAGCTGTCTTATACTAAACAACACAGATTGCAGCAGAGAAAGAAAGTGAAGACCTAAATCAGATCATGTCCCCCTTCTGCTCAAAAGCCTCCAAGGGTTCCCACCTCAATACGGAAAAAGTAAAACTCATCCTAATGGACTACGAGACCCACAAGATCTGACCCCTCCACAGCTACCCTCATGTCTTCCCAGCTTCCCTCTCTCTCTTCTCCAACTTCCCTGATTCTTTGACAGACCTCAGACCTGGCTCACATTCAGGTGGGGGCCTCTGCCTCACTGTTTCTTCTACTGGGCCTGCTCATTCCCTTAGGCACTGGCGTGGTCTGTTCTCCCATCTCTCAGTCTTTCCTCATTTCCCATCATGTAAGGAAAGCCTTCCACTGTCACTTTATTTCAAAATTGCAGCCATTGATCATACATGTCTTTTTTTAAAGATTTATTTATTTATACATACAAGAACTGGGGTACAGGCCAGAGGTGTGGGGGGTGAGAGGGCTCACCAGAAACAGTGGGGAGCAGAACAAGTAGAATGACTGAAACACACTGCTGAGGAGAGCAGTGAGCGAGTCAAGAGGGGTCTGCTGCACCATGTGGGTGGCTCCCGGTCTGGCCGGGGATCAAACTCATGCTGCAGTGGCTGTGGACAGCTCCATAGTTGCATTTTAACTCCCTGTGTTGTAGAGCAACCCCGATACAATACGGGGTGCCTGACTGTGGGTCCTCACCAGCGCACTTAAAAGGACTTATCAATGCTCTACTGCAGGCACACGCGAAAGGTTAATAAAAGGTTTATTGACAAGGGAAGGGGAAAGGAGGAAATGTACAGCTCAGGGAGAAAAGTGGGAGACAAAGTTTTAAATGAGTCCTACCCGATCCGCCGATCAGGAATCCCCAAAATGGCACTCTGAGAGCTGCCGCCAGCCAGGAGCTGTGAAGCCAGGAGGCAAGGAGAGAGCGACCCCCAAGGCCCACGTGTTTGGTTTTTATACCACACCTGGCTGCTTAACTCCACTCTCAGGTCCCAGCCACCTTCCCTTTGGTGGTGACAGGATTTGTCTTTCCCAATGTCCTGATGGCTTTGGTCTGGAGTGGGGGTGGAGTCCACAAAGCCTGTATGGGATTAGCTCAGGACATCCTTTCCCCCTAACAATACATGTTATTTTCATTGCTATAGCCCTAGCTCTTAGCACGATGCCTAGCACATAGTAGGTCCTTGATATATATTTGTTGCATTCTTAGGAACAGACGAGGCCACAACAGTAACTCAAATCCTGAATTACTATTTTCAAGCAAAGCAAACTTCCAGAACTTCTTCATTAGCCTTCTTCTCCACCTCCTACCCTTTGAGCAATTTATAAAATCACAGCATAAAAAGTTTTGGTGTATTCTAAGAAACCTAGTCTTCTTATTCTTTTGAATAACAATGAGCTCAGCAACTCCTAGTAACATCTGAGCTGTCTGTTGCCTTTGTAGTTGGCAGGGAGAAGTAGGTTAATGTAACTGAGCTTTTTTTTTTTTTAATTTATTTATTTATGCATACAAGAACCTGGGTACAGGCCAGAGGTGTGTGTGTATGGGTTGGGGGGGGTGGTGGTTTGAGAGGATTCACCAGAGACAGAGTGGGGAGCAGAACAAGCTGATGTACTGAAATACACTGCTGAGGGGAGCAGTGGGTGAGAGGAGCAAGGTCTGCTGTGCCATGTGGTAGCTCCCTGTCTGGCTGAGACTAAACTGGTGCTGCAGAGGGCACAGATAGCTTCACAGTGCTGTGCTTAACCCCTTGCACCACCAGGCAGACCGGTAACTGAACTTTTATCTGAGTTAATGAAAGTACTTCCTGTCATTATTGGTCATGAATTGGCCCCTCCTTAGAATAGTTAAGCAAAAATACAAACAAGGTATCAAGGAAATTCAAAGAGAATGTAAACAAAGGCTCAAAGATAAAACTGGAAGGTAGGAAACTTTAGTTCTTACAATGCCTAGGCCACCTTCCAGAAGGTTTGGGCTGTGCAGCTATATTTAAAATACAATATTGGTGGGCCTCCCCGGTGGCGCAGCGGTTGAGCGCTGGGTTGCGAAGCTGCCCGCAGCCTCTGCAGCGCCGGGTCAATCCCCGGCTGCTCCCCGGCCACCGGAGGAGGGTCCCACATGGTGCGCAGACCTCTCCTGCCGCCCGCTGCTCCCCTCAGCAGTGTACTTCGTCAGTCTGCCTGTTCTGCTCCCCGCTCTGTCTCTGGTGAATTCTTTCACCCTCCTGTGCTTCTGACTGTACCCGGTGCTTGTATAAATAAATAAATAAATCCTTTAAAATAAATAAATAAATAAAATACAATATTGGCAATTGGCATTGGCTCTCACCCTCTGACTGATGCCGGCGTGTGTAACAACTGCTGCCACTTTACCACAGTTTTTGTCTCGCGAAACCGTAGAAAGGAATTCACAGACTTTTGGAGTAAGTAAGCAGAGAGAGACAAATCTTGTCTTTGAAAGAGAAGTTTATCTAGGAAGAAAAGAGACAAAGAAGAAAGACTCCCAGGTATAAAGTACCTGGGAGGGGCCAGGATGAGCCGGTATGGGATATTACATTGGCAGTATATACTTTTTTCTCTCATTATGTTAAAAGTTCAGTCTCTCTTCCTGATTGGCTAGCTCTCAGGGGCTACTGAGGAATTTCACATTCCTTATTTTAACAGTATTTTCTTTTCCCATTTGTTATGTTTATCGCTTTACCTTTATGGTCTAGCCCTCCCGGTGAGCATCTTTACACTTTATCTTATCGTCTAAAAAAAAAACCAGGACCATCCTTAACAAGATTATCTGTGGTGCTAGGATGTTTGTTTTTCCCCTAGTGTTAACAATGGTGCTAGGAAGTTTGTTTTTCCCAGTGAAATTGGTTTCATTTCCTTGGTTGTCCTTATCTCTGAAGCCCCCCTAAATTCTTCAGAGGTCCCCTCCTGCACTGTCCCTAAAACTGCCTAATAACCCTAGCTTGCCCTGTCTCATGACCAGCCCCTATTTCCACTTTATTCACTTTGCAATAATGCAACCTCACATTTCACAAAATTCAAGTTTTTGAACCTCACTCACAGCATGACTTTATTCTAACAAGCTAACAAAATAGAGTGGTTTATAATTAATTCTAAGCAATTGCTGAACATGATTCTAATTTTAGTTTCTCGGTAGAGTGAAAAAGCCCCACAACATTCCTCAGTCCTCTTGAGTCTCTGTGTAGTAGAGATGTCCAACAGAAATCAGCATATACTCACAAGTCTAGATGACTGCAGTGATGGAGGACAAGAATAGAAAAGCTGGAAAGAAGGCCTCACAAGACTAAAACCTGACTCACACAAGGAGGTGGGGATCGAGGGGAATAACATGACCATTAATCCAGCTGTAGAGGTCAGGATCAGATGCTACAGGCCTGAGGGTAAAGATATGGAGATTGGGCCCACCCTGAAATCTTTGGTCCCTTCCTGGTTTTGCCTAGTTACCCCAAATCAGCAACAAATGGGCCGCTCCACAGAGGAGTGACCCCTTCCAAACAGAAGAGGACTATATCAGTGCAGTCTCTGCACAGGCTGGGGCAGCTCTCCCACTGCCCACCTGTGACTATGCAGGTGCTTCTTTTCACCAGCTCTCTCCTGCAGGGCAGCAGCCTCCTGCCTGCCCGTGACCTGTCTCTTCGCTGACCTCCCTCAACGGAGGCAGCTCTCCTCAAGGCCGCCCACCTGCAACCATGTAGGCCTCTCTTAGCAAAACCTGTCTCTTTCCCTTTCCCTAATAAACCTGCTCTTTAAACATGACTAACGTCTCTGTCTCATGGAGAAACCTGCCTGGGAATCTCACTGTGTGCCGCTGCAATGGGAGCTCTGGTGAAACCTTTCTCAGAATGAACCCAAGAACCCCGCACTCTACAAAACCCCTTCTGGAGGACTACACACATATGCTGGTGTTTTCTCAAGAACTAACCCTCACAGAGCCTGCTCCGGTTAGTGTGGCTCTAGAAACTATCCTCTACATAAGGATCAGCCAAGAATTTCTCATTTAATAACTCATTGGTGTTCTAAGAGGTGAGGTCTTTGGGTAGACCAGGATCTTAACAAACCAGTTAATTTGCTTTTGTGTCCTGGATGAGACAGGAAGAAAAGGGGAAAAGACAAAGGGATGGTATGTTCTTTGTAAATCCATTTAATAGAAATATAGGTCCCCACTTCCATGACATGTCTGAAACAGGAAAAACTATAGTGATGGAGAACAGATCAGAGGTTGCCTGGGATAGAGAGGTGAGAGCAGGAAAGGGCTGCAGACAGATACAAGGAAGCTTCTTGGCGTGACAGTGTTGCCAGTGTGTGTAACAACTGCTGCCGCTTTATCACGAGTTCTTGTCTCCCGAAACCATAGAAAGGAATTCACAGACTTTTTTTTTTTTTTTTAATAGAGGCATGCTTTATTTGTTTGCTGGTTTGTTTGTTTGTTTTGTTTATACAAGCACTGGGTACAGTCAGAAGTGCGGGAGGGTGAGAGAATTCACCAGAGCCAGAGCGGGGAGCAGAGCAGGCAGAAGGACCGAAGTACACTGCTGAGGAGAGCAGCAGGCGGCAGGAGAGGTCTGCGCGCCATATGGGACCCTCCTCCGGTGGCCGGGGAGCAGCCGGGGATCGAACCGGCGCCGCAAAGGCCGCGCGCAGTTTCGCAACCCAGCGCTCAACCGCTGCTTGGAGTAAGTAAGCAGAGAGAGACAAATCTTGTCTTTGAAAGAAAAGTTTATTTAGGAAGAAAAGAGATAAAGAAGAAAGACTCCCAGTTATAAAGTACCTGGGAGGGGCCAAGATGAGCCGGTGTGGGATATTAAGTTGGCAATATATACTTTCTCTCCCTCACTATGTTTTTTTTTTTTTTTAAGTTTTTTTTCTTTTATAGAGGCATGTTTTATTTATTTACTTGTTGTTCATGTTTCGTTTATACATGCACTGGGTACAGTCAGAAGTGCGGGAGGGTGAGAGAATTCACCAGAGCCAGAGTGGGGAGCAGAGCAGGCAGAAGGACCGAAGTACACTGCTGAGGGGAGCAGCGGGCGGCAGGAGAGGTCTGCGCGCCATGTGGGACCCTCCCCTGGTGGCCGGGGAGCAGCCAGAAATCGAACCAGCGCCGCAGAGGCTGCGGGCAGCTTCACAACCCAGCGCTCAACCACTGCGCCACCGGGGAGGCCCTCCCTCACTATGTTTAAATTTTACTCTTTCTCTCCCTGACTGGTTAACTCCCAGAGGGTACTAAGCAAGGAATTTCACATTCCTTAACAGTATTTTCTTTCCTCATCTGTTATGCTTATCGCTTTACCTTTATGGTCTAGCCCTCCCGGTGAGCATCTTTACACTTCATCTTATCATCTGAAGAAAACCAGGACCATCCTTAACAAGATTACCTGTGGTGCTAGGATGTTTGTTTTCCCCTAGTGTTTAACAATGGTATTTGTTTTTCCCAGTGGAATTGGTTGCATTTCCTTGGTTATCCTTATCTCTGAAGCCTTCCTGATTTCTTCAGAGGTCCCCTCCTGCACTGTCCCTAAAACTGTCTAATAACCCTAGCTTGCCCTGTCTCAACAGCATGAGTTCTAAGACTAGGTTCTGGTGAGTGTGGCATAGCAGTACAAATTTGCTAAAACTCATCAAACTGCACACTCAGAAGATTGAATATTTAAAATTCCTTTTACTATAGCATAAAAAAGAATAAAATACTGGGACCTCCCCTGGTGGTGCAGCGGTTGAGCACTGGGCTGCGAAGTTGCCCACAGCCTCTGCAGCGCCTGTTCGATTTCCGGGCACCAGTGAGGGTCAAGACAGACCTCTCCTGCCATACCCGCTGCTCCCCTCAGCAGTATATTTCACCAGTCTGCCTGTTCTGTTCCCCGCTCTGGCTCTGGTGAATTCTCTCACCCTCCTGCGCTTCTGACTGTGCCCGGTGCTTGTATAAATAAATAAATAAATAAATCTTTTTTTTAAAAAAAAAGAATAAAATATTAATAAATTTAACTAGGGAGGTATAAAACATGTACTCTTGAGTCCATGGATTAGAAGACTTAATAATATTAAGATGTCAATACTCCCCAAATCTCAAAGTCAATGATCCCCAAGTTTCAGAGTCCATGCAACCGCTATCAAAATGACAATCACCATTTTTTTCCCCAGAAGTGCAAAAACCCAGTCCTCAAATTCATTTGGAAGTGAAAGGGATCTCAAGTAGCCAAAACAATATTGAAAAAGAATAAAGTTGGAACTCACACTTCTTGATTTCAAAATTCACTACAAAAATACATTATTCAGTGCAGTCTGGTACTGGCATAAGGATAGAGACATAGATCGTGAAATTGCAGATGAGAATCCAAAAATAAAACCATAACTCGATGGCCAATTTCATCTACCACAGGGATACCAAAACCATTCAATTAAAATGGTACTGGAACAACTAGATATCCACACGTGAAAGGATAGAATTGGATGCCTATCTCACACCATATGTAAAAATTAATCCAAAATTGGTGAATGACTAAATATAAGAGCTAAAACTATAAAGCCCTTCATAGAGTGATAAATCTTCATTACTTAAAATTTGGCTATGTGTTCTTAGATACACACAAAAGCAGAAGCAATAAAAGAAAAAATAGATAAGTTGGATTTCATAAAAGCGAAACCCTTTATGCATGAAAGGATATTACCAAGAAAGTGAAAAAAAAACCAGCATATATAAGAATATATTTACAAATCATTTATCTGTTAAGTGCCTTATATTCAGAACAAATAAAGAATCTTACTATTCAACAACAGAACCCCCAATTTTAAAATGGAAAAATACACAAATGAAAAGACAGTTCTCCTTGTACAAAGTACATGAATATGTTCAACATCACTAACCATTAAGGAAATAGAATTTACAACCACAATGGATACCACTCCACACCCAGCACCCAGCAGGTGGCTAAAATAATTAACATTATTTTTAAAAAACAGAAAATAACAAGCATTGGTGAGGATGTGGAGAAATTAGGACCCTTATGCGTTATGGTAAGAATGTAAAATGGCACCTCCTATGTGAAAAGCAGGTTGGTGGTTCCTCAAAAAACAAAAGACAAAATTGCCATGAGACTCAGCAATTTCACTCCTAGGTTCATACCCAAAAGAATCAACAACAAGGACTCAAGTAGATACTGTTGATGGACATATACATACAATGGGATATTGTTCTAGCCATAGAAAGAAGTTCGGATACATACTACTGGGACAAACCTTAAGAACATTATGCTAAGTGAAATAAGTCAGACACAAAAGGACAAATACAGTACAATTCCACTTATATGAAACATCTAGACTATACAAATTCATAGAGAAAGGAAGTAGGTTAGAGGCTGTTAGGGGCTGAGAAAATGAGGGCCTGGGAAGTTACTACTTAACAGCTACAGAGCTTCTGCTTGGCATTCTGAAAAAACTGGGATGGATAGTAGTGACAGTCACAGCATTGCAAATATAATTAATATTACAGAATTTGATATTTGTTAAAACAGCAAATTTGATGTTATATATATATATTTTGTCATAATTAAAAAACCCACCAAGTCACCCTGGTGAAGTTAAGAAATACTGATTTCAAAAATAATAATAAAACCTCATACTATATATAAAGACTATTTTTTTAAATCACCCTTGAAAAACCCAGACCTGTATCATATGGAATTTGATATACAGTGGGCACTCATTAGAGGCTGACAAGCCTTAAAACAATGGAGTAATAGAAAAACAATTATGGGGGGGGGGGCTAGCCCTTAGCTATAGGATCATATGAATATTTCGGGGTGGTATTGATGGAGAGCAATTTTCCAAGCAGTATAATGTGTCTGCTGAGTGCGAAGAGAGATTTTTCTCTATTGAAACAGTCACTGGCCTGGTAAGCTGCCAACCCCCCGGAAATTATGAAGATGGAAGATGTTGGAATTTTCCATGGACATGAATAATGGGAATTGTAAATAAAGGGCACCAATTAAAGCATTTTCTCTACTTGTTAAAAGGAAACATGCCCTAGAATACTGCCAATAATTTTCAGATGTCAGCCAACAAATGACACAATCACCAGCTCTCTGCTAGAGTTTATTTTTCACTCATATTCTTGCCAACCCCAGCGATTAAAACCTACATCTGCCATGTTGGCTGGAGAGCATGACTTACTTCCGTGCTGGAGATGGACCTCAGTGCTGCCGATGGAGGGTCACCTGCGCTGCTCAGGAGGCCACTGACAGGAAGAATTTTATTTGTTTCTTGTCATTTTCTGCTTTCTTTATTACACTTATGATGCTATGCCCTTGTGTAGATTTTATAGTTGAAACAGTTTTCATATTTGAAGCGTCTCAAATTTGCAATGGAGCATTTCAAGTTTTTGTATGAATTATTTATTACTTCCATAATTGCATTTATTTATTTTTGTAATTGGGTTTAAGGAGTCAGCTGGAGCAGGAAGATGGGAGTTACTGGTCATTGTGAGTACCTGCCTGGTTTTGTCTGCTGTTAGATTAACCTGGTATCTGAGAAGCAGATGAGTGTTACAGGCTGAATTACAACCCCCCCCCCCATTCATATGCTGAAGTCCTAACCCTTAGTTCCTCAAATGTGACTTTGAAAGGTTTTTATTTTTTTTTTAAGATTTATTTATTTATGCATACAAGAGTTGGGGTGTAGGCTAGATGTATGTGGGTGTGGTGGAGGTGGGGGAAGGGTGAGAGGATTTACTAGAGACAAAGTGGGAAGCAGAACAGGTGGGTTGACTGAAATACACTGCTGAGGGGAGCAGGGGGCTGAGATTTAACCCCTTGCACCACTGGGGAGGCCCCAATTTTGAAAGGTTTTGAAGAGGTCATTAATACAGGGTCAAATAACTTCAAATAATACAGATAACTAAAAATAACTGGAGTCTTCATATAAAAAGTTTAGAACACAAACACACACAGAGGGAAGATGTTCTGTTCAAAAGTCAAGGAGAGAGGCCTCAGGAGGAACCAACACTGCCGACATCTTGATCATGGAAGGCAAGCCTCTGGGTCTGTGAGACAATAAATTTCTATTGTTTAAGCAGCTTCATCCATAGTATTTGTTATGACATCCTAATGCAATGAGTGAGAGACTTACTGAGGAAAGAAGGGGACAGAAAAACATTAATTCAAAAGGACACCTGCACCCCTATGTTTATAGCAGCACTATTTACAATAGACAAACTATGGAAACAACCTAAATGCCCAAAAATAGATGACTGGATCAAGAAGATGTGGTACATATACATAGTGGAATATTATTCCGCAATCAAAAAAGATAAACTCATCCCATTCGCAGCAACATGGACGGAGCTGGAAGGGATTTTGCTCAGTGAAATAAACCAGAAGGAAAAAGAAAAATAATGGATGGTTTCACTTGTAGAAGGAATATAGGGGAACCAAATAAGGGATCAGGAAAATAATAATAATAATAACAAGAAATAAAAAACCAAAATTAACAGGCAACTATGAATCAGAGACATTCTGCAGGGGAGGCAGAGGGATCAAAACAGGGGAGGGAAGAGCACAAGGGACTATGGTGATGGTGCACGGGTGAACTGGTGGTGGGAGTTCTATGGGGACTGCACCTGAGAGTGGAAAGCATGCATTGTACAAAAAGAAAGAATGATGTAAAAAATATATAAATAAATAAAAGATAAAAAAGGGGGGGGGCAGAGAACAGAAGGTAGAGAGATCGTCAGACTGCAGTGAAGGTTTTACCTCTAAGGAGAAAAAAGAAAGGAGAATTAGGTAGGAAGAGCCTCAAACTGTGGCAACTGAATGGGGGAGTCACCAGCAATTGCAGCCTGCTAGAGAAGCCCCATGTCCTCTGGCTCTAGCACCCCACCTCCATCCCTAGGCTCAGTTTTGGACCCCAAGTAGCCCAGGAGAGTGTGCAGCCTGGGGAGACAAAGCTGCCAGATTCCCCAACTCCCCACAACATGTTCTCTGAAAGTAGACCTGCAGGGGGCACCTCCATGGTTGCCACATGGGTGACAGACTGTGGGGCTGTCTCTGGCCATTCCCTTCCAGAAGTCCCCCCTCATCCCATGCCCTGTCTTACTAGCACATCTGTAGGAATTTATGAAAAATAACAGAAAACAAGAATTGACTGGAGGTGTCACACTCAACAAGGGGAGAAATGCCAACCTTCTGGAAAAATAAGGAGGGAAAAACTTCAATTTTCCTTAGTTTCAAGAGTCAGAACTTTAATAATCTGAGAAACCCTTTCCAAGGCTAGTGACCTCCCTTGTGATTTCTCTTCAGAATCCTTTATCTTCCACCCCCAAAGAAAGAATTATGAATGTCCCACATATATATATACTCACATATATTTTTACATACATATTCTACCCAAAAAATGGTATATGTACATTTAAAAAACACAAAATTCAAAATGATGACATAAACAAAATTTCTGAAATTTGCTCCACATGCCACTTTATTTATTTATTTATTTAAAGATTAATTTATTTATTTATACAGCACTGGATACAGTCAGAAGTGCGGGGTGGTAAGAGAATTCACCAGAGCCAGAGCGGGGAACAGAACAGGCAGACTGACGAAGTACACTGCTGAGGGGAGTAGCGGGCGGCAGGAGAGGTCTGCATGCCATGTGGGACCCTCACCCAGAAGCCGGGGATCGAACCAGCGCTGCAGAGGCTGCGAGCAGCTTTGCAACCCAGCGCTCAACCGCTGTGCCACTGGGGAGGCCCCATATGACACTTTAGACAGCAATTCCTTATTGCAGAAAAGTCTACCATACTGAATACAGCACAAAAGCCTTCAGATTCCAAGCTCTTTCCTCTCTGTGTCTCTTTCCTGTCTCTGCACACAGTCTCTTCATTCTGAAATGTCTCATTTTCCTGGTTACATCTCAATAATTTTAGGACAATAGTGACCCCATTCAGGGTCTTTCATGGGGGACTGCCATTAAGGATATGGTTAAAGGTCTCCCTTATCAGTACTTATAGCATCACACCTCCTGGATGGAACTCTTCAGAACACTACTTCCATATACTGTAAAGCTGTGTCTCTCTACTCAATTCTGAGGGCACAATTGTCACCAAACAATGATCATATAAACAGCATGCTTGACACTCAATAAGCATTCAATCACTCTGACTAACTAGTATGTTGTGGGCTACACTTTTATAAGGTCCCTTGACATTTCTAGCATGGAGGTTGCCCTGTAAACAATTAAAGTGTATTGCTATCTGCTAGATTTTATATATAGAATCTTTGTCAGAGAATATGCACATTGAGAAAATTTTCTAGCAGAGGTTATATGTTTTCTAAATCTGTGCATTTAGATTGATCAGTGGATTGACAAAATCTGCTGGGAGCTTGACCTTGTATTTCCTAACCTTCAGAACTGTGAAATATAAATGATTGTTGTATAAGCCACCCACTTTGTTATAATAGTTCAAAGAGACTCCAAAAAAAGAACAGAATGAACTGGTCTCAGGAGCCCCTTTCTCTAAACAATTGAACTAACTGGCATAAGGCAAAAACTCTCACTCAATAGAACAAGGAAATTAAAGAATCAATAATGCTCTTCTCAATCAAATTGCCATTGTGGAGACTCTGTGCTCTCGACTTCTGTCATTAGTAATAGAACTATCCAGCTGGGTCAACCTTATCTCCATCATTTCCCCATAACATACTGCTTCTTTATTCAAAATATTAAATATTATTTTTAAAAGATTTACTTATTTATGCATACAAGAACTGGGGAACAGGCCAGAGGGGCAGGGGGTAAGAGGATTCACCAGAGACAGAGTGGGGAACAGAACAGGCAGACTGACTGAAATACACTGCTGAGGGGAGCAGCGGGCAAGTCAGGAGAGATCTGCTATGCCATGTGGGTAGCTCTCTGGTCAAACCCTTGCCACAGTGGCTGGCGATAGCTTCATAGTGCTGAGACTTAATCCCTTGCACCACCAGGGAGGCCCATAATAGTTGTTATGGACTGAATGTTTGTGTCCTTCCAAAGTTCAGGTGTTGAAATCTAATCCCTAATGTGATGGTGTTTGGAGGTGAGGTTTTTGGACAGTGATTAGATCATGACCGTGGAGCTTATGGGATTAGTGTTCATGTAAGAGACCAAGCTCACTATTTTATAAGAAAGTAAGCTCACTATTTTTCTGCCATGTGAAGATGCAATAAGTCATCAGCCTGCATCCCAGAGGAAAGTCCCCACCAGAACCAAACCATGATGACACCCTAATCCCAGACCTCTGGCTTCCAGACCTGTGAGAAATAAATTTCTGTTGTTAAAAGTCACTACAGTGTAGGGCCTCCCCGGTGGCACAGTGGTTGAGTGCTGGGTTGCGAAGCTGTTCGCAGCCTCTGCAGCAACAATTCGATCCCCGGCCGCTGGACGAGGGTCCCACATGGCACGCTGACCTCTCCTGCGGCCCGCTGCTCCCCTCAGCTGTGTATCTCGTCAGTCTGCCTGTTCTGTTCCCCGCTCTGGCTCTGGTGAATTCTCTCACCCTCCCACGCTTCTGACTGTACACAGTACTTGTATAAATAAATAAATAAATTTTTTTTAAAAAATTAAAAAAAAGTCACTACAATGTATTGTTATAATTCCTTAGTCTGAATGGACTAAAACAATAGTGAAAATACAATATATCAAAACTTTTGACATTCAAATAAAACTATGATTAGAGGGAAATTTATGGCTTAAAAGCATATAATAGTGAAGAAGAAAATCTTAAAGCAAATGATCAAATCAGAGCCTAGAGAAATCAAAGCAAATGAAATCCAAAGAACATAGAAGGAATGACATAATATAGATGAGAGCAGAAATTAAGGAAATAGAAAACAAATACATGATAAATAAATAAAGTTAAAACTTGGTTCTTTGAAAAAAAACTTAAGCCAACTCTTAGCAGAACTGATTGAAAATAAAAACACAAATTACCTATACCCGAATCAAAAAGAGACTGTTATCTTGAAGACCATGACTTATCAAGGGGGAAATAAGAAGAAATTGAAGTTCAAGATAATTAAAAACATTCCCATAAAGTAAACTCCATATAGTATCACCAATAATTTTTCAAATAATAAATAATAAGCAATCTTCTAGACATTTATGCAGCCAACATGACCTTACCACTATTTTTTGAGGGCAGAATAGCTTCATAACAAAATTTCATAACAAATTTATAGGTCAATTCCTTCCATGAGCATAGATGCCAAAAATATATAAATACACACACACACACAGTATTATGCATTAAGGCTAAGTGATATAATTCTGAGAACATAAGGTTGGTGTAGCAATTGAAAATTAATCATTTTAATTTTCTATAGCAATAGAGCCAAGGAGAAACTCTGATCATCCTAATAAATACAGACATAGCTTGTGACTGAATTTACTCATTAATGATAAAAACACTTATCAACATAAAATGAAATTCCTATGGGTTGGAGTAGCTATAAAAAGACTGCATCAATTAATATAATTAATGTGAAGCAACGAAAGCATTTCAGCTGAAGTTGGGAACAAGATGTGGATGGCCTGTAATCACTATCACCACTCCTATATTCAACAATTTATTGGAGTTTCCAGCAGTGTTCAAAGCAAGATAAGATATAAAAAGCATAGGGATTAGTAAAAAACAAAACAAAACAAAACAAAAAAAAACAAAGCTCTCACATACACAGGTGACATGATTATAGATATAAATATTAAAAGAATCTTCTAATAAACTATTAGAAATAATCAGTAATAAACAAGATTTCTAAATATAGATCCTATATGTAAAGAGTAAAATTGGGTTCTTCTTTATACCAAACAGTAACAATTGGCAAGTTTCTTGATCTAATGTGTTCACTTGGAGAAGTTCACTAAAACATACACTTATGATTTGTGGACTTTCCTATGTGTAAGTTCTACTTCACTTAAAAAATAGACCGAAATATGCTAGCACAGATGGTTTAGAATTCAGTAAATACAACATCTCCTCTTACCTTTACTTGTCTTTTGTAATGTACTTGCAAATACTCACAAATTTTCCTTTGCGGCAATTCTGTTTTGACTTTGCAGATTCTTAGCCAAGCTGAGATTGGTAAACTAGGGTCTAAATGTTACTTTGCAAGTGGAAAAATCTCTTTATGGGAACACCAGATCATCTACGGGCTTTCACTGTTCCAGTATTGACAGAGCAGCACAAAATGCAGTGTCTATTCCAGAATCAAGGACTGGTGCACAAATGCTAACAAAGTCAGCCAGAATTGAATTGCATGCAAGTTTAATTTTTTTTGCTCTCTGGCACCATAATTAAAAACCCCATTAACCCAGACAAGGAGCTCATTCAAAACCGAAACTTTGGAATCCAGTGGGCCCCTGTTGTGCAAAAGCCCAGATGCCTGAGCATTTTCTCCCAGAGTGCATGACTGGCTGTTCCATCCATGTGTCAAAGAAGACCTGCAACATTCTCTCTGAGTGTATGTTCTACCTGTCCAAATAGATTTCAGTCCCCCAAACATCCCATTTGTAGTCCTACAAACCAGCAGAGACATTTTAGAAATCCCTGATGTTAACAGTGAGAAAGAAGAGTAGGAAGAGAAAAAGGGTAGACAGGGAGGCCCTCCCTGGGGCACAGGTGGTTAAGACACAGCCTGTGAAGCTGTCCTCAGCCACTGCAGCATGAGTTTGATCCCCTGCCCGGGAGCTACCCACATGGCCCAGCAGACCTCTCCTGTCTCGCCCGCTGCTCCCCTCAGCAGTGTATTTCATCAGTCTGCCTGTTCTGCTCCCTACTCAGTCTCTGGTGAATCCTCTCACCCACCCTGCACCTCTGGTCTGTACCCTAGTTCTTGTGTGCATAAATAAATAAATCTTTAGGAAAAAAAATAAAAGTTTGCACAATCAAAAGAAAAAAAAAGAAGACAGAGAAAGAGGTAGACTTGACCGAGACCAGGTTGTGAACTATGCACTTGTGGCCCAGAGGGCATAGGAAGAAGGAGCGACTTCCCACTGCAGGTAGGATTAAATCCACATTCCCTAGGGTGGAGGACGGTGACTCACTGGCTGGCACCACTACTCTGGTATCATTTCCTCTCACTGTCCGGCATCCTCTCTGACCTCCTGCCCTCATCTCTCCTCACCTTCTCAGAGAAACCTTGCCTGACCTTGTGTTTTAAAGTACACCTCCTCCAGTCCTGTCACTCTGCCTAATGTCCTGGCTATATTCTCCATAGCATTCATTGCGCCCTGAAATTCTCTTTTTGTGTGTTATTATCATCATTTCCTCCCAGTGGCACAGAGGCTCCAGGAGAAGTGGCTTTTGTCAGGATCCAATGCCAGGTACAGAGAAGTCTCGATAACTCTTCATTGTGAAGTGAGTGTTCTAGACTCTGTTTTACAGATCAGAAAACAAAGCTGGGCCTCCCCTGGTGGCACAGTGGTTGAGCGCTGGGCTGCGAAGCTGCCCACAGCCTCTGCAGCACCGGTTCAATCCCCAGCTGCCGGGCGAGGGTCCCACATGGTGCGCAGACCTCTCCTGCCGCCCGCTGCTCCCCTCAGCAGTGTACTTCGGTCCTTCTGCCTTCTCTGCTCCCCACTCTGGCTCTGGTGAATTCTCTCACCCTCCCGTGCTTCTGACTATACCCAGTGCTTGTATAAATAAGTAATTACATCTTTAAAGAAAAAAAAAAAAAGAATTACTCTTAAAAAAAAAAAACAAAGCTAACAAAGGGACAGTAATTTAACTGAGGTCCTATAGTTTGCAGTTGGTGGGACTAGATCTATTTAACTCTCGAGCCTGACCTTAACCACATCACTAAACCTGCATTGCACCAGTTGATGCTGACAAGTAAGTTGAGTGTATGGGATGGGGGAGGCTCCTGCAAGCAGTGATGCTGTTTGAGTCTCTTTGTTTGTTAAAGTACCTGAGGAAACTTCTCACCCTGACAATGTGAGTTCTGGAAACAGACGAAGTAATAAGGCCTGTTCTATTTTTTTTTAAAGATTTATTTATTTACACATGCAAGAACTGGGGTAGAGGCCACAGGCACGGGAGGTGAGAGGATTCACGAGAGAGAGTGGGGAGTAGAACAGGCGGATCCACTGAAACACACTGCTGTGGGGAGCAGTGGGAGAGTCAGGAGAGGTCTGCCACACAATGTGGGTAGCTCCCTGGCCGGGGATCGAACTTGGGCTACAGAGGTGGTGGATAGCTTCACAGTGCTGTGCTTAACCCTTTGCCCCACCAGGGAGGCCCCTATAAGGCTTACTTTAAATGGTGCTCTTTATTTTTTTTAAATAAATTTTATTTTTATATTCCCCAGACAATTGCAATCCCCTTATTTTAACACCAACCCTCCCCTCCCCGCCCCCTACCCCCCATAGTGTCTCTGGTTCATAGTTTTTTGTTGATTTTGATTTTCACTTTCTTATAGTTATTCATTTTCCTGGTCCCTTATTTAAGTTTTCTAGATTCCTGCTATGAGTGAGACCATCCGGTATTTTTCTTTTACTTTCTGGCTTATTTCGCTGAGCATGATCCCTTCCAGCACCATCCATGTTGCTGCAACTTGCATGTGTTTATCTTTTTTGAATGCTGAGTAATATTCCATGGTGTATATGCACCACATCTTCTTGATCCGATCATCTAGTTTTGGGCATTTGGGTTGTTTCCAAAGCTTAGCTATTGTAAACAGTGCTGCTATAAACATAGGGGTGCAGGTGCTCTTTGGAATGGATGTTTCTGTGTCCTTTGGGTAAATACCTAGGAGTGGGATTGCTGGATCATATGGAAGCTCTATATTTATTAGGTCCAGAAATCTCCACACAGCTCTCCATAGTGGTTGGACCAGTTTGCACTCCCACCAACAGTGCAGGAGAGTTCCTTTTTCTCCACATCCTCGCCAACATTTGTTGTTGCTAGTTTTTTTAATATGTGCCATTCTCACTGGTGTGAGATGGTATCTCGTGGTAGTTTTGATTTGCATTTCCCTGATGACAAGTGATGTTGAACATTTTTTCATATGCCTGTTGGCCATTTGCATTTCCTCTTCAGAGGAAGAAGTTTCTTCAGAGAAAGTTTCTTCAGAGAAGTTTCGTTTTAGCTCTTCTGCCCATTTTTTGACTGGATTATTTTCTTTGTTGTTGTTGAGTCTCATCAGCTCTTTGCAGATTTTTGTGATCAGTCCTTTATCATTAGTGTTGGGTGCAAAAATGTTCTCCCAGTTGGTGGGGTTTCTCTTTGTTTTTGTTATTGTCTCTTTTGCTGTGCAGAAGCTCTTTAATTTGATGTAGTCCCAGCTGTTTATCTTTGCCTTCACTATCACTGCTTTGGGTGATGTGTCTGTAAAGATGTCTTTGATGTGCAAATCACGTAGTGTTTCGCCTATATTTCCTTCTATGTATTTTATGATTTCAGGTCTTATGTCTAGTTCTTTAATCCATGTTGAGTTGATTTTTGTGTATGGTGTGAGGTAGTGGTCAAGCTTCATTCTTTTGCATGTAGCAACCCAGTTTTCCCAGCACCATTTATTGAACAAACTTTCTTTGCTCCAATGCATAGTCTTTGCTCCTTTGTCAAAGATTAGTTGACCATAAATCTGTGGGTTTATTTCTGGATTTTCTATTCGATTCCATTGGTCTGTATGTCTGTTCTTGTTCCAATACCATGCAGTTTTGATGATTATGGCTTTGTAGTATAGTTAGAAGTCTGGGAGTGTGATGCCTCCATTCCCTTCTTTCTTTTTCAGGAGAGCTTTGGCTATTCAGGGTTTTTGGTGATTCCATATGAATTTCATCAATAATTGTTCTATTTATTTGAAGAATGACATTGAAATTTTGATTGGAATAGCATTGAATCTGTATATTGCTTTTGGTAGGATGGCCATTTTAATAATGTTTATTCTTCCAATCCATGAGCAGGGGATGTCTTTCCCTTTCTTTGTGTCTTCTTCTATTTCTTTTAACAGTGTTTTATAGTTTTCTTTGTATAGGTCCTTTACCTCTTTTGTTAGATTTATTCCCAAGTATTTGATTTTTTTTGTTTCGATAATAAAAGGGATGTTTTTTTTTTAATTTCTTCTTCTTCAGATTTATTGTTTGTGTATAGGAAGGCTACTGACTTTTGCGTGTTGATTTTGTATCCTGCCACTTTACTGAACTGATTGATGAGTTGAATTAGTTTTTCTGTGGAGTTTTTGGGGTTCTCTATGTATATTATCATATCATCTGCAAATAGTGATAGTTTGACTTCTTCTTTTCCTATTTGGATTCCTTGTATGTCTTTCTCTTGTCTTATTGCCCTGGCTAGGACTTCCAGTATTATATTGAAAAGCAGTGGTGAGAGTGGACATCCTTGTCTTGTTCCAGATCTTAATGGAATTGCTTTCAGCTTTTCACCTAAATGGTGCTCTTTAATTTGAGCAAATCTCAGAATCATCTGACAAGTTTGTTTAAAAAAAAAAAATCCACACTGTGGTCTTCCTCTACCCTCCAGGCCTCCCTCTCGATTTTGGTTTTAGTAGCTGTAAGGTGGGAATCAATAATTTACATTTCTTTTTTTTTTAATTATTTATTTAATTATACAAGCACTGGGTACAGTCAGAAGTGCGGGAGGGGGAGAGAATTCACCAGAGCCAGAGCGGGGAGCAGAGCAGGCAGAGGGACGGAGGTACACTGCTAAGGGGGAGCAGCAGGCGGCAGGAGAGGTCTGCGCGCCATGCGGGACCCTCCTCCAGTGGCTGGGGAGCAGCCGGGGATCGAACTAGCGCTGCAGAGGTTGCAGGCAGCTTTGCAACCCTGTGCTCAACCGCTGCGCCACCGGGGAGGCCCCAATAATTTATATTTCTAACTCAGAATAGGTTTCGAGGAAAAAAAATTAATTAAGGATGAATAAATAGGTTAAAAGAAGACTTAAAGGGAGGCCTTCTGTGTCTCCCCACTTGACAGGCTGCCTCATCTCTACAGTGCCAGTCAATCCACTGAGACACAATGGTGAAGGTCCTAGTAAATTGATTAGGTCATATCGGACACCTGGTTACCAGGACTGCTTTTAATGCTGGCAAAGTGGATATTGTTGCCATCAGTGACCTATTCCTTAACTTCAACAAAACGGTCTCCATGGCACAGTGGCGTCTGAGAGCAGGGAGCTCATCAGCAATAGAAGATCCACCTCTATCTCCCTCCCAACAGCAAATGCAGTGATTCTGGTGCGGAATATGATGTGGAGTCCACAGGTGTCTTTACTTCTTGCAAAAGGCCAGCGCTCACTTGAACGGTGAAAACAAAATGGCCTCTGCCCCTCCTATGATACCTCCAGGTTTGTGAAGATGGTGGGTCAGATGTGTCACAACTCTGAGATTGATAGGAATGCTTCCTGTATCACCAACTACTTGGTTTCCCTGGCCAATGTCATCCATGGCAACTTTGGCATCATAGAGGGATTCACGACCGAAGTCTGCCATCACTGCCACCCAGAAAACCAGGGATCGTTCTTCTGGGAAGCTGTGTTGAAGACTACCTGGAGCATGATGCCTGCTTCTGTTGGCACTTCAAAGACTATGGACAAGTCATCCATGAGCTCATGTGAAGCCCACTGGCATGGCCTTCCGTGTTCTCTCTCCTAACATGTCATGCATCTTACCTGCAGTTTGGAGAAAGCTGCCAAATATGATACCCTGGAGAAGGGGGCAAGACAAGCATCAGAAGGCACCCTAAAGAGTAACCTTGGATACTCTGGGGACCAGGTTGTCCCTTGCAATTTTATAGTGATGCTCTTCAATGCTGGGACTGGCATTGTCCTCGACTACTTTGTCAAGCTCATTTCTGGTATAACAATGAATTTGGCTGCAGCAACAGGGTGATGGTCCACATGGCCTCCAAGGAGTAAGAACTTGCTGGCATAGCAGCGTGAGAAGACAGAAGCCCTCAGCTGCTGGGGAGTTCTGTCCTCAATTCAATCCCCTAACACACTGAGAATCCCCCAAATATGATGCAGTTTCCAGTTCAGATCCCTAAAGAAAGAGACCTACCTTGTCATGGACACTGGATAAAATACATTATCCAGCAAAAAGAAAAAAAGAAAAAAAATTAACAATGGATGGATAGTTGTGTTTAAGCAAATAGATTAAAATATTAATAGTAGAATCTTGGACACAGTATATGGAGATTTAGGACAATAATCCTTCATTTTGCCAATGCATTTAAAATTTTTCAAAATAAAATGTTGGGAATAGGTCTTACTTAAAGATTGGGATTCACGATGGAATATACATTGCAAGTTAGCAGGAATCACGTTAACTACAGTGTCAAAGCAACCTGCAAGGTAATGCGAAAATTAATTACACATACGAACTAATGAGTCTGTGTACACATCTCCATCATCTATACATAATTGAGTGCTTATCTAACATGACCTTTGCTTTAATTCCTGACAGGAAATGATTAAAGAGTGTGCCAACAGAAAAACATCAATCAATTGCTATTTAGTGCAGGTTAAATCCTGTACAATAAAGACAAAGGTTTGCATTACAATTTTCCCCCCAAAACCCAGGATGAGTGCTCACAGAAAAAAAGATTTGGATTATTAACAATTGGCAAGTAGTCAATAATCTTAGATTGCAAGATCTTTCTGCAGTCAATCATTTAATTAATTGAATAACTATATACTGGAAGTCAGCTATGTGCTAGCACCATACAAGGTGCCAAGGATTTAAAAAAAAAAAAGAATAAAAGGTCCCCCCTGATGGTAGAGGGGTTAAAGTTTCAGCTGTATCAAGATATTGCCAGCCACGGCAGCATGGGTTTGAACCCCAGGCAGGGAACTGACCCACAAGGCCCAGCAGACCTCTCCTGACTCTCCCGCTGCTCCCCTCAGCAGTGGATTTCAGTAGATCTGCCTGTTCTGCTCCCCACTCTGTCTCTGGTGACTCCTCTCACCCCCACCTCACACCTCTGGCATGTACCCCAGTTCTTGGATGCATAAATAAATAAATCTTTAAAATAAAATTTTAAAAAATTGAAATGTAAGATAATACCAGTCCTCATGGACTTTATGAATATTCCAGTGAAGATGTAGCAGGGTGGTCCCCCAGGAAGGGGAGGTTCTAGTTTCCCTACCCTACCCAAGCAAGGGAGGAGCTGCAGGGAAAGGAGAAGCTGCAGAGGAGACTGAGGAAGGAAGGAAGCAGGATGGAGCCAGAGGGAGCCCTGGGGGAGGCCCATAGAGCCGAGAGACACGTGAAGAAACTGCGCTTGCCTTTTGGTCATGGACGGGGTGACACAGATGTGGGTGAGACCCGTGGGGAGGGGACAATGTCAGCGTTTATCTTGATTTTGATTTTGCTATTTTCCCTCCAGACTTGTCTGGCACCTTCTTCCCTTTTTCTATGGGTACCCACCAGGAGGTACCTTAAACTGTAGCAGACTTTTGGGCCTCAGTGGCCCCGCTTTGGACCAACCCTGCTTAGCTGGGCATTTACTGACCAGGGGATGGGTGACTTTGGGTGCTTCATTTGGAAACTATGTTAACTATGTTCTTTCTCTTCTCTTTACTGCACACAAATTGTATTAAGGTTATTTTCTATTGAAGGTCTTGTGCACTAGGAGTATATCTGTCTTTATGTGGCAGATGGCACAGCCTATTTAAAACAGGCAGGTTTGGGGTTTCTGGGGTGTCCTTCACTACACTGTAACACTAATAGGCATAGGAAATTAAAAGCATAGCACTTGGTCATCAACTCTACAGTTATTCTGGACAGTGCAGCTTCCTTGAAGTTTTTCATTTTTTCAATTTCTAAACTGATTTTTAATTTTTTTTAAGATTTATTTTATTTATACAAGAACCAGGGTACAGGCCAGATGCGTGGGAGAGTGAGAGGACTCACCAGAGACAGAGTGGGGAGCAGAACAGACAGATTGACTGAAATACACAGCTGAGGGGAGCAGTGGACAAGTCAGGAGAGGTCTGCCGTGCCATGTGGGTTGCTCTGAGGCTGGCGGGGTCGAACCGGCACTGTAGAGGCTGCAGACAGCTTCACAGCACTGCACTCAACCACCTGCACCACCAGGGAGACCCATAATTTTTAATTTGTAATTGTGGTAAAAAAAAAACAGTATTTACGATCATAGCCATTTTAAATGTACTGTATGGTAATACTAAATACATTCACATTGTATTTGTGCAACAAATTTGTGTAACACAGTTCCATAAATGTTTAGCCTACAAAACCAAAACTCTATTCCCAATAAAGAACTACTCCCATTACTGCCGCCAACCCAACCACCATTCAATTCCTTCTGCCTCCACAAATTTACTATTCCAGGGGTCTGATAAGTGGAATCATACAGTTTGTCTTTTTTGCAACTGGTTTATTTCACTTAACATTATGTCCTTGAGATTCCTCCAGGTTGTTGCACATGACAGAATTCCGCTCCTTTGTTAGGGTAAATTATATACTATTGTGGGGGCCTCCCTGGTGGCACAAGGAGTTAAGTCTCAGCACTGTGAAGCAATTCCCAGCCACTGCAGCACAAGTTTGATCCTGGGCCAGGGAGCTACCCACATGGTGCAGCAGACCTCTCCTGACTCGCCTGCTGCTTCCCTCAGCAGTATATTTCAATCAATCTGCCTGTTTTGCTCCCCACTCTGTCTCTGATCAATCCTCTTACTCCATGCACCTCTGGCCTACACCCCAGCTCTTGATGCATAAATAAAGAAATCTTTTTAAAAAAATAATATACCATTGTGTGTATATACCAGGCATTTTTTTTAATCCAGTCATCCATCAGCAGACACTTGGCTTCCTTCCACCTTTTGGATACTTAGGAATAATATTGCTATGAACATGAATGTGTAAATACGTCTTTGAGATCCTATTTTTAAATCTTTTGGATATATGCCCACAAATGGCATTGTTGGATCATCTGGTAATTCTATTTTCATTTATTTGAGGAACCACCATACTGTTTCCGTGGCAGCTGCTCCATTTTAGAGTCTCAGCAACAATGCTCAGGGGTTCCAGTTTTTCCACATCCTCACCATCCTCACCAACACTTTTCTGGTGTTCTTTTGTTTGTTTGTTTGTTTGTTTGTTTTTATGCTGGCCATCCTACAGGGTGTGAGGTGTTCAGTTTTGAATTGTGGTAATGTTCTCCAATTCTCTTTACTCCTCATTTTAACAATCTCATTTTAACAATGAGATTTCAACAATTTCATTTTAACAATCCTAATTGCTTAACCAAGTAGAAATCCACTAATCTCTCCTGTTTCTACTTTTCTGGAACACACAGGAGTCCAAGCTGGAAAATCTGGGAGTGGCTGAAGTCCTTCTGCCCGCTCCACCCTCCCCTGCTCGATTCCTTTTACTTGCCAGTTCATTTCATGGGAACTGAAGATAAACTTTGCTTCTTTGCTAGGTCCTGTGAACATACTGTCATCTTAGCACTGTATATATCTTTTTAAAAAAACTTAAGACTTTATATATTTTTTAATATTTATTTATTTGTGCATACAAGAGCTGGGGTATAGGCCAGAGATGCGGGGGTGGGGGTGGGGTGAGAGGATCCACCAGAGACAGAGTAGGGAGCAGAACAGACAGACTGACTGAAATATACTTCTGAGGGGAGCAGCAGGAGAGACAGGAGAGGTCTGCTGCACCGTGTGGGTAGCTCCCGGGCCGGCCGGGCATCGAACTCGTGCTGCAGAGGCTGCGGACCGCCTCATAGTGCGGTGCTCAACCCTTTGCACCACCAAGGAGGCCCAGCACTATATATATATTTTTTTAAGATTTATTTATTTATGCACACAAGAGCTGGGGTACAGGCCAGAGATGTGGGGGTTGAGAGGATTCACCAGAGACAGAGTGGGAAACAGAACAGGCAGATCGACTGAAACACACTGCTGAGGGGAGCAGCGGGTGAGACAGGAGAGGTCTGCTGCACCGTGTGGGTAGCTCCCTGGCTGGCCGGGCATCGAACTCGTGCTGTAGAGGCTGCGGATTGCTTCATAGAGCGATGCTTAACCCCTTGTGCCACCAGGGAGGCCCTTTGCACTATGTTTTCATCAGATTTAGCTACAAACACTTCAGAAATCCAAGAAAGGCATTTTATTTGTAGTTCCCTTAAAAGTGAAAGTGCAGTGACCTCTGGATCCAAAGTTAGCAGCCTGGCCAGAATGCTTTTTGGCCCCTATAATGATCCATACTTCCACTGTGTCTCATTTTTATTGTTTGACTGTTAAGATGCGTGTCTCCAATTGATTAGATAAGGAGGACTGGACTAGGGTGGAGGAGGAAGATGATAACATTAAAGACTTTCCCTAAAGTTCCTGCTCCCTGAAGCTAGCCTTCACCCTCCAAATTCCCCTCAAGGAGATCCACTTAGTAACCATCTCCTTGGCAAGTGTTGACTCTTGTTTGAAAGTTTTCTGCTTTGAATAAAAAGTCTTTGATTTTTTTCCCCCTTCTGACTTTTTTTTAAGTGCTGTTGTTAAGTGCCCTGGGCCAAATTCTTCCCTTAGTTACTATTTCTATGGCGTTTGTGTTGTACACATAAGCAAACCTTGAGGTTGGTTCTGTTACAAACTTGTAATAATAACAAATTATGTCTGTATATTATTTTCTATTGTAGAAAGTATTTGTATGGACATTCACTCATTTGATTCACAAACACACAAAAACTGCACAATAGATAAAGTTGAGCCATAGTTAGTGTTATTTTACAAGCAAAGTGGTTGAGATTCAGAGAGGTTAAGCAGCTGGCCCAGGTCAAACAGGCAAAGGATGTGACTCAAACTCAGGTTTTCTGATTTTTATTTTTTTTTATAGATTTTTTTAAAGATTTATTTATTTATTTATACAAGCACTGGGTACAGTCAGAAGTGCGGGAGGGTGAGAGGATTCACCAGAGCCAGAGCGGGGAACAGAACAGGCAGATGGACGAAGTGCACTGCTGAGGCGAGCAGCGGGCGGCAGGAGAGGTCTGTGCGCCATGTGGGACCCTCCTCTGGTGGCCAGGGAGCAGCCGGGGATCGAACCGGTGCTGCAGAGGCTGTGGGCAGCTTCACAACCCAGCACTCAACCGCTGCGCCACCAGGGGAGGCCCAGGTTTTCTGATTTTTAAATCTGTACTAAGGAGTTTTTTTTTTAGGATTATGGAATTATAAGTATACATACAAAGACACATTATATTATTTTCCTAACATGCATCATGCTTCCAAAGGATAGGAAAATTAGGGAATAAGCAAAATCAAGAGAAAGTAGCCAAATTTATGAAATGCAGGACACAGGTAAGAAGTCTGCAGGAACTTTGTGGAAGGGGCGTGATAGATTGCAAAGTATTAAAGGGCAAAGGCTAAGGTTTATTTATTTCACATTTTGGATAGTCCCCAACACAGCATCTTGCACTTCATGAGTGAGGAAGGAAGGACAGAAGAAAGAAAAAACATAATTACCTAGGGTCCTGGATGAAATCTACAAGAGTTCCTTATGACTAGAAGAACTTAAAAAAAGTTAAATGAAAAAAGGAATTCCATAAAAAGCTTAATGAGACTTTCAATTACTTCTCCCAGGAAAAAAAGGCTCACTGGCTACCTGCAGCCTCTCTGTGCACCCCGAGGACAGGAAGAGAGGAGAAACAAGATAAAGAGCTGGCTCTGAGTTGCTGTGACTCTCATTCCAAACACCTGTGGATCACGTCATTGATAATAGTACAAAATTGAATAAACAAGTTGTACTGAATTTTCTAATCTTTCATCATTGTTTTGATGTACATAATGATATTAATGACCCACCAATTGATCTGAATGTCTGAGGTCACTTGGAGAAGTGCCTGGCACACAGCAGGTGCTCCATAACTGCTATGGAAAGAATAAATGAATGTGAGGGGTCAACAGGAGCAGACCAGAGCAGCCTGACAGGCAGGGAGGTCCTGCAGAAGGAGCCTTCCTATGCACTCCCTTTCCAAATTGCTACTTTTAAAGGTTTATTTATTTATGCATACAAGAACTGGGGTACAGGCCAGAGGTGTGGGGGCTGAGAGGATTCACCAGAGACAGAGTGGGGAGCAGAACAGGCAGACTGACTGAAATACACTGCTGAGGGGAACAGTGGGCGAGACAGGAGAGGTCTGCTGCACCATGTGTGTAGCTCCCTGGCTGGGGATCGAACTCGTGCTGCAGTGGCTGCGGATAGCTTCACAGTGCTGAGACTTAACTCCTTGCACCACCATGGAGACCCAGTAATGCCATATTTGAATGTTGGTAAAACATATCACAGTGATTTTAGTTGGCATCAATTAGAAGTTGATTTTGAAACAATTCAGTTTCAAAACACACTAACCCCCTCAGCGGAGTGTTAAAGGAGATCCACCTCTTCTGCTTCCTACTCTGTCTCTGGTGAATCCTCTCACCCCCGCACCTCTGGCCTACACCCCAGTTCTTATATGCATGAATAAACAAAAAAAAATCTTTAAAAAAATAATACGGCATTACCGAGGAACTAAAGTACACTCAAAACTTTAAAAAAAGTGGACGTTCTGTTTGGGATGGTAGCACCCCTCTCTCAGGTCCTCCTTCAGACTTTGGAAGGGAAGTACCACCAGTCACAAGACAGACCCCTTGGTGAGAATGCCTTAGGGGGCTGTGTGCTGGTCACATCACCAGTGACATCACGGGTGCTTCTGGAGTTCACTTCTGAAAGCATTTATAGGGTTTTTGATGATTTATTTCATAATTCCACTTCTGAAAAGGTAAACTGAAAACGTCTAAGTGGATTCAAGACTTCAGTGTTTAAGAGAAACCTCACCAACTGGGAGAACATTTTTGCACACAACACTAATGATAAAGGACTGATCACAAAAATCTGCAAAGAGCTGATGAGACTCAACAACAACAAAGAAAATAATCCAGTCAAAACATGGGCAGAAGAGCTAAAACGAAACTTCTCTGAAGAGGAAATGCAAATGGCCAACAGGCATATGAAAAAATGTTCAACATCACTTGTCATCAGGGAAATGCAAATCAAAACTACCATGTGATACCATCTTACACCAGTGAGAATGGCACATATTAAAAAAACTAGCAACAACAAATGTTGGCGAGGGTGTGGAGAAAAAGGAACTCTCCTGCACTGCTGGTGGGAGTGCAAACTGGTCCAACCACTGTGGAAAGCTGTGTGGAGATTTCTGGACCTACTAAACATAGACCTTCCATATGATCCAGCAATTCCACTCCTAGGTATTTACCCAAAGGACACAGAAACATCCATTCCAAAGAGCACCTGCACCCCTATGTTTATAGCAGCACTGTTTACAATAGCTAAGCTTTGGAAACAGCCCAAATGCCCAAAAATAGATGACTGGATCAAGAAGATGTGGTACATATACACCATGGAATATTACTCAGCATTCAAAAAAGATAAACACATGCCATTTGCAGCAACATGGATGACGCTGGAAGGGATCATGCTCAGCGAAATAAGCCAGAAAGAAAAAGAAAAATACCGGATGGTCTCACTCATAGCAGGAATCTAGAAAACTTAAATAAGGGACCAGGAAAATGAATAACTATAAGAAAGTGCAAATCATAATCAACAAAAACTATGAACCAGAGACACTCTATGAGGGGTGGGGGGCAGGGAGGGGAGGGATTGGGGTCAAAATAAGGGGGTTGCAATTGTATGGGGAATATAAAAATAAAATTTATTAAAAAAAAAGACTTCAGTGTTTAAAGGAAATCTGTACAAATTACTAGGTAGACTAAAGAATAGACAAACCTCAGTAAATTGAAGAAATCTTTTGTATATTGAATAATGTACCAATACCAGTTAGCTTCCTAAGTTTGGTTTTTCATATTTCTGATTTTGTGTGAAGTAAGATGAATCTATATTTTGTAGATATCAATTAGTTGACTGATGGTGCTGTTCACTTCACTGTGTCCTCACTGATTTTCTGCCTGCTGGGTCTATTCATTACTGATAGATGAGCATTGAAGCCTCCAATTATAATGGTTTCATCAACTCCTTGTCTTTGTTGCTATTTCAGTTTTTGCCTCATGTATTTTGACTTTCTGTTGTTAGGTACATAAACATTCAGGATAGCTAAGCTTTCTTGGAAGTGGTTCCTTTATAGTTATGGAAAGTCTCTCTATACCCAGGTTAATTTTCTTTATCCTGAAGCCTAAAATTAGTATGCAATTTTCAAAAGAAAACTGGAATAAAACTACCGTTTCTTCCATTTTTAACGTATCACTGTCTTAAAGTGGGTGTTTCTTATAGACAACATATAGCGTGGTCTTTTTTTTTATTCTGACAGTCTTTTTTTTTTTAAAGATTTATTTATTTATTTATTTATTTATACAAGCACTGGGTACAGTCAGAAATGCTGGAGGGTCAGAGAATTCACCAGAGTGAGATTGGGGAGGAGAACAGGTAGACTGATGAAGTACACTGCTGAAGGAAGCAGCGGGCGCAGCAGGAGAGGTCTGCATGCCATGTGGGACTCTCGCCCAGCGGCCGCGGATTGCACCAGCGCTGCAGAGGCTGTAGGCAGCTTCACATCCCAGCGCTCAACCGCTGCACCACAAGGGAGGCCCTCACAGACTCTGTTTTTTAACTGTTATTATTTATACCATTCACATAAAAAGTCATCATAGGCAATAGTTGGGTCAGTATCTATACCATGTTTGCAACTGTTCTGTTTATTTATTTTTTAAAAAAAGATTTGTTTATTTATGCATACAAGAACTGGGGTATAAGCCAGAGGTGTGGAGGTGGTAAGAGAATTCACCAGAGAGAGAGTGGGGAGCAAAACAGGTGGATCTACTGAAATACACTACTGAGGGGAGCAGCGGGCAAGACAGGAGAGGTCTGCTGCGCTATGTGGGTCAGCTCCCTGGCAGGGTTCGAACTTCTGTTGCAGTGGCTGCTCACAGCACTGTTTTTAACCATTGTGCTACCAGGGAGGCCCTGTTCTTTTTATTGTACTAGTTCTTTGTTGTTGTTGTTTTAAATCTTATCCTTTTTCTACCTTCTCTGCTTATAATTGAGCATTTTGCGTAATTCCAGTTTCTCTACTCTCAGCATACCAATCATATTTCCTTTTTTGTCCTAGAATTTGGAACTAATCTAAGTCCACTTTTTTTTAAAGATTTATTTATTTATTTATTTATTTATTTATACAAGCACTGGGTACAGTCAGAAGCGCAGGAGGGTGAGAGGATTCACCAGAGCTAGAGCAGGGAACAGAACAGGCAGACTGACAAAATACACTGCTGAGGGGAGCAGTGGGCAGCAGGAGAGGTCTGTGCGCCATGTGGGACCCTCGCCAGTGGCTGGGGATGGAACCGGCGCTGCAGAGGCTGCGGGCAGCTTCGCAGCCCAGCGTTCAACCGATGCACCACCGGGGAGGCCCCAATCTAAGTCCACTTTTAAAGAACACTATGCAGCTTGTGAACCGTGCAAGTAGCTTTTCAGAGTGGATTCCTGAATCATTCCTCTCATCTCTTATAACATTGCTGTTGCTGATTTTACTTATCTATATACTATAATCATCCAGTATGGTTATTTTTATTACTTTGAACAGTTAACTCTTAGATAACTCAAGATTAAGAAAAATTAAAGATTTTCCCCCTTCATTTGTTCCTGTCCATCATTCTTCCTTTCTTTCTGCAGTAAGTTTCTGATCTTTATAATTTTCCTTTTCTCTGAAAAAGTTCTTTCAACAACATCTCTTATAGGCAGATCTGTTCTGGATGAATGCCCTCATTTTTGTTTGTCTGAATAGCCTGTGTTTTTCTTCATTTTTTTTTTAGATTTATTTATTTATGCATACAAGAACTGGGGTGTAGGCCAGAGGTGCAGGGGGTGAGAGGATTCCCCAGAGACAGAGCGGGGAACAGAACAGGCAGATTGACTGAAATACACTGCTGAGGGGAGCAGCAGGCGAGACAGGAGAGGTCTGCTGCGCTATCTGGGTAGCTCCCTGGCCAGCCAGGGATCGAAGTTGTGCTGCAAAGGCTGTGGATTGCTTCATAGTGTGGTACTTAACCCCTTGCACCACCAGGGAGGCCCCTTCTTCACTTTTGAAGGGTAATTTAATTGGCTATATAATGGGTCTGTGGGATTCTTCTTTTAGCACTTTAAATATTTCACTTTAATTCCCTCTTGTTTGCATGGTTTCTAATGAAGAGTCAGATATTCCTATATTTGCTCTGCTTTAAAGTGTTTTTCCTATTCTGACTCCTTTCATGATTTTTTCTTTATCTTTGATTTTCTGTAGATGGAATATAATATCTTCAATTATACTTTTTTTTTTAAAGATATTGTTTATTTATTTATACAAGCACTGGGTACAGTCAGAAGTGCGGAAGGGTGAGAGAATTCAGCAGAGCCAGAGGGGAGAACAGAACAGGCAGACCAATGAAATACACTGCTGAGGGGAGCAGCGGGCAGCAGGAGAGGTCTGCGCGCCATGTGGGACCCTTGCCGGTGGCCGGGAATCGAACCAGTGCTACAGAGGTTGCGGGCAGCTTCTCAACCCAGCGCTCAACCACTGCGCCAGCAGGGGAGGCCCTAAGTATACTTTCTTTTAGTACTTTCCTGCTTGGTAGTCGCTGAGCTTCCTGTATTTGTGGTTTCATATTTCGTTATTTGGGGAAATTCTCAGTCATTATTACTTTGAATTATTACTGTCCTTTCTTTCTCCTTCTGGCATTCCAGATACACATTTTACGTGTGTGTGTGTGTGTGTTTGTGTGTGTGTGATTTTCCAATATGTTTTGCATAGTCTGTTCCTTTTTTAAAAAAATCTTCTTTCTTTACATTTCAGCTTGGGAAGTTTTCATTTTTTTATTTTTATTTTTATTTATATATTTCTTACATCATTTTTCATTTTTGCACAATGTATGCATTTTCATCTGGGTTATATTCCCCATACAATTGCACCCCCCTTATTTTGACCCCAATCCCTCCTCTCCCCATCCCCCTTGGGAAGTTTTTATTGACATATCTTCACTGATTCTTTCCTTGGTTGTATCCAGTCTACTTACTTCAAACATCTCTTCATTTCTTCTAACTTCCAGCAATTCCTTTTAATTTTTTTAGGGTTCCCTGCTCTCTCTTTCCATTGCCCATCTGTTCTTACATGTTGTCTACATTTTTCGTTAAAGCTATTAACATTTCCAGTGGCCTTCCAAATAATTTCAAAATCTGCATCACATCTGAGTCTGGTCCTGATGTTTAGTTTGTCTCTTCAGATTGTGTTTTTCTTTGTCCTTTGGAATGTCCTGTCATATTTTTTAAGTGGGACATGATGTTTTGGGTAATAAGAACTTCAGTAAACCAGACTTGCTGTGGGAATTTATGTTAATCTGGCTAGAAATGATATTAAATGGCTATATCTAATGTTTTCTGTAGTTGTAGATGCCAGAGGCTTCAGTTTTCTCTAGTGTCTTGTATTTTTGTACTTTTCCTATTTTCTTTATTTCCTTAAGAACATTTCAATAGAATCTGCGTCTTGCATGTTCTCTAGTTGTAGCCTGTTGTCATTATGGTGGAGCACGGCTGGTTTGATGGTAAGGTCGGTGGGGAGAGGGCTATAATCTTATATAATCAGTCATTTAGTGGGCCTGGGTCCCTGGACTTCAGCCATCAGAAAAGTTTTTATCCTTTTTTGTTTGTTTGTTTGTTTCCCTTAAGAGAAACAGACGACTGGAGGGGACTGAAATTGTGTAACTGCTCTTCTCCCCACCTTAGATAAAGCTTTACTCCAGGTAAATTGATCTCAATTTTCTGTATTCACATTTCTCACCAGATCCTAAGGTAGTAACTTGTCCTTTGACCTCAGTTCTCTGATAAGTCTAAGAAAATTCATTGACCTTCAAATTACTCAGCTTTTTTCTTATTGTAAAAGCAGGAGGGATGACTTCCAAGCATTTTGCATGTTAGAATGAAAACTAGATTTCCCCTACATCTTAGAAGACCTCCACTAACCTATCCTCCCTTCGTTCTTGTCGAGGATGAAAAAGCTAAGACAGTAAATTACTGGGGAAGGTAGACAAGTATTGGAACTCAAACACCATCCTTCTTAGTTCCTAACTCTTTATGCTATAAACTGTGTGCTTGTCAGATGCATTCCTCCTTAGCAAAGACATTTGAACAAACTTCTCTACTCTGCCAAGGATTTCATTTAAACATGAACAAACAAGTTGCATAAAACAACAGCTTCAAAGTCTACAAGCAGAAGATGCAATTGCATGGTGAAAGTGAGCTTTTCATAGAATAAATATGATCAGAGACAAGGGAGGTGCAGTCACTTGGCCAGATCTCAACACCTGACTAAATCCACTTCAGTTGATGAGGCCCCAATGTTTTCAGACAGAAAAAAGTGCTACTGAGCAATTCTCTGGTGACCAATCAGCCTTGAGCCCAGAGGCACAAGGTTTGGGGCAGGGGACTATTCGGGGAGGGAGAGGAGAGGACATGGAACAGAAGAAGAAGTTGATGGAGGATTTTATCTTTGGTGCCTCACACTTTTCTGGCATTCAAGCTGCCTTTCCCCCCTATGCAGGGCACTATGTCTCTTCTGCCTCCCCCCAATATTCAGTTTTCAATTTCTGCAAGTCTAAGTTTCAGCGAGTGGTCAGTTATAACAATCATGACCTTTTTCTCCCTTCACTAAGATATTTCAGAACTTGCAAAAGGTCTGAACTTCCAAGAAAGTATTTAAATGTTGACAAGTGGTCACTGAGAATGGAGATGCCTCTAAGATAGTAAACTAAGATGTAAAGAGTGTATATTTCAGACAGAGGAGTCTATGCATGCCTCCCTTAATTGTTGCCAATCCCCCCTTTTCATAAAACTCGCCCTTAACACCTTTCGTTAGGGGGCAGGGGAAGCGATCAATATTAATCTCCTTAGAAGAAACAAGCAATTTTGGGGATATAGGTACAGTGCCAAAGGAGTATATCTCTAGGCAGAAAACTCTGAAATACAATCCATGGGCAACACATTTCTCCTTAAGAGGACTGCCAAATACAATTACTCAGAAAATAAAATTTTTCGTGTTTAAACTGGTAGAGAATTTCTCAGGGAAATAGGAAACGTGTGAAAGAATTTTTAAAAGTCAATGTAGACTAACTAGTTTTACCTTTTTTATTTCTATATTTCATTTTTTTTATTTTTTTTAAAGATTTATTTATTTATTTGTACAAGCACTGGGTACAGTCAGAAGCATGGGAGGGAGAGAGCATTCACCAGAGCCAGAGCAGGGAGCAGAACAGGCAGACTGACGAAGTACACTGCTGAGGGGAGTAGCAGGTGAGACAGGAGAGGGCTGCGCACCATGTGGAACCCTCGCCGGTGGCCTGGGATCAAACCGGCGCTGCAGAGGCTGTGGGCAGCTTCGCAGCCTAGCGTTCAACCACTGCGCCACCAGGGGAGGCCCTATATTTCATTTTTAAAGCAAAATTTGTCTACATTTGGAGAATATTAGAATCCAGCTTCATTTTCTCAATAAGGACTTTGTTCTTGTCCCTGCTAACATGACTTTGAAGTGGAACATTTGAATGTCAATCCTAGACAAAAGCTCATATTGTAAAGAAAAAAAGAAATCTTTTTTTTTTTTAAGATTTATTTATTTATTTATACAGGCACTGGGTACAGTCAGAAGCACGGGAGGGTGAGAGAATTCACCAGAGCCAGAGTGGGGAACAGAACAGGCAGACTGACGAAATACACTGCTGAGGGGAGCAGCGGGAGGCAGGAAAGGTCTGTGCGCCATGTAGGACCCTCGCCAGTGGCCAGGGACCACTGTGCCACCAGGGGAGGCCCAAGAAATCTTTATTTTTAACTAGAGAATGCATTCCAAGAATTTCTCATCACTGAGTGTGGAAGAACTCTAAGATACTTGCCACCCATACACCTAGAAGCCAAAACCTATTATGGTGTGTTTAAGCCCAGGCATTTCTTTTTGAGAAGCTGTGGAAAACAAGGGTACCCAGTTTTGTGTATTTTGCTATTGAAACCTGAATAGACTTAAACATAAATCTTTTACTGTGGGCCGCAGCATACACTCACAACCTGGGGAGGATGAAATGGATCACCACAAATATTCATATTTGGAGGAAGACCTTTTCATGTGAGAAATAAGGAGAATTGGAGTTCTCTTTCTTTGCCTGTGTTTTCTCTGGAAAAATAAGAATGGCCTAGAGGGAAAAGGTGAGGTAGGGTTAAGATGATGACTTGGAAAAGATACTCCATGGAGTTTTGCAGTGCACAATCTACACACTCGTATATGGTGGGCATGCTGGTCCAAGCTCTTCATAGTAAGGTGGGATAACCATGAATTCTACCCTGTATGCATAAATAAATCTTAAAAAGAAAGAAAGAAAGAAAGAAACTTCCAATTCCAGTGTTTTTCCTTACTTGCTGTTGGGTTGAAAATTAATTTACGGCCTCCCTGGTGGCGCAGGCGGTTGAGCGCTGCACTGTGAAGATGTCCGCAGCCTCTGCAGCACGGGTTCGATCCCAACAGGCCGGTGAGATACCCACATGGCACAGCAGACCTCTCCTGTCTCACCTCCTGCTCCCCTCAGCAGTGCATTTCAGTCAGTCTGCCTGTTCTGCTCCCCACTCTGTCTCTGGTGAATCCTCTCACCCTCCCGCGCATCTGGCCTGTACCCCGGTTCTGGTATAAATAAATAAATCTTTAAAAAGAAAAATCAAAAACTTTTGGTCCTCAATTTCTTTATCAAACAAAGGTTTAAAGTATAACTTGTTCACAGGGCTTTGGAAAGACATAAAAGCATTTTCTCCAGTGGCAAACAGCACTGCTATCCATTCTGTTGCCCAAGCTAGAAACTTAAGAATATTCCTAATATCTCCTGCTCTCTCATGCCCCACATTTAATCCAAAACAAATCTAGTAGGTTCAGTCTTCAACATATATCTCAGATTTTCTGACTCATCTCCATGGCTATAGCTTTACCACAGTGTAGACATCATCATCGGTAATGCGAGTCCCCTCCACAGTGCTCCCACTTTGACCCTGGGTTTCCCCACCCATCCCCAAATCACTCTCCACATAACAGTATGTTTTTAAAAGTGTAAAGTACGCCAAGCTCCTGCTTAATCCTTCTTGATGGCTTCCCGCTGTATTTTTAATATGACATCTTTATGAAGATACAATTCACATACCATACGATTCTCTCTTTTTAAAAGTATACAAGTTCTGGGCCTCCCCTGGTGGCGCAGGTGGATGAGCGCCACGCCATGAAGCTGTCTGCAGCCTCTGCAGCGCTGGTTCGATCCCCACCAGCCAGGGAGGGTCCCACATGGCGAGCAAATCTCTCCTGTCCTGCCTGCTGCTCCCCTCAGCAGTGTATGTTGTCAGTCTGGCTATTCTGTTCCTTGCTCTGTCTCTGGTGAATCCTCTCACCCTCCCACGCATCTGGCCTGTACCCCAGCTCTTGTATGCATAAAGAAATAAATCTTTAAAAAAAATTAAAAAAATAAAAAAATACGCATTCAATGGACAGCTGTGTGGACATCTGTTAAAACGCTAAAAAATGGATTTACCATATGATCCAGCAATTCCACTCCTAGGAGTCTACCACATAACACAAAAACACTAATTTGAAAGGAAACCTGTCCTCCTATGTTTATTACAGCACTCTTTACAATAATTAGCATATGGAAACAACCCAAATGCCCTCAAACAGACAAATGAATGCAGAAGATGCAGCATGTATACACAATGGAATACTACTCAGCAATAAAAAAGATAACCTCATGCCATTTGCAGCAACATGGATGGAGCCGGAAGGGATTCTGCTAAGTGAAATAAGTCAGAAGGAAAAAGAAAAAATATTGGATGGCAACAGGGAAAAATATGTATCATTAGCAGTGATGGCAGAGAGTATACAGGCTATTTTATTAAAAATAAAAATATACATATTAAATGTATAATGTTGTTTTTAGCAGATTCACAATGTTGTTCAAACATCACCACTAGCTAATTCCAGAACATTTTCTCATCCTAACGAGAAAACCAATATCTAATAGCAGTAATTTCTTATTCCCTCCCCTCCCAGTCCTTGGCAACCACAACCTACTCTCTGTCTCTATGGATTTTCCTATTTTGGACGTATACTACAAATGGAATCATGTCATACCTGACTTTTTATGCCTGGCTTCTTTCTGTTAGTATAATGTTCTTAAAGTTCATCCAATTTGTTGTAGCGTGTATAGGTACTTTTTTTTTTTTGATTGCCCAATAGTATTCATTTGCATGCAATATTTTGTTTATCTCTCCATCAGTTGATAAGCATTTGTGTTGTTTTCATTTTGGAGCTATTATAAATGATGCACTATGGGAATTCATGTACAAATCTTAGTGAGGACTTATGTCTTCAGTTCTCTCAGGTAATACCTAGGAATAAAATTGCTAAGTTATATGGTAACTCAATGTTTAACTTTTCAAGGAACTGCCAAACTATTTTCCAAAGCAGCGGTACCATTCTACAATCATATCAGCATGATCCAATTTCTGCACATCTTCACCAGCACATGCTGTTATCTGTCTTTTTTATTATAGCCTTGAAAGAACTGGAATTTCATTGTGGTTTTGATTTGTATTTCTCTACTGGCTAATTATGCTGACCATCTTTTCATGTATTTATAATATTTCTATATTTCATTAAAGGAATTCTGTTCAAACACTTAGTCCTTCTTACAAATTGGGTTCTCTTTCTTTTTACTATTGAATTACAGGTCTTCTTATCAAGTCTAGCTATCAGATAAGTGTCTTATTGGATATATAATAATCCTATTATCCTTTATTCAGTGGGTTATTTCACTTTTTAATGTGTCTTTCAAAATACAAGTTTTTAAATTAATCAAATCCAACTTAGTTTTTTTTGGTCACTTGTGCCATTTTAAGAAAGCATTGCCTAATCCAAGGTCATAAGAATACGCTCCTACTTTATACAAAGCTTTTGTAGTTTTAGTTCATGCATTTAATTCTATGATCCATTTTGAGTTAATTTTTGCATATGGTTTGAGATAGAGGCCCAATTTTACTCTTTTGCATATGGATATCCAGTTGGTTGTTCACTTCCTTTTGATAAAAATGCCCACTTCCCCCTACCCCACTGAATCACCTTGGCGCATTTGTCAAAAATCAATTGATCATACATGTCAAGATTTATTTCTGGATTCCCAATTAATCTCATTCAGTGGTCTGTCCTTTTGCCGGTACTACACTGTCAGGATTACTGTAACTTTGTAGTAAAGTGTGAAATAACGAAATAAGTGTGAGTCCCCTGACTTTGTTCTTTTTCGAGATTGTTTTAACTACTCTAGGTCTTTTGCATTTCCATATGAATTTTAGAAACTGCTTGTCAATTTAAAAAGTTGTTTTTTTTTTTTTTTACAAAAGCAACTGTGATTTTGATAAGAATAACATTGACTCAGTAGATGGACATAAATATTGCATATTGCCTTCTTAAAAATATTATCTTCCAAGCCATGAACATAGGATGTCTTTGTATTTATTTAGGTCTTTCTTTTCCAATGATGTTTTGTAGTTTTCAGCGTACAGGTTTTGTTTGTCCTGCTTTTGTTAAATTTCTTCCTATTTTATTCTTTTTGACACTATTAAAAGGGGGATAGTTTTTAATTTATATTTTTGATTACTCAGTTTTACAGAAATAAATGAGATTTTTGTATGAAATCAACTTTGCAAAACATGCTTATTAATCTTTGTGTGTGTGTGTGTGTGTGTGTGTGAATCAGTAGGGTTTTCTTTATATAAAAATATATATGTTTGTGAATAAAGATAGTTTTGTTTCTTTTTTTTCCAATCTGGATGCATTTTGGTTTATTTCCTTGGATAAAGCTTCCACCAAGATACTGAATAGAAGTGGTGAAGTATCCTTTTCTTGTTCCTGCTTTAAGGGGGGAAACATGCAGTATTTTACCACTAAGTATAACATCAGCTGTGAGTTTTTTCATAGAAGAACTTTATCAGGTTGAGGAAATTCCCTTCCATTCCAAGTTTATTGAGAGTTTTTATCGTGAAAAAGTGTTGGATACTCTCAAATTATTTTTCTGTATCAAGCTAATCACATATTTTGGTCTTTTTTACTAATGATATCATGTAGAATGAACTGATTTTCATGTGTTAAACTGACCTGCTGTTACTGAGATAAATCTTACTTGGTCATGGTGTGTAATTATTGTTATAAATTGCTGTATTGGGTTCGGTAGCATTTTTTTGAAGATTTTTATATCTATTTAATAAGGGATATTGGTCTAGGTTTTGCTTTTTTGTTGTCATGCCTTTGTTGGGTTTTGTATCAGGGTAATACTATTCTTAAATAATTAGTTAAGAAGTAAGTATTTCCACCTCTACCACTTTTTGAAAAAGTTTGTAAAGGATTGATGTTAATTAAAATGTAAATACTTGGTAGACTTTATAGTAATATCACTTGGGCTTTTGCTTTTATTTTGGCAAGGCACTTTGTTTTGGTTTTTTTACTAAATCTTTTATCTATTATACATCTGTTCAGATTTTCTATGTCTTATTGAGTCGATTTTGGTAGTGTGTATTTTTCTAGAAATTTGTCTATTTCATTCATGTTATCTAATTTGTAGTCGTATAATTATTTATAGTATTTCCATGTGACTTTTGATTTTTGTAAGTCGGTAGTAAGGTAACTGATTTCACTTCTGACTTTATAATTTGAGTCTTTTCTCTCTCTCTGCTGTCAGTTTTGTTAATCATTTATCCACTGAATTTTGCATAAAATGCAAAGTCTTCTTGTCCTCTTAGATCCCACATAAGGGCCCCTGATCTATCAATTTGTGTCTGTCATCTCTTGGTCCACTTAACCACACTGGCCTTCTTTCAGTTCTGGAATACATCGGTCTCTTTGCCAGCTTGAAATTTTTGGATAAGTTGCTTCATCTGCCTGGAAAATTCTTTTCCCTATGTCTTGCTTGACTGGCTCTTCCTCACCCGGCAAAGCTCAAGTGTAATAAGCCACATTCCAAGTTTGGAGCACAAATGTATTGTTGGCATCCTATTCTATTAATTCCTTATATTCTCTTCACTGTATACCTAATACTTAACAAAATGTCTAGCTCAGAATAGTAGTTCAAGCAATTTACATGGTACAGAATTAAACGGGAGGATAAAACCAGAACTCTGAAATTCATAAAATACTATAAAAACACAAAATAGCATTGTGATCCTTTTAATTGTACAATATTATTTGTGGATTTGCTTGTTACTAGAAATTAGATAAAATTCATTCTTTCAGAAACCTAAAGGTAGAAAGAAACCTTTAGACAAAAGTGGGTCCTCTCTAATTTTTATTTGACTGTAGTTTAATTTTTAAATATTTTGGTGTATTCTGGAACATCTTCAGAATTCAAAGAAATGAATTTTCAAGAGGTACTTAGTTTTGATCTTGTGCTTTGTACACAGGTGAGCTCATGATAAAAAGTAAATCTTTAATGGCCCTCCTTGGTGGCGCAAGGGGTTAAGTCTCAGCACTATGAAGCTATCAGCAGCCACTGCAGCACAAGTTCGATCCCTGGCCAGGGAGCTGACCCACATGGTGCAGCAGACCTCTCCTGTCTCGCCTGCTGCTCCCCTTAGCAGTGTATTTCAGTCGATCTGCGTGTTTGGCTTCCCACTCTGTCTCTAGTGAATCCTCTTTAACACACACACCCTACACCTCTGGCCTGCACCCCAGCTCTTGCATGCAAAAATAAATAAATTTTTTTTAAAAAAGAAAATCTTTAAAATGTATTCATTCATGTATTAATTGACATTTATTAGGTACCAAATATGTACCACACTCTTGTGAAGCACTTAGGGGTCAGAGACTAATACAAAAACTGTTGACTTCTGAGTAGAGAGAAGGCACAAGGGCTCCTAGTTGACAACAGTGAGGACAGGGACAGAGGAATACGGGTGATGCTAGGAGAGCAACAGCAGGACAGAGAAAAGATGACAATGGTCTACACCAGAGTGGCAAGCTCAATGCTTCAGGGGCCAGGCAGGCTTGTGAGAAATGAAAAGTGATGGCATCTGTATCCTGGGGAGATGGCATGCTCTACTTGAATTTATGTACATGCCAATTAAAAACAAAAACACAGCGACAACCAAACAGAATACTTCTTCACCCTTCTGCACTGGCCAGCAGTCTGAGCCTAAGCAAAGCTGGAGGGCAGAGGAGAGTCAGCCAGTTCTGCTGAGCTGGAGTGGGCTAGTACTTGCTTAAGAGAGTTGGCTGCGCCATTGCTTCCCAGCTCCGTGTTCTCTGAGGTCAAGTTGGCAGCTTGAAATGAGTCATGGTGAAGGGAGTATTTACCCACGGAAATCAGCAAATGCCACACATCAGGGCTTTCTGCCAAGCTCCTTTGGCATAGAAGAAAGTGAGCAGGAGAGACTGGAGTCGAGACTCACTCCCAGAAGTTGATATATATTTTGGTTTATCCCGCTTACTCACATTCTTGTTGACATCCCTAACTCTTAGAAACATTAAAAAAAAAAAAATGAACTGGCTATAATTCCTTTGTTAGGTCTTTGGTAGCTAACACTAAATGTAGTAGTAATAATAATAATAATAATAATTAAAAAACTGGGCCTCCCTGGTGGTGCCAGCGGTTAAAACTCAACCTATGAAGATATCCACAGCCACTGCCGCATGAGTTCGATGCCCAGCCAGGGAGATACCCACATGGCACAGCAGACCTCTCCTGACTCACCCACTGTTTCCCTCAGAAGTGTATTTCAGTCAGTCTGCCTGTTCAGTTCCCCACTCTGTCTCTGGTGAATCCTCTTAATCCCCGCATCTCTGCCTGTACCCCAGTTGTTGTATGCATAAATAAATAAATCTTAAAAAAAAAACCAAACTCATCTGAAGTCTGTTTTTGGAGATGATCGGGACCAAATATCTTCTTTAATTAGAGGAAATTAACTGTTACTTTTATTTTTGGCATTTGATTGCTATTTACACTCTGACTATGAGAAATTTCTCTTGTTCAACTCAAATCTCCCAATCATGGGAGCAAACTCACTTTATTTCAAGTAAAGTACTACTTGTGGGTCTTTAACTTAATCATATTTTTTCTAATTCCACTTCCCACCTGGAGAATGTGATGATGTAATTTATAATCAGATTTTTAGGACTGGGAAAAACCTTGGAAATTATTGTATCCAGGGCAACAGATGGATTTCAACTCTTCCAAATTCCCTCATTGATGGTAGTGATTGGAGTCTGTTCCAACTCAGCAAGGAAAGTGAGTCCATTACATTCTCAACATCTGCTTTTAATATTGGAGGTGAAGAAGACATCACTCATCCACCCTAGCTAGCTCTGAGCTGGTCCAGTCTCTTTATTATACATATTAAATATTGAAGCTATAATAGATGAAGAACTTCCCTGAAAATCAATGGCATAGATAGGTTTATTTCTCCTTTCCAATTCCACTAATCTTGCCTGTTTGTTAAGGGTCCTTTATTTGTCTTCTACCCTTAATAACTCCATTTCCACTTCAGGCCATTCTCCTAGGCCTGCAACATTGCCAGAAATAAGTTCTCAAACACAAATATGAAAATGTCATTCAGCGTTTAAACACTTTGGTGATTGGGCCTCCCCTGGTGGCGCAGCGGTTCAGCGCTGGGTTGCGAAGCTGCCCACAGCCTCGGCAGCACCGGTTCGATTCCTGGCCGCCAGCGAGGGTCTCACATGGCGCACTGACCTCTCCTGCTGCCTGCTGCTCCCCTCAGCAGTGCACTTTGTCAGTCTGCCTGTTCTGTTCCCCACTCTGGCTCTGGTGAATCCTCTCACCCTCCTGCACTTCTGACTGTACCAGTGCTTGTATAAATAAATAAAATTAAAAATTAAAAAATATATAAACACTTTGTTGATTCCAACACTTTCTGATAGTGTACTTGTCTTTGTTTATTCCCTGTAGCTCACTTCCCATCTGCAAAACCCTACTCATTCTTTGGACCAGTTAAAATGTTGCCTCTTCCAGGAAGCTTTCCAAAATTCTTCCCTATTACCTGAACTAATCAATCCATAAGAGCAAGATTTCGGGGTTTAGTCCAGTGGGGGCTCTCTACATATCAATGATTTTTATTTGTGAGTGATAAGTCAACTTGGAACTAGATTCACCTTCGTGGCAGGAGCCAGGATACTACACCACCATAGAAATTCCATACACAAGTTTTTGTTACTTCCTCTTCTACTCTTTAAAAATTTGCAACTGAAGGGCCTCCCTGGTGGCCTAGGGGTTAAGTCCCAGTGCTATCACCATGACAGCCTACCATGGCATCCTGAGTTTTATCCCTAGGCAGGGAGCTAACCCACAAAAGGCACAGCAGACCTCTCCTGTCTTGCCTATTGCACCCCTTTGCTTTGTATTTCAGCAAATCTGCCTGCTCTGCTTCCTACTCTGTCTTTAGTGAATCCTCTTACCCCACCCCCTGCACCTCTGGCCTACTCCCCAATTCTTCTACACAAAAATAAATAAAATGTTTAAAAAACAGATAAATGTGCCTGGAAATGATACCTAAATAAATCACCTAAAATGCAGGTACTAAAACTTTAAATATACTTTCTTTATCTAAGCATTGTTTCTATCAGTGAAAAACAAAATACAAAAGGCTCAACCATTATAGATATGGATCTATAGCCTTCAGTATACGATGAAGTGTGATGCAGTCATTTAAAATCATGTTCAATTTTTGCAGCAGGGACCTTTCTTTGGTGGAGACTGTGTAAAACCAGCAGAAGGCTCCCTGAGGAGCCAGAGGTGCTTTGGGAGGCTTGCCCACGCCAGGCCCCTTCTGACCTGCAGTCCCAGCCCAGAGGGGAGCAGTACCCACCGCTGGGGCAGACCGGGCGTGCCGGGGAGCGCGTCCCCCACATCAGCATTTTAGAACAGGGACCTTTCTTCAGTAGAGACTGCTTGAAACTGGCAGAAGTCTCCCAGAGGAGCCAGAGGTGAGCTGGGAAGTTCGCCCAAGATGCCAGCCAGTACCAGCAACACAGTGTCCCAAGGAATACAGCAAATTAGAAAAAAGGCAGTAGGGAACAGAAAAACCACATGCAAAAAAGCAACTCCTCAGGAAAAAAGCACACCACAAAAAGAAAACCATCTACCAGATTGCAACAACAGTAACTTGGAAGAACTTCTGAGCCTTCCAGAAAGAGAATTTAAAATTGCCGTGATTAAAAAACTGACAGAAGTCATAAAGAAAAACAATGATAAGGGAAAAATAATTATTGATCAGAAGAATGAAATTAAGTCCCTAAAGAGGGAAGTAAAAGAAATGCAGGAGATCAAAGAATTAATGGAGGTGCTAAAGAACTCTGGGAAAAGTAATGAAAGCAGAATAGATGAAATGGAAGAACGAATAAGTTCTCTTGAAGACACAGAAATAAAAAGAACTAAAACAGAAAAGGAAGGAGAAGTACGAAGGAAAAAGACCGAAGAAAGATTTCGGGAATTATCTGACTCCATGAGGAAAGAATATATAAAAGTTATAGGAATCCCAGAAGGAGAGGAGAGAGATGTAGGAACAGAGAAAATATTCAAGGAGATAATTGAAGAGAACTTCCCAAACGTGAAGAAGGAGATGAAAATTGATATACAAGAAGCAAGAAGAACACCAAACTTCCATGACAAAAGGAAAAATACACCAAGACACATAATAGTAAAGCTCCCGAGAATCCAAGACAAGGGAAAAATAATGAAACTGACAAGAGGGAAGAAACAGATAACCTTCAAAAGAAAACCAATCAGACTGACATCAGACTTCTCCGAAGAAACACTATGGGCAAGGAGAGAGTGGAGGGACATAGTCAACAGACTCCAAGAAAACAGATGCCAACCAAGAATACTCTATCCTGCAAAGCTCTCCTTCCTCTATGAAGAAAGAATAAGGACATTCCCAGACAAACAGAAACTCTGGAATTTCATTACGACAAAACACCCACTCCAACAAATACTACAATGAGTCTTAAAGCCAGAACCTCAGAGGGACGAATAACAACAAAAGAAAGCCAAAAAAAAAGATATTAAAAGAATAAATAAATAAAATCAAAGGAAAGACAAACACAATGGCAAATACAGATGCTAACATATCAATACTAACTCTCAATGTAAATGGACTAAACTCTTCAATAAAAAGACACAGAGTCGCAGGCTGGATTAAGAAACAAAACTCAACCTTTTGCTGTCTCCAGGAAACACATTTAGCTGCAAAAGATAAAAATGGACTCAAAGTTAAAGGATGAAAAACAATCCTACAGGCAAATGGACCAAAAAAGAAGGCAGGAAGAGCTATACTCATATCAAATAAAACAGATTTCAAACTCAAAAAGATAAAGAAACCCCCAACGGGGGTTATGCATTATGATCAAGGGGACAATACTTCAAGAAGAAATAACACTCATTAACATATATTCACCAAATGAAGGAGCACCAAAATATATCAGACAACTATTGTCATCTCTGAAAACAGACATCAGAGAAAACACATATGTAGTGGGAGACTTCAACACACCACTATCAATAATGGATAGCTCAACGAGACAAAAAATAAGACACTAAAGCTCTAAATAAGGATCTAGAGAGCTTGGGCTTAACAGACATCTATAGAACACTAAACCCAAAAAAATCTGAGTACACATTTTTCTCAAGCGCACACAGATCATTCTCCAGGATCGATCACATACTGGGACACAAGACAAACATCAACAAATACACCAGGATTGAAATCATACCAACCATCTTTTCTGACCATGAAGGCATCAAACTAGAAATAAACCATAAAAAGAAGGCAAGGAACTCTCCTACCTCATGGAGATTGAAACCCACACTACTGGAAGACCACTGGACTAATGAGGAGATCAAAGAAGAAATTAAAAAATTCTTTGAATTGAATGACAAGGAGGACACCAATTTCCTAAATGTATGGGATGCAGCAAAATCAGTAATAAGAGGAAAATATATAGCAATAGGGGCTCACATCAAGAAACAAAAAAGAACTCAAAGATACAACCTAATCATGAAGCTCAAAGATCTAGAAAAAGAACAACAAAAAAAAAAAACCCAAAACCAGTAGAAGAAAAGAAATAATAAAAACCAAAGCAGAAATAAATGAAATCAAAATTAAAATAACAATCCAAAAGATCAATGAAACCAAGAACTGGTTCTTCGAGAAAAATCAATAAAATAGACAAACCCCTAGCCAGGCTCACAAAGGAAAAAAGGGAGAAAGCACAAATAAACAAGATCATAAATGAAAGAGGAGAAATCACAACAGACACAGCAGAAATCAAAAGAATAATCAGAAACTACTATGAACAGTTATATGGAAACAAGTTCAACAATCTAGAGGAGATAGACAAATTCCTACAATTCTACAATCACCCAAAGCTAGATAAAGAAGAAACAGAACACCTAAACAGACTAATTACAAGCAGCGAAATTGAAATGGTAATCAAAAACCTCCCCAAAAACAAAAGCCCAGGACCTGATGGATTTACAAATGAATTCTACCAAACATTCAGAGACGAATTAGTGCCTATCCTTCACAAACTCTTCCCAAAAATTGAGAAGGGACAATACCAAACATGTTCTATGAAGCCAACATTACACTAATACCAAAACCGAACAAGGATAACACAAAAAAGGAAAACTACGGGCCAATCTCCCTAATGAACACTGATGCAAAAATCCTCAATAACATTTTAGCTATCAGAATATAACAAAATATCCATAAGATAATTCACCACGACCAAGTAGGATTCATTCCAGGGACACAAGGATGGTTCAACATCCGAAAATCAATCAACGTTATCCAACACATCAACAAAAAGAAATATAAAAACCATATGATAATATCAATAGATGCCGAGAAAGCTTTCGACAAAGTGCAACACCCATTCATGATAAAAGCCCTTGAAATTCTTGGGAAGCAAGGAACATACCTCAACATCATAAAGGCCATATACGACAGGGCCTCCCTGGTGGCGCAGCGGTTGAGCGCTGGGTTGAGGAGCTGCCTGCAGCCTCTGCAGTGCCGGTTCGATCCCCGGCTGCTCCCCGGCCACCGGAGGAGGGTCCCACATGGCGCGCAGACCTCTCCTGCCGCCCACTGCTCACCTCAGCAGTGTACTTCGGTCCTTCTGCCTGCTCTGCTCCCCGCTCTGGCTCTGGTGAATTCTCTCACCCTCCCGCGCTTCTGACTGTGCCCAGTGCATGTATAAACAAAAACAAACGAACAAGCAAATAAATAAATAAATAAAACATGCCTCTATTTCAAAAAAAAAAAAAGGCCATATACGACAAGCCAACAGCCAGTATCATTCTCAATGGTGAAAGGCTGAAAGCATTTCCATTAAGATCTGAAACAAGACAAGGATGTCCACTCTCACCACTGCTTTTCAATATAATACTGGAAGTCCTAGCCAGAGCAATAAGACAAGAGAAAGACATCCAAGGAATCTAAATAGGAAAAGAAGAAGTCAAACTATCACTATTTGCAGATGATATGATAATCCACATAGAGAACCCCAAAAACTCCACAGAAAAACTAATTAAACTCATCAATTAGTTCAGCAAAGTGGCAGGATACAAAATCAACCTGCAAAAGTCAGTAGCCTTCCTATACACAAACAATAAATCTGAAGAAGAAGAAATAAAAAAAATCCCTTTTATTATCAAAACAAAAAAAAATCAAATACTTGGGAATAAATCTAACAAAAGAGGTAAAGGACCTATACAAAGAAAACTATAAAACACTGTTAAAAGAAATAGAAGAAGACACAAAGAAAGGGAAAGACATCCCCTGCTCATGGATTGGAAGAATAAACATTATTAAAATGGCCATCCTACCAAAAGCAAATACAGATTCAATGCTATTCCAATCAAAATTTCAATGTCATTCTTCAAATAAATAGAACAATTATTGATGAAATTCATATGGAATCACCAAAAATCCCGAATAGCCAAAGCTCTCCTGAAAAAAAAAAAAAAAAAGGGAATGGAGGCATCACACGCCCAGACTTCAAACTATACTACAAAGCCATAATCATCAAAACTGCATGTATTGGAACAAGAACAGACACACAGACCAATGGAATCGAATAGAAAATCCAGAAATAAACCCACAGATTTATGGTTAACTAATATTTGACAAAGGAGCAAAGAATATGCACTGGGGGGCCTCCCCGGTGGCGCAGCGGCTGAGCGCTGGGTTGCGAAGCTGCCCGCAGTCTCTGCAGCACCAGTTCGATCCCCGGCTACTCCCCGGCCACCGGAGGAGGGTCCCACATGGCGCGCAGACCTCTCCTGCTGCCCGCTGCTCCCCTCAGAAGTGTACTTCGGTCCTTCTGCCTGCTCTGCTCCCTGCTCTGGCTCTGGTGAATTCTCTCACCTTCCTGCGCTTCTGACTGTACCCAGTGCTTGTATGTATAAATAAATCTCTAAAAAAAAAAAAAAGACTATGCATTGGCGCAAAGAAAGTTTGTTCAATAAATGGTGCTGGGAAAACTGGGTCGCTACATGCAAAAGAATGAAGCTTGACCACTACCTCACACCATACACAAAAACCAACTCAAAATGGATTAAAGAACTAGACATAGGACCTGAAACCATAAAATACATAGAAGGAAATGTAGGCGAAACACTACGTGATACTCACATCAAAGACATCTTTACAGACACATCACCCAAAGCAGTGATAGTGAAGGCAAAGATAAACAGCTGGGACTACATCAAGTTAAAGAGCTTCTGCACAGAAAAAAGAGACAATAGCGAAAACTAAGAAACCCCACCAACTGGAAGAACATTTTTGCACACAACACTGATGATAAAGGACTGATCACAAAAATCTGCAGAGCTGATGAGACTCAACACAAACAAAGAAAATAATCCAGTCAAAACATGGGCAGAAGAGCTAAAAAGAAACTTCTCTGAAGAGCAAATGCAAATGGCCAACAGGCATATGAAAAAATGTTCAACATCACTTGTCATCAGGGAAATGCAAATCAAAACTACCATGAGATACCATCTCACACCAGTGAGAATGGCACATATTAAAAAAACTAGCAACAACAAATGTTGGCGAGGGTGTAGAGAAAAAGGAACTCTTCTGCACTGTTGGTGGGAGTGCAAACTGGTCCAACCACTATGGAGAGCTGTGTGGAGATTTCTGGACCTACTAAACATAGAGCTTCCATATGATCCAGCAATTCCACTCCTAGGTATTTACCCAAAGGACACAGAAACATCAATTCCAAAGAGCACCTGCACCCCTATGTTTATAGCAGCACTGTTTACAATAGCTAAGCTTTGGAAACAGCCCAAATGCCCAAAAATAGATGACTGGATCAAGAAGATGTGGTCCATATACACCATGGAATATTACTCAGCATTCAAAAAAGATAAACACATGCCATTTGCAGCAACATGGATGACGCTGGAAGGGATCATGCTCAGTGAAATAAGCCAGAAAGAAAAAGAAAAATACCGGATGGCCTCGCTCATAGCAGGAATCTAGAAAACTTAAATAAGGGACCAGGAAAATGAATAATTATAAGAAAGTGTAAATCATAATCAACAAAAACTATGAACCAGAGACACTCTATGAGGGATGGGGGGCAGGGAGGGAAGGGATTGGGGTCAAAATAAGGGTGTCACAGTTGTATGGGGAATATAAAAATAAAATAAAAAAAACAACAAAGTTATCTATCATGTCAGCATTAGAGCCATAGGTTGCAAAAAATAAAAAATAATAATAAATAAATAAAATAAAATCTTGTTCATGAGAAGTTTTCATGTCATGACAAAGATGTTATGATGTGATAATAAGAGCAGAAAAAGAAAAGTGAAATATGTATTACAATACTACTTCATGTGCTGAAACAAGACTAGGGAAAGTGAAGCAGACTGCCTCTGAATGATTGGATTATGGGCTATAGTTTTTTTGTACTTTCAATTTTTGTGAAGATCACTTATTCTTATACTAGGACTTTACTGAGATATCATTATATTGAGTAAATGCATATATTTTAAGGTTAGTTTTTCAAATATAAAAATTAATGAATATACATGTAGTTATACTCCATAAGATTACCTATCAGATCAAGATTGGGCACATTTCCATCACCCCAGACACTTCCGTCCTGTCTCCAATTAATACTCAATCACCTTTATTCTGACTTTGATCACCATAGATTAGTTATTCTTGTTCTTGAACTTTATATAAGAGGAATCATGCAGTGCACATATTCTTTAGTGCATATCCTTTAGTGTGTCTGACTTCTTTCACTCAACCTAATATTTCTGAAAGTCATCTATTTTGTTACTTATCTCAGTGGTTTGTTATTATTTACTACTGAGTGGTATTCGGTTGTGTTATTTTACCACAATTTGTTTTTCTATTCTCCTACTGATGGTAATTTTTGGTTACTACCAATTTGGTGCTATCATAGATAAGACTACTGTGGACATTCACATACAAATCTTTTTGTGTACATATGCACTATTCATGGTTATATACCCAAAGGGCTGAGCTATAGGCAGATATGTTTGGGTTTATTAGAAACTATCATAGAACTTCCCAGTTATATTCCCATCATTAATGTATGAAAGATCCATTCTCTGCCATCCTTGCCATCATATGTTCTTGTCCATCTTTTGAGTTTTATTCATTCATTCAGGTCTGTAATGTTATCTGACTGTGGTTGTAACTTGACAATTATTTTGAGGACCTTTTAATATGCCTTATAGCCTTTTGATTCTCTCCTTTTGTGAAGTGCCAATTTTAGGCTTTAGTTTATTACTTGTATTTTTAAATGGAATTTTATTTTATTTAATTTTTATTGGTGTGTTGGAGCTTTCATATATATGTATATGCAGATATATATATATATTCTGGATAGAATATATATATACTATATACACACAAATATTTTCTTCAAGTCTGCATCTTTTCACTTTCTTAATTTGGATAAAGTCTAATTTTCAATTTTTTCTTTATGCCTTTTGTGTCTTATAAAAGAAATCATTGTCCACTGAAAAATCATGAACATGGGCCTCCCCTGGTGGTGCAGCAGTTGAGCGCTGGGCTGCAAAGCTGCCCGCAGCCTCTGCAGCGCTGGTTTGATCCCAGGCCACCAGCGAGGGTCCCACATGGCGCAGCAGACCTCTCTTGCCGCCCGCTGCTCCCCTCAGCAGTGCATTTCGTCAGTCTGCCTGTTCTGTTCCCCGCTCTGGCTCTGGCGAATTCTCTCACCCTCCGGCGCTTCTGACTGTACCCAGTATTTGTATGTATGTATGTATGTATAAATAACTAATTAAATAAATAAATAAACTTTTTTTAAAAAGATCATGAACATATTTATCTAGAATATAAATATTCTAGGTATTTTTCTAGAAGCTTTAGAATTTTATCTTTTCATATTCAAATATGAATATGGGGCCTCCCCGGTGGCGCAGCGGTTGAGCGCTGGGTTGTGAAGCTCCCCGCGGCCTCTGCGGCGCCGGTTCGATCCCCGGCTGCTCCCCGGCCACCAGAGGAGGGTCCCACATGGCGCGCAGACCTCTCCTGCCGCCCGCTGCTCCCCTCAGCAGTGTACTTCGGTCCTTCTGCCTGCTCTGCTCCCCGCTCTGGCTCTGGTGAATCCTCTCACCCTCCCGCGCTTCTGACTGTACCCAGTGCTTGTATAAACAAACAAACAAATAAATAAATAAAAAATACGTGCCTCTTAAAAAAAAATATGAATATGAATATAGGGTTTTTTTTTTTCAGTCATTGGGCTGAAAACAACTTAAACTTAACCAAAGAAGTACAAAATGGCAGGCTGCTAGTGAGTTTATCCATTATTTAAGTTGAGAAATACTGAAATGTTGGCACCTGGGGGGAAGAACAAGAACTATGAGCCTGTAGTACATTCTGATCCTGATGATAACTCCACAGATGAGTAGATGAGCAGTATTTGGGTCTTCTTGTAAAGATTTGGGGGAAGACGTAAGGAATTTGTGTGTGCTGGTGGGGGGTGATTGAGAATCAACAGAACTATATAACCCCTAGGATCCAAATGACCCCCTCTCTGGGGCTTAGAATCAAACCTGCTCTTAGACTTTTCTTCAATCAGTGTAAATTCTGGTAAAAGCCAAGTTCAGACCTTGACACCCTGTCACACAGACACCTCCAGAGCCAGGAGGCATGGGGGAGAGGCAGGGTAGAACAAGCAAAGGAGAAACATATCTTTACTTCTGATGAGCTGGCATGAAATAGATGTTACTCATTTCTCCAATGTAGAAAAATATTGAGAAAGATGACCAGAATTCAGGGCTCCAAATTCTTAAAAAGTTGTTAATGAAAAAAACTGTCACCTGGGCCTCCCCTGGTGGCGCAGTGGTTGAGCGCTGGGCTGCGAAGCTGCCCACAGCCTCTGCAGCACCAGTTCGATCCCTGGCGACCGGCGAGGGTCCCACATGGTGTGCAGACCTCTCCTGCTGCCCGCTGCTCCCCTCAGCAGTGTATTTCATCAGTCTGCCTGTTCTGTTCCCCGCTCTGGCTCTGATGAATTCTCTCACCCTCCCACGCTTCTGACTGTACCCAGTACTTGTATCAATCAATCAATCAATCAATATTTTAAAAAAAAGAAAAAGAAAAAAACTGTCACCTCATGTGAGTTTTTCAAGAGAGAGATATACACAGTAGATAAGACACAGTAATAATTTATGTCAATAATGGCTTTGGGTCTTCAGTATTGTCCTTTTAAGCTAGACTTGACCTGGTTTTTGCATGGTCTTAACTTGCTCCTTTGGCTTAAGGGTCATACTGTAGACAACAGAGTAACTTCTTTGGCTTTCTTCACTAGCCATGAAAGATAAATATCTTTCATATGACCACTCTCATTTTTAAAAAAATTTATTTATTTATGCATACAAGAACTGGGGTGCAGGCCAGAGGTTCAGGGTGTGAGAGGATTCGCCAGAGACAGAGTGGAGAGCAGAACAGGCAGACTGACTGAAATACACTCTTAAGGGGAGCAGGAAGTTAGACAAGAGAGGTCTGCTGTGCCATGTGGGTTATCTCCCTGGCCAGGGATCGAACTCGTGCTGCAGTGGCTGAGGATAGCTTCATAGTACTGACACTTAACCCCTGTGTGCCACCTGGGAGGCCCTCATTTTTGTGACTGTAGTGGATACTGTGGCATGTTATCCAGATCCTCCATTTGGGACCCATGCACTCATTTCCTCAGCTGCCAGAAGTGTTGGTTGCTGATGGCTCATGGTTGCACCCATACCAAGTATAACTTTGGCTGAAGAGAGCTGCCTTACCCAAGGTTGCAGTCCTCCAGGGTCAATTTGGGGAGAGTTGGGAGAATGTATTAACGCTAAGGCTTGCCAATTTTGTTTCATTCAGAAAACCCAGATCTAAAGATCTCCATGAGATGGGCGAAGGTTTTTGATGCAATGGTGATATCTCATATTACATCGCTCGTATCCTTGAGACCGAGTGTTTGTCTCAAGAATACTCCCTGAAAAAACCTCTTATAAGTAATTCTGTTTCTATGGTGCCCCCCTAAAACAGTGGCTAATTACATGACTTGTTTTTTCTTGCTGAGCTGAGGTAAATCTTAAGGGTCTTTCTCCAAACAGCCCTCTAAGTAACTATAGAAAAAACAGTGGTGTGATAAACAAGTTGAAACCCATTTATCTAATCCAACCCTTATTTTATTATCAGTCCTCTAAATCTTAGAGTTCTGGTGGCAAGAAGAGACAAGGACAGACACGCCTACAGAAAAGTGCACTAAGGGAAAAAGAGAGCTACTTGAATCTATAGCCTCAAGCAAAGCCTATTTAAACCAGTTACCCTAGGGCCTCCCTGGTGGCACAGGGGTTAAGTCTCAGTGCTATCAAGCTATAGCCAGCCACTGCAGCATGAGTTCGATCCCCCGCCAAGGAGCTACACACAAGGTGCAGCAGATCTCTCCTGTTTCAACCACTGCTCCCCTCAGCAGTGTATTTCAGTAGATCCACCTGTTCTGCTCCCCACCCTGTCTCTGGTGAATCCATTCACCCCCTACACCTTTGGCCTACACCCCAGTTCTTGTATACATAAATAAATAAAAATAAATCTTTAAAAAAAAGTTTTCTTATTATATAAGAAAATAAAAGGAACTGTTACAGGCAAACCCAAGGGAAATAGGATGGTTTGGGAGTGAGTCCTCAGCTGTCCTTAAAACCTCAAGACAAGACTCAAGGGCAGGCACACAGGGAAAGGTTAAAAAAAGGTTTATTTACAAAGGAAATGAGAAGAGGCGGAGCACAGGTGGGGGTGGTGGTAAGAGAAATTAATTGGTTAATATGTCCTACTGGTAATGCTTTCTGAGCTGGGACCCTGAGGACAGGCTGAGGACAGGCAAAAGGAAGGAACTCAGGCCCATATGTGTTCAGTTTAGTATCAAGCATCGCTGCTTACTCCATCCTTAGTTCCTAGCAACCTCCCTTTCTGGAAGTCAAGGGTCATGGCATGATGGGAGTTACTGTCCTCAGTGCCTGGGGTCTCTGGCATAGAGGTGGGGGTGGAGTCCATAAAACATCATAGGGTAGAATTCATTCAGAACCTCCTGTTCCCCCCAACAGAACAATAACAGGAGTCTAAGAAAAAAAGAACAAATTTCAAGAAAGAGCTTTTGGAAATGAAAATCAACTAATTCACCAAATAAAAAAATTCCATAGACATGGTTGATAATAATGTTGGTGGAAATCTCTCAGGATGGAAACCAGGAGTTAAAAAAAAATAAGAAAATTAGAGAAACATTCCAGGAGGTCCCAAATCCCACGAACCAATTTTACAAAAAGAGAGAATGAAAAAAATGGAATATTATCAATGAGATATTAAATGTTTCAGAACTGAAACATACAAATTCCAGATTCAAAGGGACACAAAAGCTCAGTATAAGAATACAGAGCATGAGAATGATAATGACAATAATTATTATAAGACCCACATTAAAACACATGTTGGTTAGTTTTCAAATAGTGGGGAATAGAGGATTAGTGAATTTTAGATAATAATCATCTTCCAAGTTGTTCCTTGTTAACCGAAACACTTATGTGTAAGTTTTCTGCCAAAGGTCTCTTATCTAAAGTCATTACCACTTTCCTTCCTTTTGCTCTTTGAGTTCTGCTCACCACAAAACCGTACACCAAATCCTTTTTGGTGAGGTAGCAAAAAAATTGCCAAGGTTTTGGGGTTTCATTCACAGAGCAGAATTCTCAAAGAAAAAGTTTGGACTCAGGCTGCATCTTAAGGTTGACGAAAGCAGGTAATAACCCTCTGCCCAGCGATGCTTTTAAATTCATAACTCAATCGGAATATAAAGGTGTCATTCTTTTGAAAGGCTATTTTTCAAACACTCTCATGAAAAAGCTAGCGAATATTACTATCAATTCTTCCCTTTCCTTCCCAAGCCAATAGCATTCCTCTGCCTTGAACAGATGGGGCTCTGTGATAAATAGCCCAGTGTTTCAGTCCAGCAGCGATGGCACTGACATCTTGTCCCCAGTGTCTAAGCTGGGCTGCCCCTACACTTTCATTTCCTTTGACTAGATGGAGCAGTGTTTAAGACTCAGACCACAAAACAGCAGGGGTTAGTTCCAGCCATCCTCACATTCCAGCCATTCTTTATGATAATGATGAAAAGGGTGAATGCCTTCTGGGGAGGATCCGGAGTAGGTGGGAGGTGCACGGGTGGATAGAAGAGCTGCCTCTGCCTGGCTAAGGCTCACTGTATTAATAGCTCAGACACTGACTGCTCTGGTTAATTACTATTCCCAGAGGATTCAGCTGGGTTTCCATTTACAGAGGCTGGCATTACAAAGAGTGCACACACACACACACACACAACCACTAATGCTACTGTTCCAACTTCATTCTGATTGGCTTCATGGAAGCCCTCCCCCTCCCCATTATTACTATAAAGAATGTCAGTTATCATTGATTGAGAAAATCACCCACCTCTTAAGGAACATCAGACAGAGCGCTTGTTGTTCTAATGACTTCACCTGCACCATAGGAAGTTTAGACTACGATTAACATTGCATCAAAGTCCCCTTTGTCACACTCTTGCAGAGAAGGGCAGACAGAGGCAGCTGCCCTCCGAAGGAGAAGGGATGTGCTGTGTGACTATAAAAGAGGGAACCGCACATTCATTTTGGAGCAAAGGGCCAAGTTTATATTGCTAAACCTGTAATTTTTTCCAATGATGTTGTATAGTTTTCCTAGTATGTGAGTTGGTTCAAAACCAATCACATTTGCATATTTCTGCATATAAACACCTTTGGGTAGGCTTTCTCTTTCTGCCTGTCTGCCTGTTTTCATTCATTAAAAAGTCCATGCAATGAGGAACAGTTGCCAAGTGTTTAATGCATGTGATCTCTAAACACTCAATTCTCAACAGATCATTGAATGCCTACTAATTGTTGGATAGCCTCAAGTTGCTGGGGGGAGGGTGTTCTGCCCTCGTGGAGCTTCCAGACTAGTCAGTTAATACGCTCATGAGTGTGGGATCTAAGTTACATGGGGTCTAAAGTTTAACGGTTAAGGAGGCTCTCTAACAAGAAAGACTACAATTTACTGTTGAAGATATCTTTAAAATGAATATAGAAATTACCCCCCAATTGTAAAATCGTCCCATCTAAGTGAAAGACCTGAAATTTAAGCTTCAAAAGATCATAGTAAATTCTCTGATGGGAATGAAGATGGTAATCCGTTTTACAGATAAGGAAAAATCGCTGTTCTTTTAGTGGTCAGTCAGGGAGACTTCTGCTGCTTGGCCATCCAGAAAAGTAGAAAAAAATGGCTAGAGGGCATGCATGTGGAAATAACCCTTCCTTGGCCAGGATACAGCAGAAAAAAACAGAGGCTGCCCAGACATCTCTGCTTCCATCCAAACCAGGGGCCCATCTGACCCTCAAATATTTTAGGATTTGTTTTTCTTGGGATTTGGGTCCTTGAAATTTGGGTATTTCTGCTCCCCTCAGCAGTGTATTTCAGTAGATCTGCCTGTTCGGCTCCCCACTCTGTTTCTGGTGAATTCTCTTACCCCACACCCCTGCACCTCTGGCCTACACCCCAGTTCTTCTACACAAAAATATATAAATAAAATCTTTTTAAAAATCCATTCTTCTTGGGCCTCCCTGGTGGCTCAAGGGGTTAAGATGCAACCTATGAAGCTATCTGCAACCACTGCAGCACGAGTTCGATCCCCGGTCTACCAGGGAGCAACCCACATGGTGCAGCAGACCTCTGACTCACGCACTGCTCCCCTCAGCAGTGTATCTCAGTAGATCTGCCTGTTCTGCTCCCCACTCTGTCTCTGGTGAATGCTCTCATCTCCCCACACCTCAGGCCTGTACCCCATTTCTTGTATACATAAATAATCTTTTTTTAAAAATCCATTCTTCTTACACTCCTCAGCTCCGATTCCTCTCATATGAGCTCCTTTGCTTTAATACAAACCTTCTCCCAATTCCAATGTAACATCTATCTTTCTTATAAAGAAACTACCAACAGGACTGATTGATAACTTACATGACATTCTGGCTCTCAGTGCCTCCTCAGTCAAGACAGAGCAACTCCCTCAAAGCCTTTTGCCTGTCCTGAGTGTTCTTCCTTCTTAAATCTTGCAAATTTGAACTTCTCACTGGCATTTTATTATATTCTTTCTTTATATGTGACAGCAATCTAGTGAATTATTTTTTAAATGTAGTCTTCTATGTTATTTATATGAGCAGCCTCGTAAATCTGTATTGGAACTAACTGGCTCCCCTATCGAAAGTTATTAAAATTGATTCACTAGTACTATTCTTGGGAATTGGTCATAAAGAAAATCCATTTTGAAAAAGCCTTATATAATGATACTTATAATGGAATGAATAAGCTATTCAAAAGTCCAAGACAATTAGATAGTTAACAGGGGTTCTAGATGAATATATATAAAAATTATATATGAATGATGGACTATTATTATTTGAAATAATAAATGTGTTGGCTATGCCACTGAAATGACTGAAAAAATAGGATATTATATACACTATGATCTAATTCTGTGAAGCCACATGCACATATCAATACAAATTGAAATGGATTTTACAGTCACAAAATCGATGTGCAATGTGGTGTGAAAATAGGTGGAAGATTTTTTTTATTATTAGAATTTTTCCTTGGCAACATTTAAAAATTCATAAATAGCAGATTGTCGAAGTTCTAACCAGTTTTAAGAGAGTTGGGCTTTTCATTAATACTCAAATTCATCTCTCAGCGGCCATAGGTCTTCACAGTCCAGTTGAGTGAGCAATGTCTACTTTGGGTATTATGGCTCCAACTGGCTCAGGAAACCCCACATCCAGAAAAGTTAGTTTGTGAAAAATACATCTTATTGACAGAAGAGCACAGAGAGACAGGAAAAAGCAAATGGGGTTGAAATGCCAATCATGTCAGCTGGAGAATCAAATTGGGATGGTCTGGAAACACATAGGAACTTTTGACACAAGCCTGGTAAAAAAGTAGTGAGGTAGCCTGGTAAAAATTCAGACTCTCCTTAAAAAATTGGAACTTGTATAATTTCTCCTCCCTAAATTCTTTCCCAAATCAACTCCACCCCTCTGTTGTTCATATGCATCTTTCTTTGCGCAGTGAACGAGACAGGAATTTTTAATAATGAGAGATTAAATGTCTGCAACTGACACATTAGGAGCCAAATACTAATTATTAATCAGACCTGTTGAGTAAACCATTAAAAAAAATTCTTTTGGCCCCAATAGCTCATCAGCAATGAAATGGACATGACTGATCTAGCCCCAAAGACACGCAAAAAGGAGACTCACCTGCAGAAGTCATCTCACAGACATTCCAGAATGATTGTGTATGGTACACGCCACAACGTGAAGGAGGTTGGTCAGACCAAAGTCAACAGCTCTCACCTGTGAAGTCTTTCATGCTTTAAAACTAAGCGTATCCTCCTGGATTGCTGACAAAAGGCTAAATGATTCAGATAATAATTGGTTTCTCCAGAATCTCAGAATCCTCGAAGATTCTGCAATTTTATCATGGCATTGGAAATGCTGGATTTTAGGAAAGGTAGGAGGGGTGGATGTTTGAATAAAGTCAAGGGTGTGACTAGTCATCACTGGGTGGATCAAGAAGATACATTATTACAGCCTCACCTACAGACAAAATGGTGACCTCAGCCCCCAGGAAGCGCTGCCCTCTCTGAACACATCTCCATGAAGCTCAGGTTGAAATGATCTCTTTGTATTATTCGTCAGGCAACAATTGCCCTTAAGATAAATATCCCATCCTTTTTATGTGACGGCTAAAGTTGAGAGTCGTTAATTCACTGCCAGCCAGATCTGATGCTCTGACTGAGCCTCTGTGGGTAAGAGATAGGAAGCTGTGCTCATCTGAGAAAAAGTTATTCTGATGCACAGAGAGTGGAGCAGGTGGCCAAGAAGCAAGGATCCAACATAACCTACAATTATGGCAGGTATTTAAGGAAAGTACCAATGAATACATTTAATGACTATAAGACCAGGAAGCTTGTGTTAGTGCAGGTCCTCCAAAAGTCAGACATCAAATTGGCATGAAATGTGCAAAAATGTTTGTAGGGAAATGCCTGCATAGGAGAAAATACAGGAAAACCTGGGTCAAACTGGGAGGATTATCAGAACCCTATGCAAATCTGACTCTCAGAGAGAAAAGGAAAGGACAGTTGCTTAGAAGGATCTTTAACTGCCAAGCAATCAAAGATTCAGCAAGGCCACTGGAGAGTCCGAAGACAAAGTCAATTGTGAGAAGCATCCCCATCTCCAAAAAAAACCTGCCTTAGCACCTTTGCTCCCCTCAGTGACCAGCAGGAAACAGCTATTGAGGCATCGTCTCAATATACACACATCAATGGATCTCAGCTTCATCAGCTGAGGTCCTCTGTCAGTTAATACCTCCAAAGTTGGAGGTCTGCAATGCATAGACTCAGGGTTCTCTTAAAGCTACCTACAAATGGGGCCTCCCCTGGTGGCACAGGTTGTTAAGCACCGCGCTGTGATGCTGTCCTCAGCCTCTGCAGTGCTGGTTCGATCCTGGCTAGCAGGCCGGCGAGGGTCCTACATGGCGGGCAGACCTCTCCTGCCGCCTGCTGCTCCCCTCAGCAGTGTATTTCGTCAGTCTGCCTGTTCTGTTCCCCACTCTGCCTCTTGTGAATCCTCTCACCCTCCCTTGCATCTGGCCTATACCCTGGTTCTTGTATAAATAAATAAATAAATCTTTAAAAAAAAAAAAAAAAACTACCTACAAATCAAAATTCCAGTAGTGCTGAGAAAGGAACAGCAGATAAAATAAGTGGTTAGAAGACAAAATAAGTGTATATAAGCCACGATTTAAAAAAAAAGGTCAGAACTAGGTTTTGCAGGAAATAAATAGTAAGATCACTTTCTGGCCCTAACTAGGAGTGCTGTTCACAAGCAGGCTAACTTGAACCACAAATATAAACAAAACTGGCATGAGCAGGATACTTTGCTCTATAAGTCAAGATTCATCGACTAATACTGACAGTAGTTATAGTTTGGACTTCAGCTTCAAGAGATGAAGAAAACTGGATTTTAGCAGAAGTAGGGTTTTAGAATATTTTTCCCAAAGAATAATTCAACTGTTGAATATATTACTCCGGATGGAGTTAGAGTACATTGATGCCAGAATCTTGAATATCTGCCTGTTTATTTTTTATAATACCAGACTAATAAAATACAGGCCAAGGTATCTCTCTGAGACAGATCCGCAGAACAAATGAAACATGGAGAAAAAGATCCAACTGCAAATGGAAATTTACTACATGGTAAAGGGAGCATTTCTAATTAGTAGGAAAAAACATTTGATAAATTGTGTTGGAACAACTGGTAACCATCTGGGAAAAAATAAACTTGGATTCTTACCTCATATGTTACACTAGAATAAATTCAAAAAGGATTAAAATTTTAAATGTTAAAAATAAAATAAAAGCACTGATGGGAGAATTGTACAATTTTCTCTAAAGTGGCAAAGGATTTTCAAAGTGTGAAATAAAACCCAGATGCTAAGGAAGAATAGAAAATTTAATTTGATAGAAAAAGTGGTTTTCACAAGGGGAAAAAAACACCTTACACAGAAACAGAATACATAAGCTGCAAAATATTTCTGTAATTTATATTACAAAGGTTCAATTTCCCTAAAATATAAAGAGACCCTATAAGTCAGTAAGAAAGACCATTAACCTAATGGAAAAATGGGCAAAAGAGAGGAAGAGAGAGTTCATGATTCTTAAATATATGAAAATATAATATATATTAATATATACAAATTATATATAATTATTATATTAATTATATATTCATATAGAATTTGTAATAGCAAAAGATGGGTAACATATATATTCAATAATGTATATTTACAGGTAACTATATAGAAATAATATATAATTATATAAACCTGCAAAACTTCACTCAAAATCAGAAAACTACAAGTCTAATTTCTACCAAAACATGAAAGAATCTATGAGAAGCTAATTTTTTATCTATTATGCTGGTAGAGATAACCAACACACAATCTTAGCTCGGTCTGCAATGCAGGTGCCAAGATGGGGTTAGATATGCAAGAGGTAGATCCAGAGAGGCTCAGGCTGCCACACAGTTCTGAAGAGTTTGACCTGGCTGAGTCCTTGAGCAGAAGCCAGCTAGAGAGGAGTCCCCCATCTTGCAGCAATGGGCACTGGTCTGGTGGGGTCCCAGCTGCAAGTGGCCCTGGGCCGGGAGCAGCAGGTGGGAAGTTGGCCTCAGTGCATGCACATGCCGGTTCAGGAGACAGCAAGAATTACTTTCCTCGAAGCAGGTGGTCTCTGGTGCCACCACACACATTTTATTAGCAAAGGTTGAGAGAAACAGGCATTCTTCTACATTACTCGTGGGAGTGGAACTCAGTTTAATTTCTATGCAAAGCAATGGGTGGCAAGTCTCAAAGTATTCAATGTGCAAGCCAATTTCAGTTAGCAATCCCACTTTTTTTTTAAAGATTTATTTATGCATATAAGAACTGGGGTGCAGGCCAGAGGTGCCGGGGTGGTGGTAAGAGGATCCACCAGAGACAGAGCGGGGAGCAGAACAGGCAGATGGACTGAAATACACTAGTGTGGGGAGCAGAAGGTGAGACAGGAGAGGTCTGCTGGGCCATGTGGGTAGCTTCCTGGTGGGGGAATCAACCTCAGGCTGGCAATAACTTAATAGCGCTGTCTTTAACCCCTGTGCCACCAGGGAGACCCAACAATCTCACTTCTATGTATTTTTCCTGGGGATAGATATTCATGTTCAACAGCATTCAATTCAGCTTTGTTTGTAATAGCAAAAGATGGGTAATAACATAAATATGCATTCAATAAGGAACTAGTTAAATCAATTATATAATCTTTTTCAGTTGTAAAATAAAGGAGGAAATGCTTCCTGTACTTCTACAACATGATCTTTAAGAAACATTAAGTCAAAAAAGCAAGTACAAATGATATGCCAAGATTAAGGTTAAGCACTTTTTTAAAGATTATTTATGCACACAAGAACTGGGGTACAGGCCAGAGGTGCTGGGGATGAGAGGATTCAACTGAGACAGAGTAGGGAGCAGAGCAGGCAGATCCACTGAAGGACACTGCTGAGGGGAGCAGCGGGTGAGACAGGAGAGGTCTGCCGCGCCATGTGGGTCAGCTCAAGCTGCAGTGGCTGTGGATAGCTTGATAGTGCTGAGACTTAACCCTTGTGCCACCAGGGAGGCCCCTGGGGACTTCTTGCCCTTTGGGAAGGGAGAAGGTAGTGCAGGCCCATCCTATAAAGCATAGCACTCAAGACTCAGGTGCCCAAGAAGAATAAGAATCCTGAATCCCTGGCAAGAGATAAGAGGGTTCTGGAGAGAGTAAGTGAAGGAGTGGTCATTGGTCAGTGAAGGGATTCCCAAGGTGCCCTTTGAACTATGACATAAAGATGTGGAGAATCTTCCAGAGGCACAAATGGAAGCCCTGAGTGAACAACCAGTCTGGTATTTCCTGGAACAGCAAGATGGCCAGCGTGGCTGGAGGTGACAGTGCCAGGGAGATGCTCAGAGTTGAGACCAGACAACAGGCAGTGTTCAGGTGGTGATAGCATGATGGGCACTGGTAAGGAGCTCAGATTTATTCCAGGTGTGAGGGAACGCTGCTGGGGGATGTTGAGTATAGGAATAGCACAGTGTATGGATTAAAAAAAAATGCTAACGGGGCTTCCCTGGTGGTGCAAGGGGTGAAGTCTCAGCACTATGAAGCTATCACCAGCCACTGCAGCACAAGTTCGATCCCCAGCCAGGGAGCTACCCACACGGCACAGTAGGCCTCTACTGTCTCGCCCGCTGTTCCCCTCAGCAGTGTATTTCAGTAGAATTGCCTGTTCTGCTCCCCATTCTGCATCTGGGGAATCCTCTCACCTTCTACACCTCCAGCCTATGCATCCTTCAGGCTCACCTTCCATGAGCTCCCCTCCTGCTCTGGCCCAGCCGGCTTCCCTTTCCCTCCAATGACAGCTCAGTCAGCCCACAGGGAGCAGCAGATCCCACTGGGAAGGAACATATATTCCTGTTTCTTTCCTTGTGGTGTCTCCTTGTGCTGCTGTGTCCCTCCTGCTCTTCTCGAGGGGACCTCTTCACAGCTCTCTGCACCTGCTGGCAGTGATGCTCCTTCCCGCAGGCTTCAACACCACAAGACTTCTGCCGGCTCTAACCCAGGTTATGCACTGCTCCTGGGGTCCCCCTCGCCTAATAATGGGCCCCCAAAATATAAAATACATCCAGTAACTACTTATAATGTAAGGGGTCCCTGTTTCATCTTTGAGATGCCCTGGTTGATAGAGAATTAGAGCCCAGACCCCTCTATTCCATTCAGAAGTCTCCCCATCTTTCAGTGACTAAGGCATCATGTCTAGCGTCTTGTCTTCTTGGAATGGAGTCTGTCCTAGGAGGCTCTTCAGCTCCATCTTCAGATCCTTCAGGTCATGACTTTGAGAGGACGAGCTAGTGTCGCCTCCCTCATGGGGCAGTGTTGGAAGAGAAGCAGGAGGAGGGAAAGACAGAGTCCATGTGGAGCCATGAGAAGCCTGGAGGGGCTACCTCAGGAAGTAAAGGCCCAGCCCCCATCCAAAGGCAGTTTCGGATTTACTAGCATTGAATACAAAGTTGGGGCAAGTAAGAAGGGACTGTACATGCCTGGGGGAAGCAGTGATTGGAGATGCAAGCTAGGGTGGAGTGACCAGGTTGCCTGGGGGGCTCCATTATTCCTGCTAGTCTAAGCATATTATTTATGCATACAAGAGCTGGGGTATAAGTCAGAGGTATTGAGGGGGAGGGTGTGAGGATTTACCAGAGACAGAGTGGGGAGCAGAACAGGAAGGTTGTAGGGGCAGGACAGGCCACTGAGCAGGTGTTTTGATCCAGCAGACCGGGTAAAGGAGGAACCAGGGTCCTCAGTGGCTTTTGCAGGTCTTTTATTTAGATTGACCAGGCATATGGCAGGTAGGGGTGCTGGGGGGCCTGGAGGCTGGCAGGCCTCCCAGCCCCCAGCAAATCCTCACTCTATCTGGCTCTCTGGCGTTCTCTCTGCTTCTCTTCTTCTCTCGGCTTCCGTTCCTTCTTGGCTCCTGCTCGCCTTCCCGCGACACGACCCTTACAAACTCAGTCTCTTAGCCCAGGTGTACCCACTTCAGGTGCCCACCATCAGGCATGCATTCAGGACCACAGGGTTCCCTCATCTATCCTGATGGCGGGAGGGCAGAAAAGCCTACACAGATCTACTGAAATACACTGCTGAGGGGAGCAGCGGGAGAGACAGGAGAGGTCTGCCGCGCCATGTGGGTCACCAACCTGCTCAGAGATTGAACCCATGCTGCAGTGGCTGCAGATAGCTTTATAGTGCTGAGACTTAACCCCTGTGCCACCAGGGAAGCCCCATATTATATCTCTATTCCAATATCTGCCTGCTATTATCAGCAGATACTGGTTTTCAAGTATGTTCCTCATACAAAGTGAAAGGCCCTCCTGCATGACCCTACACCTAGAAGACAAACAGAACTCTGGGCACCAAGACAATATCCTCAAGAACAAGGGATCTGGAGATACTACAAGCTAGATGTGGCTGCACCCCAGCAGGTTAAATCTATATCAAACCATGCCGCGGATATGAAGTCAGCCAGGTGAACACATTCTTCCATTAGCTGCATCCTCAGAGACATGTCTGAAGCCACATGAAAACACACACTTCTTCTGAGCTCCTTTTCTTACTATGTCAGACAACAGAACCAGCTATTGCAGATAGTTTTCGTAGTCGAAGAGAAAGCAACCTATCACTGAAGAATCATTATTGCCTTTAGAAATGCTAATGAGACAGCAGGGATCACAAAAAGAAAAATGGTCCAAAGTCCTAGCAACAAGAACCTCTGAGTTTTACAAGAGCTGCCAAGTGGCCTCAGACCCTATCTTTGACCTGGCCACATGGCCCAACGTGCTACCCAATCTTTTGAGTAAAATTGCTGCACAGAACAATTTGCACAAAATCAAATCTCTTAGCAAGTCACTACAAACAAATTACACACAGACACACAGAATCTTGACAAAGCCCAAGCCAGTTTTCAACAGCAAACCTACATATGAAACAAATACACTAGAGAAAGCAAAAATCACATTTGTGCTTATGGTAGCCAGTGCCATAGGGAAGCCCACTTTCCCCATGGGGCTGACTAACCACGATGGCTCTGTCCTAAATCACTTTGGGCACCACATCTGTTACAGGGCAGGGAGAGGGACACCCCAGACCCCCCCAAACCTGCCTGCTCTAAATAGGTTCTGCCATCAGCCGCATCAACACAAAACATATGAGACTTTAATGGGAAGGAACTTTAATTACAATTAGGAAACAATACAGAAAAGACAAAGAATCTAGTTTCTAAATCAAGCTCCCAAAGTGACCCGTCCCCTCGTGGGTAAAAGTCCTCCCAAGCAGGACTGGCCCAGAGCAAGGCCCCAAAGCCTGCCACAGTCTAAAGCACCTTCCAGTGGGGACCCACAGAAAAGGATCGGAAGCAACCAGACAAGTCTGGAGGGAAAAGAACAAAATCAAAATCAAGACAAAAACCGCCATGGTCACCCCCCCACGGGTCTCACGCACATCTGTGTCACCCCGTCCACGACCACAAGGCAAGCGCAGTTTCTTCACGTGTCTCTCGGCTCCATGTGCCTCCTCCAGGGCTCCTCCTGGCTCCATCCTGCTCCTTCCTTCCTCAGTCTCCTCTGCAGCTTCTTCTCTCCCTGCTCAGCTCCACCCTCCCTTGGGTGGGGCAGGAAACCTGGAAACTCCCCCTTTTCTGTGGACCACCTGTTACACAGTGACCGAGACAAAGGAAACAATCCTGATCAGTCTATGCATCTTGGTTTTTCTTTAATATCAATGTAAAAAAAACTGTAACCTTAACCAATATTTTTTTAAGCAAACAATACTAAAGATATTGACATTACAGTTTACTATATGGATAAGAACAATTCTTATTACAAATTATCAAACAAACACTAAAAAAAAAACTCTGACTTTGTTTTTTTAATCTAAAAGTGCCTTTTGCCATTTATGTAAATGAAGCACATTTCATATTATTTTAACCTTCCAATTTCTTTATCATTGTTATGTACCTGTGTTCAATACCGTCATTAGAGCTGATCATGAATTATTCACATAGTTCATTGAAAACTTAATTTGTTTTGTTCTTGGTTTGCAAATGACCCATTGCATTTCATTTCATTATTATTTCCAATTGTGAAATTCATCTACTTCTTTTGTGAATAGTTATCTGCTTGTTGTCTTAGAGCCTTTCTTGTAAAATTTGATTGTCTTTATTGTGAAATAATTTATTAAGAAATATTTTAAACATGATAACTCAAGAGAATATTGCAATAAACCCCAACCTAACAATCATGAATTTTAATTAATTAACATTTGACCATTTCTACTGAAAGCAAATCCCCATATCGTATTGCTGTCTGCCTGCATCTTTTTAAAAATGACATTTAGGGACCTCCGTGGTAGTGCAAGGGGTTAAGCACAGCACTATGAAACTATCCGCAGCCTCTGTAGAATGAGTTCGATCCCCAGCCAGGGAGCTACCCACATGGCACAGCAGACCTCTCCTGTCTTGCCCGCTGCTCCCCTCAGCTGTGTATTTCAGTAGATCTGCCAGTTCTGTTTCCCACTCTGTCTCTGGTGTATCCTCTCATGCTCTGCACCTCTGGCCTGTACCCCAGTTCTTGTGTGCATAAATACATGAATCTTAAAAAAATAAATAAGTAGAAATAAAAACGACATTTAGTTACATAACCAAAATACAATTATTGCTTCACACAAATAACAGTAATTGCTTCATTAATGTCTAGTATCCAATCCATACTGAAATTCAGAAAATTAGCCTCAAAATATCTGTTTATATCAGTTTGTCTGAATCAGATTTCAACGCTCCACATACTGCCTTTGGTTATGTATTAGAAGCGCTGAAGGAAAATACGTTTCTTTCTCTTCATCAAGTATATGAAGATACTTGACCTTTTATAATAATGATTTTATAAATTGTGGAGGCAACAAATAGATGTGAATGAAGCCTTTTTAAGACCAACAGATGTTGAACTTGGTTTAGCTGTTTGGGAGACAGCTAAACCATAGCCTCACAAGTATTGCCTTAGGAGCTATTTTTGGAAACACATCTGTCCGCAGTGATACAGAACTACTCCCTTCACAAAAATGTGGGATTTTCTTGTTGAGATAGGAACAGTCATTTCTTTTTTTTAATGCTTTTATTTTTTAATTATTTATTTTTAACTGAGGTAATAATGGGGTAACCCTCTCAGGTATTACCACCATAGTGCACCCACAACCAACTCACCCATATTCTACCACCATAGACCATAGTGTTTCCTTCCCTCTTTGTTCTTTCTTCTCCCTCACCCCATCCCCTCTTGGTGTCTCTGTTTTCTAGTCAGCTATCAAGGGTTAATTTTTTAACTTGTCTTTTTCTGACTATTTATCTGGTCACTTTATATTCCACTTATTAGTGACACCATCAGGTGTTTATCTTTTTCCTTCTGACTTACTTCACTTAGCATTATCCTTTCAAGGTCCATCTATGCTGCCCCAAATGGCATGCATGAGTTTTTCTTTTTGATGGCTGAGTAATATTCCACAACCACATCTCGATCCACTCATCTGAGAAACAGTCATTTCTGGAGTCATAGTTCCTCCATTTATCTCAGAATTTAGGCCAAGTGTGTAGGAAGTGCTTTCTAAAATGGCAAAGCTATACTTGCAGCACTACCTGGAAAGCAGAGCCAGGAGGAGGGAAAGAAACCACCCCTTAGCAAGCTTCCTGTGGAAACTGGAACTCCTCTCGGCTCAGCAAAAGCACTTTCCCTGAGGAAGATTTCTCAGATTGCTATTTTCCTTCCATCTTAAGATTTTCTGGGAGACAACTGCAATTAGTGGGGGCAGAGATCTGGAGAAGCTTAAGCAGCCTTTCAGAGGAAGGAAGTTAATACTATCCTAAATTTCCTGGAAACAGAAAGGGTCTTTCCCCTTCTACAAGGAGGAAAATATTACTTAATTTACAATGGCCTTTATATGACTCCAAACAAGCTTAGTTTGTGCCTTTTCCATGGAATTTTCACTAGTTTTGTGTCTTGATATTAACTTGGCTACATGAAAATTCTTTTGCTTCATTTTTTTTAAACAAATATGTCAGTGTCTGTTCACTAGTGAGACGCTTGCCCCACTGAGGATCCCAGTGAAGCTGGTGATGGGGGACTAGAAGGAGGAGCCCAGGATGGACTTGTATCCTCGGTGCCATGGAGCAAAGACCCTGGAGTCTGCTGGATTGGGAATTACCTGGGGCAGCTACCTGGAGCCTCTCTACAAGTTTATGCAAGAGCATTAAGCCCAAATGCCCCACGGCATCAACTGTGTGAGCTGAATTAACTTTTCTTCTATGCATCTTCAGTGAAGCTAATTATGTGCCAATTTTGGAAGAAATGAGAAAAGACTCACTGGAATCACTTTTCTGTTCTGCAGTTCAGAGGTGAAACCTGAGTTGAGAAAGTCTCCAGAGCATCAAGTAAGAAGTGGGGAGCAGAGAGCCTGGCAAGCACCCTGCAAGACTGTCTTGAGGGCAGGGAGGGACCCCTTGGCTCTCCAGCCTCTCAACTCACAGGAAGGAGGCTTTAATGAAAGAAGTAAGACCTGGCCTGGCCAGGGGGTAACAGTTGTTAGGGAGGGGGCAGCTGATTTGGACCCTCCCCTTCCAATCACCACCATATTCCAGTGATGACCTCTTATAACAGGGTGGTCCCCAGGAAAGGGAGGGTGGAGCTGAGCAGGGAGAGAAGAAGCTGCAGAGGAGACTGAGGAAGGAAGGAAGCAGGATGGAGCCAGAAGGAGCCCTGGAGGAGGCACATGGAGTAGAGAGACACGTGAGGAAACTGCGCTTGCCTTTTGGTCATGGACAGGGTGACACAGATGTGCGTGAGACCCGTGGGGAGGGGACAATGGCAGCTTTTATCTTGATTTTGATTTTGCTCTTTTCCTTCTGAGCTTATCTGGTTGTTTCTGCTCCTTTTCTGTGGGTCCCCACTGGAAGGTGCTTTAGACTGTGGCAGGCTTTGGGGCCTTGCTCTGGGCCAGTCCTGCTTGGGTGGACTTTTACCCATGAGAGGACAGATCACTTTGGATGCTTGATTTAGAAACTAGATTCTTTGCCTTTCCTGTGTTGTTTCCTAAAGTTCCTTCCCATTAAAGTCTCATATGTTTTGTGTTGATGCAGTGAATGGCAGAACCCATTTAGAGCAGGCAGGTTTGTGGGGTGTGGGCTGCCCCTCTCCCTGCCCTGTAACACTCTCAGGCAGTGAAGTTCAAAATCACACCTGGATTTCGAACCTACCAATACTTCCCTACTGAGTCATCCATGTTGATTCACCTGTCTTGTATACTTAGTTACCAATAACTTCAAACTATTCATGAAAATCACACTGTCTGCCTTGCTTTGTTGGTGACCAGATGTGTGAACTAGTCAGATCCCCTAAGGTCTCAGGTGTGAGTCATTCATTCACTGATGGTAAAGAACTGGTTTACATGATCCTTAAGATCCCTTTTGCCTTGAAAATCCAGTACTGGGTTTTGGGGACCCTCTGCCAATGCTTTAAGTGCTCACGATAATGTATCACCTGTTTTACGGGGAAAAAAACAACTAGAAACATGGTAATAATCATTGCATTTGCCTCCATATTGACTATTCAGAAAGGAACAGAGACCCAACTATTGAATTTATTCATTCAGTGGCCATCCATTGAGATCAGAGTTGACAGTGGCGTCTGTTTCATGGACGGGTGATACCCAGATGATCAAGGCGAGTTATTTTCCATCTTCAACAACAGTAATAATAAAAATAACTGCCCATTACCTGGCTCCTTTGATGTGCCTGTCATTTTACACACTCTAATTCCTTAAGGAGCTCATAGTCCAGCAGGAAGCCAATGGATTATGACCCATGGTAATAATGGCAGGGCGGCTCACATTGACCGAGCGCTGACCGTGTGAAGGCACACACATCACTTTCTGTGAATTATCTCATATAATCCTCAAAACAGTGCAATGAAATTATCCACTTACTAGTGACATTTTGTAGATGAGGAATCTAAGGCAAAAAGAAGTTATATCATTTGCCCAAGCTCACACTACTGGCAGGTATATTAGGTTAAAAGTGGTTGTTGCTAAGAACTAGGACAGGGGAGAGAAAATGATGGATGAGGGTTTGAGAATTTTATAAATCTTTCCACACTGTTTGGTATTCGAGCCATTTGGGGTTTCAAGTGTTACAGGGCAGGGAGAGGGGTAGCCCAGACCCCACAAACCTGCCTGCTCTAAATAGGTTCTGCCATCCGCCACATCAACATAAAACATAGGAGACTTTAGTGGGAAGGAACTTTCATACAATTAGGAAACAACACAGGAAAGGCAAAGAATCTAGTTTCTAAATCAAGCACCCAAAGTTACACGTCCCCTCAGGGGTAAAAGTCCACCCAAATGGGATTGGCCCAGAGCAAGGAGTGAAAGCTGCCACAGGTCTAAAGTCTGGGAGGAAAAGAGCAAAATCAAAACCAAGACAAAAACCGCCATGGTCCCCTCCCCACGGGTCTCACCCACATCTGTGTCACCCCGCCCACGACCAAAAGGCAAGCGCAGTTTCCTCACCTGTCTCTCTGCTCCATGTGCCTCCTCCAGGTCTCCTTCTGGCTCCATCCTGCTTCCTTCCTTCCTCAATCTCCTCTGCAGCTTCTTCTCTCCCTGCTCAGCTCCACCCTCCCTTGGGTGGGGCAGGGAACCTGGAACCACCCCTTTTCCTGGGGACCACCCTGTTATACACAGGCAGATGTCGGCCACAAACTGAGAAACAGACAAAAATCGCTGTAGAAGGAAGGGTCGAGGGCGTTGGGAGACCAAAGTGACGTGGGGAAAGTTAAGGTGAGCTCAGCACCAAAAGCAGACTTTCCAGTCCCAGACTTTTCCTCGTGTCATTCATCAGCTCCTTCCATCTCATTGAGCAGAGGGGCTGGGACCTTCTACTTCTGGGGACAGGACATTTTGTTTATGGCCCCTGAGTGACCATATAGTTCAAGAGGATCACCAGTCCCTGTCTCTGTGTTTTTTCAAAGATTTATTTTTTTATTTATGTATGCGTACAAGAACTGGGGTGCAGGTCAGAGGTGCAGGTGGGGGATGATAGAGACAGAGTAGGGAGCAGAACAGGCAGATCTACTGAAATACACTGCTGAGGGGAGCAGCAGGTGAGACAGGAGAGGTCTGCTGCACCATGTGGGTCACCTTCCTGGCCAGAGATCAAAACTCAGGCCCTTGAGGTGGTAGCGCTGAGACTTAACCCTCAGGCTACCAGGAAGGCCAGGGATTATATTCTCTTTAGAGCCTTCTTTTTTTTTTTTTAAAAAAAAAAAAAAGATTTATTTATTTATGCATACAAGAGCTGGGGCACAGGCCAGAGATGCGGGGGATGAGAAGATTCACCAGAGACAGAGTGGGGCACAGAACAGGCAGACTGACTGAAAGACACTGCAGAGGGGAGCAGCGGGCGAGACAGGAGAGGTCTGCTGTGCCATGTGGGTAGCTCCCTGGCTGGGGATCAAACTCATGCTGCAGTGGCTGGTGGTAGCTTGATAGAGCTGAGACTTAACAGTTCACACCACCAGGGAGGCCCCCACATGCCTGTGTTTTCCGGACCCTTCTTTATGCGCCATTGACTATGCTTCCTCCACACTACCATGCCCCATTCCCCCAGCCCCAGCAACCAATGCTTAGAGATTTTGCACAAGGTGTGGAACAGCAGTCCAGATGTGATCCTCTCCACACCTGTCCCAGGAGCCCCTCCTTCCTACTTGGGCTGCTTCCTGCAGTGATTAGATGTGGTTTGCATCCAGAAGGGAAGCAGCAGGCAGAATTACAGGGACAGGAATCTGACTGAATGATTTCACGCTTTGAGTGATGTAGAGATACAATCAGTGTCGCATTTTCTGCTGAATGAAAGAAAATATACCCTTTTCTGCAGCATCAGAATAAGAGTGATAGGAAAGAGGAAGTTAACTACAACCCCAACACACTTAAGATCTGAAGAGTCCAAGTTTCTCCCACAACTTCTCTCTCCCCTTGGTGCCCCTGGTCCCTTACCGCTCACTTCCTGACTCCAGTCCTCACACAGACATCTGACTTTAACTGGACCTGGATTTACTTAGAAACCAAGACATTCCCTGCTGCTCTGTGTGCTTAATGGTTACTGGGAAGGCCACACACAAAGGCGTGGATGGCAACCGTTTTCCAACACATGCAAACCTCTAGAAAGAAAGATGAAAGACCACAGGTCTAGCAGGAAACATGGCAGTAACTTGCATCTCAACTTTTTCATGCTCTGGCTACAGCCTTTCCTGAGACCTGTGTCCTCCAAGAGGTGTGTCCTTCCACCTTGTTCTCTATTTGCTTCAGCCAATTTGAGTGCATCTCCCATCCCTGCAACCCAATCTTTCCTGATTATGACTTTTTCCTCCCCTGCTTGGCTAACTACCCCTGAGCCCTGAGGATCCAACTCAGGTGTCCTTCCCACTGACATCTCCCTCAGGATGGAAATCGCTGCTTCCCACCAAACGGGTTCACACACCGTGAGAGCAAGGCCCACTTTAGATGCAGCTAGCTGCTCCTCTCCTGCCTGGGAACCCCCTACGGGCAGAGACAATGTCAGCTTCTGATTTCCCAGCAATTCCCACAGTGCCTCACGCGCCAGCTGCTCAATAAACATTGGATAAATGAATGGATTCATTAGTAAACAGGTTGGGGAAGCTTTTCAGCCAATGCCTTAGCATGAAAGCTACAGTGCACTGTCCCTGTGCTCCCTAGTTCTTGCAAACTGATGTCCCCAGGGCTGGATAAATTCCTCAGGTAAGGGCTGTTTTGTTTTGAGCTGCCTCTTTCCTTGTTTTGCTTACATTTTAACCAGTGCCAAATATTCCATCAGCATAATAGGGAATACAATGGGGACAGTCCCCTTTGCTCTCATGTTGTGGGCGAGAGCCAAACTATCCCTAAGTACTCATCCAGAATCAGCCCAATCCATTCTTCCCTGATCTCTAAGTGAATTCAGGAATCCCTGTTTTTGCAGTTTCCAAGGGATGGCTAGCCAGGTCTGGGAATGGCTGGGTAGATCACTGCTTATGAGGCTTGGTTAAGGGTCTGTGCATTGCTAGAAAACTCGGACCCTGTGTGGTCAGTGCCCTGTCCTGTTCAGAGGAGGTCAGGGCAAGAGAGTTCTATGTCTTGTGGTGCAGACAGAGACTTCCATCCAGAGACGTCTCCCAAGCCCTCTCTTGCCCACTCTTGTCCCTACACACTCCCACCCAGGCCTTCCTCATGTCTAGCTTGGCCAATCCATCCCTAGTTCTATCTTTAGTGTCTGCTTACTCCCAGAACCAATCCTTCCAGCACACAATAGCTGATTAGCTACCTAAGGCTCAGAACTGCATTATCTTCCTGCCCCCACCAGTCTCTCCACACAGACAGCTCTTCCACAAATGCTCAATCAAAATTCTATCCTTTTCTCAATGACAGTAATAACAAAACAACTGCTATTTGCTCTGAGTGTCTTATGTAGGTGACATTATAAAATGAGTGAGACATCTTACATACAGCATCTCACTTAATTCTCAGCAAAATCCTGTGAAATAGATGTTGTATCCACTTTAAATTTAAATTTACATTTAAAAAGGACACAAGGCTTGAATGTCCAAGACAAAGATAGCAAGTGAGTTACAGAGTTGGAAAGCAAACCGCAGTGATTCTGACATCAAAGTCTGCCTTCCTGCCAAGTGACTGTGAGCCAATAACCTCTGTAAAAACCTCTGTCCCCTCACCCCCACCCATGTCCTAGATCACAGCCATTGAAATAATTATTTTCTCTTCTGCCTTCCTAGTATTTCGTGATTCTATTTTGGAAGCTACATATTGCATTAAACTGTCAAGACTCATACTAGCAGATTATGGTTTCTATTGCTTTGTATTATTTTTGGTGCCAGAAAAAATATAGATGAGTCAAGGCAAATCCATTATCACCCTTAGGAAAACCAATATATGCATGTCCCAATTTGTATGTGCATTCAAACCCCAAGGTCACCATTTTCCAGGTATGTTACCCTGAATAGTTACTGATGTCTTCTCATCTTGAAAGAACAGTATGTGTCCCTGTCGTTATTGGGAAGACTAAATAATAGAACTGTGCCTGGTAGGCAGTTAATGTTTGTTATTGTTAACTATTCCAATATGCAAATATTTTTGTAGTAGATGGATTGGAATCCTTTTGTGAAGGGAAACACTCCCTGCATTCCCAGTGTGCTCGCTACTCACTGAATACGTCTATACTGCAGATATGTTTTTTTCCCCCTCATCCAAGAGTTCCCCAATTCTCAGGGGACACCCATTGGGTGTTCTACAATTTAATTCCATCTGACATGATCCACCCAGAGCTGGTGTCAGATGCCATAGGTTCAGTCCCACAACACCCCCACATTCCTAGACACCAACCGCAAGTCCAGGTAACCACTGTGTGTTCTGTAACCCCATCTTTGGTTCCAGAATTTGTTAAAACAGAATTCAGGAAAACAGTTTACTTACTCAATTACTGATTGATCAGGAAAGAATACAACTTAGGAAGAGTCAGAGGGAAGACAGGCCTAGGGCAAGGGATGGGGGAAGCAGCGTGGAGTTCCCATGCCTCCTCCAGGCTCATCTCCAATGTTCTCCAACCTGGAAGCCCCTAAAACCTCATGCTTTTAGTTTTTTATTTTAATTGTGGCTTTTCTACATAAGGCTGGCTGATTAAATTGTTGGCCATTGGCTATTGGTTCAACCTCCAGGTAGGGATGGTGGTGGGGGTGCAAGTTCCACCCTCTCATCGTGTGGTTGGTTCCCTTAGCAACCAGCCCTCATCCTGTGGTATGTTGGAGCTTTCCAAATATCATCTCATTTCACCTTCAACCTTCTGGATCTATTTTAGGTATGAAGGACAAAGCCCAAATACTGTCACAAACATGAGCCCTGAATAATAGATGGACACCAATGTGTGTGTGTGTGTGTGTGTATGTGTGTGTGTGTAGATTTCTTATTACATCACAACATCTCACCCTCTCTAAGGAAGAATGACTCTTCCCTGCCCTGCTGATATTCATCTCGTCCATATAACTTGCTTTGTCCAGGAAAAATCAAGAAGCCATGGGTACCATTTCTGGGCCAAAGCTTGAACAGTCACAGTTTAGTCTGCCACCTTCTCCTTCCCTTCTGCCACAGCTCTGGCATTGTCCCTGCTAAGCGCTATTTCGTCAGCCTGGGACTCAGAATGAAAATGGTTAGAGCTGAGTCACGACCAGGCTGTGATGAAGAAGTCATGTGAGTGAGGGAGAAAACCATATTTTTATAAGCCATTGAGATGCCAACATCATTGGTCTCTTAGCCTAGGTTGAGAGATACAGTTGTTAGACTAGATTTATGGAAATCCTCTTGAGTATTTACCTGCTCCATCATTACTTTTCCGTAGACTTAGAACACTAGCAGTTTTTACATCAGCCTGGCAGCCCACTTCTGACTGAAATAGCTTTTGGAGCTTCCTCTAACAGAAATCAGATGACTCCAGAGTCCCTGGGAATGTTTGTGATCAGGTGTCTGCCAGTTTTTCAGAGCCCATGGTATTTCCAGTTTCTAAAGTAAACCCCAATTAACAAGCACTTCCCAACAAGAGCCCTTGAGTAGAGTTTATAGACTGGGGTGTGTCTAGAGTGCAGTGTTAGTACGTCAAGATTGAGGATTTTGTAGGATCCCCAATGGATGAAAAAAACTCCTGGACCCCACTGAGTTGAAAGGGAAGCCACTAACCTCTCCATAGCTCAGCATTAATCCAGAGCTTTTCTAGGGTAGACGGCTCTCTGGTGTGTCTTTATTATATGCCAAAATTTCAACAAGCTGCCTTGTCTCTCCCTGAGCTTTTTTTCTCAAACTGACTCCAAAGTGGGACATTGACTATGCAGCTCCCAGAACCTTCCTTGCTGCACTGAAGAAAAGTACTTTCCCCTGACCACCCAACCCCTCTTTTTTTTTTTAAAGATTTATTTATGCATACAAGAACTGGGGTATAGACCAGAGGTGTGGGAGTGAGAGGATTCACCAGAGACAGAGTGGGGAGCAGAACAGGCAGACTGACTGAAATACACTGCTGAGGGGAGCAGCAGGTGAGACAGGAGAGGTCTGCTGTGCCATGTGGGTAGCTCCCTGGCTGGCCGGGGATCAAACTCATGCTGCAGAGGCTGTGGACAGCTTCACAGTGCTGTACTTAACCCTTTGCACCACCAGGGAGGCCCATCACCCTACCCTCTTAATCCCATCCCTTACTGGATTTTTCTGCTTTACTTTAATTACATAAGAAGGGATAAGGATTAAACCAAGCATGTGCACATCAGAATTTTATAGATTCTTCTATAGATTCTTCTTCTTAACAAGTCCATTTATTTAAAACTCAGGCCTCCCTGGTAGCGCAAGGGGTTAAGATGCAACCTATGAAGCTAGCCGCAGCCTCTGCAGCAGGAGAGCCTCTACCCACATGGCAGACCTCTCCTGACTCCCCCGCTGCTCCCCTCAGCAGTGTATTTCAGTCAGTCTGCTGTTCTGTTCCCCACTCTGTCTCTGGTGAATCCTCTCACCCCCCACACCTCTGACCTTTACCCCAGTTTTTGTATGCATAAATAAATAAATCATAAAAAAATACTTAAAAAATCTCTGCTCTGTAGTCTATGACTCTTTCTTGGATGGCTAGCTGCTTGGATTTCTATTTACCAAATGGCTGAGGTTGGGATTTCCACAACCTTCCCCCCAGTGCTTGGGAAGTTTCCTTTTAGGGAAGGGCCCTGGAAGGTCATAACCCCATCATTTCCTAGCAAATTGGCCTGAAGAACAAATTGTGGCAGGACAACAGGTTCTCTTTGTGATCTTGAGTATATAATTTGCACTTAGGGGCTCTAGGGAGGGCTGGTGGACACAGGGTTGTTGAGGATTTATCATCCTGGGGATTACCTTAATGACCACTGTGCGTTTCACTTAAGGAACACAACAGGGTCACATCTAGTGAGTAATGTTGAGTAACCCAGACTCACTGAATGCAGTCCTGGATCCACAAATAATAGTGATAGTGATGGTAATGACACCACCACTAACTGATGCTTATTTGACCCTTACCAAGTATCAGATCCTGGTGTAAGTGTACCTGGAACAGCATGATAGCTGTACTCCAACCACCATTTATTTTATTTATTTATTTATTTATTTATTTATTTATTTATTTATTATTTATACAAGAGCTGGTGTATATGCCAGATGCACGGGAGGGTGTGAGGATTCACCAGAGACAGAGCGGGGAACAGAACAGGCAGACTGACGAAATACACTGCTGAGGGGAGCAGCGGGCGAGACAGGAGAGGTCTGCTGCTCCATGTGGGATTCTCACCAGCCGGCCGGGATCGAACCAGCGCTGCAGAGGCTGTGGACAGCTTCACAGCGCTGCGTTCAACCTGCTGCACCACTAGGGGAGGCCCCCAACCACCATTATAGAGATCAGGAAATGGCAGTGGAGACAGAATAAGTGACTTGAACAAGGTCATATGTCTTGCAAGTGGCAGAGCTAGAATTTGAACCTGGGTTGCATGACCCCAATACCCAGGCTTTTTCCTTTCTGGCACTAGGCTCTCTTTCATTGATCACTGTGTTTACCGTCTGTGTGTCCAACTCAAAAGAAGCCCCCCCTCCTTCTGTAGGGATTTATGGACGAAGGGCGATGTCATTATTTTGTGCATTTTATTGACATTCTCCAAACTGACAAAATATGACAATAGTGACACCCATGAAGCATCTTCTTGTTTTCTTGTTCACATTGCACTTATCCTCTCTGTTGAATCTAGGAGTGGGAAGGCAGCTTGGCTTTGTTTGTTTGTTTGTTTCTTTCTTTCTTTTAAAGATTTATTTATTTATGCATGCTAGAGCTGGGGTGCAGGTCAAACATGCGGTGGGTGAGAGGATCCACTAGAGACAGAGCGGGGAGCCGAACAGGCAGAGCTACTGAAACACACTGCTGAGGGGAGCAGCTGGTGAGACAGGAGAGGTCTGCTGCGCCATGTGTGTCACCTCCCCAGCCGGGGATCGAACTCGTGCTGCAGTGGCTGCAGACAGTCTCACAGCACTGTGTCTCAACCCCCTGTGCCACCAGGGAGGTGCTTGGCTTTAATAGAGCCTAGAAACTGACCTTGGAAGGTTTTCAGAAACCCAAACAGCTCTCTCTTCCCTAAGTGTCATACACAATGGCTTCAGGATTCTTCTTTGGAGCAGCTTCTGGGTTTCCCTGTGACCTGCAAAAAATGCAGCCATTCTGCAGCCCCCAGCACGGCTTCAGGGATGTGCCAGCTCCCACTCATAAAGCTGTGATGAGAGTTTCACAGGTATTAATTCACCTTATCTTCGTAACAACCTTACGAAGTAGATTCCTTTGCTATTACCAGTCACCATCATCCTATTTACAAATAAGGAAACCGAGGTCCTAAAGAGTTAATACACACTTCTTCCTCAGAAAGGGGAAGGTTCAGGGCTCCAACCAGACAGTCTGACCCCAACAGTCACACCCTCAACAAATTGGGATTGGTAGGGGAGGGCAGGGCTGATTCTTCATGGAGATCTTCTCTGAATGTAGAACTTTAGTACAGAGTCAGCCAGTCAGCAGAGGGATGACAACATTGGTGATGCTGGAGAAGGATCCAAAAGATGCTGAAGGTCACCTTCCAATTCTAAGAAGATATCATCCCATGGGTCTCCCTGGTGGCACAGGGCTAAAGACACAGCGCTATCAAGCTATCGCCAGCCACTGCGGCATGAGTTCGATCCCCAGCCAGGGAGCTACCTACATGGCACAGCAGACCTCTCCTGTCTCGCCCGCTGCTCCCCTCAGCAGTGTATTTCAGTCAATCTGCCTGTTCTGCTCCCCATTCTGTCTCTGGTGAATCCTCTCACTCCCCGTGCCTATGGCCTACACCCCGGTTCTTGTTTGTATAAATAAATCTTTAAAAAAAAAGATATGATCTCAAACCCATTAGGTCTAAAAACTGCTTTGAAGTACACATATTGAGTAAACCCTCCCTGAAGAGATGTGAGGACCAATCTGGGATAGGGGTAGGGGTTGGGAAATGTGAAAAGGAGGAGGGACCACTCAGCAAACAACCAAGGGAAGCCATTTATTTAGCCAGAAACACTGAATTCATCATGCCCCCTGGTGTCATGGGCTATCAGACTTTCAGGCTGGTCACCCGTCACCCTTCTGCCTCCTCAATCCTCACATCCTATTGGCTGCTGACATTCCACTCTCGTCTCTGCAGTAAATCCTACATCTGCTGCTTGGGCTGTTAGCACTGTCACTGGCTGTGTTCATGCTATCACCACCTCTCGTCTGGGTGGAAGACAGTCTTTTATGAGTCATTCGTGAGCGTGCACTGAACATGTCAGTGCCTGGCTCCAAACACCAAACTTTCATTCGGTTCCCATTGCTCTTAGAATAAAACTGAAAATTCTCAATCAGGCATTTAAGCCTTTCATGTTATGGCAGAGAAAAAAGGGACTGGAGTGCAAGGGTGAGGAGCGAAGGAGGTGGGGGACAGAAAGATGCCTGTGTGTATTTATTTTGTAACAAATTACCCTAAACTGTGGTGTAATACAAAAGAAGAGACTCTCATAGTTCTGGAGGTAGAAGTTCAAAATCAAGGCTAGGTTGATGGGTCCCCTGAAGGGACTCTCTGGAAGAGTCCCTCCCTGGCCCTTGCTAGCTTCATGTAGCTCCTGGAAATTCTTGACATTCCTTGGCTTGTAACTGCACCCCTCTAATCTGTCTCCACCTCCAGCAGGCTTGCTTCTCTGGGTGTGTGGGTCCAACTCCCCCTTCGCTTTTTATAAAAAGATAGCAGTCATTGCATTTAAATACCATCCCAACTCAGTATGAACTCATTTTAACTTAATTACAGAGACCATATTTCCAAAGACTAAGGTTAGATTCATAGATCCTGGGGGTTATCAGGACTTGACTATATCTTTGGGAGACCTAATTCAACCACTTTCTGTCACACTGCTGGAAATCACAGAACAACACCCCAGAGATGGAATCTTAGGAAAATGTCCCAGATGATGCGAAGAATTTCAGGAACGGAGGACGTAATATTAGCAAGGGCAGGGCCAGATCACCAGGAGAGTTTTTTGAACCAGGGACTAGTATGCATGATCAAAGTAAAATCTAATCAAGAAAAATTGATCTGGAAGCTGGATACGGGAGCGATTACAGGAGGTAAAGGAGGAATTTCAAGGATGAGGATGTCTCGGTCACCCAAAGGCTAGGAGACAGACACAGAACCAAATAGCTAGGCCCAGGGAGCTGTTCATTTTGCCTCCTCTGTTCAGCAATATATCCCAAGAGCCTTGGACAGGGTCTGTCACATAGTAGGTGCTCAGTTAACCAGAGGAATGAATTTCTATTTGTTATATAGAGGAATGAATGGGTGGAGCAAGCAGGGCTTTGACAGTAAGAATGGAGAAGAAGGCAGATGCCACCAGCCTTTCAGAGGTGGCCTGAATTAGCTTGCCCTGTAACAATATGAGGGTGAAAAGTAGGACCAGTTGAGCTGCACTTAAAGCCAAGCCCATAAGGTAGAACCTGTTGGAGACAGAATTGAGCCTCTCTTGGACCACCTGTCTGCCACATAGTGGAGTAGCCTCCTGCTCTCCCTATTTTTCCCCCCATGGAGCGTGACCTTGGAGCACAGGGAACAGAGCTTTATTCCTGTTCCACGTCTCCCAAAGCCCCCAGCACAGAGCAGACTCTCAGTGCACTTAGGAAGGACTGAGTTTCCACAATTACGCAGCATGGAAAGAAACCCCTGGTCCACGTCCACTCCCCCCAGACGCAAACTGTATTTAAGGCTTTTGTACCTCCAACCGCCTGGCACACCATCGGCGCCTCATAAACACTTGTTGAGCCACCCAGAATAATTCTGATTCAGCCGGTTCCGCCGCCCTGGCCGCGAGGGAGGCATCTGGCAAGGCAGGACGCCGGAGTCCGTTGCTATTAAATTCTTATGTAAGAGTTAATGACCCTCCCGGCCCACTTGACATCCCTCCCAAGATAAGGGAAGTGGAAGAAGAAAGGAAGGGCAGAGCACTACACACACACACACACACACACACACACACACACGCACGCACGCACACGCGCGCGCGCGCACACACGGTGTCTTTGCGTGGCAGAAGCACAGAGCCCAGATCAATTTCCAGCCCAGATCAATTTCCAGCCTCCCTGCCCCACAAAGGTCTTAAAACACGGCCGCCTGCTCCGAGTGGGGCGCGCCGAGAGGGGCGCGCGGCGGCCTGGGCACCCCGCGCGCGGCCTCCGCGGGCCCCCCGGGCGCGCCCCGGTTCTGGCTGCGCCCACAGCGGCCGCGCAAGGTGACTCGAGTTCAAGGCGGCGCCCGTGGGGTCCCCGCCGGTGCCGGGGCCACCTCGGCCCGGGGACAGCGGGCGTCCCGCCCCGGGGGTGCCGCGGCCCCGGGCCCCGCCGCCGGCCGCGCGCCCCCGCGCTCGGGGGGCGCCGCGCGGCCGGCTCCGGCCTCCGGGGCGCCGGGTTCCCGGGCGGGGCGCGCGGCCCTCGCGGCGCGGAAGATGGCGGCGCGGCCCGGCCCCGGGCGGCCGCGAGGGGCCGCGGTGCTGCGCGCCCGGCTGGGCCGGCGCGGCTAGAGCGGCGCCAGGGCCCGGGCGCGCGGCCTCCTCCCGCCCGCCCGCCGCCGGCGCGCCCCGCCCCGCGCGCCCGCCCCTCCCCGGGCCCGGCCGTGCCCCGCGTCGCGCTCCCCCGGGATGGCCCGCGCGCCTCGGCGCTGCCTCGCGGAGCTCACGGCGGAGCGGCGGCCGCGCTCGGGGGGCGCGCGGCTGCGGCGCCGCGCGTGAGGGGCCGCCTCGGGCCGAGGGGCGCCGCCAACATGTCGGACACCAAGGTAAAAGTTGCCGTCCGCGTCCGGCCCATGAACCGGCGAGGTGAGCCGCTTTCCGCTCGTTTCCGCGCGCGGGCGGGCGGGCGCGGGGCGCAGGGCGGGGGCAACTTTGCCAAGTGCGGGGCCGCGCGGCTGCGGCGCCCCGAGGGGAGCCGGGGGGGCCGGGGCCGCCGAGCCGGGGCGCCGGCAGACCCGGGCGCCCCTCCCCGGCTCCCCGATCGGCCGCCTCCCGGGGGACCCCCGCGCCGCGCGCCCCGGCGCGCTGGAGGCACCGACGCCCGACTTGGCAACGCCGGTGTCCCCTCTGCTTTCAGAGCTGGAGCTGAACACCAAGTGCGTGGTGGAGATGGAAGGGAACCAGACGGTCCTGCACCCGCCTCCGGCTAACACCAAGCAGGGAGAAAGGTAACGCGGGGCCGGCAGGGCGGGGAGCATCCGAGCCGCGGTCTCCTGCAAGTTTGAGGCAGGAAAATGGGAGCGCTCGCCCCTATTGTTAGGGGGAGGCTTCAAGTTTGCCGCACGCTCCTGTCTGCGGCGCTGGCAAGTCCAAGTTCTCCTCCCGCGGCCCCCACCCCGCACCCCTCCCTGGAGGGCCGCAGCCTGCACCGGCCTCGGGCGGGCGCCCGGGCACCCGCAGGATCAAGGGGCGGGAGGTGGGGCTCTGAGGGGCGCCTGCACATCATCAGCGCAACGACCACATTTTACGGATAAGAAAACTGAGGCCAGACTCGAGGCAAGTGACCGCCCCAAGGCCCGGGAGCCCGAGGGATGCAGGGCGCACTGCGCTGCCAGCATCCTTCGGGGAGATTGTGGAAGGACTTTGCGTGTAAAATGGAAGGAACCCCCCCAACACACACACACACACACACACGCAATCAAGCAAACAATCCTGATGCAGGCTCAGGCCTGAGCCATTTAAAATCTATTTCTTTTTTTTTTGTTGTTGGTGCTGGGTGGAGATAATGCCTGAATGTATTGCGCGAATTTTGATTTTGGAGCAAACAAAAGTCGTGCTCTGAGCTGTGTAGACACTGGGGGATATTTAAAAGGGGGCTGCATTTACTAGATGGCAACATATTTGCATTTGAAAAGTGGTAACTGTTGGATCCTTATTAATTCTGCTCTGTTCCACGCAGCAGTATGGGAAAATGCCCTAAAATAATTAGAATATTTGGCATTTTTCTGGTAAGCCCCCGAGAAGAAAAGGGTTGGAATTCATTCAGTAGAGCGATGCGGGAGCATGTGAAAATAGAAAAGAAAAAAACTGGGGATTTGACAGAATTCGATCCTTTTGGGCATGAGGATGAGTTGTGTTTGTAAACTTCACCTGTTGATCGATGTGCTGCAATTTGGTGGCTATTGGTCTTTTTTAGAGATTGTCACTGAAGAGATACTCTGTCAGGTTTGTTATGTTATTGCTAATAGAAGCAGCTGCCTCCATTCTGTAATCATGTGGTGTTTTACACATAGTTTTGCTAAATTAGGGGGAAGGAATTATTGGAAGTTTGGGCAGCCTTTGCTTTTTGGTGTTAAAGGTAGAGATTTTCAGCCAGGTGGCAAACAGTGTGCAACTTACAGCAGATTGTTATGGTGACAATAAATAGGTGTTATATTTAAAATGCCCCTGTTAAATACTTGCAGTAATGAATGTATCTTTGGGTACTATTTTAGATACATTTTAATTATTTATTACTTTTAGGTACATTTGTAGCAAGCTGGGTGTCTATTTCATGGTCCTAGAAGTGAACTTTTTGCTTAGATGAAAATAGGAGTAGTTTAAATGAGATACCTACACCACCAGCATTTTTTTTCCCCAAACTGGATTTTTTACATTGTTACAGAAAAATCACTCTGCTGAGTCAGTTTCTTCAAAGTCCAGAAAGCAGGTAGATTAGCGTAACTCCTGTTAAGTAGTTGTTGCTTCTGTTTTTTCCATGCTCTGTGTCACTCTTAACCATAAGGAGTGCTATTGTTAGCTACTATTTAATGAAATGAAGCTTTGTCATTTGTGGAGAGAAACAGATTTAATTTTGTGGAATTTGGATAGAAAGTTTCACTGTAGACAGTTGGTAAGAAATTATAAATAATCCATTGATCGTTTTTTAGGGCTGCCTCAATTGCCAATCAGGATCTCTTAAATTCAAATTGAAAGGGTGCTTGGGGGATTTATCCAGTGGTTTGCTGATTAGCATAGCCCCTTATCTGGAGCCATAAGAGCAGTGAAATACAGATGTTCTCTTGTTCAGTCCTCCTGACAGATGTGCTCCTTGGAGTGGCGGATGGGTCTCTTGTGGGATTCTGCCTGGTTACCTTTCATTCAATTTGCAGACAAACTGAGGTGTCAGCTCAGCCATCCTACTAGTAGATTAGGATTACTGTCACTGCAAGGATGAAGACACCAATTGTATTTTGATTTTCACTATGCAGCCTGGTTTCATATTTCTCCACCAGATTTTCCCTCAAAGCTGTGGTGCATTTAAAAATAGAAACAATTTCTCCCTTGGGCTCTGGGTTGATTAATTGCAACAATTCTTCATGTTGTGTTTGTAATTTATTTCTATCATTTGTTTTGGGGTAGAGCTCAGGGCAAGGTGAGAATGTTGTTTTTCTTACCTAGAAATTCAAGGTTTGAAGTGAAGAAATTAATAGTGGCAAGCCTGTGTGAAACTGAGAATTCTGAAACCCCACAAAATTATAAATGTGTTAGCCAGGAGTAGAAATTCTAAGTTACTGAGTGAGAGTTTTCAGTCCAACCAGTAAAAGCCAGCAGGAGTACATTGATTTCCAGGAAAAGAAACAGCTTAGGTTTCATAATTTTCTCCCCTTTTTTGGAATCAAAGCCAGGACTCCATGATGCTGATCTGATCATAGGTTTTGGGAGGTTAATTCTGAAATTGAGGCATTATAATACATTGCAGAGCCTCAGGTTAATGTGCTGGTTACTGTTCTGAAACATGAAAACATATGAATTTGTCTCTTTCTTAAAAAGTCACTGCACTATGTTGGAGACATTTGTGAAGTTCACATCATGTGGTACCACGCTCAGCACATGGGAATCCAAAGATAACTACAGATCCGGGGCCTATGCCAGGGGCTCTCACCTTTGAGAGATAGAGAAATGAAGCTTAAAATGGTTAATATACAGTGTGGCGGATTATGTAGACTCTAGTGTTGCCTTTACAGATACCATATTATTGGGAAATTACATGTTTCCTCTTCTGCCTTCTCCTTGAGGCTGTGAATTTCCTGAGGGCAGGTACCTTGTCTTGCTTACCTTGTCCCATGCCCTGAACAGCACCTGGGACATAGCAAGTGTCTGCACTGAGTTGGTTCGCAGTGTGCGGGTGCACTGAGGTCGGACCCAGGGTCTTAGCAACCTGCAAAGACAGGTGGTTTTGTGCCGATCATGTGGGTGCTGGAAGCACAGGTTCATTTTTTTTTAAGATTGGGAGGAAGTCTTTTGTTAAAGCGAAAACATACCTGCCACACTGTGTTCATGGAACAGGATGTTGAAGCAGGGGAATTCAGAAGGGGGGAATAGAATCAGAGCCCCTAATTTGCCAAAATGGGAATTCATTAAAAATCAAAGTAGAGGGGGCCTTCCTGGTGGCATAAGGGGTTAAGTCTCAGCACTGTCAAGCTATCTGCAGCCACTGCAGCATGAGTTCCATCCCTGGCCAGGGAGATACCCACATGGTGCAGCAGACCTCTCCTGTCTTGACTGCTGCTCCCCTCAGCAGTGTGTTTCAGTAGATCTGCCTGTTCTGTTCCCCACTCTGTCTCTGGTGAATCCTCTCAACCCCATACCTCTGGCCTGTGCACCTGTTCTTGTATGCATACATAAATAAAATAAATCTTTTTAAAAATCAAAGTATAAGCAGACAAACAATGAAAAGTCTTCCTCTCATCACTACTGTCATCCTCTGCCCTTCCCATTCCCTCAGGTCTCCAAAAGGAAGGAAACCATAGTCATTCAGTATTTCTCACACATTTTCATGTGCACATGCACGCACGCGCGTACACACACACACACACACACATACACATATATTTCAACAAATATCTTTCCTAGCTTAAAGACCAGGATACTAAGATGCATTCATTCATCTTTACATCCAGTATGGTTGGAAGTGGTGATTTTTTTTTTAATTTTTTAAAAAATATATTTATTTATTTATACAAGCACTGGGTACAGTCAGAAGCGCGGGAGAGAATTCACCAGAGCCAGAGCAGGGAGCAGAGCAGGCAGAAGGACCGAAGTACACTGCTGAGGGGAGCAGCGGGCAGCAGGAGAGGTCTGCGCGCCATGTGGGACCCTCCTCCAGTGGCCGGGGAGCAGCCGGGGATCGAACTGGCGCTGCAGAGGCTGCTGGCAGCTTCGCAACCCAGCGCTCAATCGCTGCACCACTGGGGAGGCCCGGAAGTGGTGATTTAAACAATATAGATGAGTGGCTTATGCATCTGATCTCCATAACTTTTAGGAAGTGAATCTTTATGATAAAGTGAATCTTTATGATAAAAAATCATCCCAAAGGACGATGATTGGTAGTTTTTTTTATAAAGTTTTTTCTTTTCTGTTTTTATTTTATTTTATCTATTTTTTAAAAAGATTTATTTATTTTTATTTTTTTTAAAGATTTATTTAAGAAACAAGAGCTGGGGTACAGGCCAGAGGTGTGGGGGGTGAGAGGATTCACCAGAGACAGAGTGGGGAACAGGACAGGCAGATTGACTGAAATACACTGCTGAGGAGAGCAGCGGGCGAGTCAGGAGAGGTCTGCTGCACCTAAAGATTTATTTATTTATACATACAAGAGCCGGGGTATAGGCCAGAGATGCGGTGGGGTGTGTGTGAGAAAGGACTCACCAGAGACAGAGCGGGGAACAGAACAGGCAGACTGATCGAAGTACACTGCTGAGGCGGGGCAGCGGACAAGCCATGTGGGCTGCTCCCTGGCCAGCCGGGAATTGAACTTGGGTGCTGCAGAGGCTGCGGATTGCCTCAGAGTGCCGTGCTTAACCCCTTGTACCACCAGGGAGGCCCGGTAGGTTATTTTTTATATCTGATATGCTATTATCATAAATTTATATGAACAAAAAGTTGAGTGTTCCCAGATAATACAATTAACCTACCAAATTATACCAAAAAGCAATGTTCTATTTTGGGCCACCCGGTGGCGCAGGGGTTGAGCGCTGGGTTGCAAAAATGCCTGAGGCCTCTGCGCCACCGGTTCGATCCCCAGCTGCTCCCCGGCCACTGGAGGAGGGTCCCACATGGCGCGCAGACCTCTCCTGCCGCCCGCTGCTCCCCTCAGCAGTGTACTTCGGTCCTTCTGCCTGCTCTGCTCCCCGCTCTGGCTCTGGTGAATTCTCTCACCCTCCCGCGCTTCTGACTGTACCCAGTGCTTGTAAACAAACCATCAAACAAACAAATAAATAAATAAAAAACATGCCTCTATAAAAATAAATAAAATAAAATAAAATAAAAAAGAAATGTTCTATTTTAAGATGGAAAGAACCTAGAATGGGACTTGCTTTTAAGAACATTTTTGTTCTTACTATTTTAGGTGAGTAAATGGTAGCATCCAAGGCAATGTACACGTATAACCTAGCTTAGCTAAAAGAAAAACTGGGCTAAATTTTGGGCTGTTAGTAAAAAGCATCCAAGTTTAACTTCTTGCCCAATTTTCCATGCTGTAGGCGGGCGATGTCGTCTTGTAAAGTATATGAGGGAGGGCGGAAGAGAGGCATTGGATGTTTTCTAGTTCATGCAGTACATGAGCTTTACAGCATTTTATTTCCAAACTGGCTTTCCCTGCCTTTCCACATGCTTCTAGGATATTTGCTGCTCATGTATTTCTGTAGATCAGAAATTTAAATATGTTGGTGATATTTTCAGGCCTTGGTTGAACTTGGGAAAACCTTGCCTGTGAGAAAAGTGGGGGGTGTACTTAACCTTAATTCAACATTTTTTTAATTCTTTTTTTAATTTTTTACATCATTGTTCATTTTTAAACTATATTTGCTTCCCCCCACCCCCTCAGGTGTAGTCCCCATAGAGTTTCCTTCATCAATGCACCTGTGCACCATCACCTCAGACCCCTGTGCTCCTCCTTCTGATCCCTCTTGGGCCTCCTTCCCTGCAGGATGTCTCTGATTTATAATTGTTTGTTTTTGCTTTGTTGTGTTTTATACTGTTATTATTTTTTTTACACTGATGTCTTGGGTTCCCCTATATTCCTGCTGTAAGTGAAACCATCCGGTATTTTTCTTTTTCCTTCTGGCTTATTTCACTGAGCATAATTCCTTCTAGCTCCATCCATGTTGCTGCAAATGACATGTGTTTATCTTTTTTGATTGCTGAGTAATATTCCATGGTGTATATGTACCACATCTTCTTGATCCAGTCATCTATTTTTGGGCATTTGGGTTGTTTCCAGGTTTTACCTATTGTAAATAGTGCTGCAATAAACATAGGGGTACAGGTGCTCTTTTGAATCACTGTTTTGTGTCCTTTGGGTAGATCCCTAGGCGTGGAATTGCTGGATCGTATGTTAGCTCCATTTTTAGTAGACTGAGGAACCTCCACACAGCATTCCATAGTGGTTGGACCAGTTTGCACTCCCACCAGCAGTGCAGGAGAGTTCCTTTTTCACCACATCCTCACCAACATTTGTTGTTGCTTGTTTTTTTGATATGTGCCATTCTCACTGGTGTAAGGTGGTATCTCAATGTGGTTTTAATTTGCATTTCCCTGATTAAAGGGATGTTGTTAATTCAACATTTAAATTACCTGTCTCTTGCCTAAGTCTCTTTAAAGACATTCAAACATGCCAAGTAATCTCTTGATTTCATCTTCCTAGAGATATTCCTCCTCAAGCCTTCTAATGCTACTTGTGAACTGGTGGCCTTCTCTGCCTGGCGTAGCTGCCATTTTGGGATTTCCTGTTACATCATACTAAGGATACCTGTTGACTCTCTCCTGTGTGAAATCTCTTATTTTTCTGTTTCCCTTTTCTTTCTTGCTTTTCGACCCTGGCTGTGTAGAGTATACCATTGAGTAGTAGCTGCCTAGGAAAGGGTGTTTGAGAGGAAATAATTTGAAGCCATGAATATATACATCATTCTACTCGCTCATTTCATTGGTAGTTTGGATAAGAGTCCAAGTTCTATTTTAAATAGGCTAGTTGCTCTCATGTCTTTTACTTCCATTGTTCCTGTTGAAAAGTGCAAAGCTATTTGGATTTCTAATTTTTGGGATGTGACCTAAAATTTCCCTCTTTGGAATCTTATAGAATGTTCTTTTCTCACCCTTCTTTAGGAAAATTACAATAATGAACATTTTTGACCTGGAAATTTATGTTCTTCCGTTCTTAAAAAAAAGTCATTGAATTAATTCAGTTATAAACTCACATCTTTATTTACTTTTCTAGAACACTTACTAGACATGGAGTTTCCTGAATTGGTCATGAATTGTTTTATTTTTCCTTACTACATTTTTTTATCTCCTTTTTTTTTTGGTTCTACCTTCTGGGAGATTTTCTCCAGTTTATCTTCTGCTACATTTTTAATCCAAGAATTCCTTTTTTGATGCCTGATTTATTAAAAAAATTGTTTCTTGATTGTGGTATTTTTCTCCCTCTTTCTAAGGGCATTATTTGTAGTTTCCTTTGTATAGTCTGCTTCCCCTGCCGCCCCCCCCCCCAAGTGTATTGTTTTGTTTGTTTGTGTTGGTCTCTGTCTTTTATGTTAAGGACATTTCTCAGAAGTAGCTTTATCCAGTTACATTTGGATTTTTCTAGGACCACGACTATATGATTGTCATTGTGTTCTCTGCCCAAATTCAAGAAAACCCAGTACACAGAGGCTTTTGTAAAGCCTCATTGCTATTAAAAATATGTATCATTATAAGCTTTTGTCATAGTCCTCTTTTCATTTAATTTCAACGGCTAAAATACAAAATGATTTCCTTTTTCTTAAGAGCATATGTAACTGCTAGAATTGAGAATAGTTACTACCCTAGACAACTCTCATTTTCCCACATTCATGAAGATAATTTGTTGTAGTCAGTGTAAATTATTGGGAACATTGAAAATTCCTACTTTTGGATCACTGTTGCAAAAATTTTTGTTCAGAAATTTTATTTTGGCTGTCAGGTGGGAAAAATTTTCCAAGTGATACCAAACTGACCAGTTTATCACCCTACCACTTAATTTGGCTTCTTGTGGCAAAATCTAGTGAGAGATAATTGGATAACTTGGATTAGTTCCAGATTTCAAGAAAATTATACACGTCATGCGTACATTTCAAAGACATTTATAGGAATAAGTTTCTCCCAAATAGTAGGTTTCCTAAAGACAAGTCAACCACAGTTACCTTTTCCCAAATCCACTAGAGCAGAGAAAGTGTTTATTTAAAATTTAAAGGAGTTGGGAACACATCACCTGCAAAGGAAACATAAGAGTGGAGAAACCCAACAAGACAAACCAGAAACTCAAAAAGAGTACTTTGTACCTTTACAATGTGAGAAATGAAGTTTACTAACACTAGAGCTGTCAATATAGGAAGTAAGCTAAATTTTGTATGGAAATGTGATAAAATGAGTTCATTTCTCTGGGATTCAGGAGCTGTCATTTTAAAGAAGATCACTCTACAAATTACTTCTGGGAATTTTGACTTACAAATGTGATAAGAAAATATGAGACAGTCTTCCCGGGAAATTCGGTTATTTCACCTTACTCCACACAACAATTATGTGGCAACTACACACAGGAAGAAAAGTCAAGTTTTCACATCACTGACATTTTATGTATAAAAATGCATAATTTTTATATTTACAGATCTAAGGTTAGAAAAGTACAGGGGCTCTTTGGATTCAGACACCTCTTCCAAGTCCTCACCACTTCCTTGAAGCCAGTCTTGATTTCATGTTCCTACAGATTGAGTGACTTATTGATGAAATAGGAGTGTTTTACCAAATTGTTCTTGTGATGAGCTTTTCCCATGACAATGCTATCTTTTTACAAAGTGGCTTCTTAAGATGCTACAGTGTTTTAGTATACTTACAGATGAGGCAGAAATAAAAAGGTGGGAAGAGGTAGAATCATAGTCCTGTCATGTCTAACAAAGCAGTCATCTTATTTTCCCTCTACATTTTGTCCTTGTCTGTATAACAAATATCTGTAGTTACAATGTTGTGTTCTGTTTTCCTCTCTTGTATATTTTGCCATACAGCTTTGTTTTCACAATTACGATTTTAATAATTGAACGTTGAGTTTCACATTTTCAACATTTCTTTATTTTTGGACCTGAAGGTTGTTTCTCTTAATGATTATCAGTAATTGAGAGCATGTTCGTGAAACTTTTTAGAATTCTTTGCTTGGAAATTGAAAGATAGTTCTTCTCAAGCAAAGGTAACATAAAATTACGTCTTTGAAGTTGTGTGATAAGAGTTATTCATTTTAATGGAGTTAAAAGTCTACAATTTGTAGATTTAAATATGATGGGTCATGGAAAAATGATTTTATATGGACAGTTACAAGATTGGTGGTTTTCACGCTTGGGTGTGCCTCTGAATCATGTCGAGAGTCCTACCCCGAAAGGTTCTGATCCAGTAGACCTGAGGTGTGGCTTGAGAATTTGCATTTCTAACGAGTTCCTGAGTGGTGATGCTGATGCTGTTATTATAGCTCAAGACCAAGCCTTGAGAGCCATTGGCCTAGACCAACACCATTTCTGTGTTTCTGGAAATATTTTCTATGTCTGCTGTATAATAAAGTAACCATTGGCCATGTGACTGTTGAGCCCTTGAAATGTGGCATGTGCAACTGAGGAGCTGAATTTATATTTTTATTTAACTTTTAACAGTTGTCTGTAGCAGGTGGCTACTGTATTGGACAGCACAGATCTGAACATGATTTTTAACCATAGAGGCACTGTACAATCATCTAGGGTACTTTAAAAATAGATGGCTGGATCCCACTCACCTACACCTACCCCCTGTCAGAAATACTGGCATAATGGGCTAAGACTCACCCTAGGCAACAGGATTTTTTTTAAAAAAAAGTTATTTATGCACACAGGAACTTGGGTGTAGGCCAGAGGTGCACGGTGGTGAGAGGATTCACCAGAGTGGGGAGCAGGACAGGTGGATTTACTGAAATACACTGCTGAGGAGAGCAGCAGGCAAGACAGGAGAGGTCTGCTGTGCCATGTGGGTAGCTCGCTGGCCAGGGATCAAAATTATGCTGCAGAGGCTACGGACATCTTCACAGTTCTGTGCTTAACCCCTTGCATACCAGGGAGGCCCGCAATAGGATTTTTAAATGCCTCCTAGGTGTCCTAATTTCTGTAATTGTTGGTTAACAAATCACCCCAATATGTTGTGATCTAAAATACCCATTTTCTTATGCCCATGGATTCTGTGGGCTGGGAATTCGATGAGAGCAAAGCAGATTTGACTTCTCTTTGCAGCAGTATGTCTCGAACTTGATCTGTGAAGAGTCAAGTCTGGGTGACTAGTCATCTGTCAACTTGACTGTGTTGAGTTTCTAAGGAGGTTAACACACATGCTTACACTTTATCCTCATGTGTGGTCAAGGTTGAAAACCACTGATTTAGTGTAACAAACCAGGTGTTAAAGCCCACCTGTTCATCCTGTCCTTTGATTGTGGTCTTGTATGCAAATCTTCATAACTTTCTCAGAATTAATGTCTGAAGGCCTCATCCAACTGCCCTAAATATTTACCTTATAAGTCAATTTATGCAATTTTAATAGGGTCTCCCTGTGCCAACAGTATGTGTTATTGTAAAAGTAAAGTCTCACAAAGCTAAATAAATTCTTGCACTTTTTTTTTTTTTGAAAAGCCTCCTTTCTAGCCAGGTGTGTTTAAACAAATGCATCTCCTGTTTTTATTTGAATTCTGACAGAGGGGGAAGGAATCAGCTAAATTATCTAGACACAGAGTACTTGCTTATCCTTTCTCCTGACCCTGCCTATTTGGGAAGTACAGGTTCTTCAGGCTAGGTAACCGTGTTTCCATCCCAACCTCAGCTGTGGATCCTCTGTGGAGCTCCCAGCACCCCAACAGGGTGGAACATTAGGGAATAATGCATATAGGAAGCATGGGTGCACCTGCTTCTGCCACTAACTTGAGCTAGCTCTAAATCCTTTACCTTTTTGAGTTTCATCTATAAAACTGAGGGCTTCACTAGAGCATCTGTAAAATTTTTTCAGCTCTTAAATTCAGATTTAGGGCCTCCCTGGTGGCACAAGGGGTTAAGATGCAACCTGTGAAGCTATTTGCAGCCACTGCAGCATGAGTTTGATCTCTAGCCAGGGAGCTGCCCACATGGCGCAGACCTCTCCTGTCTCACTTGCTGCAGTGTATTTCAGTCAGTCTGCCTGTTGTGTTCCCCCCTCTGTCTCTGGTGAGTCCTCTCACCCCCACATCTCTGGCCTGTACCCCAGCTCTTGTATGCATAAATAAATAAATCTTTAAAAAATAAAATAAAATTCAGATTTATCCCAATGGTACTTAGCTATAGCACTGAGTCAGAAAAATTAGTAGGTAACATCAATAGGAGCAAGATATCACATGAACGTGTTGCATTGTAGCTTTTGGTCAGAGTTAGGAAAACTGGGGCGGCTGGGGTCACTGGTCTTGGGAGGCTCTGCTTGCCTGCAGGAGTTGACAGGACGATTGAAGGTGTCAAATGAAAGAAAACAGCCAGGAGCTCACGATAACCAATGTCACCCTCAGCCATTGTGGAGCCCAAGTCCCTTTCATTCTATGTGTCTCGCCCTGCTGGAGCAGCAGCGTTTGCTTGTGCCTATGAGCCAGTGTCTCTCCTCCGATTCGGACCTCTTGATGAGTTTTCATTTTGTCCGTTGCATTCTTTTTGGAATCCAGTTGATTTTTTAAGCTGTTCTCACAGGCATACAACTGTTTCATGCAAAAAGTATGCGTGCATATATGGGGGCGGGGGAATACATTTCCAGAACTCTTTCAAGCTTCCTTGGGCAATGTTTTTTGCTCTTGTGGGCTCTGTTACAACCCTGCCAAAATGCAGTTAAGCCCTAATATTTCTATCGTTGATTGAAAGCAGAGTAATTACTGATTCTAAGTGCCCTTCAAGGTCCGATCTGTAGGTGTGGTGGGCTTTGCTGCTGTTAGAAGAGGGGTGAGGACAGTGGCTGCTTGCAATCCCCTTGGGGGAGGAATTGGGAGCCTAGCTTCATTTTTTTTCAAGAGGGTGAACAGGAAGGAAGCCTTTGAGGAAAGGGAAGCTTTACCCTTTGCTGTTGGTTATTTGTATGTCTTGAGGGGACACTCCCTAGATTCTCCACCCCAGTACTGACCACAGATGTCCATTATTTCAGGGGAAAATCAGAAAAAAGGCAAACGATGGAGAGCTGCCAGGCATTCTGTCGCCAGTATTGAGTAGATGATCTCCCAAATTTTGGAAGTGCAACATACAGTCAACTCACATGTAGTTTGCAGATCAGTATAACACGCCTTTACATATATTTTACATACTGTGGGTTGATAAAACAAGTCCTCAGCATTGCAACTGGTGTGTTCACCTGCTATCCTGGCCAAATAGAGATTGTGTAAAATGTTTATAACTGAACTTAGGGTTCTAACTGCCCTTTTTAAATTTGGGTAACAAACTGTTAGGGTTCTCTGTTTTGTTTTGCCTTTTTGTTCTCTATCCTTAACTACTTCTATTTATATAGTTAATTAAAGTTGAGTGTTCACTATACAAATTGTAACAGGGATTGTTACAGTAGTGCCTTGAGAAAGATCCTTAAAATTACTTGTTTCAAGGGCACTGTTTTGAGTAAGTAGGGAGGAGTGTGGGTAGCAAAACTTATCAAGATAATGGTGTTAAATTTGGGTCTATCCAATTTGAAACATCTGCTTTTTTGATCTAAAGTTACAGTCCAAATAGGTCACATTAGCGTCGTAATGTCACTTTTAACTTTTTTTGAAGCCTTGCAGCCTTGCTGGCTTTGATGGTTAGAATAGTATTTCTCTTTCCCAGATGACAGAGTAGTCTGCCTTTCTATGATGGATTATGCAGTGAAATAATTCCCTAAAATTTCTGATTTACTGTGCTTCTAGGGAACTTTTTTCTCCAAGCTCTATAGCCAGGTTATTATTTATTCAGAACTTGAATCTGACTGTACTGGCTGTGAGATGGTGGGCAGGTCTCCTAGCCCTCCATGCTTGTGTTCCTAATCCATAAAATGGGAATAATAAAAGCACGGATGGGCTTCCCTGGTGGCGCAGGGGCTAAAGTCTCAGCACTATCAAGCTATTGCCAGCCACCGTGGCCTGAGTTCGATCCCCGGCCAGGGAGCTGACCCACATGGTGCAGCAGACCTCTCCTGTCTCACCCACTGCTCCCCCAGCAGTGTATTTCAGTCAGTCTGCCTGTTCTGCTCCCCACTCTGTCTCTGGTGAATCTTCTTAACCCCTGCACCTCTGGTCTACATCCCAGTTCTTGAATGCATAAATACGTAAAAGTAAATCTTTAAAATAAAGCACAGACCCTGCAGGGGTTTGAGGGTCCTCGTGGTCGGTGGCACTAAGCATCCTAAGCTCTGACAGTTTTATTATTTTTACTACTGTGGAGTATTTAAAGCTCATTGACTAGGGATTTGTTTTATTTTTTAATGTCCAGAAAGAAGTCTCAAAATCCCTGCATTAGAATTTCTGATTACTTTTTATTTAAATGGATGTGCTTTAAAGACTATCTGTGCATGTCCAATCAAGCATTTCACCTCTCAGGGGATAGACCTCAGAGAACTGCTTTGCTGAGAGGAACACAGTGAATTTTCTTGAAGGGGCATTTCCTTGTTAGACTGGGGCTTACCATTTTCTGGTCACTTAGCAATCATTCAATTAGGTAAATGGTTGATGTTCAGAAATTTTATGTGGAGCCCTGTAAGAAGTAACTGTTCTTGACAAAACCTTGACATGTTTTTCAAAGTGTCTGGGCAGGGCCTCCCTGGTGGCACAGGTGGTTGAGTGCAGCACTGTGAAGCTGGCCACAGCCTCTGCAGTGCAGGTTCGATTCCCGGCTGGCCGGGGAGCTACCCACATGGCACAGCAGACCTCTCCTGACTCGCCCACTGCTCCCCTCAGCAGTGTATTTCAGTTAGTCTGCCTGTTCTGTTCCCCACTGTGTCTCTGGTGAATCCTCTCACCCTCTCATGTATCTGGCCTGTACCCCAGTTCTTGTATAAATAAACAAATAAATCTTTTTTAAAAAAAAGTGTCTAGGCAGAATGGGGGCTGATGATGGGACTGTGTATGAGAGCCAGGGATGATGACCTGAGTGGGAAAACCTCAGTGCAAATAGCCTGCCCTGGAATTCACCTGCTAAACTGACTACCCAGAGGGCCTGTTTGGAGATCCGTCCTGGGCCTTAGTGGTGGCACTGGGGCAGGGAAACCTAAGCTCTGTGTTCCAGTAACTGCGTGCTGGTCCCTTGTTACCTTGGAGAGCATCACATTCTCAATAGATGTTTGTTGTACCTGGTTATTAACTGGATATGTGGTCACTAGATTTTATTAGTAGGGATACTCACTGTCGGTCAGCACTACTAGTCACAAACTGACTTCTGCAAAAAAGACTGAAACTACTAAAATATTGTGTTAGGTGACAACTAGGTTTCTGTATGATTTTTTTCCCCTTCCTGAGACAGTTGATCTTTCTGTCTCAGTTCCCAGACTGGTGGCTCTTTCTCCATGTTGAAAATGTGGACTCAGAGCCACTCCACTAAAACTTCAAGATAGAAAGATATTTTTATTTGTATATCTGGTTCTCTGGCTCCCCCCTTATGTGAAGCTATTTTATCTCTGGATTCTTATTGATTTTTTATTTGTAATCATTTGGGTTTTGGCATTCTTTACAGACACTAAAACTTGGAAGTTATTTTTAGTCTAGTTCATAGAAATATTCTAGTTTCTTTTGAATTTACTAGTTATTTTCTTAACTTTTTTCAAAAAATTGTCATGTGACATGAGTACACACATATTTACGGTGTTTTTCTAAATAAAGGATATGTCTGCTTGCTCAGAAATTTTAACCAATTTATTCTATTTTCTGTGTGTAGCGATACAAAAACTACAGTATAAATATTCAGGAAAAACTAGCAAAAGATCACAGTAAGTTTTGATGTGCTATCGGGTCATTTTACATGCGTGGACATACAGTGTGTGTATGACTGCTGAGCAGAAATAGGACCTGGTATGAGTGCTGAGCAGAAATAGGTTATAGGGTCTCCCTGGTGGTGCAGTGGTTGAGCGCTGGGCTGCGAAGCTGCCCGCAGCCTCTGCAGTGCTGGTTCTATCCCCAGCCGCTTGGAGAGTGTCCCACATGGCGCGCAGACCTCTCCTGCCGCGGCTCCCCTCAGCAGTGTACTTCGTCAGTCTGCATGTTCTGCTCCCCACTCTGGCTCTGGTGAATCCTCTCACCCTCCCGCGCTTCTGACTGTACCCAGTGCTTGTATAAATAAATAAATAAATCTTTAATAAAAAAAAAATAGGTTATAGCCTTGAATCCATTCTCCTGATCGTCCCCATGCCCTTCCTCTGTCCATGTGGCCAAAACCTGTTGCCCCGAATCAAGACAAAAATAAGTGTTGCAAGAAGGCCAGCTTGTTCACATGTGTTTGTCTAGGATGGGCTGCTCTGGAATGCAAACGGATTGGTACTTGATCCACTTTAGAGCTGGATAAGTAGGAGTCATGTGTTACTGGGGGGCGGGGAGGAGAGGTTGAGGAGCAAAACTGAAAACTCATGTTAAAATTTGAACATGTAGGGCCTCCCTGGTGGCGCGAGGGGTTTGAGCACCGCACTATGAAGCTGTCTGCAGCCTCTGCAGCAAGAGTTCAATCCCCGGCCAGCCAGGGAGCAACCCACATGGCGTAGCAGACCTCTCTTGTCTTGCCCACTGCTCCTCTCAGCAGTGTATTCAGTCAGTATCCTGTTCTACTCCCCACTCTGTCTCTGGTGAATCCTCTCACGGCCCCCCATCTCTGGCCTGTACCCCAACTCTTGTATGCATAAATAAATAAATCTTAAAAAAAAATTTGAGCATGTAGAAACATAACCAAACCAAAACTTCCTCCTACTAGCACCTCCTATATTCTCCCAAGCCCCTGGTGGGGTGAGGCAATTTTAGAGTACTCTTGTTTCTCCTGGGGTTTGCAGTGTGAGGAGAGCCCTGCAGCCCAGTGGGGAAGCCTTTGTCCCCCTGTGTGTCCCATTGGTGCTATGTCCCTTTGGGATGACCCGGGGCTGCCCCAGATAGCAGGGAAGTGGAGTTGAGAGAAGCTGTGGTTTAGAAACTAATGCGCATCTCACGGCCCTTGGTTGGGGGTGAAATAATAACGCTCATGTTTCTAATTAGCTGAGAAGCTGTTTTTCATGAAAGCTCTTCAGTCATTTCTGGCTTCCTGCATGCAGAATGTGGCCCTTTATTAAAGACTTCTGATTTTACAGCAGAGTATTACATCAGTGCACACAGGGCCACATGGCCCTGGAGTCACAACCGTGACTGTCCCTGCATGCACACTGCTAGCAGGGCAGTGTCTGGTGCCACCTGCTCCGGGGGCTGCTGCATGGAGGCTGGTCCTCACTGGAGACCACCTAACATCTCAGTCGTTCTGACTGGGTGGCAGACAAGTGCTAACAGGGTGCCACGCTGCTGTCCCTAGGCCCGTGAACCTGTGGGTGACGTGTTTTTATTTGCTCCTCAGACTGTAATTTGTCATAGTACTTGTGGTTCTGCTGCTTTAAGTCTGGGCTCTATGAGACCTTTAATTTCTGCATTATATTATTCCATAATAATAGACCTGGCACGGTTGTGGCTTTTTTGGATAATGGCTGCACAGATGTGGCTCTAGACCCTTACAATTTTGATCCCATTGCTTTGGGCTGACAAGCAGGGGTCATACCTGCTGATTACCACTTAAGTAAAGGCTGATCCAGCCAAGAGGTCACCCTGACTTTAACAAAGTTCACGCTTTTAATGTTTGTTGCACAACCCACATAGCAACCCCAGCGGTAGGCTGTGTACAGATAAGTAACCCGTAGAAGAAAATTCCATCTGAGGCCGAGTCATGAGGTCAGGGATGTTCTGCTCTCTGCAGTGCCGATGCCGTTGACTGCCCCAGAGGTGGTGTGTGGTCCCAGACTGGGGTGGACACTACACCAGGCTGACTTGGTTGGCAATTGTGTGAATCTGAGTATGAGAAGTTTTCCCTTTGGTTGCCATGAGGACAGAAGGGTAGAGGGACAGAGTTGGGAGGAAGGAGGCAGGAGGCAGGTTTAGGAGGCAGCTTCTCCTAAACCTTGGTGTCTGCTAATCCAGGACAGCATGGGGGAGCTGCTAGCTTGCTTACTCTTCCTTCTGGGTTCCTAAGTGGCAATTGCATTGATGCTGCATCTTCTGCTCGCCCTTGAGGCAGTTGTTAATGTTTTTTGTTTTTTTCTTAACTGAAAGCACAGGTGTCAAGTGTTGCTCCTAAGTATGTCAGTCCCCCTGGGGTTCGGAGGGGTGTGGGCAATTTTATAGCATGTTTTCCAGGAATGCACCTTGGACTGGAAGTCATGTGGGAATGGCATTCTACAGAATGGCTTTGAGCCTGTTTTATTTTTTTAATGTATTAGGAAGTTAACCATTACAGTCAGCTAAGTATTAAGCCTATGCAGACTTTATTAAACAAACTGTTAAAATGAAAGCCTGCCATTTGCTGCAACCTAGATGGAAGTGGAAGGGATTATGCTAAGTGAAATCAGTCAGAAAGAGAAAGACAGATACCAAATCATTTCACTTATAGGTGGAGCATAAAGAAACAAAACAAAGGGACAGACACAACTAAATCTAGACAAACAACTAGAAATTCGTTGCTGTTTGACCTCAGAATTGAGTATATGATATTGTACACCTGTGTTACCTCAATAGCAACAAATAAATAAAATTAAAAAGCGAGCTATTATAAATGTTATTTAATAGGCGTCTTATTAACAAGTTACTTTTGCTATATCTCACAGTGATTACCAAAGCTTAATGAGTCATAGTCCCAAGGCTGAGCCTTCTTCGTTCAGAAATCGGAGCAGGAAGGGAGAGACTTGGTGGCCAGCCAATTGGGAGCAGGGGAAAACCACTTTTAAAATAAAACCCAGGTCTTACCTGTGGGTTGTGAAAGATGGCTGGTAGGCATTTTTGCCAACAGTATTTCATGATTGCAGATAACCAGGCCTTTTGGCTCCTGGCACCTACAGCCTTCCAGAAAGGCTTAGAATAGTTTTCTTGCCTTAGACTAGTTTTGGTTTTCAACCCATGAGAAGTTGAGTGGGAGATGTGTTCTAATGTCTCTCCTTCTTCTCAATGATTTTAAAATGTAACAAACAAAATATAACAAACAATTATAACAAACAGAACAGTTCTATGTTTGTTACTGGTTGTTTAATCCAAATGTCTGTGTGACTGGCTTTTTAGGAACTCACAACTCACTTTTGCACAGGATTTCTTCATGCAGAGGAAGTGAGAGGCATATGGCCTAATTTTCTTTTTTGAAATCTCATAAATTTTAATAGAATTTTTTCTCTTTATGAAAGTGACGTCTATTCATTGTGAACTTAGAAAATATAAGATATTTGAGGTGAGAAAAAATTTGCTCATCATCTTGTGAACATTTTGATGAATTTCCCTTTTTCTGTGCATGTTTTCTGCTGCTGAAGCAGAGAACTTTTTTCCTAAGCCTGTGGAAACCTCATAGTTATGTCCCACCCACAGACTTAACCTAAGAATTTTAGAATACTAAGTTCAGGGCCTCCCCGGTGGCGCAGCGGTTGAGCGCTGGGTTGCGAAGCTGCCCGCAGCCTCTGCAGCGCCTGTTTGATTCCCGGCTGCTCCCCGGCCACCAGATGAGGGTCCCACATAGCGCGCAGACCTCTCCTGCCGCCCGCTGCTCCCCTCAGCAGTGTACTTCGGTCCTTCTGCCTGTTCTGCTCCCCGCTCTGGCTCTGGTGAATTCTCTCACCCTCCCGCTCTTCTGATTGTACCCAGTGCTTGTATAAATAAATAAATCTTTTTTAAAAAAAAAAATACTAAGTTCAGCTGAGCATTAGTCCAAAGTTCTATTTCATTCACATTTTGGGGGGTTCAGCTTTATCTTCAGTGTCTTCCCGTGATACCCAATGCCTGCCTCAGTTTCCCTCAGCCAATAAAAGGAAACAGTTTGAGGAAAAGGAATGTGGCTTAATGTGTTGACAAACTGAGGAGGGCAGCAGACTTGTATCTGAAAGACCACTGACCTGCTCTTTGGCAGAGTGCAGGGGTATTTATACAAAGGAATAAAAGGGGAGAGGGGCGAGGGTCTTCAAGGGGAGATAGAAGTGTCTGCATGTCCTTTTGATCCAGGTATGTGGAGATTTCAGGTGGGTTCTGCTTGCTTTGTTAACACCTGATGTTTAACTTCCTTAGAATTCACTTCCTTATTATCCTCTTAGGGATAATGTCCTTCCTTTTCCTTAGAATGCAAGAAGACAAACTTGTTAAATGCAACCGATGGGAATTCTTATCTGATGGGGCAGGAAGAGAGACCTGTCCTGTTTCAGCATCACCTCCGCCAAAGCTGTCCCCTTCTCAGACTAGATCCCCCCTGAGACTGCTGCGTAACAAAAGGGAGTGGGGTGTCTGCTAAACCAAGTTAGATCCTGCTGAAATATTTGGAGTTTTCCTTCCCTACTTGATGAAGCTGCACTAGGAGCACTGATTCTGGAGTCCAGGCTCTTTGGGCATGAATCTTGGGACTTGTACATTCTAGGTTGGCTGATCTTGAACAAGCTGCTTAACCCCTCTGTGCCTTCATTTCCAACTTTGAATAAAATAAATAAAGTACTCATTAGTGCTACGTTTTGTAATTTTTAGGATAATTTATAGGGCCTCCCTAGTGACCTAGGGGTTAGGTCTCAGCACTATCACCACAAAGGCCCGAGTTCAATTCCCAGCCAGGGAGGTGACCCACATGGCGCAGCAGCCTTCTCTTGGCTCACCTGCTGCTCCCCTCAGCAGTTTATTTCAGTCAATCTGCCCTCTCTGCTCCCCACTCTGTCTCTGGTGAATCTTCTTACCTCCCACACTGCGCAGTAAGTGGTAACTAAAATATGAGCCATCAGACAGGGGATGATAGTAAGCCCAGGAATACTGATAATGCTCAACATTGCTTAGTGGATGGATATAGTAGTCAAGCAAATCTATGTCTGATCTACATTGCGACAATCAAGCCTTGTATTGTATTTGGACAAGATCTAGTAGATACTTTTTTATTTATACCCTTCTCTTCTGTAATTGCTCAAATTGTCTCATCTTAACCAGTGAAGAACTTCTTAATTATGTTCTTTCAGCCACTCTTTAGAACTTTAGAAGGTGTACTTGTTTGCTGGAAAAAAATATGTTCCAAAATCTTGAAAACTTACAATGTCAAAATATAAATCCATTCAGTGGAAATGAACTTTAGAAACAGATTCTAGTGGGAGCACCAGGTCATTTCTCAGGGTATGTTAAGGGTTACTGTGTGAGTCCACTGTAGAGATAGAATTAAAAACATATACTCACATACATGTTATTTTTATGAGCTGACATCAATCATTTGCATCTTACCTTTATTCTACCACCTACCTATTTTGAGAGTTTTTAACCTCAATATTGTACTTCTTTTGAATCTTGCAGTTATTCTACAACCTGAAATTATGACTAAAGATAATGTGTCATCACTACAAAGATAAATTTCAAATAACAGGGTCAGTATCAGCCTCAAACTAAAGCTACTGAATAAGTAATAAGATTTCATATCACAGATGTCGTCAATGACTTTGTTCTGGAAGCATCTCAGTAATGAAGCACAGTTAAATTACTTTGCTTTGAGTCACTTGTAATAATTTTTTTTCTTTCCTGCTTCTAAAAAAAGAATGGAACTTTTGACTCAGTGAAAGCTATGTTTAATTTTGTAAGGACCAGAGAACCAGTTTCTATATCTGGGCTGAGTTTCTCTTGACGATTGCTGAAATATTGGCCAGCAAAGTGGTATTTAGGAGATTTGAATGAAATAGAACAAAACCTTTATTCTTCCCCACCTATGATGTTTAGCTTTTGTGTTTTTTTTTTTTTAAGATTTATTTACTTATACAAGAACTGGGGTACAGGCCAGATGTGCGGGAGGGTGAGAGGACTCACCAGAGACAGAGTGGGGAACAGAACAGGCAGACTTATGAAACACACCGCTGAGGGGAGCAGCGGGCAAGACAGGAGAGGTCTGTCGCGCCATGTGGGACCCTCGCTGGTGGCCGGGATCGAACTGGTGCTGCAGAGGCTGCGGACAGCTTCACAGCGTTGCGCTCAACCCGCTGGTCACTGGGGAGGCCCTATGATGTTTAGTTTTTTAATACTAGTCAAGATGGTTTGTATGACTAGCCTTGGTGGAAACATTTTTTAATCACCTAATTAAAATTGTGGACAGACCATCTCTGGAGATTAAGCATGATTAAAATGGAGAATTATCAGAGAAAAGTCATTGGGCCTTTTTAGGTGGGACATTCTTTGATTATTTTAATTAATATTTTATTTTATATAATTCTTACATCATTTTTCATTTTTGCACAATGTATGCATTTTCATTTTGGTTATATTCCCCATACAATTGCACCCCCCTTAATTTGGCCCTAGTCCTTCCTCTCCCTGCCCCTACCCACCCTAGTGTGTCTTTGGTTTATAGTTGCTTGTTGATTTTTGATTTTTGCTTTGTATTAATTAGTCTTTTTCCTGGTCCCTTATTTAGGTTTTCTAAATTCCTGCTATGAGGGAGACCATTCTTTGATTTTTTTTTTTTTTTAAAGACCTTTCAGAACTCTTAAGAACATTTATCTGGGATAAAAAAGCTAACTTTGACACTCTACAGTTGATGACTGAAGCGTGAAAAATTTGTCAGGCTGGTGTTATTTTTTTCTGATACCTGTTATTTCCCAGTAAATCAGCCTACCATAACTTCTGGCTTTCTCTCTAAGAAAGCAGCATCAGTGTCTGCTCAGTTTGACAGCATTTTACTTACATTCTCCTCCGAATGACACTGAAATGTTTTGTTGTTTTGCATGTGTGTGAATTTGCTTTACTTGTCCTTTATCCAATGCTTAGGATGGAGGATAAAGATAGAAAAGTTGGAAAGAAGGTGCCACAAGACTAGAAACCACTGTGTGGCTCACCTCACACAGTGCCAGGAGCTGGAGGTGGGGGTAGATGTGATTAACACAGTCATTAACCCAGCTGTAGGAACTAAAATTCTATTTTTTTAAAGATTTATTTATTTATGCATACAAGAGCTGGGGCACAGGCCAGAGATGTGGGGGGTGGTGAGAGGATTCACCAGAGACAAAGTGGGGAACAGAACAGGCAGACTGACTGAGATACACTGCTGAGGGGAGCAGCAGGCAGACAGGAGGGGTCTACTTTGCCATGTGGGTTGCTCCCTGGCAGGCCGGGGATTGAACTTATGCTGCAGAGGCTTCAAATTACTTTATAGTGCAGTTCTTAGCCCCTTGCGCCACCAGGGAGGCCTGGAACTAAAATTCTTTAGGCTCAGAGCAGACCCAAGCAAAGTGTCAGAAGCTGTTAAGAGTGTCAGGAGCTCAGACCAGAGTAGAGATATGGAGATTGAGGCCATTGTAGATTCTCAGGTCCCTTTCAAATTCTACATAGTTACCCCAAATCAACAGCAAACAGGCCACTCCACAAAGGAATGAGCCCCTCCCATAGAGAAAACTGCATCAGTGCAGTCTCTGCCCTGGCACTGCACTGCCCATCTGTGACTGTGCAGGTGCTTCCTGTCACCAACTCTCCCTCCTCAGGGCAGCAGCCTCCTGCCTGCCCGTGACCTATGACCTTGCTGGGGCTTTTCTGCACTGACCTCCCTCAGAAGCCGCTCTCCTCAAGGCTGCCCGCCTGTGACCATGCAAGCCTCTCTCAGCAAACCTGTCCCATTCGGGGCAGCCCTTTCTGCCTGCTTGTGTCTGTGAAAGTGTCCTTTATTCCTCTCTCCCTTTTATAATCAACCTGCCCTTTTGGATATAACTAATGTCTGTGTCTTGTGGAAAACCTCGCCTGGGAAGCTCCCTGTTGCTGCTGCAAAGGGAGCTCTGGTGAAAGCTTTCCCAGAGTGAATCCAAGGACCCAACTCTCCATACCCAATACCTCCAACAATGGCTTGTTTGGGTTCAGCACTTATTATTATTATTGTTGTTGCCTTTTCTACATTTTGGGCTATAGAGAATAAGGCATAGTTTTCTGACGTCAACTTCTGAGAACCACAGACAAGATTTATTAAAACCTTTTAGACCAAGGAGTGATCATGGATTCTGAAGAGTAGAATACTTGACTTATTTGGATATTATTTGCATTTCATCTATCATTTTGCAAATATGTTTCATGAGGATTTGGTGGCTACAATATGAACAGCTGAAAGAGAAGGAGGAGAGTTAATGGAGCTGATTCGCTCTAAGCTGTATAATTGGTTCCTGGATAACATTTTTTTAAATCAACTTACTGAGGTATAACTTACCTGTGATATGACACACCCATTTGAAGTGTACTCTTCCTGCAGTTTATAATTGTACACACCTGTGTAACCACTGCCATTAAGCTACAGACCATTTCCTCCCTCAGATAGGTCTCTTGGGCCTCTTTGTAGTCATCAGTAGTATAATTTTCATACTATAAAACCTTTTCTCCCCATGTTACTCCACATGCCACCGTTAATCCCGCTCTGCTGCATTTCTGTTGGTCACATGTTGAAAGGGAAGCAAAATCCTTTGATGTCTAGCCCACTGGTTATATAATTATACACTATGGGATGGACAGTTGTCCTTGTGAACTGGAAGTTTACAGAAAAGTGGGAGAAAGGACAGGCGGACCTGCAAGCTACATCACTGAATCATGCATTTGTGTAGACACCCTGGGACTGGCTGATGACTTGAGCTTGATTCTGCTTGCTGTTGTTAGTAAGCCAGAACTAATTGGAGAGACCAAATTTGAATCAAGCTTCAGGAAGATGCTAATTGAATGGAAAGGTGTAGAGTCACTGTGTTATACCTTCTGTAGTGGAGGCACCAGGAAAGTGAGAGAGGAGACCACAGGGAATTTGCCAGGTCCCAATAGATGTGAGAATCATCAACCTGCTTGTGACTGCGGTGCCCCAGGGTGCCTGTGGATGACCTTGGAGTCTAGTCTACACCTGTATTCCCAGCACCTGAGTCAGCCATTGTCCTACAGCCCTGCCTCTTCCTGGCTCCATATATCTCAGCTTCAGCATCCTCTGTTGCCTCCATACCAGGCGCCTTCTCACATCTTCTCTGTTCAAACTCTTCTGTTTTAATCACCTCTCTTGTGGCTTGCTGCTGGCTTCTCCCCGATGTCTCAGCATTTACAGGAGAAGCTTGACCTTTTGGGCTTATTTTAAGCCTGTTCTTTAATTTATTACTATGTTTTCATACAATCTAAAATGCTATCAATTTAAAACTCTTTGGTATTTAGTTGTCACAGAAGAAAGAAAAATACAGCTAATAGAACCATTAGACCTTGATCATGAGGTATAACCCTTTCCAAAGTGTTAAGATGTGGGTCAAAGATAGACAGTCTCACCCACAAAACACTGATAGCTCCAGATCCCAGACTGGAGCAAAAGGTTTGGGGAGGATGATCCTGTGTGAAGGGAGAGTTAAGAGAAATAATTAGGGGAGATTAGGGAATGAGGCTCAGTATACTTGCTTAAGTTTGTGGAATTGCTAGAGGTGGACCTCATGTATGACTGGAGAATCCTAGAAGCCTATGCAGAGAAAAAAAAGCTCTTATCCATTATTGATTGTCTGTAAGAAGAAAACAGACCAGTTGCTCCAAAAGAACATAGTTCTTTTTGTTACTAAGCCTGGAATGAAACATCCCCTTATTCTCTTACAGTGTCATACACTGAGCAATATCCTCAGCTACCTGTTCACCATAAATATAGCTACTTCCCCACCCCTGTTTTTTTTTTTTTTAAGATTTATTTGTTTATGCATACAAGAATTGGGATACAGGCCAGAGGTGTGTGGGGGGGGGTGAGAGGATTCACTAGAGATAGAGTGGGGAGCAAAATGGACAGATCTACTGAAATACAGTGCTGAGGGGAGCAGCAGGCGATTTAGGAGACGTCTGCTACACCATGTGGGTAGCTCCCTGGCCGGGGATCAAACTTCTTCTGCAGTGGCTGTGGATAGCTTCATAGGTTGCGTCTTAACCCCTTATGCCACCAGGGAGGCCCTCCACCCCAGTTTTATTGAGACACAGTTAATATATAATATTGTGTAAGCTTAGGGTGTTAAGCTGTCCACGGTATCAGTTTGATACATTTACATATTATAAAATGATTACCACTGTAACACTAGCTAATAGATCTCCCTTTGGTATCTGCAGGGGATTGATTCTAAAACCTGTGGCTGCTTAAATCTCTTAAAGAAAATAGCATAGTATTTGTGTGTAACCGATGAACATTGTCCTTTCTATATTAAATCATCTCTAATACAATGTGTACTATGTAAATGGCTGTGCTGCTGTATTGTTTAGGAAATAAGAAAAGAAAAAGTCTGTACATATTCCATGCAGGCACAGCTACCACGGGCTGCAGACTACATATTTTCCATCCACAGTTGGAGTCCCAGGATGTGGAAGCCAAGGCAAATAAGCTAATATGGAGGGCCAACTATACGTACTCCGTTATGTCGTATGATGACCACATAGTCACCATCTTTTTGTGGTGAGAACATTTAAGATCCAATCCCTTAGGATTTTCAAGTCTATAATACAGTACTACTGACCATAATCACTGTGATGTGCATTAGATCCCCAGAATTTTAAATGCAGGCATTTGGGTTGGACCGTTTCATCTAATGTTTAATTTATGGTAGGTAGCTGGTAAGAACATTGTAAGTCCAGTTTGCCTCTCATGGTCTAGCTTTGTTCAGGGATAGTCTACAGGGTTTAAAATTGCTTGGTGTTGGTGGGGCTGATTGAGTGGTGGTTTCAGGTTCCTGACATTCTTCTGGAACCTTGTTTATCACGTATCTTAATACCTTGCTTCATTATCTTCATGTCAGTTGTTGCCTACCACCTTGGTACTCCCAGCACCTTATCAGGTCTCCCCAATTCCAGCAAAGCCCACTCCCTGTTGCCCTGCCCTGAATTTACTGAATTACATATGCAAGTTCTCACTTCTCGGTTTTCTCCAGTCTGAAATGCACTTTCAGCTGCCTCTGAGCGCAATCATGTTCATTAGTTCCTTAGGTGAGTCAAAAAGCATGCTCTGTAAGAATCTTATTCTGACCCTGGTCTTAATGTCAACCCCCTGATTTTGTTCATTTGCTTTATGATCATTTTTAAAACTGATTTAAAATTGAATTATATGATAGAAGCTGCTTCTTGAAAGGACATTTTGTTTCTTTTGCTTGAAGAATCAAGAATGTTAAGTTCAAGGATGGACCCTAAAAAGGAAGGAAGGTACAACTAATGAGGAGTTGTTAAGTGCTTGGGGGTCACTCCTTCGTGTGAAGCTGGGACTTCTGACTTGTTTTGCTTTTGCTTTGCTGTTTCCCAATGCACTACTATATGACAGACACAATTCCTAGCTACCCTGTTTCTCAGTTATTCCTTATTCTTCTGGAATAACATGCCTCTCCTGAGGAATGACAAAGTATTCTCAAACCTATAGAGCCATGGGCCCTTTGGCTCAACTTAAAAATGTCACATTCCTCTGAAGGATGGTATTTTCTATATATTCTGTGGGGGTACAAAAGGGGTTCCTTTAACTGCCCTCCCTAGTATAATTAAGATTATCCTTTTACATAATAGTGATGAAGATTATTGCTCTGAAATATCCATAAATTTGTTGGTCAGTCTGATCACATTCATGAATGCATATTTAGCTCTACAAGGAGAAAAGTTAATTGTGGGACAAATCTTAACAAAGATATCTTAGTTTTGGAGTTCGGTACTATTATTTTTAGTTATCATATATTTGTTAATTTCATTCAACAAACATTGGTGTTCAGCACCAATTATTGTTTTTCCAGTCAAAGCAAAATCCATTTATTTTTCATCCTCCACCCACTTTCAGAGAATTTTTCATTTTTAATTTCCAATAGACTCATACTCTTTTCTTATGATTTTACCATGTTGGCAACACTTATCTCCTAAAGTTTCTCTCTTGGTTTGGGAATCTTGAATGTCATTCAAAGTGAATGTATAATACAACTTTTCCTGGGGTATAATAGACCCCAAATTCTTGGGGAGGCTATGTTGATTGGGGGGAGCTGAGAGTTGGTTTGTTTGTTTGTTTTACAGACCAGAGGTGTGGGGGGTGAGAGGATTCACCAGAGACAGAGTGGGGAACAGAACAGGCAGATTGATCTAAGTACACTGCTGAGGGGAGCAGCGGGTGAGTAAGGAGAGGTCTGCTGCGCCATGTGGGTTGCTCCCTGGCTACCCGGGGATCGAACTCATGCTGCAGTGGCTGTGGACAGCTTCATAGGTTGTGTCTTAACCCCTTCCGCTACCAGGGAGGCCCCGGAACTGAGAGTTTTTAATTGCATGAGGAGACTACTGTTCATGCCTGTGACTTTCCTGTTCACTTTGGGTGAATGTGGAGTCTAATATAACTGACAATGCTTTATCCTGCCTGAAGAAAAGTCCTGTCTATTTCAGGAAGGGTAAGTCTCACTCATCAGGGAGAAAGCTACTGATACAAAAGGTGTTGAGATCATCCTATTTTAGAGTTGTTTACAGTGGCTGCCTGTTTCTAGCCAATTTATTTTTCTAAGATGCATTTTTTCCTCTCCTGCTTTCCAACTCTACACACATATGTGTTCATAGAGAGAAACATCTGGTATCCCAAGAATTTTATTTTTGGTGGCAACTGAATATTTTATAAAACTGTGCATTGCAACTCCCAAACATAATGTGTCTCAATTAATAAAGCACAATTTGCAAATGTACCAAAAAATACCAACATTAAAAAAAACACCTGGTTTTGTATGGACATGGCTGGGTTTTCCATGCATCCTGTATAAACACAATATGAATGTCTCTATCTCTCATGAAGCTTCAGGTATCATGTCACTGCACACAGGCTTACAGTAAACATCACATGAATGATAAGATATATGTAAATCCTTCAACAGTAACTTGTGTATAGTTTACTAATGTCATAATTTTTTATTTAGAAATACATGACAGGAAACATTAGCAGTCCCTAAATAATGTTATAATTCAGCTTTTACACATTCAAGAAAATAAATAGTGGGTGGAAATCAATTTAGTGTTTTGATGAATAAAACCATGGCAATGGATTAGATGGAGTAAATTAAATTAAAGTACAAGAATAAATCATATACCGGGAACTGAAGCTATCACATTACGCATCCCAGGTGAACATGAAGGAATCAGACAAAAATTTCTAATTTGAAATATAAGGATGGTTGATGTAAATTACTGTCAGAATACCCAATTGTTGTAGCCTTTCTGTCTCAAAATTCAAATAACAGCTGTACTACATTTATAGAGAACAGTCTTTACTATTTATGGCTTGTGAACTGATGTTATAAGCAACAAACTACATATTGGGATATTTATAGACATTTTATTTAACAATTTCAGATACTCAGAAACCGGATATACTTAGCTTTCACTGGAGTCTGATGTTTACTGTACAGGACATCGTATGGATTTATAGGTCTTCATAAAGTGCCGTTGCAAGAAACAATTCTGCTAAGTGGAATGGAGGGCCAGAGATCCATTTTTTCAGGAAATAATTTTTGCAAGCCACGTCAAGGCCTTTTGAGGAATTTAGGAGCTAGAGGAAAGTAATATCACAAAGACAAATTACAAAGGATTAGAATGGCGGTGACTCTTCTTTGGCTAAACCCCTCATTGTGCTGGAGGTGTAATTGTAACTAGATGAAAACTTACTGGCTTGTAGAAACAGGTGTATATTTTATGAAAAGCTTTCTATTTCTGTGTCAGCTTATCAGCCAGAAGGCTGCTTCTGCAGTGGGGTTTGGCGATAGCCTTTAGAGACATTTCTCTTTTGAAAATCTACTCTGTCAGTATTTCCTGGAGGAGGATTGGTCCAAGACCTTAGCGTATTCTCTTAGCTTTGTGATAAATGGGTGAAGCCGTTGTGAAGATAATGTCATAACACTGTGAAGGAGAAAATCCCTCACTCTGGCTGTTTGATGTTTGTTACGGCAGGACTGGGCACAGTGCAGGTTCTCTGTGATCTGAGCAGACAGGGTAAAGGAGAAGTCCTGGAGCCCTTGGTGACTTTTCAGGCTTTTATTGCGATTTACCATGTACATGGCAGGCAGGGGTGCCAGGAGGCCGGCCCCCACCAGCAAGTCTTCACTCTGGGCTCTCCGGCCTTCTCTGCTTTTATCTGCTTCTCTGCTCTCGTGGTTCTGCTTCTGGCATCCCTGTGACGCCGCCCTTATAAGCTCAGTCTTAGCCCAGGTGAATCCCATCTACACATGCCCACACACTATTCCAGGTGCCGCCATCAGGCATGCATTCAGGACCACAAGGATCCATCATCTATCCTAATGGCGGGAGGGCAGAAAAGCCTGATGCTTTACTTACCCTACCATGTTCCAGCCACATCCTGACTTCAGATACTGAGGTCACCGTAAGCCTGCACTCACTAATTATTCCACTTAAGCATTACTTGCCTTATAGTTAGTGTAAATATTCTGCATAGAGCGCACCTGTCTTAGATTCACTTCTATCTTGACTGTTCTTACAGTGCTAGGCACAGACTAGATGGTGGGTCAGATTTCATTAATTAATTTGGAAAGGAAGGATCACAAATAGGGGTGCTCATAGCTACGTGGCTGACAGTCTCTGAAAGACTGTTTTTGAAATACACTCCATCTTTCTGAACCTTTTTTTTGCAATGGACCCATTTTGAAGGGTAATATAGCACAGTAGTTAAGGCACAGGCTATAAAAACCAAATTGCCAAGGTCTCCCTGGTGGCCTCAGCACTGTTGGCATGAGGGCCTGAGTTTGATCCCTGGCCAGGGAGCTACCCATATGGTGCAGCAGACCTCCCCTGCCTCGCCCGCTGCTCCCCTCAGCAGTGCATTTCAGTTTAGTCTGCCTGTTCTGCTCCCCACTCTGTCTCTGGTGAATCTTCTCACCCCTCTGCATGTCTGGCCTATTCCCCAATTCTTTTACACAAAAATGAGTAAATCTTTAAAAATAAGTTGCCTGAATTCAGTCAGTTTTATTAGATGCTGCAGTGTGATACGTTCCTTTGCCTCTCCATGCCTCAGTTTCTTCATTTGCACATGAGTGTAACAGTACAACTTCAGGTGGACGAAAGGCTTGCTTGAGTTAACACTAAATAGGCACTTAGAACAACAATGCCTGCTGTTGAACCCAAGTCAGCCCGCCCTCAAATTGTTAGACAATAAGACTCAAAGCAGTGTTATTATTTTCAAAATTGTGTTTATGATCTGGAAAATATAGCAATCTTTCCGGGCCATCCTGTATGCAAGGATAGCAATTACTCTCAGTGGCATAATCTGAATATAAAAGACAGTGGCTGGTGCAATGAATAAATGTGTGTGTAGTAAAACAATAAATAGATGTGTGGACACCAGGTTTCCAGAAATTAACTGTACAGTTTAAAGCACAGAAACCAGGGGCCTCCCCGGTGGCCTAGGATTTAAGTCTCAGCACTATCACCTCTATGGCCTGAGTATGATCTCTGGCCAGGAAGCTGACCCACATACAGCGCAGCAGACCTCTCCTGTCTCGCCCGCTGCTCCCCTCAGCAGTGTAGATCTGCCTGTTCTGTTCCTCACTCTGTCTCTGATGAATCCTCTCACCATCTACACCTCTGGCCTGTACCCCAGTTCTTCTACAAAAATATGAATAAATAAAATCTTTAGAGCACAGAAGCCAACTGCATTGAGTCGGTATCACCTCATCCTGGGACTTTATTTTTTTTAATGTTTTTAAGATATTTATTTATTTATTTATTTATTTATGCATACATGAGGGTTAGCTCCCTGACCAGGGATTGAACTCAGGCTGTAGTGGTGACAGTGCTTAGACTTAACCCATAGGCCACCAGGGAAGGCCCCCTTATCCTGGAACTTTAGAAGGAGTCACAATAAATAGGGTATTGCCAACTTGCACACCTACCCCAAAGCTACTGCTGCTGGTTTTATTTTGTTTTGTTTTAAAGATTTATTTATTTATTTTATTTACACAATAGCTGGGGTATAGGCCTGAGGCACGGGAGGGTGAGAGGATTCACCAGAGACAAAATGGGGAGCAGAACAGGCAGATTGACGGAAATACACTGCTGAGGGGAGCAGCAGGTGAGACAGGAGAGGGCTGCCACACTGTGTGGGAATCTCCCAATAAAAGCCTGCAAAAGCCACTGAGGGCTCCAGGACTTTTCCTTACCCCGTCTGTTCGGATCATAGAGAACCTGCCCTGTGTCATCCTGCCCCTTACATACTTGTTCAAACATATTTATGGAATTTAGAGAGAAAATGTGACTTATTGTATATGTAATTTCCTTAGCCAAATATCCAGGTAGGTGTGAGGGAGGAAATGTGCATCAAACTTTGCCCTGTCAGTTGTCCCACTGAGTACAGTTGAGTCCTCACTTAGGTTCTTGGAAACTGATTTTCAAGTGAAAAGATGTAAAACCAAACCAGATCCTCAAGTGGCATCATCTTTTTCAATGTCAGGTGTCATCGTTTACTTAAAATGTTGGTAAAAAAAAATCCTGGTGGTGCAAGGGGTTAAACACAGCACTCAACCCACATGGCGCAGCAGACCTCTCCTGTCGCGCCCACCCTCGCCTCAGCAGTGTATTTCGTCAGTCTGCCTGTTCTGTTCCTCACCCTGTCTCTGGTGAATCCTCTCACCCCCCACACCTCTGGCCTGTACCTGAGTTTATGCATAAATAAGTAAGTTTTAAAAAAAAAAAAATCCTGGCTGATTTTGAAACAACAAAAGATGTTTTTTATTTGAGGACCTGTTGTACTTCAGAAGTGAAAGAAAGCACGTGTGACTGTTAGGCGAGTTGGTAGAATAGATTTGTGGTTACATTTAAATAAAAACAAGTGTAGGACCTCCCTGGTGGCGCAGGGGTTAATATGAAACCTATGAAGAAATCCGCAGCCACTGCAGCACAAGTTCGATTCCTGGCCAGCCAGGAAGAAACCCACATGGTGGGACAGACCTCTCCTGTCTCGCCCGCTGCTCCCCTCAGCAGTGTAATTCGGTCTGTCTGCCTGTTCTATTCCCCACTCTGTCTCTGGTGAATCCTCTCACCCCCTGTGCATCTCTGGCCTGTACCCCAATTCTTGTATAAAATAAATAAATAAATAAAACAAGTGTAAACAGAGGTTCTTGGTTCTTCTCCTGACTTGGCCACTAACTTAATTGCCCTGGGCAAGTCATTTAACATTGCAAAACCCCCTTCCAACCCCACTTTGTGAATTGAAGATGCTGGACCAGGTCATATCCAAGGTGGTTTCTAACTCCCATGTTGAGTGAGTCTAAATTAAAAAAAAAAAAAAAAGTAGAAAATCTTTTGTACATATAAAAGTGCATGTAATGGTGAGTTCAGCTTTGGTCATAGAATCAATATTACTCTACCTGTGAAAATGTCTCAAGTGTAACATCAAAGAAGACATACTGATTGGTAATTAGTATTGATAGCTAAGAAAGGTTTTTCTAAAGAATCCCAATGCTTCTTCAGAAATTCAAATCGCCTTATATATTATACTTAATGTGTAATACGGGTAGTATGTCTAGTAGTATGTCTAGTAAGCTGCATGTATTGTAGTATGTCTAGTATGTATGGTAGTATGTATGGTATACATACTACTAGACATATACTAGTATGGTATGCATGTATGGTATACATACTACTAGACATATACTAGTATGTCTAGTATGTATGGTAGTATGTCTAGTAAGCTGCATGTATTGACCATTTGTTTTAAGTCTTTGAGATGAGGGGATTTGTGAAGACCTTAGACTCCACCCCTATCAGCATCCCCAAGGGCTGGAAGAGACAACAGAATTATGTCTTTCTTTCTATTTTATGATATGAATGGATGACACTTAATTTACTCAATCCCCTATTGATAAATGTAGATGGATAATTTTTCCTTTATAAACAGTCTTCCATCTCTGCCTTTCTTAGCTCACTATTATATCTACAAATTGTTTGAAGTGGAAACCAGGTAAAAAGGGTATGAATATTTGCCTTTTAAATACAAACTACCAAATTGTTTCTAGAAATGTATGTAAAAATGTTTCGAATGTTAAAAAAAATTAGAAAAACATTTAATGAAAGCACAGCCCCAAATGCCTAGCTACTGATGACTGGATAAATTAGACCTGGTATTTGCTTGCATATCCATGTAGTGGAATATTATTTGGCAATAAAAAGGAATGAAATACTGATACATGCTGCAATGCATCTTTAAGGTATGATACTAAGTAAAAGAAGCAAATCATAAAGGACCACAGATTGTATGATTCCATTTATGAGGAGGCAAATCCATTGAGATGCAAAGTAGATGGGTGGTTGCTTAGCCCTGGGGGAGTTTGAAAATGGGGAGCGGCTGTGAATGGGTAAGAGGTTTCTTTTGGGGGTACAGCTAATTGGGATGCCTGCACAGCTCTGAATATACTAAAAACCATTTCATTGTATACTTTAAATGAGTGAATTGTGTGGTATTTGCACTATGTCTCAATAAAGCTGTCATTTTAAAAAAGGAAGCGTGGGGGTGTGGTGTCAGAGCAGACCTAATGAAGCAGTGAATGGTTGGTGAAGTGCCACCAGAATGGCCTTACGGTATCCCACATCTAGAGTCTTTTTACTGCCAATAGTATTACATTCTTTTAAGAAATTTAAAATCAAGAACAATTTTAAAGTCCTTTAGTAATGAGAGACTTACTGGGAGGGTAGTTAAGGGATAGTTCTAATCTCTTTTTTAACATTTCATCTGGCATCGTGTAGGCATAATTAAAAGTGTATTTGAGAATTATTAGACAAGTACAGATAAGTTCCTAAGATGGAAAGATAGTTATTGCTTTGTAATTTTGTCACATGCGCAATTGTTGAATAAATAACTCTTTGGTTAAAATACCATGGGACACCCTATTCTAATCTAGAGAATAGGGTGTAAGAAAGGAACGTGTATTGGTGTACATTCTACTATCTGTTGGCCCTATAGAGCATAAGAAGGTGAGTTTGACCACTGAAATCCATAACTGCACTGCTTTATTTAGTAACCCATTAATAAATCATAACAGCACATGTGTTTGAGTAATTATATTTTTAATCTTCTGCTTCTCTAAGCAAATATGAAGTTTGCTCTGAGATTTGTTCAAATCCCCTCTGGTTTGTTAGAAGTGAATCAGATTGCTCTCAGCTCTTCTGTTCCTAATATGTTAGGAAGCAGAGATTTGTAATTTTCTGTTTATAAAGATCAACAGGAAAGATCAGATACCCCACAATCTGGAAGTCTGCCAGAAGTAATTTACATTTGAACAAGGGTTTACAAAAGAACAAGGATTAAGTCAAACAATTAGAGCTGTATGCTGCAGACTATATCCTAGGAAAACTATTTGGGTCAATAATTTTTGTTTTCAGCAGACTCTCCCATTGTGAGTGCTCAGTAAATTGGTTGTAATTAATAATTGTCTCAGTGTAAGTCTTTGATTATAAAGAAGGGAGCTACCTAAAATAAGTCTGAGACTGCATTTGGTAGAAATGTACCATGTTAGCTACTCAGTGAATTTTATGACATTAAAAACCATTAAAGTCATTACTTTTAAAGGCCACCAGTAGTAAGTTTGTCATGTCTTTGTTTAGTTTTGGCCTTCTAGATTGTCATGCTTTAGGCATAAAAGCTAGATTTGACTTTTTTTTTTGGCCTTTCATACAGCATCATGATAATCTGTGTAGTGCAGGGCATTTTAATCTAGGTCAGTAACCCCCTGCAATTAAATGTAAAATGATGTGTTTGTGGGTGCATGTGCAGTATCCAAGGGCGAGAGTTTCATATCTTTGATCCAGATTCTGGAAGTTTCTGCACCCCTAGAAAATTAAGAACACTGGTGTTGGGTGCATTTTATGGTTGTGTTTAGAAGCAAGCTTTTCTGTTTCTATCCTAACAGCTTCTTGCCCTCCCTCCTCCTTAGGAGATTACTTTAACAACAAAATACATTTAGAGACCCTGTGTATCGCCAAGGTCTCTATGCTGTCAAAGTACTGAAATATATCAGCAGCTGCCTACTATTTCTCTAATCACTCAGTAGCCAGAATTAAAATGTTGTGGGTGGCTTTAATTCATAGCAGAAAGACTTTTGTGGTTACTATAATAAATACTAAGCAAAGCCTTCCCCAAAGCTATTGGTCACATGCTTTGTCTCATTAGTAATTAACTTATCAATGAGCTATGGTACATTCTAGTGACTTTTTCTGAAAAGATTTATGCTTATGGCAAACCAGGGCACAATAAATTTTTCTATGCAAAGTGCCTTTTTGACCCAGAGGAGGTTAATGTTAATTCTAATGAGCTATGATGTATAGTGCTTGGTGAGTTTTGGCATCTCCTTTGAGATGACACAGACTCCCATTTCATCAGGTCTTATTTTTCCTTAGGTCCTGTTGCATAGTGTACGTTTGACTTGCATGTTCGTATTAAATTTGCTATTATAAAGCAAGAGCCTGTTTGTCATTAGTTGAAAAGTCACTATTAGAGTGTGGATTTTACTTTGCAGAGCTTATATTCTTCCTCCACAGCATAGCCCCTCTAGACCCTAAAAGATGACATCTGATGGAAAATGTGTCAAGTTTGTGAACAAAAACGTTTCCCTTCAGCATGCATGCAGCATAAATGATTTTGCTTTTGAGTCTATAATGTTGAGAGAGTGAATTGATTTCTGTCATTGTTTTTAGAAGCTGGGAGATGTTTGACTCCTTATATTTCTTATTCCTCAAAGTAAGGATGGGGGAGTAATGTTGGGAAGGTGAGATTAGGTGCTGCAATTGCCTTGTCCTTGAGCTTCAGTTCATGGGTGTGCAACTGGAGATGAGTCACTTTTTCTGGGTCTTGACAAGCTGTCACAATTAGTTAATCTCTTCTTAATTTATTAGTGCAGCTGGATGGCCAAAAGATGTGGGGGTGGTAATTTGTGTGTTAGCATATGTCTTTGTTATTTAATTGAATGTGAGTAGGTTTGGAGTGTGCTGAACCTGAAGGGCACAAGTAAGTTCCATTGTCTCACATCTGCATCTGAGTGAGACTCCATCCAGTGTGCATGGATCAATTAAGACTCCTTCTAGGGCTTCCCTGGTGGCCTAGGGGTTATATCTTAGCACTATCTGAGTTCGATCCCCAGCCAGGGAGCTACCCACATGGTGCAGCAGACCTCTCCGGTCTCGCCTGCTGCTCCCCTCAGCAGTGTATTTCAGTAGATCTGCCTGTTCTGCTCCCCACTCTCTGGTGAATCCTCTCACTCCTCACACATCTGGCCTGCACCCCAGTTCATTTATGCAAAAATAAAGTCTTAAAAAAATAAAACTCCTCCTAGAAAACCTCATGAGGCTTTATAAGGAAAGTTAAAATCACAAATCTCAAATTATGTGATTTCTAAGATGATGATAGTGATAAAGACAGTAACATTCACCTCTGAAGTCTCAACAGAGAATTGGTATATCTACAAATGAAAGTGGATCAATCGGGTCTCCCTGGTGGTGCAGCGGTTGAGTGCTGCCCTGTGAAGCTGTCCACAGCCTCTGTAGCGTGGGTTCAATTCCCAGCCAGCCAGGGAGATACCCACATGGCGCAGCAGAACTTTCCTGTCTCGCCTGCTGCTCCCCTCAGCAGTTTCTTCAGTCCGTCTGCCTGTTCTGCTCCCCGCTCTGTCTCTGGTGAATTCTCTCACCCTCCTGTGCCTCTGACTGTATTCCAGTTCTTGTATAAATAAATAAATCTTTAAAAAATAAAAAGACAGTGGATCAATCACCCTGTGTAATCTGTGTAGTATTATAATTGTGACCTGAGATGCTGAGTAGTAAAAAGAGTCTTGCCACAGGAGTCAAGGTGTTTGACTTTCCCAACAGGGTGTGTTCTCAGCAGTCAGCAGAGCTTTGTTTCTGAGGCCACTGTCAATTCAGGGAGACACTGAGAATTTTATTAGAGATGTAACAATCACTTTTCCATGTTCCCAGGAATGCAGAGGGAGCCAGTTAATGGTTAATCGTAGGAGGAAGTAAGGGGTGCAATTCAGTGAGTTAACAGTTAATCATAGAGAAGGAACTCTAGAGGGTGGTTAGAATGTAATTCCACTTATTCATAATATTTAGTCTAGGGGTGTTTTCTGCTGCCTATTGGAGGAGTTGTGGCTATCTCAGTGTAGCCTAAGTATCTGAGAGCAGGACTCCATATTGATATAGAGAATGCTTCGTGTTGTTGAGTGAAGGTAGCAAGGAGTTTGGCATCTATGGTGACTATGGTAATTCTCACCTTGGGTTTCCTCACCCCCAATATTTCAATAATGTTTGTAACCATGTATGAGGAGTTTCTACGGATTTCCCTCTGAATTAAGAATCAAAGCAGGGCCTCCCTGATGGTGCAGCAGTTGAGTACTGGGCTGTGAAGCTGCCCACAGCCTCTGCAGCGCTGGTTCGATCCCTGGCTGCCGACGAGGGAGGGTTCCACACGGCGTGCAGGCGCCTGCTGCTCCCCTCAGTAGTGTACTTTGTCAGTCCACCTGTTCTGTTCCCCACTCTGGCTCTGGTGGAGTCTCTCACCCTCCCACACTTCTGACTGTACCCAGTGCTTGTATAAATAAATAAATAAATCTTAAAAAAAAAAAAGCAAAAAGCAAATGTATTTGTTTGCTAGGGCTGTCATAATAAAGCACCATAGGTTGGGTGGCTTAAATAACAGAACTTTATATTCTTTAAAATCTTGGAGAGTAGAGATCTAAAGTTAAAGTGTGGATTTCTAGAGGCCGCTCCCTTTGTTTTGTGGGTGACTGTCTTCTTCCTAGGTCTGCACATGTTCTCACCTGGTCTCCTTCCCTTACAAGGACTCCAGTCATCTTGGATTAGGTTCTACTCCGATGACTTCATTTTGACTTTGTTACCTCTTTAAATCCCCCATCTCCAAGCCAGTCATGTTCTGAGATACTGGGGGTTAAGACTTGAAGATATGAATTTAGGGGCCACACAATTTAAGCCCATAATAGCAACTAATATGTTTTTAGGTAATTAGGATTTCCCCCCAAGGGTTAAGATTTTTTTTTAAAGATTTTTGTTTATTTTTGCAAAGAACTGGGGTGCAGATCAGAGGTGAGTTGGGGGAGAGGATTCACCAGAGATAGTGTGGAGCAGGGCAGGCAGACCTAGTGAAATACACTGCTGAGGGGAGCAGCAGGGGAGACAGGAGAGGTCTGCTGTGCCATGTGGGTAGCTCCCTGTCCAGGGATGTAGGGCTGTCTCTAGGGTGGTAGTGCTGAGATTTAACCCCTAAGCCACCAGGGAGGCCCCCAAGGTTAGGATCTTTGATTTGAGATTTGAATGTCCTTGACTTCTCATTCTTTAATATAATTAGACCAAAATTCATGGAACCAGGCTATTTGACATGCAGGTTAGAGCAAACCAGCTTTTTAATGGGTTTTAGGAGAGTCATATATTTGGGTTGCAGAATGGAGTCCATCCTTCAAAGACCAATTAAAGCTCCTTTGATGATTTAGAATCACATATGTTAATCCTAACCAATTAAAAAGTTTGTCATTAAAAACTGCTCACTACAGGAATTCTTGTTACAGGGGAAACAACTTGTAGGACTTGAAATGCAAATAATCCTGTTTTATGTCAGGTTAATTATGCAGCCATTACTCCAGGTCCTGCCTTCAGCTGCAATTTATATATGCCCCTTTGTGAGATCTGCTCCTGAAAATCTGTCAACTATAGGCGTTCTTACTTAATTCTGCTGATGCATCTTGAGAGAAACAAGGATTGGAAGGACAAAATAGGCACAATATATTGTTGCTTTTTGACCTCTAGTTATGTCGAATGTCTGGATTCACAGAATTTTGTTCCCATGTGTAAAATCAATCTTAGAGGAATGCTTTCTCCCTAACAAGTAATTTCTGTGCTCCAATCCCACGTTACTCAGTGTGGTTTGTGGGGCCCCAGCATCTGCATACCCTGGTAGCTTGTGAGGAAGGTAGTGTCTCAGTCCACACCTCAGACTTCGTGAACCAAAATCTGCATGGTAACAAGATTCCCAGGTAATCTGTACCCATGTTAAAGTTTAAGAAGCATTCCTTTGCACGGTCAGTGTAGCCAGACTGTAAATAAACTCCGTAGAAATCATTTATAATGCATGTTGTCTCTGTTTTCTGTTATAGTTAGTGTTGTGCCCACATGGTCTAGGCAGAACCTAGAAAGCTAACTCCGGCGCACAACTTACCAACTGCATTACCTTCTCTTCCCTTGTAGTGTCTCATTTGTAAGTGAGGATAAGGCCTTCACATTGAAAGAGTAAGGAGCAAATGTATGTAAAGCCTTAGAGCATACTTAGAGGGGCCTTCCTGGTGGTTAAATCTTAGCTCTAGCACCACTGTAGCCTGAGTTTGATCCCTGGCCAGGGAGCTGACCCCCATGGTGCAGCAGACCTCTCCTGTCTTAGGGGTGCTGTTCCCCCCAGCAGTGTGTTTCAGTAGAGCTGCCTCTTCTGCTCCCCACTTTGTCTTTGGTGAATCCTCTCACCCCTGACACCTCTGGCCCACACTCTAGATCTTCTATGCAAAAAAAACAAAAACAAAAAACAAAACAACAACAAAAAAAATACTAAAAACAACTTAGAACTTATCATGCTGGCACAATGAGTTAATTCCTGTTGACTTCAATTATTACTGTCGTCCTTACTGATTATTACTTTCACTGTCATTGCTACCACCACCACCACCAAGCCAACCACTTACATGGTCTAGGAAAATGCTACTCCAGAAGTGAACAATAAATGCCATAATTATGTGCTGAGCCCTTCTCACCATGAATACAGGCACCTACCAACTCACCAGATCACTCATCCAAAGGTTTAAACCCCTCTTTCCAACAAACTCAAAGCTGTAACAGAATATTGAAGAACTTTGAGGAGAAAAAAATGTCCATGGACCATCGTTTTTCCCCTTGCTGATCTAACTTGAAGAAACTTAAGCTCCTTGTTTTAGTCAATACTCCTTTGTTTAACAGACATCAATGTGTCCTCTCTAGGGAAGCCCCTGTGACAAAAGACATTGTGTGTGTGTGTGACAATTGTGTGTGTGTGTGACAATTGTGTGTGTGTGTGACTGTCCAGAAAACTGGGCTCTGCACCTTTGAGTAGCCCCATCTGCCATGGACTTGCCACACTGATTGATCTGGGCAAGTTACAGATATGTGAAATGAGATTGGACTTAATAATTGGCAGTATTCTCTGATCTTGTCAGTTTATGTGGCATCCAGTATAGCTTCTATGAGGCTTCATTTCCATTTCAAAGGGTTAGACTCTCAGACTTTAAAGAAGATGGTGTTCAGTGATAGTAAGAGAGTTGAATAGTAAGTGGGGGCTAGAATGGCCTTGAGGAGTTATGATAAATAAAAACAAATCAGGCATAACTGATATTTCTTTGTTATGTTACAATGAAGTGTATCATCACTGCTTGGTTGCATGTTGGCTTTCAGATCTACTAAAACATCTGTTACTGAGATATGCACCAGAATATCTTATTCTTCCTTGCAGGAAATGTTGTTTATAGAGGTCTTCTGTTGTTTTAGTGTTGTTAATATGTAGCAGATGCAGGCAGGAAGGGGACAGGGGAGAAATTGGAAAAGCATCTTAGAGCACCTTCGACTTTTTCCAAGATTTAAATTTGTTTCTCTTTGAATTTGTATTCTATTGGAACAAATAATGGTGGTTTAAAAGAGAAAGGCATTTCTGCTAAGGTTCTCACAGAGCAACTGCATATGCATCACAGTTAAGTGGCTCTTAGATGACTCTTTCTTCTTGGGATTTTGGACGTGTACAGTTATAAAAGTTCATGACACTGGCTGACTAAATTGAGCTGGTTTTACAGAACCAGTAAATAAAAATTAACTGAGGACATCACACATATTAAAAAAAAAAAACTACCTTTTTTTCTTTCTGGGCAAAGATGTTACTTCCAAAGAAGTTAAATTCTAAAGATTTTTGGTTCCACGATGATGATTCAAGGAAAAACCTACATATGGCAAGAGGATGGAGGAAAGATTTTTTTAAGTACCATATTGAATCCATTATAGCTCTGAAAACTGAGATACTAGTTTCTGACATTTCAGTGAGATTTAGTTGCCAAATTTCTAGAGGGAAAAGGGTATTTAAAAGTTAATGCTTCTTTTACTCTGTGCATGAAGTTTGTTTTAGATAAAGTCATAAGCATATGTTTCAAGACTGCCATGATATAATAACCCAGTTCTTCATGAGGTGAAAGGGTAGACTTTTAGAACTAGCAAGTGCATTCATTTTTCTTCTGCTGGGATCAAGGCGCTCGCCATACCTTTCTGCATTTATTTATGCATACAAGAACTGGGGTATGGGCCAGATGCGCGGGAGGGTGAGAGGATTCACCAGAGACAGAGTGGGGAACAGAACAGGCAGACTGGCTGAAATACACTGCTGAGGGGAGCAGCGGGCGAGACAGGAGAGGTCTGCTGCGCCATGTGGGATTCTCACTGGCTGGCCAGGATATATCCTGTGCTGCAGAGGCTGCGGACAGCTTCACAGTGTGGCACTCAACCACCTGTGCCACCAGGGAGGCCCTCTCCATACCTTTCTTACTGCTTTGATCACATTTTATGTTACTTTAACGTTTTTATATGGTGGTTTCATTATCATTCCTTTCTTTCTTCATTCCTTCAACAGGTCTTTTTTGAGCTCCACTATATGTCAGGCACTGTGTTTAGTTGGACTGGAATCTGTTTAAAAGCAGGGTAAATTCTCATGTGTTTTCACATTGCATGTTGCACAATCAAATGAATATTGACACTTGATGTCCAGCTCTAAAATATAATGGTTTCTGGGCCTCCCCTGGTGGCGCAGGTGGTTGAGCGCCATGCTGTGAAGCTGTCTGCAGCCTCTGCAGCACTGGTTCGATCCCGACCTACTGGCGAGGGTTCCACATGGCACAGCAGACCTCTCCTGTCTTGCCTGCTGCTCTCCTCAGCAGTGTATTTCATCAGTCTGCCTGTTCTGTTCCCCGCTCTGTCTCTGGTGAATTCTCTCATCCTCCCACGCATCTGGCCTGTACCCTGGTTCTTGTATAAATAAATAAATCTTTACAAATAAATAAAATATAATGGTTTCACTTATCAAAATGTCACCCCAAATTGCCATTCAAAAGTCACTTTTGTTTTATACAACTACATGAAGAAACCTTGTGTCACTTTTCCCCATACAGCACAACTAGACATACTGTGTCTTTAGGGCTGTGGAATAAGCTCTTGCAAACAAAGCTAAACAGTTACCGGAATAAAAGACTAACAGAGGCCACTGCCAAGGTGTCACTGGTACCTCAGGGTGTAATCCAAATGGAAGGCGTGCCTACCCTTGGATTTTGGAGCAGGCAGCAACATGAACTCTTGAGGGAATGCAAACACATTTAAATGTTACATACATATCTGCTTTATGGAAATCCCACAACACTTATCAAAATGCATTCGTTTTTAAAAATAATGTATTAGTGTTACTCATTAATTTTACTTACTGATAAAGACAAGTGAAATTGTTGCATTGCTGACTTCCACCATGTTTGAGTCCCTCAGCTTCATCTGTGAAGCAGGATGATAGTAATTGCATTGCAGGATTACTGTGGTTACATGAAGCCATATGTGTAAAATAGTTATCAGTAGACTTGGCACCTGCAACTCCCTCTACTTCCTTTTTCTTATGGTGTTGCTTGGAGCTGTGATTCATAGATTGGTGCTGTATACATTGAAACCTCTCAAAGATAGTAGGTACATACATGTGTGTGAGAGAGAGAGAGAGAGAGAGAAAATTTCCTGCCTTGCTGAAAATTTAGGACAGTAGGATGGATGGATGGATGGATGGATGGATGATGGACAGATAGATGAATGATAGATGGATGGATAATGGATGGATGGATGAATGGATGGATGGATGATGGATGGATGGATGGATGGATAATGGATGGATGGATGAATGGATGGATGGATGGATGATGGATGGATGGATGGATGGATGGATGGATGGATGGATCTGCCCCCATTTCTGACACAGAGCTCCTAAAACTCTTGTAAACAAGGATACTAGGAGAATCTTGTGTTCTAATATTTTGCCTTTGACCCCGGTTTCTGATGCAGAGCTTCTAGGACCTGTGTAATTCCCTGAAAGATGGCAATATTAGAGACAAAGTTCCTAAATTTACCCTCGGAATTTTCTGGGTGATGGGAACATCATTTGTTCTAATGAGATCTTGGATGGAGTATGGTCACCAGGAAAACCATGTCATGTTCAGAAATTTTGAACCCCATTCCTCATTTTCCAGAAAGTGATGAGGAATTAGAAACAGTTAATTATCGATCATGTTTATGTGATAATACCTCCATTAAAAAAAAAATACTGGTTCAGAGCTGGTGAGAACCTTTGATTTATACTTTGTTTTCACAAGCCCAGGTAATAACCTGGACTTGAAGGGCTGCTGGGGTAGTGGGAGACAGTCTTGGAGGACTGAGCTCTGAAACTGTGGGGTATGATGCTAACTCCAGATAGTGTCAGAGTTGCTTGGTGTGAAGAACCCACAGATGCAGTATCAGTGTTGTATAAGGGTAAAGGAGACACAGTGAGTTTGTTGCAGCACAGGGAGAGGGGCACCCCAGAATCCCCAAACCTGCTCATTCTAAATAGATTCTGCCATCTGCTGCATCAAGACAAAACATACTCTAGTGCCCAAGACCGTTAATGGGAAGGAACTTTAATACAAATAGTGTGCAAGAAAGAAAAGACAAAGAATATAGGTTCCAAATCAAGCACCCAAAGTTACCCTTCCCTTGTGGGTAAACGCCCAGCCAAACAGGGTTGCCCCAAAGCAGGACCACTGAAGCCTGAAAGCCTGCCATGAGTCTAAGGCACCTCCTGGTGGGGACCCACAGGAAGAGGCAGAAGGGCCCAGCACGTCTGGGATAGAAGGAACAAAATCAAAATCAAGATAAAAGCTGCCATTGTCACCCCCCACGGGTCTCACCCATGTCTGTGTCACCCAGTCCACGACCAAGAAGCAAGTGCAGCTTCTTCTCATGTCTCTCTGCTCCATGTGCCTCCTCTAGGTCTCCTTCTCCATTCTTCTCTTTCCTTCTCTTGTCCAGGTTCTCTTCCTCGCTCAGCTCCACCCTTCCTTGGATAGGACAGGGAACCTGGAACTTCCCCTTATCCTGGGGTCCACCCTGTTATAAGTTCTTTCTGAATGGGCAGTGAGAGGCAGCTCCGCTGACCTTCCCAGGACGGCTGCTGTGCTCTCCTAACAGTGTCACTTTGGCATTGACTTTTACATAAGTGATGCTAAGTCACTATTATTCTCTCATGGCCCTTGAGTTGGTTACTCTGGGATCTTCTGTGTCGTTCTCACTGGGAGAAATGTCTTTATTTCCATTAAAACCTCTCAGCAGTCAGAGCCTAGGAGGAAAGAAGATAAGGTTTAGGGAGCAGGAGGCATTGTGGTTTGAAGACCTCCCCTCTCCAAGTAAGTCATTTGATTTTTACCTTCACTCAAGAACCAGCTGGGAAATGAGTGATTTCACTTTTTAAAAGCTTCATTTACACGCTTTAATGTTGTATGAATCGGTTTTTAAATTTTGAACTTAATTACTGTTATACACCTGTGTGAATCTAAGAAGATACAAATTCCTGTTTACAAGGTAAATCTTACAGAATTGTAAAGGATAGTTTGCCTCCTCTCCACCCCTCACATTTACAGATTAGGGGATGGTTGTGGGGTTTTCAGAGAATTGACATTCTCTCTCCCTGGGGGAGGGAGGGGCTGCTGAGTGGTTCCTGGACCTGCTGGGCAGTGATTCTCAATGCTGCCAGCTGTGGGTAAGAATCTAGGGTGTGGCACAGCCCAGCCCCAGTACCCCCTGAGCTTCTGACCACTTGGTGAGCGTCAAGAATACAGGCTGCTTTGCTGTCCTTGGCAGTGTGAAGACCCACCATCTGCGGGATGTTAGCCCAGCTTCCCTGCATGCCCTCCCCCAGCAGAGCTGGGGCTGAGCCAAGGTCAGTGGCCCTGATCTCCTGGGGGCTCTGCTTTTCTGCTTCTCACTTACTGCCTTGGGCCTCAGACTGACTCCTTAGCAGGAATTAATCTGCCGAGGACAGGAGGAGGTTAAAGCAGGAACCATTTCTCCTGTAGAGAATAAATGTTTCTTCAGATTGTCATTGTGACATTTATTCAGGACAGTGGCCAATTAAAAGCAAAGATTACGAAGGCATTAAGATGTTCATTGTAGAAAAGTTGAGAACCAGAGGAAGGGACAGACAAAAAAAGAAAGATATGTATCTGCAATTGCACGTTTGAGAGAGAACCAGCCACCATTATTTTTTGATTGAGTAATTATTATTTTTAAATTTTATATATTTTTACATCATTTTTCATTTTTGCACAATGTATGCATTTTCATCTTGATTATATTCCCCATACAGTTCCCACCCCCCTTATTTTGATCCTACGCCCTTCTACCCCTACTATAGTGTGTCTCTGGTTTATAGTTGCCTGTTGATTTTGATTTTTTTTTTTTTTGATTTTGATTTTTACTTTATTATAATTAGTCTTTTTCCTGGTCCCTTATTTAGGTTTCTAAATTCCTGCTATGAGTGACACCATCTGTTATTTTTCTTTTTCTTTCTGCCGGTCACCATTATTAACATGTTGGCCTTTTAGTGCCTTCCCATCTCCCCAGGTAAATGATGAAAATAGCAAAAATAAACTTTCATTTATTGGAGGTTTATTTTGGCTCAACAAGGGAAGTTCCTCTTGCCCTTAGAACAATGAGAAACCAGCAGTTCAAGGTATAAAGGAACTTGCTTTAGGCAATACAAGATCTACCTCATTGCAAGGTGAGGGGTCTAGTCCTGGTGAGACTGAGGCTGAGCTCATGAATATTTATATATGTGTATTGCTAAAATAAACAAAAGTTCCCTTCTCCCTTGGACAGTGGCCATATTTATGACGTACTGTTAGTGCAGCGTATTATTTTTAGATTTTTAAGAAACTTTTGATGACATTGGTTGTGTATGTGATTGTGACATTAGAATACTACTTGCTAGAATATTTCATTTGATTTTTTAAAAAGATTTATTTATTTATGCATACAAGAACTGGGGTATAGGCCAGAAGTATGGGGTGGGATAGGGTGTGAGAGGATTCACCAGAGACAGAGTGGGGAGCAGAACAGGCAGACTGATGAAATACACTGCTGAGGGGAGCAGCGGGCGAGACAGGAGAGGTCTGCTGCGCCTTGTGGGTTGCTGCCTGGCCAGGGATTGAACTTGTGCTGCAGTGGCTCTTGATAGCGCTGTGTCTTTTAACCCCTGCACCACCAAGGAGGCCCTTATTTGTTTTTTGAGCTGTGGAAGTTTAAGGAGGGCTCAGTGTTCTGAAGTTTGCAACGGGTGGTGTTCAGCCTCACTGCTCTCCAGCAAGTGTCTGACTAAGGTTTCTGCTGTGGTACCTGCAAGTGAGGCTGAACGCTGCTAGCCTGGCCTTCTGGCCTGACCCATCAAGTCACTGAGGACTTGAGGATGACCAGCACCCTCTGGCCATTAAGCTGTAGTGCAGTAAAGCCCCAAAGACGCCGCCATGGTGAGGACCCGCAAAATCTGCCCAGACATTATAAAAATGTTTTTACTCTTTTTATTCTTTTCCCTTATTCTTCCCCATATTTTTCTTAAATGCCTGTTTTTTCTATTCTTTAAAAAAAATAAAATTGACCCTAAAGGACACCCTGTACACAGAATTGAGTTAGAAAGGCAGTTCTCTTTGTTTATACGAGAAAATATAACTCTAAATCCTATGTTTCCATAGTTACGTAGCTTTGTAATAAGATAAAAGTAGGACTGAAGGATAGATCTGAAAGGCACTCCAGGAATTGGCTGAGATAAATGTGATTATAAAGCTGCTGTGCCAGGTTTTGAGTCAGAACTCGGCGTGCAGGTTCAACTAGTTGAAATTTCCCATTGGAAGAGAGGCAGATCTAATGCTTTGTGTGTAAGGTAAAAATGCAGCAAGGAAACTTAGACTGCTGCTTTTGTATTCGAAGTTTATATTTCACTACCATGTAGAATAATCATAATTTGCTGAAGTCGTTTCTTTTGGGAATGTACACAATGGCCCTCCCCATGTTTGCAGGCAATTAAGAAATAAAAAAACTTGTAATCTAAATTGCTGCTTCGATCATTCTTGTTTCTACTCCTTTTTCATTTCCATGTATTTAATTATTTTCTTTATTCTAAGGAGGCAAGAGATTTTAGGGTGAGTGCGTATTTTACTTGACCCGCTCTTTTTATTTTTTCTATTCTGCTTATGTAAATTGCATTTTTTTTTAAATGGAGCATCACTTATTTAATATGCTTCAGCACTTGCAGTTCTGGACGAGAACTAGAGTCAGCAAAGGACAGTAGTACGTGATCAAAAAAAAAAAAAATTCAGCAATGATGTTTCTATTTGAAAAATTCCTTACTGTTTTTAACAGTCAAAACAGACTCTGAAATTAGACCAAATGGTCTAATTTTCTAAATTTAATATAATGTGAAAATTGGTAGAATCAATATCTGGTATAAAAATTTCAAATAGGGATTAATAATCTCCACTGTAATGCTGGTAGGACAAAACATGTGTTCTTTGTTTTTGGTTGGTTGTTTTTTTAAAAGATTATTTATTTTATGCATACAAGAACTGGGGTACAGGCCAGAGGTGTGGGGGGGTGAGAGAGGATTCACCAGAGACAGAGCAGGGAACAGAACAGGCAGACTGACTGAAATACACTGTTGAGGGGAGCAGCGGGCGAGTCAGAAGAGGTCTGCTGCGCCATGTGGGTAGCTCCCTGGCCAGCCGGAAATCGAACCCACACTGCAGAGACTGTGGGTTGCTTCACAGCGCTGTGCTCAACCAAATGTGCCACCGGGGAAGCCTCTATTGTTTGTTTTTTTAAATACCCATTGCTCCCTCAGGAGGGCAAGATTACTATTCTATGTCATCAATTTAAAAGGGCATATTAATAAAGTAAAATTTCAAATAAAATGTCTTAAGAAAACTATAAAATTCCTCCTATTTTTGTTTTCTATGATTAATTCCAGGAAGTATTTGCTCTGAGTCAGAACCAGAAATCTTCATCCTTTTCACGTAAAATGTATTATAAACATGGTTTTCATTTCAGAGCAAGAGTCTAATTATTATAATCCATTGCTCCTTTCAACGTCCTGCCTTTTTTTTTTTTTTTTTTTTTTTATAGAGGCATGCTTTATTTATTTCTTTGCTGGTTTGTTTGTTTGTTTTTTTGTTTATACATGCACTGGGTACAGTCAGAAGCACAGGAGGGTGAGAGAATTCACCAGAGCCAGAGCGGGGAGCAGAGCAGACAGAAGGACCAAAGTACACTGCTGAGGGGAGCAGCGGGCGGCAGGAGAGGTCTGCGCGCCATGTGGGACCCTCCTCCAGTGGCCTGGGAGCAGCCGGGGATCGAACCGGCGCCGCAGATGCCGCGGGCAGCTTTGCAACCCAGCGCTCAACCGCTGCGCCACCGGGGAGGCCCCCTGCCATTTTTTTTTACAGCAGCTCTCCCTGTGGCCAGTCCTTGTTAGTTTTCCACACTCATGTTGTGCTTGCAGGGGTTGCTGCTGGAGGTTATTTTCAGGAACCCTCCTCATGCCTTGAATTGTGTATGACATCTGTCTATAGAGGAAATACAGCTTTAAAGAATAAATAAAAGCACTTGATTGTAGATGCAAATAAAATGGCCTTCTATGAATGAAACTTTTTTATTTATTTATTTATTTATTTATACAAGAGCTGGGGCACAGGCCAGAGGTGTGGGGGGTGAGAGGATTCACCGGAAACAGAATGGGGAGCAGAACAGGCAGACTGACTGAAGTACACTTCTGATTACCCTCCACCTTTTGAGTAGAACATCCAACATGCCTCATAATGTTATTGATAACAATAAAAGCGAACAGTTACAGATGAGAAAGTGTTCTGTGCGCTTTATATAATCACTTAATCCTCACAAAACCCAGTTAATCCTATTTTCTTTCTTTTCTTCAAAGATTTTATTTATTATTGCATAGAAGAACCAGGGTTTAGGCCAGAGATATGGGGGTGAGAGGATTCACCAGAGACAGAGTGGGGAGCAGAACAGGCGGATCTATTGAAATACACTGCTGAGGGGAGCAGCGGGCGAGACAGGAGAGGTCTGCTGCACCATACATGAATCAGCTTCCTGCCCGGGATCGAACTCAGGCCTTCGCTGTGGGCCTTCGAGGTGGTAGTGGTGAGACTTAACCCTTGCGCCACCAGGGAGGCCCTAACCCCATTTTCTAAGTAAGGAAAGTGAGGTTCAGTGGGATGAAGTGATTTGCCTGAGTCACCCAGCTGCTAAGTAGTGAAACAGTGTGAGGCCTGGACCATTGGCTCCAAGAAGCAGGTGACCAGGTCCTCCATGAGACTTTTTTTCTGTACCTGCTGTCCCTTAGCTAGCTTCATGCAGGAAGATTCTAATAAGGAAGGATTTGGTTGGGAGGTGCTCTCTGTAGTTGCTGAGGGGCCGGCACCTGTGCTGTAACATCTTACTGTACTTAAGCTTTCTTGGGTTTCCTGCTCTACCATCACTGGACAACTTGTAAGTTCACCTTCTCCAAGGATGCCCCTCTTGCAGAAGATGAACAGGGCCCAGAAAAGGCCACCAAAAGCCCAAGCTGCCAAAGCTTCTCTCCTTTACAACGCAGCACCGATACAGTTGACATTGCTTTATCTTACCATGACCTGCTTTTTTTCCCAGTTACATTTTACTTATCTTCACTTTGACAGTTTGACAGTCACTTAACTTTGACAGTCAACTTTCCATAGTTTACTTTGGACAAGTAAATAGCTTGACTATTCCCACCGATTGACTCTAGTCTGGTTTTCTCGGGCTGGAAAACTTTTTTCAAAAGGCATGTATTCCAGACTGCAGAAATAATTTGGCAAAATCAAGCAGAGTCTCCATAGGATGTCGGTGCTGCTTGCTCCTATTTTTTTCTCTTTCATTCTCACACACTCCCCACCCTGTCCTCTGAGTCAAGCCCCAGGATGTCCATGGGCTTCCAAAGCTTTTCTGGAATTTGGGCAGTGGAAATCCGAGGTGCTGGGGAGGAGGTGACATGAGCTAGGGTGTGTGTGTGACAGTCCTGGTGTGTGCAGATGGCTGGGTCAGGGAACTGTTTGTGGAGCCAGAATGTTGGAAAGCAAAAGCAAGTTTCTGAGTGACCCCAAAATAGATTCACGGACAGGATAGAGAAGCTAACGCAGATGTTACTTGTGGGTTTTTTTTTTTTTTTTAATCCTAAAACCCTTATGTAACTACTAAGATTGTTTTTAGTGGATTTCATTAGGTCCCCACATGGCTAAATGATTTGTTTATTCAGCCCTCAATGTTTTAGTCTGGCTGACTCTGGTGACTAATTGCATTTGTTATATGAACCATTTTGTGATATTCTTCACCCGTGCAGAAGGCAGTCAGGCATACAGTGGAGTATTTATACAATATTTAAGCAATTTCCAAAATATAATATGGATGCCAAATATGGGTTTAAATTTTTAACTGGTAAGCATACCATAACCAGAAGGAGAGCTCTCCGTGTGTGTGTGTGTGTGTGTAGCATAGAAAACGTGTGCAAGAATAATTCACCATAGTGTTAACAGTAGTTATATCTGGGGTGACAGAGTTTTTATTTTTTTTCTTTTATGCTTTTTCTGAAAAATTTTCCCCCATGACCATTACTGTTATCATCAGAAGAAACAGCATTTAAACATTTTTCTTGCAGTTCTAGTGCTTCTGTTCCCATGAGCACACATAATTTCTGTGCTCTTCGATTGTCCTATCTTACACCTAATTGCCATTATAAAAACAAAGCTTTAAGAATGCAATGTCCAATGTTCCCTCTTTTTATTTCGGTTTCCCAAGGTTTGAGTTTTGAGAAGGGCATATTTGTCACGTTCTGTTGTTAATTCCATGTGGCTCAGAGCAAATGCTAAGTGTTGAGTAGATTCTCAATAGCTCAATTTCTTAGAACAGCAGGTTCCTTTACACCACATCACTTCTCTTAAGACCCCAAACGATCCTATTTCATGAATACAAATTGGAAGAGGAAGATCTGCCCGTGATTACCTCAGATGGTCTTAGCGATCAGGTGAGCCAGCTCAGGGAAGCTGGTCAGAAACATCAAAATCCTGGTGAGACTTGAAGGTGCGGGTGTGTCTGAACACTGAGATCAGGGGGCTGCCCCTTTCATTTCCCAGTCATGGTCTGTCGTGGAAAGTTCCAGAACTCTCAGAGCTTATGGCAAAGTTTGGCAGGCCCAGATCTTGTCCACCTTCCCTCCTGCCCAGCCAATTTGGCATAACACTTAGCCTTTGTCTGAACTGTGGAGTCAGACAACTTTAGGAAAAGCAAGATAGTTTCTCAACAGTGTTTTTCCTGATAACACCATAACTTCCCTTCCAGTCACGGTGTCTCCAGGAAGTTCAAGTAGTAACTGTCTCCATGGAAATGCATGAATCTGTTATGTAAAAAAGTGATCTCTCACCTGAGGAATTTGTTTGTCATGACTTTGTTCGCTGCTTCTGTTAGGAAGCTAAGGATCGGGCTCTTGTGAGCATTCCCTTATAGATTCTTAGGCTACCTCACAGTTCCCCAAAACCCACACTGAATTATCTACTTGCTAAGTAAACACTCTAAAATGGCTTTACAGTTTCCAAGTAAATTGTGGCTTTTTCCAGGAAAGGGTAATTTTGCTCTGCTTTCGAGCTTCCATTGAACTCCAAGCTTTGGGCACCTGTTAATTCATTTTGTCTTCTAAAGGGCACCATCTTCTTAAGTAATGCAGGCAGACTCTCACCCCATTTGTAGCTCCTTTTCTTTGACTTAAAGTTTAGAAGTGTCAAGTAACGGTCTCCCGGCTGTCAGCTGCCCTTCGGCTGCGTGTGGCTGGCTGCTGTCTGGGGTGGGGGATCAGGAAAGGATTATGAAGAGCTGCTGTGTGTGTGAAGGTGGCTGAGGCGCCCACATGGAGCGCTCCGGCCTTCTAGACAAGGTCAAAAAGTAAAACCAGGTCACTAGAGTGTGGTTTTAAGCCCCAACTGTACTTGTTCTAATCTTACAAAGCAGTGAATGATTTAAAAAATTAATAGAGTCTTACACCTTCTTCTTGGAAGGGCTGCTTTGTCGGAGCAATTCTTTTCTTTTGAGTTACTGCTTGTGACATGAACTCCTTCTGGAATGCTCACACCAAATTGTTTGTCATCTTCTGTTTAGCTTTTATGTTATTTATAGTGTCTGCGATCTTTCATGAAATTCTTCCTCCACATTTCTATTGTACACTGGTCTTTCTAGACTCACGTTAAAAATATTAGTGTGGCCCAAATCATGCTGAAGTTGAAATATTTTTTGAATGAAACAAATTTCGTTATTGAGGTTTGCAACACTATATATGAGCCACATGCCCCCTGGTCCATGTCACCCCCCCCCAACCCCCCATCAGAACACCCAAAGTCCTTTATCCCAGACCAGGGCCCCTCCCACTTTATTCCCATTCCCACTGCCCTCCCCCTGTAGCAGCCTCGGTTCTGCTTTGATATTTCCAGGGTTTGTTTTAGTTTAGTTTTGTGAGTTCCTTTGTTTGGTTTCTGTGAATCCACATACAAGTGAAATCATCCTGTATTTATCTTTCGCCTTCTGACTTACTTCACTAAGTGTGGCGCCTTTCTCGTTCCATCCATGTTGTTGCACATGGCAAGAGTTCATCTTTTTAATAGCTGAGTAGTATTCCATCTGTATAGACACCGTAACTTCTTAGCCCACTGCTCTGTCATTGGACATTCAGATTGCTACTTGTTGACTGTTGTCATTTTTATGCTGCGAGGAACATAGACCTTGTATCCCTTCAATTAGTGTTTTTGCATCCTTCATGTAGATCCCCAGGAATGGGATTGCTGGATTGTATGGTAGATCTGTTTTTAATATTTTGAGGCGCTTCCATACTGGCCAATGTTCTTTTGAACATTATAACTTTTTTGATTTATCTTATGATGACATTTAACACTGTTAGGTTGACCTATTAGGTTCTTGGCTGAGACCCCTGTAGTAAAAGACAAAAGATTAACAAGAGAAAAACAAGCTTATTAACCTGTATGCCTCACTAACAAATGGAAATACCCAGTGGAGAATGAGTAACTCCCAAAGGGACCTCAAACCATCACCTTTACCATCTTCAGCTGAGACAAAAGAGAGATAAGGGTGCTGGAGGTGGGAGTAGAAAATCTAGGTGCAATTATGGCAAGGATACCAGAAAAAGCACAGCGTAGACAAGGTTAAGGTTTACTACCAGATTTAAGGAGTTTTTTTTCTTTTTCTTTTTTGTGTAGAACTGGGGTGTAGGCCAGAGATGTGGGAGGTGAGAGGATTCACCAAAGACAGAGTGGGGAGCAGGACAGGTGGAGCTATTGAAATACACTGTTGAGGGCAGCAGCGGGTGAGACAGGAGAGGTCTGCTGCACCATATGTGGGTCACCTCCCTGGCTGGGGATCGAACTCAGACCATCCCAGTGATAGCACTGCAATTTAACCCCTAGGCCACAGGAAGGCCCCGGAATAAGGAGTTTCTTATGATTTTTCTAGACATCCATTTCTTCCTGGCACAGTAAGGGAAGCACACTTACAAATGGAGGTTTCCTTCATAGTGTCACTGTGTCTTACAAAACATTGGATTTCTGAGCCTCTGCATCTTTATTTTTCAAAATAATCCTGTGCCAATGTGTCAAAATCAATAAGCAGAATAATCTCCTCAGCACACATGACCCCATGGGAGCAGGTCACTATGATTTCTTACTTTGTACTGTTCTAACGTGAAGGTATCTTGGCACATGACACTGAACAGCAGAGGAGGAATTTATAGTGGGACTTTCTATTGCTTTTAGCAAAATCTATAGGCAAAATAATAAATTAAATGCTGAATTTGTGTTTCCCTTGCTCTCCCTAAGTTCCTCTTTGTCCATGAAGTGGAACTGATTGTAGCTTCTGTTGCCCAAAGTGCTGGTGACCTCTGATTTGGTGAGCAAACTGGTCTTGCTTGCTATGTTCTAGTTGGTTCATTTCACCAAATCCCCAGGTTTTTAGCTGCTGGGCCTACATTCCTCATGACCTCAGGCCTCCTAAGAGAGTCTTGATTCTCTTCTGTTGGCTGTTCTGACAGGTGTGAAAAGATTTCTTTGAACTTCATTGGAGACTGGATTGGAATACTTCAAACATTTTGGAGAAGAAAGCATTCCAGGAATGCACACAAAGTACTCGGTTTATAGGGAAGCCTCTGTGTGTGTGTTCTTTTCGGTTCATCAAACAGTGCTGTGCAAAGTCTGATGAAGATGAGAAGAGCTGGCCCATTATTAGCTCACAGACCTTGGTTTATTTTTCCATGCATGGAGCAGGCTGGGAAGTAGATACTCAAACTTCTGCAGGTCTGCAGCTGTCATAGTGTGTTTTCTCTCAGCCTATGCTTTTGCATATGATTCTTGATAGGATGATCCTGAGCTGCCTTTTTCTTCACAGTCTCTTTCACATATTACCTGGCTGATGATTGTGAGTGTCAGAATGTGACTGCCTGCCAGCATTTACCTCTGGGGTGTTTTGGGGGTGGGGCTGTGGTGTTGCAAAAGCTCAGGCTGCTTGTTTATACCAAGAGTTTTCTTGACTGGTCCAGCCTCTCTGGTGTCCTCCGCCCTGTTCCCTCTAGGAGAGATCTCCAGCCCCGACTCTGCCTCAGGCCCCAGTAGTTATGGAAGTAGGGAATTATCTGCACTCTGATTGTTTATTGTCGTGTGTGTGTGTGTGTGTATAAAAACAAAATTTTCCATCTTAACTGCTTCTAAGTGTACAGTTCAGTGGTGTTATTTCCATTCAACCATCACCATTTTCCATTTTCAGAACTTTTTTATTGTTCCAAACAGAAGCTCTTTATGGATGAAACAGTAACTCCCCATTATTCCTTTTCCTAGGCCCTGAAGTCCTCTATTCTACTTTGTGTCTATATAATTGTCTAAGTACCCCAAATGGGTGCAGTTAGACAATATTGATCTTTTTGTGTCTAGTCTGTTTCACTTAGAGCTTCCAAGGCTCTACTTTGTAGCATGTATCAGAATTTCCTCTTCAAGGCAGTGTACTATTCTATTTCGTGTATGTGTGTCCCATTTTGTTTAGCCATTCATCTTTTTTTTTTTTTAAGATTTATTTATTTATTTATACAAGCACTGGGTACAGTCAGAAGTGCGGGAGGGTGAGAGAATTCACCAGAGCCAGAGCAGGGAGCAGAGCAGGCAGACTGACAAAGTACACTGCTGAGGGGAGCAGCGGGCGGCAGGAGAGGTCTGCGCACCATGTGGGACCCTCGCCGGCCGGCCGGGGATCGAACCAGCGCTGCAGAGGCTGCGGGCAGCTTCGCAGCCCAGCACTCAACCACTGCACCACCGGGGAGGCCCAGCCATTCATCTTTGATGGACACTTGGGTTGTTTGCAGGGTTTGGCTGTTGTTTATAATGCTGCTATGCATATGGGTGTACAAATATCTGTTTGAGTCTCTGCTTTCAGTTCTTTGGGGTATCCAAAAGTGGAATTGGTGGGCTCTGATTATATTTTAAGGCACCACCTTCAGATCTAACTCTTAGGTGTTCTTCATCTGAATGTATCCTAGTTTACTAAATATTCTTCAGTTATCCATACTTAAATGATAAGTAATTCTTATATCAAAGAGCGATTCAGTCTCCTCTGGTCTTCTGGTGAGTGTTTAATTAGAGGTACCAGGTAACGAGAAGCAGCTCATCAAATTTTGTCTTGAATATCAGAAAAATGCTAAATATGATCTAAGAAATATAGCAGGAGATAGGTAAATTTAGGAACTCCGTGGAACTTTACAAGAACTAGATTTCTTGGCAGCCCAATATTTTCACAAAAGCTAAATAGTTTTCATAATTAATAGGACTTGTGCAGAAACTTTTAAAAATGTCTTTTATAAGCAGCCCTAGCAAGTGTTGTCATCAGTGGCAGGAAATATGTTCCGAATTAAGGAGGAGTCCTGTTGACGCCCGTGTATGTGATTTTCCTAAGCATGTTAATAAATGGTATTTTGAGTATTGTGTAGATCGAAACGCCATCTCTGCTCACAGTGATAGCTTTCAGTTTGGCACACTTTCAATAATCCCGAGGGTTTTTTTTCCTAAGTTTTAAATGTAATTTCAAAACCCTAGAATCATGTTTCAAAGTAAAAGATTGTTGAGTCCCTCCACGTATTAAATACTAACAGACTACATGATTGTGAGACATGGCTCAACTTCAGAGTAAAGACTATAAACCAGAGACACCCAAGTAAAGACTATAGTAAAAACTATAACTATGCCCAAGTAAAGACTATAAGCCAGAGACACACTACAGGGTGGGGGGCAGAGGGAGTAGGATCAAAACAAGAGGGGGTGCGAATTGTATGGGAACTATAACCAAGATGAAAATGCATACATTATGCAAAAATGAAAAATGATGTAAAAATATATAAAATTAAAAAAAATAAAATTATACAAAATAGAAAAGAAAAAAAGACTGAAACACATGCGGTCAGAAATGAAGGCTGCTAGCGTGTTCCCAGCCCAGATACTGGTAGAAGGTGAGCAGACAGTGGTTGAGAATGTCAGTAGAGGGTTACAGCTTTAAGTGATCCTTCAAGTGCAGCCCATGAAGTGTTCTGTTCTGCTCCCTTTTTAAAACTATCCCTCATCATTTGTCAGGTGGCTCAGGTGAAAGTTTGTGCTCCTCGACAGTCATTGTGAGAAGGGACCCCCGATCATTTTGATTGTGTTTCCACAAACAAGAAAAACTCTAGACTACCAGTCACCCAAAACCAAAAGCAAACAAAGCCAACAGGGACAGCCTCCAAGTCTCTGGAACAGAGAAGATGTAACGGAATTTCCTGTTTTAATTGCAAAGACTTACTAAATTCCAGGGGCGTGCTTGACCTGAGAGTCTCTCTACCTAAATCCTTACTCATCCACTTGACTTTTTAAGTTTATTATTTGTAAGGTTTGATGAGAATCACTTAAAAAAAACCTGATAAATACATATATACAATAATATAGAAAACATACGTAATTAAAGACTAGCAATAAACAAGAACACCCCTATGCTCTCCATGCAGGTAAGGAAACAGATTATCTGTGCTTAAGAGGTTTCTGAAAGGAATGATGATAACCTTATTTCACTGAGTCTTGTCTTCTTTATTCCCTACATTGTTAAAAACAGATTTACATTTACCTATATATTCCCCAACATTATATATTTTATATATATATATTATATGTATATATATTATATATATATTATATATTTTAGTTTTGCCCTTCTTGGGGAACTTCACATAAATGGAAGATACTGAAATACTTGGGATCATGTTTATTTCTTCTGGCATTTTGTTTTAGCGCCTCCCACATGGATGTGTGTAGCTGTAGCTGGTGTTTCTGTGCTGCTGTAAAGTACTACAATGGCGCATCACCCCTGTGCATTCCCCACTCTCCAGGTTTGTTTCTTCACTGGTGTTTAGAACACAGTGTAGACCCCAAGTTCAGCAGATCAACTTGCCATTTAAAGCCTCAGGGGTTGACCCTTTTCTGCCTACATTGCGAGTCACGGCTGGGAATTTCCAAGTGGTTTGCTGTCATCTGTGGGAACATGGGGTGTCCTGTCTTCTGGAGACCTTTCAGAATGTTTGGCTTCTCCGGGGGTACTTAACTCTGTCCTGATTCTCCTGGGTCTGGACTCAGTCCCCTGTTTCTGTAGGATCTTGAGGACAGCCCTGACCTGTAATCACTACACTCCTTTCATGGCGAATTGGTTTTTTGAAGGTTTAGTTAGATTGGGACCAGCTGGACACTCAGATGCTTCAACCAGAGCCCGGCTAGTGTTTGGAGCACAGGAAGACTCAGAGGAGTTTTTCTTCTCCCTGTCATTGGCTTTCCCAAGGCATTCTATTCTCCTTCTCCCTGTCCCCCAAGGCTGCCTGGTTTCTCCTCAGTTATTGGCAGGAGAGAGTCAGTTAAGGGGGATTCCCATTGTTTGGTGTTAAAACAGCCCTGTAAAAATGACCAGAGCTCTAATAAAAAACTCAGCTGGTCACATTTATTTTTAAATTTAGAAAAATATCTCTGGCAACATGGCACTGAGGAGTTACTGACCATTGCTTTGAGCCTGTGATACTTCTGAAAGTAGCTCTGTGAGTAGGTCTGTTTTTTTTTTTTTCTTTCAAGTGTGAAGGTATATTTCTTCATTAGCTAGTTATTGTTGCTTGAAATTCGTTCAGCTTTCCTGGAAGTGTGTTCCCTTGATGGAATGGATGCCACATAGGGAAAAATGATTTTGCTGTAAAATAAGGTTTAGCCCTTTTCTTTACTCCAGGACTTGTTTGATACACTGTGATGCTTGTGAATAAATAAGTGTGGATCTAGTAGAAGTAGGAGTTCATGGACATGTTTGATTAAAGATCCCTCCACTTTCCACCCCTCAGGGTACCTTGCAGAAATAATCCTGCCATAAATACTCTTGAGGAAGTATAGCAGCAGGAAGGGCACAGAGCAGGATCTCTATGACCTGAACAGACAGGGTAAGGGAGGACAGAGTCCTGGAGCCCTCAGTGGCTTTTTAGGCTTTTATTAGGATTTACCAGGTACATGGCAGGCAGGGGTGCTGGGGGGCCAGGACCCCTGGCCCCCCCAGCAAGCCTTTACTCTATCTGGGCTCTCTGGCCTTCTCTCGTGTTCTCTCTACTTCTCTCTTGGTTCTTCTTCTGCTTCTTGTTCTCTCTACTTCTACTCATCATTCTTCCATTTGTTCTGCTTCTACTGACGTCCCCATGACGCCACCCTGGTAAACTCAGTCTTAGCCCAGGTGAATCCCATCTACCTATGCCCACACCCTCCTCCAGGTGCCCGCCATCAGGCATGCATTCAGGACCACAAGGATCCATCATCAATCCTAATGGTGGGAGGGCAGAAAAGTCTGATACTTTTTACCTTACCCTACAGGAAGGTTATCATTAATATATTTTCTGTTGTTTACACTGGCCCCATTTAGGTCTCAGGATTATAGTAGAATTTTCTGGTACTTTAATCATCCCTTTATCATGAAGATGTGTACCTTTAAAGGCAAACTCATTTTCATTTCACTTTGATTTAGAATATATAGGTCAAGCAATTTTATGTTTGTTTGTTATTTTAAAAAAGAATACCATATAGAATTAGTTTTGTATGTTGATGAGACTAGAATCTTGGCTTTGAATGGAGCTACCATATGACACAGCAGTTCCACTCATAGAAATCTACCCAAATGACTCAAAAACATTAAAAAGGAAACCTGCACTCCTATGTTTAGTGCAGAACTATTATAATAGCTAAGATGTGGAAAAAAATCTAAATGCTCAAAAAAAATTGAAGATGAAGACGCCTTCACAGACACAGAGGCGTGAGACCTTCTTATATGTGTATTAGGTAGATTCCATTCTGTGTCTCATTGGACACGTTTTCTTCTCTTGGCCTTGAACATGTAACAAAGACAGACTGAAATCAAAACTGCATGTAATTGTAAATTTCCAACCAAAATGCTAACACAAAAACCAGGGAAGCTCAATCCTGAGCAATTGAAATTGGCTAGAATCTTCATCTAAAATCATTCTGAATCCAATGACAATTTTTTTTCAACACTGCTTGCTGCTCATATTTTTCCACCCACAAGAATTTTAATTTCCTAGATAAATGGAAGTCAGTCCTTCAAACACCAGGTCCCATTTTCCCCAGTGTCTTTAGTGGAGACCAGAGACGACTGGACAGAATTACGTGCAGCCCTTATTTTCCATGTGGTAAAAGGAGTTTGGCTGCTCCCCGTTTCCTGTCTCTTGCCACAGTGTTGGCTGTCAGGAGGCCTCGTCCTGCTGTCACCTCCTTTCACAGCCTTGTGAGTTGGCTGTCCTGTCCGCTCTGTGCCCCAGACGAGATAACAGGGCCTGTCACATCAGTGTGTGAAACAGCTGCCTAATGCTTGCATTAGGAGTAGGGAAATGTCTGCCCCTGGGGCTGCTGAACATCAATTTCTGGTGCTTACATGTTTTCTACTGGATATAACAGGGTCAAGGTCCCCGAATAAAAGGGTGATTACTATTCCTGGCACCTTGTAAAACCAAAGTCAGCACTTTGGAAATTTATAATCTAATCATTTGTTCCTCTCAACTGAGTATGAATCTGTATTCATACATTGGCATAAACATTAATATAACTTTGGAAATTCTTAAACTTAGGAGCACTAAGTATACTTTGCTGTCCCGACGGTCCCTGTCTTGGTGGGTGTTGCAGGTAGGTTCATTGTGTGGCTGTAAGATGGGACGTGTAGTATGTCATGAGATGTTGTATTATGCCACTCCCGGTCTAGTTTGTATGTGTCTGAAATTTCCCCCAATGAAGATATTATAAAAATGCAGCACTGCATATATATTCGATCGGATGTCAACAAAGTCCCAAAGAGCAGGATTATTCAGGGAAAACAGGACTGTTGTCACAAATGTTACTAGTAACCTGGTGATATGAGCCAGGGGCTCATTTGTTCATTCTGTCATTGAACAGATATTTATTACGTGGCTGTTTTGTGCCTGACAATGTCCATAGCAAGGAACAAGCCAAAACCCCTATTTCCATGAATCTAGTAGCTACATAGATTGTCTCCTGCTTATGGGGTCACATCAGAATAATCCCATTGTAAGTTGAATATATTATAAGTCAAAAATGCATATCAGGGCCTCCCTGGTGGCGCAAGGAGTTAAGATGCAATCTATGAAGCTGACCACAGCCACTGCAGCACAAGTTCGATCCCTGCCTGGCCAGGGAGCAACCCACATGGCGCAGCAGACTTCTCCTGACTCCCCTGCTGCTCCCCTCAGCAGTGTATTTCAGTCAATCTGCCTGTTCTGTTCCCCACTCTCTCTGGTGAAGCCTTTCACCCCCCACACCTCTGGCCTGTACTCCAGTTCTTCTATGCATAAATAAAATAAATCTTAAAAAAAATGCATTTAATATACCCAAGCTACTGAAAGTAATTTTGCCTAACGTGTCTTAAAGATGCTCAGAACATTAAGTTGGGCAAAAGCATCTAATGCATAGCCTGTTTTATAATGAAGTGTTGAACACCTCATGTAGCTTGCAGAAGACTGTACCCAAAGTGAAAAGCAATCTGTAGACTATAGTTGCTTCCTCTTGTGACCGTGTGGCTGACTGAGAGCTGCCTCTCTCTGCACAGCATCATGAGAGAATCATATCATGTGTCACCACTGGCCCCTGGAAAGACCAGCATTCAGAATGCTGAGTACAGCGCCACTGGATGCCTGTCCCTCTCACACCATCATAAGGTGGAAAAATTGTAAGTTGGACAAGTTAGATCCAGGAGAGATCTGCAGATAAGAAAGCAAATAAATAGAGATTATGTAAAATGGCAAAAGGGACTTGAAGAAAATAGAGCAGAGTAATCTGAGACAGTGTGACAGGCTCACAGAGGTGGTGGTACACGCAGCAATTCTAGAGTTGAGGAAGGCTCCCCCGGGGGCAAGCCAGGAAGGGCTTTTCAAACACAGGTAGCCTCCTGTGCAGATGCCTGGTGATGCCAGGCTTTCTCCCCTGAGTGACAGCTCCCATGTATTAAGGCGGTCCAGGGCACATGCCACCCAGCTAGTGCATCAGACGCCTGCCTGCCCACCGAGGATGCCCACTGAGGCCAGAATTGGCAAGTCTCGTCCCTAGTTGATATTCGAAGAGCTATTGAGTATTTTCTTTTTCTTTTTTTTTATAGAGGCATGTTTTATTTACTTATTTATTTGTTGTTTTTCTTTGTTTGTTTGTTTGTTTGTTTGTTTGTTTGTTTATACAAGCACTGGGTACAGTCAGAAGCGCGGGAGGGTGAGAGAATTCACCAGAGCCAGAGCGGGGAGCAGAGCAGGCAGAAGAACCGAAGGACACTGCTGAGGGGAGCAGCGGGCGGCAGGAGAGGTCTGCGCGCCATGTGGGACCCTCCTCCGGTGGCCGGGGAGCAGCCGGGGATCGAACTGGAGCCGCAGAGGCCGCGGGCAGCTTCGCAACCCAGTGCTCAACCGCTGCGCCACCGGGGAGGCCCTATTGAGTATTTTCTTAAATAAACTGGCAAACACTTCTTTATTAAAAGGACTTAGTTGGTGAACCAAAGTCAATCATTTTCCTACAGTAGTAATAGAAATAAATATACCCCAGTGGTTTTTTTAAATTCATGAGTGTGTTTATACTGCAAATGTTTATTCTTTCCTCATAGCAAACATCTGTGCAGAACCACAGGTGCTACAACCCAGTCCCTGCCTGGGGAGCATGGGGGTGAGGTTGGGGGTGGGGGGAGCAATGTCTGATCAGAGGCAGAGCTTACCAACTGTCAGGCACAGGGCAACTGATTATGAGCCACCCCACATGTAGCTTACCTTAAGGTGGACAAGGCAGACTTCAAAGCATAGCACTGACAATGTGCCACAGGTATCATGAGGAAAACTGATAGTAAATTATGGGGTATTTTTAGCGGACCCCTCTCTGGGGAGGGTGCCTAGGTGAGGAAAAACCCTGCTGGAGAGGACATTCTGGCAGAGGGGGAAGCCCTTGTGAAGGGTCTGAGGAGGGACAGAGTTTTATGATTTCACAGTGGTTAAAACAAAGGAGTTGGACAGCAGGGACAGGGAGCTAGGTAGTTCCCGTAGCAACATTAAGGAGTCTGGTATTTTATTCCAAGAGTAGTGTGGAGCTGTTACATCATGTTAGACCAGGAGAATGAGAGGAAATTAATTTTTTTAAATGGTTGTAATGTTTTGCATATGGGGTTAAGGGAATACTCTATGAAAAAGAATTCTGAACTAGCTGGTGTGGTTTATTTATTTTTGAAATTTTTTATAAAGATTTATTTATTTATGCATACAAGTACTGGGATACAGACCAGAGGTGCAGGAGGGTGAGAGAATTCGCCAAAGACAGAGTGGGGAGCAGAACAGGCAGACTGACTGAAATACACTGCTGAGGTGAGCAGCAGGCAAGACAGGAGAGGTCTGCCACACCATGTGGGTATCTTCCTGGCCAGCCGGGATTTGAACCCTCACTGCAGAGGCTGCGGACAGCTTCACAGTGCTGCGCTCAACCCGCTGCGCCACCGGGGAGGCACCATATTTTTGAATTTTTTTAAATGACATACGATGGTTCTACATCCTTGTTAATATTTTGACAGAATAGGATTTCTCCCCTCAGGTCTGGTCACCATAGCTTTGCCATTTACTTAGTCTTAGGGGCAGTTTACTCAGCTGAGAGATGGGGCTAGTCAGTCCCACTGTCACTGTGGTGAGGAGTGAGTGAGTGAGTGAGTGAGGGGCCAGGAACCACGATAAAAACCAGAATATACTCAGTGCTGTTCTTCTATCTCCTCCACCCCATAGAGCAGGATATATAAGTGACATGTTCTGGAGCCACAGACACAGTCTCTGGTGACCTTGGGGACAGACTTACCCAACCCAGTGACCAGAGGTGACAGCACAGTGTTCCCCTGTGGATGAAACTTTAGTTTTTCTAGTTGAGGTTGGCTGGGCCTTTCAAGTATTAGATTAATAATGGTGGCTTTATTAGTATCTTATTCCAATTGAGATGGTGAGTTTAGTGTATAGTGTAGCTAACAGAGTCTTCTTTTTTGCTTGATACCTTTTGAAGAGAGAAATAAGTTGCTAATGGAGCTGTTTCTCTTTCACTGATAATTGTCAGACTTGTAAGAGGGATATCTGTTAACTTGAATGCCTCTTGTTCATACCTCAGCTGACATTTAGTGTAAAGAAGTTTTCTTCACCTGTCAGTTTCCTTATATTTTCCTGTCATTTTGAATCTTTAAATATCTTCCATGGATAATAAATTTCCTGTTCAACATTGAGGAGACCACTTACCTTTCAAGAATTCCATCATACTGCTGTTCATTGGGTCCATGTTGTGAGTTTCCCTAATGGGTGAAAGATTTGTTTTTTAAACCACCAAGTAGTGCTTGCAGGTAAAATGTTAGTAAATGGTATGGGGGTACAATATGGCAATTTATAAAAATATATATTTAAGTCTTAATTCACAATTCCTGGGGCACTGTTCCCAATACCCTTGGATTTCCCAAGTGCTGTGAATGATAAAGGTATTTCTTGTTATGTTAATGAAGGTAACTTTTGGAGAAACTGTACTAGGATGGGAGCTGGTTGCCAGGGAAACCAACTTGAATAGAAGACAAGACTTTCAGCCCCACCACTCTGATTTCTGGATTTCTGGGAGGGGGAAAAAGGCTAAAGGTTGAGTTCAGTTGCCAATGGCCAATGAGTTCACTCATGCCTACATAATGAAGTCGCCATAAAAATTCAAGAGGAAGGGATTTTGGAGTGCGTCCTGGTTGAGGAACACATGAACATTTCTCAAGAATGGCACCCTTGGAGAGGGCTTGAAAGCTCTGTGCCTCTCCCTTACCTTGTCCCTTGCATCTCTCACATTTGGCTCTTCCTGAGCTATATATCCTTTGTAATAAATTGGTGATGCAGTCAGAAAATGGGTTTCCTGAGTTTTCTGAGCTGTTTTAGCAAATTAATGCTGAGAAGGGTGTCCTGTGACCACTGTTTTTTGGTAAGAAGCATAGGGGATTTGCATTCGCCTCTAACTGGAGGACAGCCTTGGCGACTGAGCCATTAACCAGTGGAATCTGATGCATCACTGTTTGAGTAGGGTCAGAGTTGAGCTGAGTTCTAGTATTGATGTCAGAGAATTGCTTGTTGGTATAGGGAATTTCACACACACACACACATACACACACACTCCATACCACCCCCACCCCCAACTGAGCTCCAGGACTCCCACATAGGGGTTAAAAAAAATGATTCCCACATGGCAGCTGTCCCTAAGGATCCCTAAGCATGACTGCATCCTGCAGCCTTGTTTTAGCAATCCTAAACCTTCATGAATCATTCTCAGACTTGTCTGTATTTAATTTTGCTCTGGGATGGTGACAGGCAGTGTAGGGAGAAAATATGTATAATGAGGTTATGTAAGGGCAGGCTCCTGTGTTACCCTCTCATTTGTTGATTCTGCCAGGTGGTTAGATGTTTGTTTTGAATAACTTAAACAAGTTTTTTAATAAAACTATTTTTAAGAGCCATTTTAGGTATCCAGCAACTTTGAGGGGAAGGTACAGAGATTTGAGGGGAAGGTACAGAGATTTCCCATATACCACCTACCCCAACAATGCACATCGCCCCCTACATTACTAACATCCTATACAAAAGTGGTACATTTGTTACAGTCAGTGAACCCACAAATGATACATCAGAATCACCCGGAGACCATAGTTGACATTAGGTTTCACTCTTGGTGTTGTACATTCTATGGATATGAATAGATGCATAATGACATTTTTCCATCTTTTCGTCATATGAGTATTTTTACTGCCCTAAAAATCTATGTTTTACCCGTTAATCTCTCTCCCCACCCCTGGCAACCATTGATCTGCTGTCTATAGTTTTGCCTTTTTCCAGAATGCTTTATAGTTGAAATCATACTTACCTGCCTTTTAAGATGGATAGCTTTCATTTAGTTATAGACATTTCAGGTTTCTCCAGGTTTTTCATGGCCTGATGCCTCATTTCTTTTTAGCACTATAGTTGGATGCAAATTAAAACCATTCCCTTGATCCTACCTTAAATGCTTTTAAGTATATCTCAGCTGTAGAATCAAACTGGTCCTGGTTACCTGTCCACAGAGGAAGTTTTTCATCTCATGCTTCTTAACCTAGAGAAGGACATTGCCACGAATGTTCATCACTGATAGGGTTTTTGTCTCAGATTTATGATTGGCAGACTCTTTTGCAGCTCCCATGTCTGTATCGAAGGCAGGAATGAGAAATGCCATCCTGCTAGTTAGTCTGTCTCTTAAAATCTCATTCATAACAGAAGTGGGATCCATTTGAATTATAATTATCCTGCCTTGGTTATTAGACTCAGTGTGACTTTGAAATGCGGTGGATCTCAACAGATGTCTTCGAGAGTGTGTGGTCTGCTGAGTCAGGGTGTCTGGGTCCCAGCGCCCCGAGGTGGCAGGTCCCCCAGGCTCTTAGAGACCACAAGCATCTGGTGTCAGCAACAGCAGGTGCTTCCATGGCAAATGGGGAGGAAGTTATAAATAAAATAAATGAGGATTTTTGAGCAGCCTGTGTTTGTTACCTTAAACCTTTAAAAGATTTTACATATATTAATTCATTTAACCCTTGCAACTGTGACAAGTGAGGGAATCCAGGCACTTAGCCTAAACACTGCCTCCCAGGTCCTGTCATTACAAAGTGGTGGAGGAAGCATGGACAGTGGCAGTTTGGCCTCTGGCCCTGTTCTTGACCCCGGTGCTGGCCTGGCTTTCATAAAAGGCTATTGTCTGTTTATGAGGCCTGGAGGAGAGTGGTTCTCATGAAAGGCCTAGTGTCTGGCAGGACCTGAGAGATTATTCAGCAAAGACCCCTATTTTCATGAAGCTGTTGGATACACCGCGATGTTTAATTCTGGCTTCCCAAGGTAGAAAATTCTCATGAAGTGAAAATTCCCAAAGTGAAAATTCTCATGTGGGCGTATCCCTGTCTACTCCCTGCCCCCACAATGCACATCCTCTTGGAAAACTTATCCTGGAAATAAGGTTAACCAGATAGTTGTATGTATTCTTCTTCCAAACAGCATATTAACTGAAGCCAATTAAGATGAGTAGCAGATGGACCGTGTATATTTTAACCCGAGAATGACCTCACAGAGATGCTTAATTCTAGAATTTAAATCAAGGACCAGCACAAGAATTTGTGCGGCATGTTTTTAGAAAGCCTCACTGCTTGATGCTTTTGAAGACACAGCAAGAAAATTGCAAAAAGAGTCCTGTTTGCTCTGCTTGATTTTGTTTTGGTTAATCTAGCGCTCACCCAACTGGGGATCGCAGCCATGGCAATGAGGATCAGGAGTGTGGAAAGTGGCCTGGAGAACCTCCACGCCCCACAGAGGCCCACGGCTGTGACTTGCCAGCCAGGAGGAACGACTCAGGTGTTACTTTCCTTGACAATATTAGGAAAAAAAACAAAAACAAACAAAAAACTGGGAAGATGTAAATGATGGATAGTGATTCTATAAATAATGTCACATAACTGGTCAAAACTTTCTACTTGCTGTACATACCTATTTTAACTCTGGAAATAGACACAGATCACATAAACATTGTTATGCTCAATTAATAGGGACTGTGGATATATTCCTCTGTTCACTCAGGTTTTGCATTTTAATTATATATATTTTTTATGAATGAATTGATTACACAGTAATGAAAAGTCACTCTGAAACCCCTGTTCAGCTTCTGGGAAGCAATGTTAAAAAGATACTTTCAGGGCCTCCCCGGTGGCACAGCAGGTTGAGTGCCGCGCTGTGAAGCTGTCCACAGCCTCTGCAGCATGGGTTCGATTCCTGGCTGGCCAAGGAGAAACCCACATAGCATGACAGACCTCTCCTGTCTCACCCTCTGCTCCCCTCAGCAGTGTCTTCAGTCTGTCTGCCTGTTCTTCTCCCCACTCTGTCTCTGGTGAATTCTCTCACACTCCCATGCTTCTCACTGCACCCCAGTTCTTGTATAAATAAATAAATCTTTTAAAAAAAAAAGACACTTTCAGAAGTGTCATTTCTTTTTCCTTGTATTTCTGGGCTGACAGTTTTGTAAATATTGCAGAAAGAAGGCATCACAGTATTTTCCCCTGAAAGGCAGGTGGGTAGCTCTGCTCTGCAAGGTGGTCCTACTTCCCAGCAAGGGCAGAGTGAGTCACAGACGTTTTGTACTTACTTTTATGCTGGGGTATTCTTTTTTTTCCTCTACAACTAATTTCTGGACACTGGAAATATTTTGACCATTTTGAACTTTCTTAAAGGAATATAAAGACCATCCATTCTTAGTATAATCCAGTACCAACGCTCTGCTGTTCTTATTTGAAGAGCATGTGTTTAACATAATTTTCCCCTCCATTTTTTCTCTTGCCTAGAAAACTGTGTTCTTCTTTAGCTCTAAGTAGCCTTTTTCTGGGTGAAACAGTTTGAACTGGCCTAGAGAAATAATTACTTTAAAATAAGACATTGGAAATAGTCTGTATTTTCTAACACTCTCTGAAGCCTTCATAGCTATTAAATGCAATTAATCTTGCCTTCAAATGGAAGGTTTGTGGTGGTGATTGAAGCATATTCTCACATCTAGATTATGTTTAACTCACTAATGTAAAAAGTGGCTTCTGCACTCTTAGAGTGTTTCCAGTTCCCCTTGAGGATGTGGGTTTGGGGTCGGGGGTGTGAGAAAAGCATGTGGCATGCATTCTGCTTTCAAGGGATTTGAATCTTACAGTTACAGGGGTTCAATACAAGCAAAATTGCTGGACACTACAGGGCTTTATGGTGCCAGTATTGCTGAGATTTTTTCCTCACCGTAGGAACCCCTGGTTATCTGAGGTGGTGAAGGCCAAAGGTGGTCTCAGACAGTGGTGAGGAATTGGAGACTTGAGACTTAAGTGAGAAAATGTGATCAGGCAGAGCAGGAAGACAGAAGGGGATAAAGCATGGACTATATGAGCAGCATGGTGTAGACCCAGTGTGGGTGACCTTGCTGTGATCCATTGGTTTGTTTGTGCTGGAAGACAATGGAAACTTCAGTGTTTTGCAAATAGAGCTACTCTTGGTATAGAATTGCATCTCCTTACTTTCCTTCCAAATCCTGGGACCCAGAAACACTATCACCTTGCTGGCTTCTAAAATGTCAAATTGTGGGGCCTCCCTGTGGCACAAGGGATTAGGACGCAACCTGTGGGGCTGTCTGCAGCCACTGCAGTACAAGTTCGATCCCTGGCCAGACAGGGAGTGACCCACATGGCGCAGCAGACCTCTCCTGGCTTGCCCACTGCTCCCCTCAGCAGTGTGTTTCAGTCAGTCCACCTGTTCTGTTCCCCACTCTGTCTCTGGTGAATCCTCTCATCCCCCCACACACCTCTGGCCTGCACCCCAGTTCTTATATGCATAAATAAATAAATCTTTAAAAAAATAATGTCAGATTGTGTTCAGTTCATCTGTGGAATAGAAAAGAAAGAAGACACCAACCTGCTGATTATTTGACTAGAGTAATCAGCATAACAATAGTTAAAAACAAGACTTTGGGATGAACAAGTAGGTGGGTTGTAGGAAATGGTGGGGAATTTGCATCCTATACCCAAGTGTCCATGGAATGGTGATTTCCCAAGAGTCAGGAGCCAAGCCCATCTTGTGGGTGAGTTAGGCCGTTGGAAGGGATGGTCTTTGCAGTTCATTGAATGTTTGCCTAGCCATTCTGGTGCCTCAGCAAAAAACTAAGGGGGAGAATAAGATAGAATACTCTGTTGAGAAGTCTTGGCGATATAATCAACAGAAGGCCTTTACAAAAATTTATTTAATATTCTGTGATAGGTGTTTATATTATGCATCATCTCCACATGTTTATGAAAACTCTTATCGTTACATTGTACCGTCATTAGTCTTTTTTCTCCCAAAGTTCAGCATACTGTATTTCATTTTAATACTCATATTATTCACATTGGAAAATTTTGTCTTCACAACTACCCCAACACGACTGGTTGTGAATTACAATGACTTAGTTGCTTACCACGAATTCACACCTCAGGAAAGGTTTGCCAGTTAATAAAGTGAACTTTGGATGCATTAAAAGACTTACTTTTTCTTCTATACCAGGGAACCACGTTCTAACCTAAATGACAAGTGTATCTAAGCAGCAGCAGATGACCTAGTGGCTTTGCTCTCTCTGCCCTGCCATGTCTCTTTTTTTTTTTTTAAGATTTATTTATGCATGCAAGAACTGGGGTACAGGCCAGAGGTGTGGGAGGTGAGAGGATTCACCAGAGACAGAGTGGGGAACAGAACAGGCAGACTAACCGACATACACTGCTGAGGGGAGCAGCAGGCGAGACAGGAGAGGTCTGCTGCGCCATGTGGGAAGCTCCCTGGCTGGGGATCGAACTCAGTGTTGCAGTGGCTGCGGATAGCTTCATAGGTTGTGTCTTAACCTCTTGCGCCACCAGGGAGGCCCAGGTCTCTAGTCTTAATAAACAGTCTTTAGTCAGAAACACAAAAGAAAATAACAATAATATTAGTATCCCCATATTATGTGCTCTCTCTAAGTGAAATGGATATACTTTTAAAGTCCTTAAAGTTCTGAAATAGGATTAGTTTCCTAAGGACAAAGAAAGTTATTGGAATGTCAATGAAGAAAAGATTGGTTGGCTGGGGAGGCAAATCACTACTAGCTACAAACTAGTGCTTTGTAGGGTGAGGTAAAAAGTATCAGGCTTTTCTGCCCTCCTGCCATTAGGATAGATGAGGGAACCCAGTGGTCCCAAATGCATGCCTGATGGCGGGCACCTGGAGTAGGGTGTGGGCATAGGTAGATGGGATTCACCTGGGCTAAGATTGGGCCTATAAGGGCGGCGTCATGGAGACGCCAGCGGAAGCATAAAGAACCACGAGAGAAGCAGAGACAATGCCGGAGAGCAAAGTGAAGACTTTCTGGGGGCTGGGAGGCCAGCCCCCCGGCACCCCTGTCTGCTGTGTATCTGGTAAATCCCAAGAAAAACCTGAAAAGCCACTGAGGGCTCCAGACTCACATCTCCTTTACTCTGTCTGCTCGGGTCATAGAGAACCTGCTCCGTCTGTCCAGCCACTGCATGCTTGTTTGCTCCTGGTGGCAATTGTTGGATCCCTGGCTTATAGGGGAAGCACAAAAACTGTGGAGAGATCTCTTGAGATTCCTGTACTATGTTCCACCTCTGTTAGGTTACTTGGTTCATTATAACTTGAATGTGAAATGTATATTTTCTTAACTTGCTCCATGCTGTTTTGGTCTGATTGGCTTATTGTACCCCAAGTGATTTTTCTTCCTTTGTTAAATAGAGCAGTGATTTAAATGACTTTCAGAAAGTAAAGCAAGCAATTTATGGGCAGGCTTAGCAAAAACACCATGCCTGAAGTTTTCATTATTGTTGTACCTGCTCAGAACAAATGCCTTCCAGAGCAGTTTTCTACTTAAGGAAAATTTCTTGGCAGAAAACACAAGCCCAGAGCAAAGATCCATGGCTTTCTTGCAATTAAAAACATGCATGCATTTTATTATAACATCTATAAATGTTTATCTTGTTTCAAAGGGTAGACAGACTGTTGAGACTTGCTTGAGATCAGCCAGAGATATCTCTTATTCTAGATTCCCCTCTAAAACCTGAAGACAAAAACCACATTATCCTGTGCTGGCTGTTTGAGGTAATGACATAAGGACTCATTGCCCTTCAGCCGATGCACAGGATTTCAAAAAGGTGACATTTCAGCTGCATCATTAGAGGAATGTCATGATTCTCTTCTCCTGGGTTTAAAGGTTTAGAGTTGTCTGCCTGGCTGTGGAATTCATGGACATTCTGTCCTTGCTGCTGAATTCAGGGTTTTGTTTGAGTTTGTCAGACTCTGTGAGGACTGTTGGACTCAGTGATGAAGAAAAGGCATCATATTATTTTTGCCTCTCCTGTCCTTTGATTTCCATGCCTTCTGCCCTGGAAAATTCATTTTCTTCTCTTCATGATTCTATTCCCTGTGATGAACGATTAAAAACCATGAGGAAAATTCCCCTGTTTGTTATATTGAACAATAATTTCACAGTTTATGAATTGATATTGGGAGTATTTTAGGAATAAACCAAGATCACAAGAACAATCCCAGATCACATATTAAGATCATAGTTTAACTCCTTGATTTTATGCAGGTGGAAAACATTTACAAAGCAAGTCAATCCAATGTTTGTTTCTTTGAAAACTATTTCCTTTTATAGGTTTTCTTCTGGTGCAATTTCAGCTGCTTCTGAATTATTTATGTGCAAAGATGAATATTAACAATAGTGCATGTGTGCTTGGTATAGGGGAAGGATGTAACTTGCTTTTAAATAACTATTCAGGGTTCATATGTGAAAATTGCCATCTATAACCAGTGGTTTTTAAATGAGGGGAAAAAATCCTCTCTAAATGAAATATTTATCAAAGGAAGTGTGTGTTTGTGTGTGTGTACTACCCATTTAAGAAAAATTTAATACTTTTGATTTAAAAGTATTTGGCCACATGCAATATGATTATAGCATTTCCTTGATCTTGATTCCCTTCTATTGACAATTTTTTGAGTCATTAAAATATTTCTGAATGACTGGACTGAGTGGACTGAATTCTGTTCTACTAAACTAGGAAAGAAATTCATTAGGCCTGTACTGTATTTTTGCGCAAATATAAAGATTTATCCCTCAGACAGTAAAGTGAATTTGACCTCTGGTCTTTTGCAATGAATATCTTTCAGATCATGTTATCAAGATGCTGAGTTTTCCTTGTGTTTTTTCTCTTTCATTGCTTCCCTCTGATGTGGCTGCTGTGCTGACAACCCTCTCTACTTCTGTTGCTGAAATGCTTTGTTTTCAACATTAAGGAAACCTCCCAAGGTAAGTGGTGACATGGAATTTGGCATGTGTACTGGCTAAGTGAGCAGAAATACAGGGTTTCAGCCTCACAGTAACCCATGCAAAGCACCTCTCCTTTTGAGAAGAAAAACAAGCTTTCTAATTGTCCACTTAGATCATGAGCAATTAATGTTGATAACAATATAAAGATAGAATGCATTTACAAGCTTTGTACATTACTTTGTACATTTACTTTCATACATTATTTCATTCTCAGAATGAATGTTCTGATCTTTGGAGTAGACCTGTCAGTTTACTCTTTCTCTTTAATTGATGATGAAATGAGGCTCAGAGAGAGAAAATCCAGTGTCCTAATTCACAGATTAAGCGGAGGAGCTGTAAATACACAGTATCATCACTAGAAAGCAGAAGGACAAAAATGGTAACATCATAGAATAGATGGTGTGGAAACTGTGACTCTTGATTAGACAAACTGCCTTTTCTGTGTCCTACTAAGAATAGTTGATATCATTGGAAAATTTCTCCAAACATTTATTTTTTTTTTGAAGATTTTTTTTTTTTTATACAAGAGCTGGGGTACAGGCCAGAGGTGTGGGAGGGTGAGGGGATTCACCAGAGACCGAGCGGAGAACAGAACAGGTAGACTGACTAAAATACGCTGCTGAGGGGAGCAGCGGGCACGACAGGAGAGGTCTGCTGTACCATGCGGGTTGCTCCCTGATCAGCTGGGAATCGAGCCTGCACTGCAGAGGACAGCTTCACAGCACTGCACTCAACCCACTGTGCCACCAGGGAGGCCCCTTTCCAAACATTTACATAGAGTTTCAACCTCCCACCAACTCTGCATGTTGCAGGGGTGAGGGTATAGTGCAGCCAGACACAAAGCTCTCTGATGGGAGTTGCCTGCTTGCTTCAGCTAGTCTCTGATGGCAGGTTTACCAGCAAGAAGCCCAAAAGTTAGAGAGTAGGTGGGGAGAAAGAATATGAGAAGCATGGCATCTGAATGCCCAACCCCTGAATAATTGAAGAGTGATTTTGTTACCAGTGAGGATTTATTGGATATCAGTAGGGGCATTTAGTGCCAAAAGGAAAGAGAAATTTGAACAACCCTTGACCAATTAATGGCTATGGTTTCTGAAATGGGATCAAGACAGGCTACACTCACATGTTATATGGTCAGAATCTAAGACATGTTGGAATCCAGAGCAGGTAAGACTCACCTTCCTGTGGGATTATGAAGGGAAACATAACTTAGCTTTTGGAGTATGAGAATCATCTTAAATACAAAATTTTATCCTTTATGTTTATTGGAGGCAGTATAGGTGTTCTTGGCACTACATTTAAGTCCAGCGAGGAAAGCGCAAGTTGGGCAAATAATAAGAGGTCCATGGAGAAAAAAGGCAGCATGTAGTATTTTAGAAGTGTAAGCAGTGGCCTCTGGGCCAGTTCTGGGGGATTAGGAGGTCTTCCCTGAGCAATTATTGATGTGGGTATAGTTGTAAGATGTGTCATGAAATTTTCAAAATAAAATTAGCACGAAATTGCCATATTTAAATATATATGTAGGGCCTCCCCGGCGGTGCAGCGGTTGAGCGCTGGGCTGCAAAGCTGCCCACAGCCTCTGCAGTGCTGGTTGGATCCCCCCGCCCATGGGTGAGGGTCCCACATGGCGCGTAGACCTCTCCTGCCGCCCTCTGCTCCCCTCAGCAGTGTATTTCATCAGTCTGCCTGTTCTGTTCCCCACTCTGGCTCTGGTGAATTCTCTCACCCTCCCACGCTTCTGACTATACCCAGTGCTTGTATAAAAAAAAAAAAATCTTAAAAAATAATAATAAAATAAATATATTTGTACCTGCCATAAGGCACATTGGAGAGTGTAAAGGTCATCTTAATGTCAAATAAATGACACAGAAGAGTTAGAAAAAGACTCTAAGGTAGATGCAGGCCTTTTTTTTTTTTTTTTGGCAGAGAAATTGTAAATATTGAAAGCAAATGTAAAATGCTTTGAATGATGATTTTATAAAAATGAAACTATTGATTGAAGTAATGAGATTTTGACATGAATAATTAGCAAAAGCATTTAAGAAGGCAGTTGTTTCGAGTTAGCAGATCATTATTCTGGGCAGAAAGAGTACTGGAGGAGTCAGCCTAGAATTCTAACAGGGTTGGGATGGGGAGCATATGAACAATGTAACATATGTCAAATCAGTTGTGTTAAATGCTACAAGAGGCAAAATAACTCTGGAATTCCTAGGATGACTGATCCTATTTTGACTTCTGCAATCAAAAACAACAAATTAGGTCAGTTGTATCACCATTTCCACTGAGAATATCTAGGACTAGATAAAATGTTAAAACCCTACACTTATTGGCACTGGAGATAGACTAGGTTAGTAAGAAACTAGCAGACAGGGTCCAAGAGGAGCTGTGAATTTAGAGAGGTCAACCTGATATTTGGGTGTAAACCATCCAGATAAAAGCAGGTTAAAGACAGGGCAGTTTCTGATACCTTTGCAGGGTCCGGAGGGTTTAGGGGACAAAAGTGCTGGTATTTGGGTCTGCCAGAGATGACGCTTTGGTAATCTCCCTGTATTTATATAGTTTGCATTTGGGAAATTGTTGAAATTATGTCTACTTATATGATGACGGTAAATTATAATGATCACCTAGTGCAATATGTACTTTGTATTATGAGTAAGGATTTTGTGTAATTTACTAAGAAATGTTCAAAATTAGGAGACTGTACAGTTCTCTGAGATCTGACAAATGCATAAGTCATGTATCTACCACTGCAGTAACGTGCAGAATTGTTTTACTGCACTTGAAATCCTGTGTTTCAATACCAGGTGATTTCACTCCTATGTGAGTATAAAAATCAAAGCAACAGAACAGTGAAAATAAACCCAAATCAAACCACTAGATTCAGACCACACAACATTATTTACAGTAGCATGAAGACCATTAAATTCTCGGGGGTACACTAGTGCATTTGTGCATTAGTGAAAATGCACAAAACTTATTAAACACCTATATATTTGATGATTTGATTTTAGAGAGATGTGCTAAAAGATGGAGAAATTATAGTGTTGACTCTGTTCAGAGGTGGTTGACAAAGCATAGAGGGGAGATTGTCATCTTGAATATTTTGTTGAGGTATCACTATTCCTGTCATCTGGTATACAGGAATGGTCTCACATTCTTTATATCCATCACTGGAACTGTGTTTTTTGAATGCTGTTACCATTGTTACTATTAATAATTGCTATCTTTATTTCAACCCTTAAAATATGCCAGATCCACTTTAAATCCAAGTTAAAATTCAAACATTCAGTGCAAACTTGGGTCCCTTCAGAGAGATGAAAAATCAGTGGTTGTGAGGGGAGGGAGTGGAGGAAAAGGATAAAAAGAATGTACTAAATTTGAATATACTAAAAATAATTGTATTTAACGATTATCACTGTTTATGGTTAATTATGTTTTCATTAAAACAATGTGTGTTTATTTTAGGAAGGTACTGTCGGTTTACAACACTGTATATATTCAGAGGTACATGTTTCCACACCATGCCCACCTCCAAGGCACCCAATTTCCTCCACTACAGTCCCTGGCCCTTCCTCCCTTAGCCTCAAGCCCACCCCACCTCTGGTAACCTCAGTTGTGTGGTCTGCATCTAGGGGTTTGATTTGGGTTTATTGTCACTGTTCCTTTGCTTTGTTTTTTATATTCACATAGGAGTGAAATCATCTGGTGTTGAATTACAGGGTTTCGGGGCATTGAGGCTATTATGCATGATACTGCAGTGGTGGATAAATGAGCTTGTGCATTTTCAGGACTCACAGAACTGTACAGCTCTAAAGAGTGAGCCCTATTATAAACTATGGAGTTCAATTATTTCTGATGTGTTGGTATTGGTTTGCCCATCATAGTAGATGTATCACTAATGCAAGATACTGAAAATAGGAGAAAATGTGGGTGGGGTGTGAGGGACCTGGGGAGAAAGAGTACGTGAGGACCCCAGTACTATCTGCTCAGTTTTTTTTTTTTCTGTAAACCTAAAACTGCTCTTAAAAGCAAAGCCTATTAATTATGAAAAAAATCAATGTTATTATCATATTAACAGAATTTTAAACTATAATCATCTCACATGGATACATCAAAAAAATTAATAAAATTCAACAGTGGTTTTGAACTTGCAGCAAGTTAGTAGTAGACAGAAGCCTCAATGTGTTAAGGGGCATTCATTAAAAATCTACAGCTGTCATCATATTTAATGGTGAAAGGCTGAATACTTTCTGCCTAAAATGGGGAGTAAGGCAAGTCACTTCTTTTCAGCATTGACTTACCAGTAGGATAAGGCAAGAAAGGAAATAAATGAAATTCATCTTGCAAGGGAGGAAGCATCAGAGTTTTTATTTAAAGACAATAAGGCACTTGGATAACCTTAAGAAATCACCAAATAAGCTCCTGCAACTTAAAAATGGCACAGTGGCAGAAAAAAAGGTCAAATATAAAAGTTCTTTGTAGTTCTAACAAATGAATGAATTGTATTGCAATTAGCAATGGAAGATTAGAATATAAATCTAAAGAAAATAAAATTTAAAAAACATTACTTATAATAGCATCAAGACCATTAAATTCTCGGGAGTATACTTAGTGAAAAATGCATAAGACCTATTTATCAAACCCCCATATATTTGATGATTGGATTTTAGAGAGATGTGCTTAGAGATGGAGAAATGGTACCACTGATTCTTATTCAGAGATTGACAAAGCACAGAGGGGGACTCATGGCACATGAATGGGGTCCAAGACATCACACCTAGAAAGAGATAGAAAGCACACCCAGCTCTCAAAGCCCTTGGTACCAAAGTTAGACCTGGATACCTGCAGTGTCTCTCTATTGCATCTCTCTATTCTTTTTTTTAATGTTTCTTTTTAAATGTTTATTTATTTATACAAGCACTGGAGTACAGACCAGTGGTGCGGGAGGGTGAGAAAATTCACCAGAGACAGAGTGGGGAACAGAACAGGCAGAAGGACCAAAGTATACTGCTGAGGGGAGCAGAGAGCAAGACAGAGGTCTGCCTCGCCATGTGGGTAGCTCCCTGGCCGGCCAGGAATCGAACCGGCGCTGCAGAGGCTGTGGACAGCTTCACAGTGCAGCGCTCAACCTGCTGTGCCACTGGAGAGGCCCTGCTTCTCTCTATTCTGAGCAAAGCAGTGACTTACTTGAGATCTGCTTTCAGACAGTTAATGTAAAAGAAGTTCATAGAGTGAACTGGGTTTGGTCAGAGGTGATGCTGAATATGCCAGATAATAAAACCTGCCAGAAAAGAGGTAATATGGTCCTGCACTGGTGCAGTGCCATGAGATTGGGGGAAAGAAAGTAAAGAATTTCAAAACAATGTAGAAAGAAGGTGTCTAGCTGTTTGGATGCTGACAGTAAGCAAGAAGGAATCAGATGACTCTGGAGTTTGAAACTGAGTAAATGAAAAATCAAGTCAGCCAGCACTGAAGAAGAAATTGCTGGTTTGGTGCAGAAAGAGGTCAGCTCTCGAATAGATTGAATTAAAAATGATGACAAACCATCTGTTACAGATGCCTAGCAGTTTGTACAGGTTTGCTGTCTCTGCTCTAGAAGGTTTGGGGGAAATCTTATGGCAAAGAGATAAGAGATAAAGAAAGGAGTATCTATCTGTTGTCAAGAAAGAAAGCATTGAGCAGAATAGAAGGTATAGGTGAATAGAGGCTAATGCCTTGGATTTCTTCTTAAAAGTTATTTTTTACTTCAAGTGTTGGTGAGGATGTGGAGAAAAAGAAACTCCTGGTGGGCGAATAGACTGCTCCAGCCCCTGTGAAAACAGTGTGGAGGTTTCTCAAAATATTAAAAATAGGTTCACATATGATCCAGCAAGTCCTCCATATATACACATAGAATCTAAAAACACTAACTTGAAGGAATGTATGCACTCCTCTGTTCATTGCAGTGCTAATCACAATAGCCAAGTTATGGAAACAGCCTAAATGCCCAAGGCCAGATGAGTGGATTAAGCTGTGACACACAGACACACACACACACACACACACACAGACACACACACACTATGCAGCTGTGAAAGTAGTTAAATTCTTGCCACTTGGCAACAACATGGGTGGAACTGGAGGGGACTGTGCTAAGCAAAACAAATCAAAAGGGGAAACAAATATCACAAGCATATACCTTTAATCCTTTAACCAACTGCATGTTAGATACTATTTATAGCACTATTTTCCATAAATAAGAGAATTGGGTTTTTTAATCTATAACAAAAAATTATAAGTAAGTATAACTTGGATAATAACAATGCAAGTTTTAGAACTTCATGATGAGACACAACCTTTATGTATTAGTACATCTCAATTGGTCTCTTACAGAAAAGCCTTGATTTTTGGATCATTATAAGTAACTTCCCCCCGTACAATTACAATAAAAATCTGAGGAACTTTCTGAAAAATTGTTACCTAAACTCTAGAGTGATTGTGGGTAAATACATTGATATAGAAATGGTGGTATATATTGTTTCTCTTCTGCTATTAGTCTAAAAGAAAAATAAGCAATTTTTTATATTTATAGGGATCAAATATATATTCTTACTCTTTTTACTTTGAAATTCACTCAGATGTCAAAATCCATCCCCTATGCCTCCCCTAATGTCTATGCAGCTATTATACTTGTGATATATTTTCACTGTCTTCTTTAGTTTGTAGATGGGATTGAGGAAAATTCTTAGACAATTAGGTAAAATGTAAGGTAATTACCATTTTAACCTATTGTATTTGAGCAAAGCTGTTATTTGCTTTATATTACTCAGCTATACTTAGTATTAACAGTATAATCTTCAAATATAAAGAGTAAGCTGTTAAACAATGTCCAAGTGATAAAGCTTTTTATATAAGTTTATATAGACCATTTTATAAAGGAGACATATACAAGTCATTTATTAAACCCTAAAACAGCTTAGAGAAAACTATACTTATTCAAAATAGATTGGAGGGGCCTACCCCGTGGCGCAGCGGTTGAGCGCTGGGTTGCGAAACTGCCCGTGGCCTCTGCAGTGCCGGTTCGATCCCCGGCTGCTCCCCGGCCACCGGAGGAGGGTCCCACATGGCGCGCAGACCTCTCCTGCCGCCCGCTGCTCCCCTCAGCAGTGTCCTTCGGTCCTTCTGCCTGCTCTGCTCCCCGCTCTGGCTCTGGTGAATTCTCTCACCCTCCCGCGCTTCTGACTGTACCCAGTGCTTGTATAAACAAACAAACAAACAAACGAATAAATAAATAAATAACATGCCTCTATACAAAAAAAATTAAAAAAATAGATTGGAAAGCACTAAGAACAAATTTACAGCACTTGACAAATGTATAGTGTGCTTTTCACTTTACATCATGTTATAATTATGTAAGACAGCTCTGTGATAGTACCTTTTTAAAAAAGATTATTTATGCATACAAGAACTGGGGTGTAGGCCAGATGTGCAGGGAGTGAGAGGATTCACCAGAGTCAGAGTGGGGAGCAGAACAGGCAGACTGACTGAAGTACACTGCTGAGGGGAGCAGCAGGTGAGACAGGAGAGGTCTGCTGCGCCATGTGGGTAGCTCCCTGGCTGGGGATCGAACTCTTGCTGCAGAGGCTGCCAATAGCTTCACAGTGCTGTACTTAATCCCTTGCGCCACCAGGGAGGCCCTGTGATAGAGTATCTTCTAAATAGGTCTATACCTGGGTTGTATCTTCAACCTTGGTACTTGGATGCGTAACATTAGATGTGGGAATTTAGAAAGGGGCAATGCTCTAAGCTGGAAGTAGCTGCATAGCAGAGGAAGAGAGCCAGCAACCAGCAATCTTAGTTCTCTATGAAAAGCTCCTCAGCAATAATACCATGAATTGACTATATTGATACTGTGTCCTCGGGGGCTGGGCTCACAAGGACAGTCAGCTAGTAAAGGAATCAAAGAAGTAGTTAAGTTGTTCCTCTTTCAGATGCCATTTCCGTATGAGTACCAACACTATTGTCTAAGACTTTATTGGTCTGGACAAAATAAAGGGTAATGCTGCATTATAGGCAACCTGTTTGGACAGGTGCATATTTTTTCTCATGGATGGAGGAGGGCCTTGCTGAACAGGGAGGAAGGGCTCCTCCAGGGTCCACCAGGTAAAATATTTTTTTAATGGGAAGGAACTTTAATATAATTAGGAAACAATACAGAAAAGACAAAGAATCTAGTTTCTAAATCAAGCTCCCAAAGTGACCCGTCCCCTCAGGGGTAAAAGTCCACCCAAGCAGGACTGGCCCAGAGCAAGGCCCCAAAGCCTGTCACAGTCTAAAGCACCTTCCAGTGGGGACCCACAGAATAGGAGCAGAAACAACCAGACAAGTCTGGAGGGAAAAGAACAAAATCAAAATCAAGACAAAAACCACCATTGTCACCTCCCCACGGGTCTCACCCACATCTGTGTCACCCCGTCCACGACCACAAGGCAAGCGTAGTTTCTTCACGTGTCTCTAGGCTCCATGTGCCTCCTCCAGGGCTCCTTCTGGCTCCATCCTGCTTCCTTCCTGCCTCAGTCTCCTCTGCAGCTTCTTCTCTCCCTGCTCAGCTCCACCCTCCCATGGGTGGGGCAGGGAACCTGGAACCTCCCCCTTTCCTGGGGACCCCCCTGTTACAGTCCCCACTTTTAATTTTTATTCCACCATATGTATGGTGGCACAGATCTCAGCCACCAGGTAAAATTTGAAGGGGCCCGTTGGGGGGCAACAGGAGGCCTTTGATGGAGTGGTGGCACTGATGGCAAAAACTCACTCTACGTTCAATCTGGGTCAGCCTCGGTGTGATCACTTTGAACAAGTCTAGTTTGTAGCAACTAGTGACCTAGAACTGGAGGGGAAGATGTGGCTCTTTACATTTGGGGCGACGCCACTTATGTAAAGACATCTTTGTACCAACAATAAAAATGGATCTACCATATGATCTAGTGATTCCATTCCTGGGAAAATACCTAATGGACACAGAAACACCAATTTGAAGGGAAACCCACACTCCTATGTTTATTGCAGCCCTATTTACAATAGCTAAATTATAGAAACCATCTAAATGCCATAATACAGACGAATGGATCAAGGTGTGGTATATACACACGATGAGATACTACTAAGCAATCAAAAAAGATAAAACATGCCATTTATAGCAACATGGATGGAGCTGGAAAGGATTATTGGATGGTCTCATAGGGAGGAGATAGGGAAACATAACAAAAGATCAGGAAAAAGACAAAACTCAAGGCAAACCACTGATCTGTGGCACACAGCAGGGGAGGTAGAGGGCATCAAAACAGGGGAGGGAAAACACAAGGGACTTTGGTGATGGAATACGGGTGCTGTGGTGGTGGGAGAACTGGGGGGGACTAGCCTGAGGGGAGAAATCAAATATTGTACAAAAATGAGCAATGATGTAAGAAAATAATTTTTTTTTTAAAAGATGTCTTTGTACCAAGGTAGTGGAATAAGTTTACAATAATATTAAAGATTATTACAGGGACCTTAAATCCTTAATCAGAATTAATGTTAGACTTTAAAGTTTAGTGGGAAAAATAAGCTTTGTGTTTACTTATTTCCTTCTTTATATTCTCTATATCCAGGAGAACGGAGAAGGCAATAAGGCAGTGGAAGGGCCATTTTGTCAATAAGATTATAATCATCTAGTTAATGAATTTAAGTTTGTAAGTTCCTAGCACATGAAATGGTAAATAAACCTATTAACATTAAATAGGAATGGTAAAGAGAAATATTTAATTATAAATATTATTAACGTTATTGCATTATAAATATTATTAATCATAATAATTATATAATAATTATATATTAATTGATATATTATGTATTAATTATAATATAAAATATATTATAATATTATAATATAAAATAATAATATAATAATATAATAAACAATATAATATTATATTATAAAATATTATTAATTATAAATATTATTATAAATATTATTTAATTATAAATATTATTAACGTTAGCAGGATTAGTTTTAGGAACAGAATGGAAGTCTGTCACACACCAGGCAGTTCCATGTGATGTGTGCATACCTGGAATTTGATAAGAACCAGTTCTCTCTTTTCTCACCCCAGTTCTTAGTCCAGTCTCAGTTCTTAAGAACCACTGAAGTACCGGTTGGAATTTGTCACTTCCTAGTGACATAATGGCTAAGCTTTAAATATTAGTTCTCCACGATGAGATGGGCTCTATCTGAACAGGACAGCTTTGTATAAACGGCATGGACATCTCAGCTGGCACATTGCTGTGCCATTTGAATTTTAGAAGTAGTTGACCTACTGTTGAGTCAGTTGAGTTGTTGTCTAGTGTGGCTTCTTTTCCCCAGCAAGGTATGTAAGGTCTCAGTCCTGTGAGGTCTGGGCTGTATGGGTAAACAGGAAAACCTTGTCTGATTTCTTCTCAGAGTACCTCTGGGAAAGTTCTCTGCAGCTCCTAGATCAGGACCCAGACTCTGAGAGACAGTTGATAAAATAAATCTGATTGGACTTGAAGTTTCTTGCAACACCATCATTTTTCTTCTTTGTATTTTTGCAACTTCTCCAAAATGACCAACAAGATAATGTACTTATTTCCCATTCAACTTTGTGGGTACCTGGATCTTAGCCTTCAGCATAGGTCACTGGATGCAACTCGGGAATCACCAGATGGAAGAGATGCTTAGGGCAAGGAATGGGGAAAGGGGATTGGCAGCCTTCATGCTCTCTGCGAGAATGCCACTCTCCCCGAGTCTCCATGCATTCACCAGCCTGGAGGCTCAAGGTGGAATCTTTTGGGCAAACATGGGGACATTGGCTTTATGCCTCCTCAGTAGTTTTTTTTATTTAAATAATTTTATTTAAAAAACATAAGTTTTTTTGCCATTTTCAGAATTGAGATAGGTGTGTTTCTACTGTATGAGTCCAATTTTTTTTAAAGATTTATTTAATTATGCATACAAGAACTGGGGTTCAGGCCAGGGGTGTGGGAGGGTGAGAGGATTCACCAGAGACAGAGTGGGGAGCAAAACAGGCAGATGGACCGAAAACACTGCTGATCGGAGCAGCGGGTGAGACCGGAGAGGTCTGCTGCACCATGTGGGTAGCTCCCTGGCCGGCTGGGATTGAACTCGTGCTGCAGAGGCTGGCAATAGCTTGATAGCACTGAGATTTTAACCCTTGCATCACAAGGGAGGCCCTGAGTCCAAGTTTTTTGACTTGGACTTGCAATAGAAATACCTTACTTATTTAGCCCCCTTCTCTTAAATATTGGATATTTGGCAGGAGGTCGTGCAGAGGGAGAGGACACAGGTGTGTGGAGAATTATCCTCTAATTCTGCCTTTCTGCATGCCCTGTTGATGGACAACAGGGAATTGTCCTGAGTCTCTGCAACTTTGCCTTCAGGTTCAGTTTTCAGTTTCCAGATGGCCCCAGAGTGTCTGGCAGCTTCTCACACCCTTGGCTTTTCATGCTTTGGCCACATCTGGCACAGGAATCTTACCTTCCTTAGGAGCTCTGTTGAAACAATGCAGAGAAAAATAAGTGAACTCTTTCTCCATTCCCAATTTCCTTCTTCTCTCCCTCAATACTTACGAGCACTCAGCGGGTGACAGGGGAGCACTGCAGACCTGGAAGTGTGTGAACGCAGCTCATTCAACCCTCTGTCTTAAGGACTGAGGAGCTCCGTGTGTGGGGACAGGAATGGAAACAATTTTTTTTTCCTTTTCACAGTGTCACAGATCTCTCGGGAAGTGGACTTTCTGGCTGGAATGTAGAGTACGTGAAAGGAAGTTGAGCATTAAACTAAAAAATTAGGTTGTTTATAAAAGGTTTGGGAGTCTGACGTGAATGGGTAGGTTATGAAGAATCATTTAGGATTTTTGTATTAGAAAGCTACATGGTTTTTATTTTATTATAATTAGTCTTTTTCCTGGTCCCTTATTTAGGTTTTCTAAATTCCTGCTATGAGTGAGACCATCTGGTATTTTTCTTTTTCTTTCTGGCTTATTTTGCTGAGCATGATCCCTTCCAGCTCCATCTATGTTGCTGCAAATTGTATGAGTTTATCTTTTTTGATTGCTGAGTAATATTCCATTGTGTATATGTACAAAATAAAAATCAACAAGCAACTATAAAGCACAGACATACTATGGACGTGGAGAGGGATTAGGGCAAAATAGGGGGTGGGAATTGTTTGGGGACTATAATCAAGATGAAAATGCATACATTGTGCAAAAATGAAAAATGATGTAAAAATATATAAAAGTAAAATTTAAAAAATTAAAAAGCTACATGGTTAGAAGTGTGCATGTGAGAAGTGAATCTGATTGCAGAGCTGTGGGCACAGGACGTGGGGTGTCCAGGTTCCCATTATCATAGGTGAAATCACTTGATGCCAGAGCGTGCATCCAAGACATTCAGGGCCTTGAGACGCCAAGGCTCATTGCTGTAATGTGGCAGCTGAGGTCGGCTGTGGCTCTGCACCACATGACTTCAATCGGGGCCCCATCCTGAAGGCACAGTCCCGCTTTGTGACTTGCTCTTACTGTGGCAAAGGGGGAAAGAAAGATAACCAAGCAGTCGTCTCTTGAAGTTGTTGATCTGAATTCCAAATCTTTGTCCACATTTAACTGGCTGAAGCAAGCGACATGGCCAAACCCACTGCGCATAGGTCAGAAATGATATTTCTCCTTCTAGAGGCACTGCTGGTCAGGTAATAGCAGGCAGGGATGTGTGATCTGCTTGTAGCAAGGTGAGCGACCAATTTGGAGGAGGAACCTGCCACATTTTGTCATTCTGAGTCGTTTGTAAAAATATTCCCAAGGGTCTCCCTGGTGGTGTAGGGGTTGAGTCTCAGCGCTACCCCCCGCCCCATAGCCTGAGTTTGATCCCCAGCCAGGGAGCTACCCACATGGCACAGCAGACCTCTCCTATCTCGCCCACTGCTCCTCTCAGTAGTAGATTTCAGGAGATCTGCCTTTTCTGCTCCCTACTCTGTTTCTGGTGGATCCTCTCACCCCCATCTCTGGCCTGCACCCCAGTTCTTCTATGCAAAAAAAAAATGTCCAAGAAACAAAAAATCCTCAGAACCAGATGGCCATGTCTATCTTGAAATTTCTTTTCCTCTCTCCTTTTCCTTCTCTCTGGCTTTTGTTCAGAGCCAGTTGTTTACAGTAGGACTCTGTACCTCTCAATGCCTGCAGATGCAGCTGAGCAGATTTCCTGACTCAGGAGAGAAAGGCACCATCTCCCCTCTGTCACCCTTGATCCATCTGCAAATCCAAGACAGTGTGTGCCTCCTTAGAGCAGGTGGAGTGTCATGAATCTCCCACCCCCCACTCTGGGCCTGGGTCATCCCCAGGAGAGTGAGTTCTCAGTCAGCCTTCCAGTTGTATCTGACTGCAAAGTAAGTGTTTGCAACCCCTGAGTCACCTCAGGTGCTTCCATCTCTAGTGACCTGGGGCCTTGGAGTCACCCAGCCCCCTCTTCTCGGTGCTGGACCACCAGGCCGGGTGCAGGTGTGGGTGATGGAACAGGAGGTGAGGACTTGATCGGGAAGTTTGAACTCGTGGTAGGTGATGTCAGGCTGAGTCAGGTTCAGTCTGGATGTTGTCATTTTCCATTTATTTCCTTTCAATAAGACTTCTATTGATTTGTCTTGGAAAAGTTTGGGGGTACATCACCACACCATATGTGTACACCCCACCCAGCACCCACCTCTGTGGTTCTACTGCCACTATCCCTCCATCCACGCCTCCCACCCCGTTTCATTTTTAATGAGCAACAATAATCATTTATGAGCTAGAAGAGGTAGGATCACACGGTACATGCTTAGACGTTGCATGCTTTGGGCTGCTTTAGTTGAAGCCATATTCTGCATTTGAGCACATCCAATGTATTACCCTTGGAGTGTGCTTTTGAGCAGCTTTTTGGGTGGCTAGTCTATTTGACGAGACACAATCCGAAGATGAAAGAACCAGAAATGCCACAGATTATGCATTTATTACGCTCCGACATCTGGCCCCAGCCACCAGCAAAGCAGGTTTTACAACTGAACGAGAAAGGATTAAAGATGAAGGGATGGAGTCATGCAGCACTTGTGCTCATGTTCACAAGGCTAAGTGGGAGCTCTGCGCCCTGTTGGAATATGAATCTAAGATTTCCTGTTTTCACATTTGTTGAAATGCTGGATGGTTTTCCAGGTCTTTCCCTTAGGCTGCCTTTTCCCACAGGACTGTGAATATTCACACCCTTCCTTTAGATCCTTGTTCAAAGGGTGACCAAGTCTAGGTCTTTTTTTCCTTTAACATCTCTCATATTTGTTTCTTCTTAGAGTCATTGGTATTCTTTTTTTTTAATACATGTATGTAAGAGTCAGGGTACAGGCCAGAGGTGTGGGGGGTGAGAAAAGTCACCAGAGACAGAGTGGGGAGCAGAACAGGCAGACTGACCGAAGCACACTGTTGAGGGGAGCAGCGGGCAAGCCAGAAGAGGTCTGCTGCACCATGTGGGTAGCTCCCCGGCCAGCCGGGAATCGAACTTGTGCTGCAGAGGCTGTGGGGAGCCCCATAGGCTGTGTCCCAACCCCTTGCGCCACCAGGGAGGCCCATCCTTGGTATTCTTTTAAAAGTTAGAAGTGTCAGCAGCGCAAACTAGATGAACCATAAAATTGATCTATTAGAAAGACTCTGGGATGTCTCAAGGAACTCAAGGACAGAAAGTGGCCAGGATTCAATATACAATCATTTCCCCTTCCTCCAACTCCTGTCTGTCCTATATATCCCTTCACTTCACTCTCTCACCGCCGACCAGCTGCATCTGTGTCACTTGTCAACGTGATTAGAAACATGATCTCAACATGTCCTAGATTTTATGGTATCATTAGAGAAAGTCATTTCAGTCATTAGAGTCATTAGGGAAACACTGGGTTTGACTGACTCCCAAATCCAGAACTCCCAAGTCAGATACTCACTTTGAAGTCAGTTATCTTGAAGCGCGGTGACCTGAGATAAGCAGCCTGGGACCTCAGTAACAACCTTTTACTTAGTTCCTGGTATGCAACTTAGTCCCTGGTATGAATCTTGCTTCATGTACCACCATGAGGCAGAATGGACCTGAGGAGTCCCATGACTCCTTGGTATGTGACTTCACGACTCTCCTCTTGGTATGCAGCCACGTCCTATCTGACCAGGTGCAACTGCCGAAGCAAACCCAGCTGGAACCTTGTAGGAACTGAAAGTGTATAGAAGCCCCTGACTTCCTACAGATGGGGCTCAGCCTTGGGATGCAAATCTGCTGAGTCAGCACCGGTGCATTAAACCTGCTTCTTGTTAGTGGTGCCCAATTGTCCTTAGTGCCATAGAACAATCTGTGGCCAAGAGATCATGGTGCTGTGCTTGGTCCAGCTCGAACCTCTGTTCCCTGCCTTCTCCCCAAGCAGTTGTCTAGATGTACATATACATATGTGTATATATATCATATAAAAGCATGGCTGCAGACACGGACCCTAAATAGCCGGAGTGGATGAATATAGTTCTTCAGAAGAAGGAACAATAGCTCCCCACTGAAACTTGATATTAGAGACTTACCATCATATGATGGTTTATCAATTGACCTCTTTGTCTCTTGCCATTTTCGGGAGCGAGGGGCGCCTTCCACATTGCTGCCACAATAAACTTTCCAAAGTGGGAATGGAGCCTGTCACTGGCCAACAAGCCCAATTCCAGGCTCCCTGTGAATGTGCATCAAGTTTTACATGATCTGTCCTCAGCCCACTTTTTCTCTCTCCTTTCCCCTCCCCACTGCTCTGCACGCTGCTCATTCATGCCCGACACCTGTTCTCTGTGGCTTGCCAGCCCTATCCTGTAAGTGGAAAGTCTTTCCTACTGGAATATTCAACAATCATAATTACCTTTCAAAATAGATTCCACGTTCTGCCTCCTCAAGAGATCTTTTCCGAGCCTGCTCTTCCCACCACCTCCCCACCCGTCTTTGTATTTTTTTTTAAGATGTCATGTAAAGTCATTTTATTTATTTATTTTTAAAGATTTATTTATCTATTTATACAAGCACTGGGTACAGTCAGAAGCGTGGGAGGGTGAGAGAATTCACCAGAGCCAGAGCGGGGAGCAGAACAGGCAGACTGACGAAGTACACTGCTGAGGGGAGCAGCGGGCGGCAGGAGAGGTCTGCACGCCATGTGGGACCCTCCTCCGGTGGCCGGGGAGCAGCCAGGGATCAAACCGATGCTGCAGAGGCTGCAGGCAGCTTCACAACCCAGCACTCAACCGCTGCGCCACCGGGGAGGCCCCATCTTTGTATTTTTGCTGAACTCTTTACTGATTTGTACCTATCACACTCCTTCCTGTTTTTGTTTACTTCCCTCTAATAGTCTCTGAGATCTTTACAAGTGGAGATAGGGTCGCAGAGGGAACTCATGGCTGTTCTAACTAGCTCACAATAATAACACCTCAGTCAATGTTTATTAAATAAACGTGAAGATGAATTCATTCTTTGAAGGGTAGTGTCCCCTCCCGCCCTGAGGGATTCCAACTGCATGGAGCCCTAGGTAGTGGTTTCCCCCAACTGATTATGAATTCCCTGGGATCAGAGACAACACCTTTTGCTGTTGACTGGCTTTGATGTCTTCCCAGTCAGACAATGTTGATGGTGTAATTCAAGCCATTGTTTTGTATGCACTATGGACACATTACAAAAAGACAGCAGGTACTTGATAGCTTTAATGGGAAGGTAGTGTCTGTGGGTGGTAAGGTGATCTTCTGGCATTCCGTTGGTGCCCAGGGGCAGATATGGTCCAACAGGCTGCAGCTAATGTGGGCAGAGCTGCTCTGCAATGAACAGTGGTGAAGATGGGTCTGGTGATCAGACAGACCTTCAAGTGTTGGCTTTTTCTTTCATTTTCAACCCCGCTTCTTCTAGATCAATGAAGTTCCCTTTTTTTTAATGACTTCTCATCTCTGATAGTAAGAGGGGAAAAAAAGATGAAAGAGAAAAATGTTGAAACTTGACATTAAAAGGAAAATTTAGACCTGACATGAAATATAGTACTTTGGTTGTTTTGATCTGACTGGGTTCTCATAACACAGAGTGGTGAAATGTGAACAAATTTAGCGTGTGTGTTTCATATTGTAGTCTTCAAACTGACAGCATGAAAGCAACCACAAAACAGGACATGGGCAAACCGGGATTTCTAAAATTGGAGAAATAGGGGTTTGTGGAGAGATCTGGGGCTCAGTCTTTGGAGTACATAGTGGCCAGGACAGGCTGTTAGTGGCAGCTGGGTCTTCAGATGACAGCAGTGGTGACAGTATAGAATGAGAGCAGGGACACAGGCCTTCATTAAGAGTGAAGCAGGTTCACAGACAGTGGACTCCCCCCTAAGGGAAGCCCTTTTGACTCTGGGGTTGGGAATTAGGAAGTAGTGTCTTTGGCACCGATGATTTTGACAGAACTCAGCCAACTCTAGTAACTCTCCCGTTCGTGGTCACATGGTTTTCCCTTTTCTCTCTTTGATACTAAGTGATGGAGGATAAGAATAGAAAAACTGGAGAGGAGGCTCCACAAGCCCAGAAACCTGGCTCATGCAGTGCCTGGAGCTGGAGGTGGGGCTAGAGGGATTAACATAGCCACTCACCCAGCTATAGGAGCTAAAAATACTAGGCACCGAGTCACAGACCCAAGCAAAGTGTCAGATGCTGTTAGAGCGTCAGGGGTGCAGACCAGAGGTAGAGATATGGGGTTTGGGGGCCATGGTAGATTCTCAGGTCCTTTTCAAATTCCACAGTTATCCAAAATCAACAGCAAAGGGGCCGCTCCACAAAGGAATGAGCCCTTCCCAAAGAGAAGACTGTATCAGTGCAGTCTCTGCCCTGGCTCGGGGCAGCAGCCCTTCTGCCCACCTGTGCCTGTGCAGGTGCTTTTTGCCAGCTCTTTCCCTCCAGAGGGCAGCAGCCCTCCTGCCTGCCCATGACCTGTGACCTTGCCGGGGCTTCTCTGCACTGACCTCCCTCAGCAGAGGCCGCTCCCCTCAAAGCTGCCCGCCTGTGACCGTGCAGGCCTCTCTCGGCAAACCTGTTCCTTCTGGGTGGCCCTTTCTGCCCGCTTGTGTCTGTGCATGTGTCCTCTATTCTTCTCTCCCTTTTATAATCAACCTGCCCTTTTGGATATTCCTAATGTCTCTGTGTCATGGAGAAACTCTCCTGGGAAACTTGCCGGAGCCAGTGAAAGGGGAGTTCTGGTGAAACTTCCCAGAGTGAACTCAAGCACCCTACTCTCTGAACCCAACAACTTCAAAAACAACTTCACTAAGCACCTATTTACTGTGTTTATGCCTGCAGGAAATAATAGAATTAGCACAGGGCCTGACACAGGAAACCACCCAGCTTGATGAGAATATCAAAACACTTAGGATGTTCCTGCTACATAATAAACATTCTATAAGTGTTGGCTATACATACAATTAACTTTTTTTTAAAGATTGATTTATTTATGCATACAAGAGCTGGGGCACAGGCCAGAGGTGCAGGGTGTGACTTGTACCTATCAAGTCAAGTGGGGAGCAGACCAGGCAGACCCACTGAAACACACTGCTGAAGGGAGCAGCAGGTGCAACAGGAGAGGTCTGCTGCGCCATGTGGGTTGCTCCCTGGCCAGGGATCGAACTCGTGCAGCAATAGTTGGGGATAGCTTCATAGTGCTGACGCTTAACCCCTTGCACCACCAGGGAGGCCCCTATACTATTAACTCTTGCATGCTATTAACTGGAGAGAGAAGTCCATGTACGTACTGTCGATACTGATCACAGTAGCTGCCTTATACTGAGTTGCTACCATGTGCCAAACATTGCATTAGTAGGTAATTTTATTTCAATGCCACAACCCTAATTTAATGTAATATGTGCAGTTATTTGGGGTGTATATTAAGAGAGGTGACACTAGTAACTGAGGCAGCACAGAGGAGGGAATAATCCTTTATAGACAAGAAGTCTAAGAAGCATTGGAGGAGGTGGCCTTTGGGCAGGTCTTGAAGAATGAGTTGTACCTCCCTGAGCGGGGAGGGGAGGAGAGGCTAAGACTGCAGGAAGGAGGGATTCCCTTATATTTCTGCACTCTCTTCCCACCCCACCCTCCATCCCTCGGATTTTACATCATGCTTCTTCATATAGCCAGATGATTCCTGGTCATTGATGGAAGTTCTCAGAACACAGAGGTGGCTGACTCTTGATATCATACACAGATGAATATGAAACTTTCTCTTGTCTTTTTAGGAAAGAAGTAGGAAGCCAAGATGCAAATGTTTGTAGGTTGACAGCCTTGTCGCTTCAGTTGAGGGAGACATTAAGAAAATAAAATCATGGGCCTCCCTGGTGGCGCAGCAGTTGAGCACTGGGTTGCAAAGCTGCCTGCAACCTCTGCAGCGCCGGTTCGATCCCTGGCAGTGAGAGTCCTACATGGTGCACAGACCTCTCCTGCCGCCCTCTGCTCCCCTCAGCAGTGTACTTCGTCAGTCTGCCTGTTCTGCTCCCTTCTCTGGCTCTGGTGAATTCTCTCACCCTACCGCGCTTCTGACTATACCCAGCGCTCATATAAACAAACAAACAAACAAACAAACAAACAAATAAATAAATAAATCTTTAAAGGAAAAAAAAAGAAATCCTAAGTTATGTCCTCTTAGGACTTAATGTAGCCAAACAAAGGGAATTTTGCTCCCCACACCACCCCCCTCAATCTCATCATACAGGTATGAAATTCAATAAGTATCCTTAAGAAAGGTTTTCTAAAGGAGTAGTCTTCTCAATATACTTGAAAGGTTTTAAGAAAAAGAAAGAAAAAAGGAAGTGGTCTTAAACTCACTTCCCAAAAAAATCTGATATGTTCAGAAATATTTCTTCACATAAAATTGAATTTTTTTGACCTGAGTGTGGGGTTAATCTGCCTGGAGAGGGGGTACAAGAGTTAGTAAAGTAATTTTGGAAAAAAATGTGCATTTTCCAACCCCAAGAATAATTGTTTTGCTTTGTCTTTTTAACTGGACGACAAGCATCTATTAATAGAAGATAAAAAACATGCCTAATAGATACATAAGTTCCCTATCATACCTAAAACTGAGAGGGGTGGCAAATAAGTAATAGTTGATTGCTTGCTAGATTAAACATTTTATGAGGGCATATTTAGCGAAAGCATATAAGTAAGGGAGGTAGAATGAAAAGATACTGAAATAATACAGTCAAAAGTATTCTCTTATTTGGTTTTATGGATTAGGAACATAATTCCAAGGTCAGATTTCTTAGAATACAGATGTTTTCTGGTTTCTCAAGGAGCATAGAACATACTTTCCATCATTTTTTAAAAATGTAAATTGAATTTTGCTGAAATGCCAGCAGAGATCTGACTTTTAGATAAGAGCAGATTTGCCCTACGCTGCTTCTCAGTCTTCGTCCTGAAACTCACTCAACACATTTGCCTTATTAAAAAACATCTTGTGGTAACTTTACTAGATGTTCAGTGGTTCATAAAGATGCAAAGCTAACATTTTTAGAGAATGATGAAGATGGAGCAGATGTGTGCAGCAAGCTGCAGGGAATTAAATACTGGTATGACTTGCAACTAAGGAAGGAGTGGGATTCGGAGACAGTGGGGTCATATTTTATTAAAAACAATGAAGACAATGGCTTTCTGATTTTGAAAACAACTGCAAAATATCTGTACTTTTGTTGTAGGATCTTGGAAGGTTTGGAGGTCTACAGAAAATGTTCACAATGTTGATGGATATTGATGAATAGGAAGTTTATGCTTTCCAAATTTGATATGATTTTTACTTAGCTGTATTTGGAAGTCCTCTTGTCTCTCCTACTTCAATAATATACTAGTGACTTCATAATGAATAGATTAAATAAGCGTTTAGGAATTCTAATAAAATGAGTCAGAAGACTTAAGTAACCTGTATCTCTAATATAATGTGTTTATTGGCTTTGATGAAAGAAAAAAATTTTTCATTTGATGTGGTCAGTTTCCAAGGGGTAACTCTCAAGAAAATGTATTTCTTACCTCTTGTCAATCAAGTGTGTATTTGAAAATCTAAACCTTTGTTAAAACCTAGGAAAATCATGTATCCTTTTGTTACAACCCTTTTGTGATTGAATTATAATTTAAAAAGAATTTGGGATTATGAAAACAAGATTGATTGCAAATAGTTTCTTTGCAGGAATAACAAGATTGAAAGGAAAATGATTGGGCTACCTAGGACAAAGGAATTACTTAAAATGTCTTTAAAACTGTTTTAGCAACAGTCAAGCAAGTAATTGCTGCAAATTATGCACAATGTGGTTATTCCCGTTTATTCACCTGAGCCATGGACTGATGGAGCTGAAGGGAGCCTTGGCATTATTCTATTGACCATTGAAGAAACTAAGCTCCCTTTAAACATGCATCTGAAAGTAATGGAACATTTAAAAATGCATCTTGCACCTTGAACTGCTTATTCCTAACAGTTCTCACATCCTTTCCTTCTTGTCTGCTTTCCAGCTCCTTTGCTCATATTATGTCTGGATACTGAACACATGTTATATAAAGAGGTACCTCTGTGTGAGGTGCTTACCCAAGCACACTGAGATACTGGACACATAGTCCCTGTCCCCCAGTGACCATTTAGGTGGAAGTAAGACCCACATAGAAGAACTAAGGCATAAATAGGACCAAATGTGAACTAGTGCCTTGCGAGTTCCAGGGTATCAAAGAATTCAGAGAAGGTAGGCTCACTTGTAATGTGCATTAAGGAAAAGAACTATAGCAAGAATTTCTACACTGAATTGCTTGAAGTTTGGAGTTGCTTGGAATTTTAGTGAGAGCCCTGCCTGGTGAAAGAATGTTTGATAAAATAGTAGCTTATAGCCCACTGCTGTTTTGAAAGCTGGGCATTCTAAAATGCCTGTGACCAAAGGTTCTAAAATTCAAGGCATAGTTCAGATTAAGGGGGAGGCTGGTACCTGGCAAGCAAAGAACAGTGGTGTCTACCAGTACTGCCAGCCCTTTTCTCCTCTGCAGGGTTTTAACATTTGTCTGAATTTTAGGGGAGCAGATGCTTAAAATGAAAATATTTCATTTTCCTTTTCTATGAACCAAACCAACCTTAAGCTATTAAAGTTTGCTTGTTATAAATGGCAGTTGGCATAGAATTTGGAATGATTGCTACTGAGAGAGTCTCAAATTTTGGGATGGATTTTTTTTTATTTCAAGTAGCATTATTGTGAATATAAATCTCTAGCTTTCTGACTTTGTATATAAAACAGCAAACATAAAAATAAGCTTTAGGTGGGTATAAAAATTAATATGTAGGATGGAAATGATCATTTCACTGTGTGTATAGCAACTACTAAGAGAAATTCATTGAGACTCTAGGGAAAAAAACAAGAAAGATACTTAGAAATTGAAAAATAGCCTGTATTGGCAGTTTAAAATAAGAGTTGACTTAGGTCCAAAGGAAAGGAAAATGTCCTGGGAATGAGCATTACGCATTATTGGATACAATTAAAGGAGGGTTGTGGAATCTCCTTTTCTGGAAATGTTTAAAAACAAGACAGATCTTCATCTCTCAGGAGAAGTGCTGAAGTTCAGTCCTGCCTTGAGGCAGGAAGAATAACTGGATTACGCCTGTGTGGTCTCCTGAGTCTCCGGTGGAGCCCTTGAGTGCAGTAAATATTCCACACTCTGTTGGCTGAAACTATTGTTTCCTAGCTGTTCATCTGAACCTCCGTTAATGTAAGACCAGAGCGAATGTTTATATAAGTAGCAAAATTGAATTTGGGCTTGAGATTGATGATGTAAGTTGTGTGCATTGTATAATCCTGCATCAGTTTTTAAAGCATTAAATGTATGTAATACTGAAGCTATTCAGAGCATAACTGAGACTTTTGATGATCTAGAAAGTACTTGCTTTCTTGCAAGGTTTTGAAGCCAGTGTCATTAATCATTCAGTAAATAATTAAAGCAACTACTATGAGCACTGGAGGACACAAATATGAGTTGGGTGTGGCATGGATCCTGCTTTCAAGGAACTTAGTCTATCGGTGGAGATTAAACACATATACAGAGCATACACATGAGAAATGAAAGTAGGATAATTAGGATAGTTGTTACAAAAAGAGAACTAAACAGTTTAGTGGAATTTAGGTGTTATTCAGAGAAGAGAAAGCTAATTTCTTTGGATTTAACTAAGGAATACTTCCTGGAAGACTCTGTGTGTGTGTGTGTGTGTGTGTGTGTGTGTGTTTAAAGGTGTGTTCTTAAAATGTTAAATTGCAGGAAAAATATATTAAATATTGCATATATAGCTTATATATATTGAATTGGGCCTTAAGGAGTATGAAATATTTTCAAGTAGTGGAAATGAACAGAACAAGCACAGGGGTGGAACTACACTTAGTAATTCCAGTGTATGGGTGGACAAGTTCAGCTGAAGCCTAAGGAAGTAGGGAAACATAGGCTGGGAACAGATGCCAAGTCAGAGAGTTTAGGTTCTATTTGCTCAGTGCTTAAGGTCTCTTGGAAAGTGATTATGCATCAAATGGTCCTTGGCCCTGGGAAGTTTGTAATTTGCTATTTGGACTGCAAGAGGAAAAAGGCTATTATGAACTTAGGAAAGTGGCTGCTAGTCATCTGCCCACCCCCACTCACCCTGTCTGCTGTGAAACAGTAAACAAGGTGTTATTCAAGGATCTCCTCACCAAATTAATTGAGAACAGAAATAGGTTAAGCAATTAAATGGTTTCTTTGCTGGAGGACTTTTCAGAACCTCTGACGTTGAGAATTGAGTTGAATTTTTCAAACAGAGAAAAATGTGCACTATTTCCAACATGATTTCATCTTTTCAATGGACCATCATAAAACTACTGTTCCTCGTGGCACACATTGGGGGAACATGGCCCTACTCACTTGGGAATAATGGGCAGAACTTGAGCGGGGATCATATACATGGAAAATAATGATTAAATGACAGTCTGTGTGGAGGAAGCATCGACCATTCCTAGTACATAATAGGCATTCAGTAACTGTCCAGAAAATTAATGCATTCAAGAGTGAATTCTTGATTTATTAACTGTGGTCAGCCCAAGGTTACATGCTGAACCAGGGATGGTGTCGAAAATGGAAATGGGGGGAGTTTAGAATTTCAGTTATGCTAGAAATGATGGCATCATGGAAAGCTAGAAGTGGTTTAAATCAACATTGATTGCCTTAATAATACTTGAAACGCCACGGGAGTCCAGCCAGGAGGAATCTGCAGATGCTGAAACTGTGGACCTGGCAGAGAAGTTATTTTTTTTTCCCTCGCCAAATGTATCATTAAAAAAGTTGGTTAAGATATCTGGTTGGTTGATGATAGCTAAATAGCAATTTGCATACATAGCTTATTCTAAGAGAGGGAGATAGCTATCAATTTAATGTACAAGAAGCTTAAGGATTAAAAAATCACCAAACCTAGAGTGGGTTTTTCTTTTAATCAGACAGTAGCAGTACCCTCATCTTCATCAGTGATTTATTTTTCTATATAATTTACTCATAGAAATTAATTTTAAGTTTAATATGTTATTCTTTTTTTCAGGTATTTGCCTTTGATTATTGCTTTTGGTCCATGGATGAATCTAACACTACAAAATATGCTGGTAAGTTGGCTCTCTCTCTGCATTTGATGTTTGGACTTCTGGCCTCTTCTTCCATTGGGACTGTTTTCTTTAATTATTCTGAAGTTCTGTTTTTCCCGTAAAATTCACACTCATTCTTTCCAATTCTAGCATGTGGGTTTTTTTTTTTAAGACTTTATTTATGCACACAAAAACTGGGGTGTAGGCCAGAGGTGTGTGGGGGGTGAGATTCACCAGAGACAGAGTGGGGAACAAAACAGGCAGACTGAAGAAATACACTGCTGAGGGGAGCAGTGGGCGAGACAGGAGAGGTCTGCTGTGCCACATGGGTAGCTCCCTGGCTGGGGATCAAACTCGTGCTGCAGCGGCTGCTGATAGCTTCATAGTACTGAAACTTAACCCATAAACCACCAAAGAGGCCCCATCTGGCATGTGGGTTTTAAAGTCAATAAGATTTGATTTCAGGATCTGGCTCTGCCACTTCACTTGGTGAGAAGCCATGGATTATTGTTTGTGTTTTTTAAACCTCATTAGGCTTTAGGTTCTTCATCTGTAAGGAGGGGAGTGTCATGTCTTCAGCGCTCCAAGCACAGAGATAATGAGCAACCACCTCAAGCCTCAAATGGCTGAGGTTGTGATCTTTCCATGAAGAAGGGGGTCATTGGCCATGCCTGTCCTTTTCACTCACTTTCAGGGGATGTGCAGGTGTTTGTAGAAGCCAAACTCAGGTGCTGGTGGTTTCCAGGACTCATGTTGGCCGTCGGCGGTGACAGGAGCTGTAGCTACACATTCCTCAGGGAAACATTGCCTTTCAGCCCTGCATGTTGCTAGTTTCTTTCCTGAGGCATTTTATTCCTATTCCATCAAACCCAAATGATTGCTAATTTTATTATTTGTGATCATAGATGAATCTTAACCTTTCCTTGAGTTAATCCCAATTTCTTTAGCAGAGAGAAGCATTTGTTTTATTGGAGGTAGTCTTTGATTCTTACTCTTCTGAATGTGTCCACATTTTCTTAAATATTTAGTTTTGAGTGTTTTCTCCTTAATTTAACTTAATTTAACTCTTAACCATTAAGAGTGTCAGCTGAATGGCTTTCCTATTTAGTTAAAGAAAAGTAATGAGAGGAAGATGGAGAAGATGTAGGTCTTAAAAGATTAGAAGGCAGAAGAAAGTAACTTGCTTATATGAATTTTGTTGATTGCCTTTTCTTTGCCATGTGAAGTAAACTTGATGAAAATTATTTAATAGATCATTTTTTCCCAAAAGTTAACGATCTTGAACTAGGGAAATTCCTTCAGTTGCTTACATGAGTAAATTATGCCATTCTTTTCAAATATCGTTCCTGCAACTTCACCAATGTATTTTGAGGTTTTTTTAAAGATTTATTTATTTATGCATACAAGAACTGGGGTACAGGCCAGAGGTGTGGGGGGTTACAGGATTCACCAGGGACAGAGTGGGGAGCGGAACAGGCAAATCTACTGAAAGACACTGCTGAGGGGAGCAGTGGGCGAGACAGGAGAGGTCTGCTGCACCATGTGGGTAGCTCCCTGGTTGGGGATCAAACTTGGGCTGCAGTGGCTGCAGATAGCTTCATAGGGTTGTGCTTAACCTCTTGCGCCACCAGGGCAATAGTGTTGTATAGCCTTGGCCATATTGTTCTTAATATTGGTTGTAATTAGTCTTTTTATCAGCCCTTTGGGATTTTAGAGAATAAATTCTACTGAATCTGTAACAGTCTGTTAGCACTGTGTATGTTGGGGAGCTGGGTGTGTGCTTTTTGATTTAAATAAACAACAAAAGTAAAACATTTCCTATCATGACAGTAATATATGAGGACAAATGCTGTGATTATACAAGCCCAATCTTTGTTCAATTGATATTATTCAAATACAGCCAGATATTTCTTCTGGGCATAGAACTCTTTCCTTGTAATTCTCAAATGCTTTCAAGGACTCCTTATTATTTATAGATAAAAATCTACACTCTGGGACTACATTTAATGTCCTTTATCATATTACCCCAGTATCCCCTCCCCACCTTCTGCTCCATCACACCTCAACACCCATTCTGTGTCCCAACCCAGGGCTATTTGTGCCTGTTTTACAACCTATGAGACCAGAAAGTCTCAGAATAATTCCTTAAGTATTCATGAAACCTCGGCTGCATGTGGCCTCAGAAGCCCCTGAGAAGTTAAAAACTAAGTTGGACAGTGAAAGAATGCGTTATAAAAAGAATACAACAGTGGACATTCAGAGATAATTTTAGTTAAAATCTAAATTTTACAGGTTTTAAGTGAAACTAAAGAAAACCCATGGAGTCAAAATCTGGAAAGCCTGAAATTGTCTGGGAATGCATCATAGAGGAGATGCGACTGAACCAGGCATGGAGGTGTAACTTGGGTTTAGCCAAAGGAGGAGTAGACCCAGACAGGAGAGGGACCCAGACAGGAGAAAGCAAATGGACTTGGAGTCAAGCAAGTGGGCTTGAGGCTCAAGACCCTGCTTGGATTTTTTCAGACACTGTCCTTAATCTGAGCTACTGTTCTTTTTGGGAATCGTGGAGGTGGTAACCTCTACCTCATATTGTCATAAGTAAGGGTTAAATAAGCAGTGGGATGTGCTGCCTAATGAATTAATGAAAGGTACCCCCAAACGGTATTTCATTTGTCTTTGCCCTGGGAAGATCCAGGAATGGGACTAAGTATGGGATGTAGCAGTGGTCTGAGCAGGAAGTGCATCTTGGTCTAAGCAGGAACTGGTGAGGGGCAGACAGGTTCTTTGAAGCTAGATAATAGGGAAATCTAAAAGCTAGACTATGAAGTTTCCACCAATAGGGTAAAAAAAAAAAAAACAGACTTTTTGCAGTGATATGGTTAAAATAATGCTTAAGGAAGATTTTTAAAAAGATTTTTTAATTTATTTATGCATACAAGAACTGGGGTATAGGCCAGAGGTAGAGGGGATGAGAGGATTCACCAGAGACAGAGTGGGGAGCAGAACAGGCAGACTCACTGAAATACACTGCTGAGGGGAGCAGCGGGTGAGACGGGAGCGGTCTGCTGCACCATGTGGGTTAGGTCCCTGACTGGGGATTGAACTCATGTTGCAGTGGCTGGTGATAGTTTGATAGTGCTGAGACTTAATCCCTTAGGCCACCAGAGAGGCCCTAAGGAAGATTGTTTTACTTTTCCAGATATTCTAAAACCATATCCTCCACTATTCCCATAAAATTCATTCTCGCCTTCTGCAGTATATCACTCAGGTGCCTGGATATAGGACTTTTTTTTTTTTTTTAAGATTTATTTATTTTTATGCAAGAACCAGAGTACAGGCCAGATGTGCGGGAGGGTGAGAGGACTCACCAGAGACAGAGTGGGGAACAGAACAGGCAGACTGACGAAACACACTGCTGAGGGGAGCAGCGGGTGAGACAGGAGAGGTCTGCCAAGCCATGTGGTATTCTCGTCCACCAGCCGGGATCCAACCTGCACTTCAGAGGCTGTGGACAGCTTCATTGTGCAGCGCTCAACTGCCTGCACCACCAGAAAGGCCCAGGACTATTTCATTTTAACCATAGTACTTTATTAAGTATGGCTGATAAACACTGAAAATGGAGCTCAAGATTTCTGTGGCTGTTCAATGTCAATACTATATTCAGAAATGTTCAAGAAGATAAAAATGATGGCTGAAGAACTTACTACCATTTCCAGGATCACTCAAATACCTCATTTTAGTTAGCTTATACCAGGGTTCTTTCTGCTCATACAGATATGTCTACTTCAAAATTTGGGAGGAAATTCTCTTATTCTTTAGAATCCTCATTGTTATACAAATACTGAAGCGAAAATTTAAATTTTTGCTTGCTATTCTCTCAGTTTAGTTGGCATTTGTTGTAAATGACCTGTCTAATAAATACATAAGTAGATTAACTGGTCTTCATACTAATTTGGTTTCTTTTCATTTAAAAATTGCAATTCCTTTTTGCTTGTGAATAGAGACATTAAGATAGAGGCCTTCATTCTCCGATGGGAAATAAAGGAAATGAAGAAGGGGGAAGCACATATTTCCTGAAATCGACCTATTTGTCAGGCTCAATGAATAATGGCATCATTGATGCAGAGTAAGAGCTCTCAAGACAGCTCTCAAAAGTTGGGAGCCAAAGAGAATGAGCAAGATTGTGTGTGGATTGAGACAGCAGCAAGAAGCGGGGACTCTGAGTCTCATGCAGCAGATCAAAACGTTAGGTTTTCCATTTATGTTTTATGTTTTGCTATTTCTTAAAAGCTGTAGCAAGAGCACCCACTCTCAGGCTTTTGATTCAAAATTATTTTAATTAACTGTATAGTATGTATTATGTGTAAGGGCATTGCAGCAGGTTGAAAAACTGTAGACCCTTAAATGAGACTGCCTGGCTTCGGGTCCTTACTGTCTCACCTTCTGTGTAAGTCCAGTGACTTACTGAATCCCACCATGCTTCTGTTTCTGCAGGTGCTAAATAAGGGTAATAAAAGTTCTGAGCTCATAGGCTTCATCTGAGGACAAAATGACCTGCTCATGTAAAGTTACCTAAGTCCTTAGTTGGCATGTAGGAAAAACTTGCTTCATATTTATCATCATCTTTATCAGTGTGGTTGTGGCAATAGGAAGGGTAGTAGCGTACATCCTTTGGAGAGAAATTCTTTGTACTGGAATTTATAGGACCTGGTTCTGCTATCAGCTCCTAAACTTGGATATTCTGTTTCTTATCTTTGAAAGGAGGAGCTGTGCCCTGGAATGATCTCAGATCTCCTCCAGCTTTCTGATAAAACATCAATCGGCCATTTTATGCTGGCCACACAGCTGTTTTGTGGACTTTCCAGAGGCCAATCAAAGCCTTGTTTGTTAAACTATTTGAATTACATTGAATCCTGTTTTGAGACATTTTCCTTTATATCTTCTCTCCCCTTCTTTTTATTTAAAGATTTATTTTTATTTATTTATGCATATAAGAACTGGGGTGTAGGCCAGAGATGTGTGTGTGGGGGGGGTGTGACAGGATTCACCAGAGCCAGAGCGGGGGACAGAACAGGCAGACTGACTGAAATATACTGCTGAGGGGAGCAGCAGGCAAGACAGGAGAGGTCTGCTGCGCCATGTGGGTAGCTCCCTGGCTGGGGATCAAACCCGTGCTGCAGTGGCTGCGGAGAGCGTCATAGTGCTGAGACTAACTCCTGCTCCAACACGAAGGCCCTTCTCTCTTCTTATAACCTTTAAGAGTGCTTATCTGGCAGAAAAATGTGAGCCTAAAATTAAATGAAAAATCCTGTGCTAGAGGAACACAGAAGTCACCTGTAGAATGAGGCACCTAAATTAAGTATTGCCGTGTCTTCTTCCCCCGCCCCATATACGTGTTTATGTGTGTGTATGCGCGTAGGTCCACATTCAATATTCTAAAGATAGGACATCTTAATAAATAATGATAAGCTTGAGCGTCATGACAAATAAGAGATCTCTGAAAATGTATTTATGTAAATCTCCACTGATTGCAGTTAAGACCATCTCAATAATGAATCAGTACATTTTTTTCCGCCACTGCCTAAAATGTATCACATTGGTCAACAACACTGACTTTCTGTTTTAATTTTCTTCCTAGTGGGGAAACCTTTTTACAAACCTTTTTCTCTGTAAACCTTCATAGCAAAATTTATAACCAATTTGGGGGTCAGTGTGGACATGACCACTTCCCAGTCAGAAGACTTAAACTCGCCATATGGCCTGTAGCTCAAATGTGCTGAAGCCTGTGTTTTCAGGCATTGCTAATCCCCTGCAATTCAAGGGAAAGGTTGCTCGTCTGACTCTTGTTCTGCTCATGTTGCTTTCTCCTGTGAAAGGACAGATGGGGACCTCCAACCTGGGGCTGTGGCTGTTCCCCTGACAGGAGATTTTATGTGCTCAGAGGAAGAAATGGTTTATTTCACATTGTTTAACCGAAGCAAGTGTAGTAAGGAGACAAAACATTTGTGCATCAAAATTTACGTCCTAAAAGCTGACAGTAGCTAAAATAGGACCAAGGTTTTTGTTGGGTGTTGTTGTTGTTGTTGTTGTTGTTTTGAAGAGTCCCAAAATATTTATTTCAGCATATTATGTTGGTTTATTATTTTGCTGTTCGGTTATAATTGAAAGTGCATTGGAGACACTCAACAGGTGTCTTGCACAGAGTGAATACTCAGTCAATGGTAGCTACAAGTTTATCAAAACTGTAGTTTTTCCTGTAGTTATGAGAAGCAGTAGTTGTTGACTGAGGTTTGTTAGCTTCATTATAAAGGTGGCATGCCATTGTAAAAGACACCTATGAAACATGGCCTCTTTGGTGGCACGGGAGTTAAAGTCCTAGCACTGTGAAACTATCAGCAGCCACTGCAACATGAGTTCAATCCCCAGCTAGTGAGCTACCCACATGGCACAGCAGACCTCTCCTGTCTCACCCGCTGCTCCCCTCAGCAGTGTATTTCAGTACATCTGTCTGTTCTGCTCCCCACTCTCTCCCTGGTGGATCCTCTCACCTCCCACACCTCTGTATCTAGACCCCAATTCTTATATGCATAAATAAAAATAATTTTTTTAAAGAAGACAGGAAACAATCTGCACAATCCATCTAGATTTTTATTTTCTTCTACAGTCTTTTACAAACTATCTCACCCGAACCTATTTTGACAATTCTATTATCAGTCAATCTTGACAGTATCACATTTATCAAGTTGTTCCCAACTAAGCATGTCACTTAGTATTCTTAGAATCAGCAGCTCCTTTTGCATTTGTTAATTAAATTGTGTAATTACAGAGAAGGGCAACTGGCATTAGCCAGCTTAGGAACACACACAACTCGCTCTTTGTAAGAAAGTAACTCAGCTGGTGGGCATCCAGAGGGAGCCTGCTAGCTGGGGTAATTGGGCATGCAGTGGGCATGCCTCAGTGTGCTTTGCAAATGAAAGAAGGAATATTCGAAGAACTGGGTAAGTGGATGTCAGTTAAGAACACTTTCCTTGAAATTCATGAACTAAGCTAATGTTAAATTAAAAGGGGTGTGTGTTTCTTTTTTCATTCTCACCTCTACGCCCCTATTTTTTATCCCACTCAACCCCACCTTCTTCCACACTTTCCTTCTTCATTGAGATCTATTCCTTAAAATATTCAACACCTAGAGGCATCGTTTAATTTAATCAAGAGTATTTAGAAGGGCCTCCCTGGTGGCGCAAGGGGTTAAGACGCAAACTTTGAAGCTGTCCGCAGCCTCTGCAGCATGAGTTTGCTCCCCGGCCGGCCAGGAGCTACCCACATGGTGCAGCAGACCTCTCCTGACTCACTGCTGCTCCCCTCAGCAGGGTATTTCAGTCAATCCACCTGTTTGGCTCCCCACTCTGTCTCTGGTGAATCCTCTCACCCCACTGCATCTCTGGCCTGTACCCCAGCTCTTGTATGCATAAATAAATAAATCTTTTTTAAAAAAAGAGTATTTAGAGGATAATAATAATAACAAAAGACAAGAGTTCTGAGCTAGAGGCTGCCGGCATTGTGTTCGGCCCTTTACCTGTAGCAGAACATTTAAATGAGAAAAACACCAATCAAGTAGAAACTATCATTGTCCCCATTTTACAGACAAGGCAACTGAGGTTCAGAGAAGCCCCACTTACCTGGGCAAGAACTGAACATAGTGGTTAATGTGGATTTTTCCCAGGACAGTTGTATGAAGATTTTATTGCGATCCCAAGCTGTCCTCTCATCCTGTGAATCCCCAAAAGAGTGTGTGTAAGGGCATCGTAGTGGAGTGCTCTTGCTGGCACCTGGCCAGGAATAATAGCACGCGCCTTCTTCCTCCTGTCAGAATTGTCTAGAGTGGTGAATGTGCCAGTGTTTGCTTTGGGCTTTGTTCTAACCTCCCTCCAGGGCTGTAAACATGGTGCACCCACAGTCAGAGGCTTTGAGTCAAGCCTGCTTCTGTGAAGTAGGTAGGAATGAAGAATGTTTACTTTTTCAGCAGTTATTTTATGTAACAACACCCTCCTGACTCACTCTAAAATACATTCTCCCTGAGACAGTCCTCCAGCAAAAGGACTTCTTTTCTTCCTTCATCCTTGGCACCAGTACCTGACACCCCCCTCAGTGAGTCAGTTACTTTATTGGGCAACAAGAAAGAGCTGAGTTCTCTGCCAGCCCAGCACCATGGTCCCAGCACTGCTGCTTGCTGGGCCTGCCATGGTGAGGCCTCAGGACATGCAGAAGTCCCCGAGGGCCACAGGGGTGCCAGCTCTCGATGCCTCTGGAAATTGGCCCACAGTTCTACCTTTCCCTCGTGGCCCAGTTTCTGGGGATCCTCCTTCTAGGCCCCTTCAATGGCACACTTCTATCATTAATTAAATATGAAATCTAGTGTTGTCAAGTCAAGCCTTAAAGCTTTGCTTCATTTATCCTAAATGTCGTTTTGGTCATTTCACTTAAACCAGGTTGGAAGTCACTGCATGCGACAGTTTCAGGGAGTCATGCTATTTGAGAGGGATTTTTGGAAACCTTGGGAGGCTGGCGTCCCTCAGGCCTCTGGGTGTGTGAAGCGCCTGTCTGGTCTTGCGCTGTCCAGGTGCTCCGATCGGCAGCCGGGCGCCCCGCCAGGCCCAGACTCATTGAATTCGCTATGGCCGTAGGCCCATTTAGCAGTAGAAAAACACCCTCACAAATGAGCAAGCCCACAAACTCCAAATCACAAATATTAAACTCAGCCAATTTTTTTTTTTTACTCTAAACTCCAAAGAGAAAAGACATGGGAAAAGAAGGAAATTCTGGAGACTATTAACGCTGATGAAATTATTGACTGTGTTAAAAATCTTTAATGCCCTTCCATGTTGCCACGGTAGAAAAATGAGCAATATTCTGTCCCGGTGTCATGCCCAGCCTTGTATTGCCATGCTGAGTATTTGAGTCAACCATGATGAATAGAACTCCGTGAGATCGCTTGTGAAATGCAGATTGTAAACAAGGTGGGGGTCGCGAGCTCCTATGTTGTTCTCCCGGGTCCTAGAATGTAGTTGCTATGACTTACTCCATTCGGCTTCTCAGGAGCCAAATGTTAGACTTGTGAATAAAAGTCCCGTTTGCCCTTCCAGTCATACTTTCTCCTGTCCTGTGCTTTGCTGTCAGGCCTTGCTCTAAGGAGAGAATTGCCTTGGTAACTCAACTCCCAAAGCACACACCTAGTAGCTTTGAGTTCATTGCTGCTATTCCCAGCAGGGGCACATTATGCCCAAGTGTGGAGACATGGGGTGTAAGTTTTCTAAGATCTGTAGCATATGTGACTCAGGGTTGGGTGGATTGGTCTGTGACTTGCAGAAACTGCATCCAGGGCCCCTCCCTATTGTTCTGAAATGGTGTTATGGGTTGCTTTGGGCATGCCTGTGTTTTAAGACATGTCCACACAATTAGAGGAGGTCTCATCATAAACCTCACAGAGGAGATTGGCAACTTGGTCATGGTTATTAACAAGCAAGGTCAAATTTGCCCTGTGGATTCCCTGCATGTGGAGCTGACATCTGTGTGGTGGCCACCTCCACTGGCATTGGTCCTGCTGAAAAGCCACAGAGCGCTTGGTCTGACAGTGTTAGGGCTTTGCTCAGTGTTTCTGGGATAAAAACAAATGCTAACAGATCCCCCTGCTTCCCGCAGGGCTTCTGGTGCATTCCCCTAGACCAGCAGCACTTCATGCTGTTTGAGCGTGAACCGTATTCAGGAAACATTTAGGATGGGGAGATGGCCTCTTTCATGGATTCCCTGATTCCCACCAGCCAGCATAAGCAGCTTCTTTTTTTCTTTTTTTTTTAAAGATTTATTTATTTATGCACACAGAGCTGGGGTACAGGCCAGAGATGCAGGGGGTGAGAGGATTCCCCAGAGACAGAGCAGGGAACAGAACAGGCAGACTGACTGAAACACACTGCTGAGGGGAGCAGCAGGCGTGGGCGAGTCAGGAGAGGTCTGCTGCACCATGCGTGTTGCTCCCTGGCTGGCTACGGATGGAACTCGTGCTGCAGAGGCTGCAGATTGCTTCATAGTGCGGTGCTTAACCCCTTGCGCCTCCAGGGAGGCCCAGCAGCTTCCTTTTTTGATGAACCAAGATTTGAAAAGCAGTTGGCAAATCATTTTCTCCTATGCTGAAAACTGGAGGGCTGTGTTAAAAAAAAAAAAAATAGAAACCAAAACTTGCAAGCTGACCATGGATCTGAGACATACAGCATAGGGAGGGGAATAAGGGGGAGTCACCATAGGGGAGGAAGGGCCTCCCTGGTGGTGCAAGGGGTTAAACATAGCACTATGAAGCCTTCCGCAGCCGCTGAAGCACAAGTTCGATGCCCGGCCAGGGAGCTGCCCACATGGCGCAGCAGACCTCTCCTGTCTCACCCACTGCTCCCCTCAGCAGTGTGTTTCAGTCAATCCACCTGTTCTGCTCCGCACTCTGTCTCTGGGGAATCCTCTCACCCCCTGCCCCGCCCCCCGCACCTCTGGCCGACATCCCAGCTCTTGTATGCATAAATAAATGATATTTTTTTAAAAAAATAGGGGAAGGAAGAGCACAAGGGACTGTGGTGATGGATCGCGGGCGCTGTGGTGGTGGGAGACCACGGGGACTACACCTGAGGGGAGAAAGCAAGTACAGTCCAAAAATGAACAATGATTTAAGAAAATGAATTTTAAAAAATTAGTTAAAAAGATTCTGTTTTTAGCTTCAAAAAATAGAAACCAACAAAGCAAAAATGAAAAATCTTTTCCCTTTTTGATAAACCAGCCTCTCCTTACCATCCCGCGAAGGCTTCTTTGACAATTAATATTTCCTCTCTGTTCCAGAATGTAGCAATCATTCGTGCAGTGGAGAGCTGGTCCTGTTGAGGGCAGGGGGCTGTGTGAAGTCAGTGGTGCGTTTTTAGACTTTGCTTCACAGATGGCCTTTTTAATACTTTCTTATTCTGTCAGTGGTGCCCTGAATGTCACAGAACCAACGAAGTGATTAAGGATAGCCCCAGCCAGGGATTCACACAGCTAGAGGCACCAGAATAGAATAAGGGGGACTTTATAGAATATGTCTCCATTCACAATTCTTTTGATGTGATTTATGCTGTGAGGTTCCCTTCCCCCACATACCTTTCTGAGATATCCTAATGTCTTCCCTTGTTAGGGAACAGTAAATATTTTTCCTTCCCTGACAACATGGGTGGCAGATCCTGGCCCAAATCATGCTCTATTTCCTTTTTCTTCTCCTCATCATGACTCAACACACACACACACACACACACACACACACCCTCTCTTTTCTCATGTGTGAGAGTCAGTGGAATTTTTTAAGTGGTATCTCTAGGAGCGTTAGAAAAGTAGTCACAAACGATGCCTTAAATTTTTCCCCCTAGAATAGGTATCTTTTCTTTTTCAAGTTGGATTGCCTCAAAATTGTTGCAAAGATAGAAGAACTATTTTAAGGAAAAATAGATGGTTACCTCCTTCTGTGCACCAAAATTAATTACAGTTCATTAAAGATTTATGAGGTGATATTAATAATGGATATTAACTAAAGTGTAGTCCAGATTTATACTGCCCAGGCATTGTTGCAAGTGCTATGCTTTGGGCCTTATTAGACCATGCCGGCAACCCAATAAGGTAGCTCCTGTCATTCCTGTGTTATTGATGAAGAAACCAAGAACTTGCCCAGGGCCACACAGCTAGTGAGGACTAGAGTTCACACTTAAAAATAAAACTGTAAAAGACAGAAACGATAACACTAAAAGAAAATGTAGGTGAATACCTGGAGAATTTGGGATAATAGTGGTCCAAAAGGATTCCAGAAATGCCTCGTACACCATAGACAACAATCTTCGGAAAAGATAAAAGACATGAACCTTCTTTGTATGACAGAGAACAAGGGAAGACTGAAAAATAAATGAGACTTGGAAAAAATATATACAAAGCATGACAAATCAAAGGTTACTATCCTTGGGGCCTTCCTGGTGGTGCAAGAGGTTAAGTCTCAGCTCTATGAAGCAATCCGCAGCCACTACAGCACAAGTACAATCCCCAGCCCGGGAGGTGACCCACATGGCGCAGCAGACCTCTCCTGTCTCACCCGCTGCTCCCCTCAGCAGTGTATTTTGTCAGTCTGCCTGTTCTGTTCCCTCTGTCTCTTGTGAATCCTCTCACCCCCCACACCTCTGGCCTACACCCCAGCTCTTGTATGCATGAATAAAAATCTTTTTTTTTAAAGTTAATATCCTTAATATGTAATGAATATGTTAAAATAATAAGAAAAAAATCAATGATTAAAACCAATTGATTTAACAAAAATAAACAGAGGACACAGATTGTTCACTAGAGAATTAATACAAATGGGCAATAAACAAAATAAAGGAAATTTTTAATTTAACAAGATGAGGCTTTTTTGTCTATTGACTTTAGTCAGCAACCAAGAACAACCAGTGTTGTTGTGGTTTAGAAAAAAGACCTTGTGTTTCTAGAGAACTTAGTAACTTCAGTTTTTGGAGTTTTGCCCAGTGAAGTTAATGGAAAAATTAAGATAAATATGTGAGAATAAATATTGCAGAAAAAGGAAATAATCTAATATCCTTAAAAGCAACTGATTACACCAGTTATGTATGCAGCAGGAAGCTAAGCAATTATTAAAAAATGTTAATGATGATATGTCTTTGTGGAGGTGGGAAAATATTCATTATTTCTTAAAAGACTAAGTTTCCCTTAAAGCATAAAGTCAGCGATAAAATGTATTTTGGTCTCTTTAGAATCCGGTCTTGCTTAGATTTGTAAAAAATACATGAACTTTGCAATTCATTTTTGTGCCTACACTTTTATAAATTGTATTTAAGGATAGTTGTTTCAGAATAGAAAGGAGAAAAATTATTTTCCAGAACACAATATTAATTGTCTTATATCTTTTTGAATATTACTTTGTATTTCCCAGAATGTTTTCTTTTCCTAGTTAGAACTAAAACTTTATTAAGTATGATAACAGAATTATATTTTGTCAAGTGTAGCAATAAATATCTAAAAGAACTTGACTTTATTTTTTTTTTTGTGGGACCCTCGCCCGACCCTCGGCCGGGGATCGATCTGGCGCTGCAGAGGCTGCGGGCAGCCTCGCTGCCCAGCGCTCAACTGCTGCACCACCAGGGGAGGCCCAAGAACTTGACTTTTTGAAAAGAATGTATATTTACTGGAAATCAGAGAGATGATTTTTGGTAACATTTTGTTTCTAAAGTTCAGGAAATTATTGGGGGTGTCAGTAATAATGTACCCTATAATTTTTACCAAAATTACCTAATTTGTAGCTATTATGTTGACAAGTCTATTCACCTCCCAGTGCCTCACTGAACAAAGGCCACTGTAGTCTTTAGGAGCTCATCAGAATTTCAAAAACAGTCATACTTTGAAGTGTAAAGCTGAATACAATTAAACAATTGTTCTTAAGTTCAACAAGCAACAGTCTGATGCCTCAAACATCACTAGTGCAAAACAGGGTCCTGAGTTGAATACCCTGTGATCTGAGAACAGCAGTGTTGAAACACATGGTAGTTGAGTGAAATAAGAGTGCCCACCGTGTACCCTGCACTCTGCTAAGATGTAACCATTCCTCTTTTCAAAGCTCACAATCAAATGGTAGAAAAAATAGATATGGGGCAGTGTAGTGATTTCTAGGGGTTTGCAGAATAACTCTGGGGACCTCAGGAAGGAGCAGCTGAGACCCAGGGTAGCCAGCATCAGCCTTGATTGTTGCAGAAATAAATTCTAGCCTTTTACCCAGGCAAGGGAAGAACAAGCGGTACTTCAGGAATAGGGAGGTCAGGAGAAGCTTTATTATTCCTGCATGAGGTCCCAGACCTGGGTAGCCCCATAAGGTCTGAGCACCCATCTCTAGACAAAGGGTTTCTGTTATATATAACCATTTTACGTTGAGAACATTGGTCAGTTAGCATACAAATTCATGGCAAAAGGGGAAAGATACAGATATTTGAGGATGGCCTGGGAGATCAATCAGCCTAGCTGGCTGCCAGACCTTATTTAGATATGGCCTGATGATGAATGGGCATAAGCCTCTGCGTCCAGGAGTTGGTATAAACAGGTGGAGGCCCTGCTACTTGCTCACGGTGTCTTCTTGGGCAAATGACTTACCTTTCAGAGGTAAGTAGATTCATATAAATACGTATCTATTTTCAGAGCCACAGTTGCTTCGCCATCACAATCCATACCAAGCATGCTCAGGGACTGGAGGGATTCCATGATATAAAATATATAAAGTTTGTTGCAAACAGAGCCTTTGGTCAAAATACTTTTTCTCCTTTGTAGCAGAAATAATAAAAGTGTACAAATTTAAGGGGTTGATTCATATCCTAGTTAGTAGTTGCAGTAATTTGGACACAGTCTAAACTGAAATTTATTCTTGTGTTTTTTATATCCTGAGGAATTCTTTGATCATTTGTTTTATTTTTCATGCAATTAGAGTAGATATATTTTGGGCTTCCCCCTCCCCACTTGACATGTCATAAATCCATTGTGATTGAAAAGACCACGCCTGCCAGAAAGAGAAACAGATATGATTTGCTCTTGAAAGAAAAACAGGGAAGTAATTCCTCCCATTTCTAACCTGCTCAGCATCAGGAGCAGGGACCTAAAGTGCTGCTTTTCATTGCCTGTCATGGGAGCAGATAGAATTCTTGATTGGCTAACTGATGGGCTCCTCATAGCCCTGGCCAGCTCCTTGACCACAGTCTTTCTCTGCAGTTGAGTCCTTTCATCAACTCAAGTGCTTGCCTTTTTTCAGGTTGCTACATATGAATTGAAATCATGAATTACAGTCAGAATGTTAGAGCTAGCCAAGTTGTAAAGTATCTTGCCTGCATCATCACTCCACTCCTTTCTTGGGGGGTGGTTAACCAGGGTGGAAGGTCAACCACCTTGTCCATCCCTCTCCTGGTGCCAAGGAAGTGGTGCCTTTATCACACCTTCCGGTGGTGTTTGGGTCTCGCTGAGCCACCCTCAGTTCTCACGGAAATGAACACAGGCCTTGTTTGATTCCCAGTCTTCAACACTGCAGGGTTCGGCTCCAGATTGCAGGCTTGCCTTTTAGAATGGGTGTGGGAGTACGTGGGGGATAAGGAAGGTCCTTTGAGAAAATGTCAGTAAGACAAGGATGAGTGTGCATGAAAGACCAGCAACAGGGTGCTTCAGATACTTGCTAGAGAGCCCAAGACACTCATATGTAACCACATCATAACAGTGATTTTGAAAGGGTATGTTCAGTGGATGATAATTTTGACAACACCTTATTCTTCTGAGAGCATATGTGTGCACCTGTAGGTTCACACATGCAAGTGTGCACACACACCTGTAGGTAGTCTTCATAGCAGACTTGTGTCTTTAGGAAAGCTGTGGTTACACCCATTTTAAAAATCACATATTCTGTGAAATAAGTCAGAAGGAGAAAGAAAAGTATCAGATGGTCTCTCTTATAGGAGGATATAGGGAAACCGAACAAAGGGTCAGGAAGAAGACAAATTTGCAGACAGACCACAGCCCTGAGCCATCCAGCAGGGGACAGGGAAGAGGAGGGGTCAAAATAGGGGAGGGAAGAGCACAAGAGACTGTGGTGATGGATCACAGGTGCTGTGGTGATGGGAGAATTATGGGGCCAGCACCTGAGGGGAGAAAGCAAATACTGTACAAAAATGACCAATGGCATAAGAAAATTTTTTATTAAGCTTCTATTACATTTTTTAAAAAAAGAAAATTTAAAAATTGCATGATAATAGTAAGCCAAGCCAAAAGAAATGATGAACAAAGGCAGAAGGCCCATCTCCTCCATGTTTAGTAAGTGTCCAGGCTTTGAAAAGAGTAAAACCTACCACCCACAAGAAAAGTAGGCAAAGGTTAGGAAACAGGGAAGCATAAAATTCGTCCTTAAATGTCTGAAAAGATGTGCTTTTTCACTTGTACAAAAATAAATGCAAGTTAAAACTACACTAAAATATCATTTCTCGCCTTACAGAGCAGACTAAATCCTAAAGTTTGGTCTTTTACATCACTGGTGAGGCGCTAGGAAAACAGCTTGCTGGTGGGAGTACAAAATACTGCTGTAGATATGGAGGGGACTTAACAACATGTAATAAGTTTACAACTGCATGTACCCCTCCATCTAGTGAAACCACATCTTGTCTACAGTCCTCAGTATAAGCATAAAATGTCACACATGCAAACAAAATCTAAAATCAAAAAAAAAGGAAACCACAGAAATGCCCAGTTAAGTGCATTGATTCATCTGTGGCAGTTCTTCCCAGTAAAGTACTATGCAACTGTACAAAGGGAAGTGAGTTTTTTTTTTTTTTAAGTATGAATATGGCTGAATGCCCAAGTAATCCAGCAAAGTGGAGAAGGAGTTATGGGATTTGGAGAAATAAAGAAAGTGCAGAGGGATGACTGAAAATCTACCGTTTTCCTGTATTTGCAAATATTGGAACAATGAAAGGATAAACACGCATCTAATAAAAATCCTTTCTTATAGGAAGTGGGAGTGAATGGGGTAAAAAGGGCATAATGGACATTATATTCCTCTGTGTTTACTCATCCATTTATAGCAGGGGTTAGCAAACTATAGTCTAAGGACCTTATAGCTTTCTACCTGCTTTTAAAAAAAAGTCACATATTCTGGGCCTCCCCTGGTGGCGCAGTGGTTGAGCGCTGGGCTGCAAAGCTGCTCACAGCCTCTGCAGCGTTGGTTCGATCCCCAGCCACCTGCGAGGGTCCCACATGGCGTGCAGACCTCTCTTGCCTCTCCCTCTGCTCCCCTCAGCAGTGTATTTCGTCAGTCTGCCCATTCTGTTCCCCGCTCTGGCTCTGGTGAATTCTCTCACCCTCCCACACGTCTGACTGTACCCAGTGCTTGTATAAATAAATAAATTAATTTAAAAAAAAATCACATATTCTGCCAGCATGTTTGGAATCTCTCTTAAGGCCAGTCTCCATGAAGATGTCAGAAGTCAGAAATCGAAAAAATCAGGTTTTATCAATCCATTTTTTAAGCTTTACACCCATAGATATTTTACACACACACAATATGAGTTTTTACATTATATACACAAGCTAAATTTGACTTTTTCTCTTACTGTTTTTGGATTCTTGCATTGTGAACACACACAGACTTATTTCGTTGGCTCATTTTGCTTAGTTGTGTAGTGTTCCGTCATGCAAAGTAGTCACATTTTACTTATCCACTCCCTGACTAATGGGCATTTAATTCTGCTCTGATTCACAGCATTGTAAATGGTGCTCATGAACATTCTATTACCATGGCCCCTTGGGGGAGTGTGTTTAAGGCAGATGCCTCACAGTGGGCTAGGGTGTGGGCATGTTGCCTTTTATAGGTGTTGGGAAGTTTTCCTTCTGAATGGCTACAGGTGATTATTCTTCCACCAGCAGATTATGAAAACAGTTATTTCCTCAATCCAGCTATATCTGATGTCAAAGTTTTGTTTTATGCCAACCTAATGGCTGACTGTGTTACCTCTTGTTTTGTGTTGACACTTTTTATTTTGATATTAGTAGAAGAACTGGGGTGTAGGCCACAGGTGACAGAGGGGGCTCAGGGTAAGAGGATTCACCAGAGACAAAGTGGGGAGCAGAATAGGCAGATCTACTAAAATACACTGCTGAGGGGAGCAGCGGGCAAGGCAGGAGAGGTCTGCTGCGCCATATGTGGGTTAGCTCCCTGGCTGGGGATTGAACTCGGGCCTTAGTGGTGATAGCTCTGAGGCTTAAGCTTAGGCCATCAGGGATGCCCTATGTTGACACATTTTAAAGAAGTTCATTCTGAAACCAGGATATGTCACAGTGTAACACGCAACTGCTAAGATCCTATTCAACCTTGCATAAAATAACATACCAAACCTTATTCATATATTTCCAGATATGAAAGGAATAGTCATCTAGAACAGAAAGGTTAAATGGCTTCAATTCTCTCAACATTTATTGCGCATTTTGTGCTAAGCACTGGGATTACAAGAGATTAAAAACAAAGATACACAGATTATAGTCTCTGGCATCAATGAGGGGTTCTCATTCCAGAGGAAGAACAAGGTGCTTAAACCAGTAATTTCTGCAAATGCTGTAATAGGGAATGTCCTAAGGGCTGTTAGAGCACAGAAGAAGGAAAACATAATGTTGATTCTCTTAATGGTGGGAATCTATGCTCCAAAGTCAACAATTTCAGAGTAGTATATGTCACACACTTAAGTGTTTTCAAAGATACTCACCTTTGCTCCTTGGTCTGACATTTGCCTAATTTAGGACATAGTGCCCTCAAGAGCTGCAGTAAGTTGTAGACAGTTTTGTGGAAGAGAACTTGTCCCTGCAGCCACTGGGAAACACAGTGAGGGGTGCGTGTGCATCTGCAGTGCCCATGTTCAGCACTTCAGTTCAGGCAGCCACCAACAGTTTCTCACTTGGCATGAGCTAACACCATGCTCTGTAGACATGCATGCATGCACCAAGATGCGTTCAATGTGCTTTCCATTCATTGGAATCCAGAGAGGGAGATAAGACGATTCATGTTTAACAACATTGTAATACTAAGTCATGACCCATTTGAGTGGTGCTTAAACGCATTTGAGTGATGCTTCCATATGGCCCAGTGACAATAGAAAGAAAACTTTTAATGCCTAGAGAACTTTCTTAGACAAAAACAATCGGTAGACTCATGAGTTGGTCCTGGGCCACAGTTTAGAAGAATAAACAAAACTGCATACATTTGCTAAGTGAAATAAGCCAGCAGGAACAAGATAAATACCAGGTGATATCATCTATATTTGGAATATAGAGAAACTAAAAAGCCAAGCCTTTAAAACTAACCATAGGTCTGTGACTGGGGTGGCGCGAGCGAGGAAATCTTATATTGTCAAAACACTAGCAAGGATGTAAAACTGATACTTAAATAGCAATTTTTCACAAAGCAAAAATGAATGAATTAATGGCCAAGGGAAGAAAAAATAAAATCCCTTCCATTTTAACACTTAAAAACAAAAACATATATATATATCAACCTCTCAACATATAGATTCCTATACAGAGCAGGCATATGATACACTTCTAACATCTCTTTGAATTGAGAAGATGTTGTTCATGTCTTCAAGGACTTAGTTATTTATACAGATATGTCAGAAAAATCATTCTTTTTTTAATTTTTTAAAATTATTTTTAGGTCAAGAAGTGGTTTTCAAGTGCCTTGGAGAAGGGATTCTTGAAAAAGCCTTTCAGGGGTACAATGCTTGTATTTTTGCTTATGGACAGACAGGTAAGTAATTTCTGTTTACAGACACTGATGTTAAATATGCATTTCTGAAAACATAGAAATAGAAGAAACACTCTGGGAAGTGACAAAAAAAATGGTTCATACTGTGGGTTTCACTGAATTGGTGTCAAAACTAACTATCGCTTTAAAGGCTGAGTATTTTGGTAATTGAGTCATTTCAATGTTAATGAGCATAGCTAATTTCAAACTATTAAGTGTCATTTTCCTAAATTATAGTTGTAGCCTACATTTGAACTTGAAAAATAATTACCAGTTTACAGTATAAATGTGATAGTAAAAATAAATATAGAAAAACTTAGTCTCATCCATAGAAAGGATTTTCACTAGGACAGAGAGTAATGATATATGAGAGGTAGGCTTGTGTTACCCACAAGCAGAACAGAAACATCCCAGGGACCCAGTCATTAATCTATGAACATCAGTTTTTATAAATCAATGTATACTTTAAATAAATAGATCAATAAATACTTTTATAAATCAAGTCCCATTAATGGGACTTGAGCCTATATAGTCAGTATTTACTATAAAGACTATTTTAATGGTATATTTGTACACACTCCTCTATAATGAGGTGCTTTCCATATCTTGCTGCCAGGATCAGACAGGAGGTTTGAGTATGATGGAAAGAGTTGCCTGAGTTTAAGGATCGAGTTTGGGTACTTTTCTGCAGTGTGACCTTGGCTGATAATAAAAAAACAACTTATGCAGTTAAGGCGTTGTATTTTGCTTTCTTTTCTATCCTTTCTTTTTTCTCCAGGCTCAGGAAAATCCTTCTCCATGATGGGCAATGCTGAGCAGCTGGGCCTTATCCCCAGGCTTTGCTGTGCTTTATTTAAAAGGATCTCTTTGGAGCAAAATGAGTCACAGACCTTTAAAGTCGAAGTATCCTACATGGAAATTTATAATGAGAAAGTTCGGGATCTTTTAGACCCCAAAGGGTAAGTGAGTGACGGAAATTAGGCTTGTAATAAGGGGTAATAATTTTAAGTGATCTTAAAGTGAAAATTGCAAATGAATGTATTTATTTGAGCCCTCGGCTACGACTCTGGTTTCTGTTCCTTTACTGACACATCATGGGTGTCTCAAAGCCTGTTGGTAGACCGGTTTACATAGTTAATCCTATTGTTAGGTATTAACTTCCTAACACTTGCCACTTAATAAGGTGTTTGAACTATTGGTATTATTTTGGTCACTGTGGTTTATTTATAAAAATGGAGTGAAGAATGACACATTGGGCATTCCATTCGTACTGGAAAGCAGCATCTCTAACCTGGAGCTGAAGTAGTTGAACAATTGAAACCTCCCAGCCTGGCTGTGCCTACAGTTCCCATGGGGGGACTTTTTAAGGCACACTGGACTGGGACCCACACACAGAAGGTAGGATTCAGTAGACCCAAGGGGTAATCCAGGCATCTATATTTTTAAAAAACTAGATCCTAAAAATCACATAAGCTTGATTCACTGGAGGAAGGAGAAGGCCTTTTACTTTTAAGTTTTTAAGTAAATTTGTATTTGGAAAAAATTTGGAAAATATGTAAAAATATAGGAATGTAGGCTCCAAAGCATACAGGGGATACAAATGACCTATAATCCTACCATTTAAAAAACTGCACTTAACTCCACTCCTAGGTTTTTACCCAAATGACATAGAAACATTAATTCAAAAGGGCACCTGCACCCCTATGTTTATAGCAGCACTGTTTACAATAGCTAAGCTATGGAAACAACCCAAATATCCAAAAATAGATGACTGGATCAAGAAGATGTGGAGCATATACACGATGGAATATTACTCAGCAATCAAAAAAGATAAACTCATGCCATTTGCAGCAACATTGATGGAGCTGGAAGGGATCATGCTCATTAAAATAAGCCAGAAAGAAAAAGAAATGGTCTCACTCATAGCAGGAATTTAGAAAACCTAAATAAGGGACCAGGAAAAAGACAAAATCAATAAGCAGCTATAAACCAGAGACACACTACAGTGGGGGGCAGGAGAAGATGAATTAGGGTCAGAAAAAGGGGGTGGGAATTGTATGGGGAATATAACCAAAATGAAAATGCATACATAATGCAAAAATGAAAAATGATGTAAAAATTATATAAAATAAAATAATTCATAAAAAATAAAAATAAAAAAACTGCACTTAATACTTTGAGGTTTTTTTTTTTAAAGATTCATTTTATTTATGCATACAAGAACTGGGGTACAGGCCAGAGATGCAGGGGGTGAGAGGATTCACCAAAGACAAAATGGGGAGCAGAACAGGCTGATCCACTGAAATACACTGCTGAGGGGAGCAGCAGGAGAGCCAGGCGAGGTCTGCCGTGCCACGTGGGTTATCTCCCTGGCTGGGGATCGAACTCATGCCGCAGTGGCTGGCGATAGCTTAATAGAGTTGAGACTTTAACCCCTGTGCCACCAGGAAGTCCCCATTTAGGTCTGTTTTGAGCCTGTGTGTGTATTCAGACTACAAGTCAGTATTCTGAAATTTCTACGTAACATAACAAACACTATCTCAAATCATTATAATAATATTTCATATGTCTTTAGCAGCTATGTCAGGGTATAATCAAAGGTATAAGATCAAAATTAGGGCTGGCAAGGAAATGAACCAATCATAGGAAATATTTCTGTTTACTTTAAAGTTGTTAACTCTTTAGCACAGGTGAGGTATAAAGAAAAAAATAAAATCGACAACTGCCCTTCTCACCATTTGACTTAATGAAATATGTTGGATATTTTTGAGAGTCCCTATACATTGTTGTTAGGTCTCATTCCTTTTCGCTCTCCTCCCCAAGTTAGCTACTATTATGAATTTTGGTCCTCATTATGTTCTTTAAAGTTTCCTCATAATTTTGCATGATTTTTTTACTTTGTGTAAACGGCATCATAGTGTCTGTGTTCTGTGGTGACTTGCTATGTTTCCCTTCAGTGATTCCTTTGTTCTGACCTAGGAAATAGTAATGCATTCATTTTTACTGCTCAGTAGCCTGCCTTTATATATTTGCCATGCTTTCTATACCATTACCTGCCTTTTGTGTGATTTTTCCTTTTTTTCACTCCCATGCCGCTCTTAGCATTCTTGTACAAGTCTCCTGCTGTACGAATGCAGGAGTTTCTAGGGACTCTATCTAGGGATGCGGTTGTGGGTTACAAGATACTGGATTTTCAGCCATAGTAGTCAACCTGTTTTCCAAAGCAGTCAAGCCACTTTGCATCCCCACCAGCAGTGTACAAGAACTCCAGGTGTTCAACACCATCACAGGCACTTGATGTTGTGCAAGTTGGACTTTTCCTTGCTCATGAATAGCATTGAAGATGTTCTGGTTGTGCAAGGAGAGTGAGCTGAGTCTGGATTTTTGTGCATCGGAGTAGCTCCCTTGAAGATGTGTATGGTCCACCCCTGCTTAGAGTAGAGCAGAGCTGGGCCTCCCTGGTGGCACAGGGGTTAAAGTCTCAACTCTATCAAGCTATTGCCAGCCACTGTGGCATGAGTTCGATCCCCAGCCAGGGAGGTAACCCACATGGCACAGCAGACCTCTCCTGCCTCGTCCGCTGCTCCCCTCAGCAGTGTATTTCAGTGGATCTGCCTGTTCTGCTCCCTGCTCTGTCTCTGGTGAATCCTCTCAACCCCTTCATCTCTGACCTACAACCCAGTTCTCGTATGCACAAATAAATCTTTTTTTTTTTAAGATTTTAACATGTTTATTGAGTATTTCTTTTTTTTTAATTTTATTTTTATATTCCCAATACAATTGCAACCCCCTTATTTTGTCCCCAATCCCTCCTTTCTCCACTGCCCCCCCTTAGTGTGTCTCTGGTTCATAGTTGTTTGTTGATTTTGATTTTTTCTTTCTTATAGTTATTCATTTTCCTGGTCCCTTATTTAAGTTTTCTAGATTCCTATTATGAGTGAGACCATCCGGTATTTTTCTTTTTCTTTCTGGCTTATTTCGCTGAGCATGATCCCTTCCAGCGCCATCCATGTTGCTGCAAATTGCATGCACAAATAAATCTTAAAAAAAAAAAGAGTAGAGCAGAGTTTGCTCACCCTTCGTTTTGAATTCTCTCTCCTTAAAATATAGTTAGTGAAACCTACTTTGATGGGGTTCTTACAAGATTAAGAGGGATAACTGATAAGTGCCGAGGGAACAATGCCAAGACTTGAGGAATCACTAAGTGGTTCTTAGTTCCTTTTGTCCACACTTGAGTGATGCCAAGCAAGCACTGACTCCTGATTTGGAAAATGATTAATAATCTGGTGCCAATTAAAAGGTGACCCATATGCTCACACAATATACAGATTTGCTTTAATCTCAATTATTTGTTGATCAGTTATTCAAATGAGTCCTATTGAAAAACTCAAGAGCCCTGAAGTCATCATCAGTAGAGCCAATGCTCAATATAGGAAAAATACAATAACTGTAAACAAGTGCTGTCCTGTAATATCAATTTCTGTATAAAACTGCCAGCATCAAAGCAACATAAATCAGTGTAGGCTTGAAAAGGTGAAAAGTTAAACACTTCAATATTGTTTATTACTCAGTCAAACAATTTAAGACATTATTTACTGAGAATGTGATTACACATAATAGAGCCTTCAGGTTAAATTCAACCTGACATGTTCTTGGTTTGTTTGTTTTCCTTCTTCCTTGCCTATGAAACTGAAGTTCACCTAACCAAGTATTCTGTGTGCTGGCCATTTAGTTTGGGAGTATACATATAATTTTTTAAATAGTGTTGTTACTTTAAATAGAAATCAGAGTATAAAAGACATTCCTCGTAAGGAATGCTATTTTGCTAATCCAAATAAAGTGGCATTTGAATATTTTTTGATCATTAAAAAAATTATTATGAAATTGCCATCTTAGTTGCCGAGTACTTGAAAAGAAAGTTTGTAAGTTTGATCTGACTCATTTATTCCCTTCTCTTTCCTCTTCAAGGAGTAGACAGTCTCTTAAAGTTCGAGAGCATAAAGTGTTGGGTCCATATGTCGATGGTCTGTCGCAACTGGCAGTCACTAGTTTTGAGGTAAGTGTCATTTCTTTAGATGGATGGAAAAAATGGCAGTGGAAAATGTCGTGTGTAAGTGATGTGGAATATATTTTTTGTGGATGCTTCATAGTTTAATGATACCATCGATCGTAGCGAAAGAAGCCCCGAATCGACACATCCCACAGAAAAAGAAACGGTCTAAATCACACAGTCAACCTTCTTTGTTGGGGAGTATGGCTTAGAGAGGCAACGTTTCGAGGTGGCTGAGTGTCTTCACTAATAACCACTCCATTGAAACTATTCTCCCTGAGTGATGTCCTTTGAAACTAAACCAGCCAAATTTATTATTTGTTTTATTTTTAAATGCATTTATTTATATATATATTACATCATCATTCATTTTTGTACAATATTTGCTTTCTCCTCTCAGGCATAGACCTCATAAAATTCCCAAAATGTCACCCGTGCATCATCACCATAGTCCGTCCCTTATGCTCTTCCTTCCCCTGTTTACCCCTGCAGAATGTCTGATTTTTAGTTGCCTAAAAATGGCCAAATTTAAACCTATTGCAACTCCATTCCTGTGCTCAGTTGTGCTATCAGTGTGCTGGGTTTGCCTCGTTGTCATTTCAGACTCAGTGTGATCAAAATTAATCTGGAGGTACCTCCCCCTTGCGATTTAAATGCAGACTTTTTAATCTTGCTTAAATCAGAAATAGAGTATAGGCATCGCTTAAAAAATACTTGATTCTGAAATATATGGAAACCTCTCTGGTTTAAAGGTGCTAGGTCAGCCCCCCTGCTGAGGTCCCTGGTTTTTAGCTCAATGTGAGTGGGGTCAGTGTCCAGCTCACCCTGCCTCTTATTAGCAGGAGTCAGGAAGCTTGTGATTTGCATCCCAGCTCTGCCTCTTACTAGATGTAGGAAAAGTAATTTGACCTCTGTGAACTGCAGTATCCTTGTATGTAAAATCAGGAAATACTTTTCCTATAAGGTTCGTTCATCCAACCCTGTATAAAAGCCCATGGGTCCCACCTGTTCTGAAGCAGGTATACCAAGATGAATAAGGAATATTCCCTGTCCTTGGAGAGCCACAGGGCTCGAGGAGGGAGGCAAAGAAGCTATAGAGAAGGAGAGGCAGGAGGGTACTCTTGTGTTTTGCTTATAATGTTTTCCTTATGCTTTGCCTCTAGGATATTGAGTCTTTGATGTCTGAGGGGAATAAGTCCCGGACAGTAGCTGCAACCAACATGAATGAAGAAAGCAGCCGCTCCCATGCTGTGTTCAGCATCATAATCACGCAGACTCTTTATGACCTGCAGTCTGGGGTGAGAGTTGGGCAGCACCTTTGGTGGCAGTAAAACACCTCCTAGTGCCTGCATGGGCAAAGTCTTCCTGGCTGGATTTGGTTCCTTCCAGCTCTTCTGCTCACTGGATGAGCTACTTCACTGAAATCATTTAATTTGCTTTTTTTTTTTCCCAATTGAATTTTTAAATTATTTTTTATTGAAATATTTTAATTGAATTTCTTGTTTTAACTCCTAATGGTGCATGATGTCACCATTATAACTTTTACTGTGGATTGTTTCTTATTGAAATTTCACTAAAAGCATTTGGGTCCGTGTCACAGCCAGTAAGCGAGAGGAAAGAGAAAACCATAACATGTAGCTGGAAAAAACACTGTCAGAAGAAGAGGGATTTGATTCCAATGCATGGACATCCTCACATCTTAGTGTCTCCTCGGGAGCATATAAAATCTCCAACTTTCTAACTATTTTAGAAATCCAAGTGTACTCACTACCTAGCAGCAAAACGAAATGCTAGTTACCACACCAGTTTTAACCTTCTGCTGTGAACTCCTTGTCCAAATAATGCGTCTGACCATTTCAAATCTTCTTGAGACTTGTTGTGGCAAGCCTGCAGGCAGGTTCACTGTCGATTTGGGCAGATAAAGGAGAGTCCTGGAGCCTTCTGTGGATTTTACAGGCTTTGATGCTCTCTCAGGGAGCCAGGTGCACAGGCACACCAGGCAGGGAAGCTGGCATGCAAGCCAAAGGAGGCCCAGGAGGCTGGCAAGCCTCCTACCCCCAGAATCTGTACTCTTTCTCTAGGCTCTCTCTGGCATTCTCTCATGGTCTCCCTTCTGTAAACACTCATCCTCCCATAGGCGTCTCTGAGTGACCCGCCCCAATATCCCTGGCCTCGAGGTGCAGGTGTGCACACTTACGCATGCCCACACCCATGTTCCAGGTGTCCACCATCAGGCACCCCACACCCACACTCTCGGGTGCACCAACATGATCAAGGCCACAAGTGAGAGCCAGAGAACCCAGTGGCACAAAAAGCCTGACCAGTTCACTTCATTTTGCCTCATTCTAGTGGGACTGCAAAAGGTGCCCCCAGTTGTGGTGTGGGCATCTCTGGAGGTCCCTGCATGACTCTGACATTCATTCATGTATGTTGTTTCTTGTTCCCTACGACTAGAACTCGGGAGAAAAAGTCAGCAAGGTCAGCTTGGTGGACCTGGCGGGCAGCGAAAGAGTTTCTAAAACAGGAGCCGCAGGAGAGCGACTGAAGGAAGGCAGCAACATTAACAAGTAAGCCATGGTTCTCACACAACCGAGGGGACTTCGGAGTTCACCCGGGTCGGGGGCATCTCTTGTGTGATCAGGAGCAGATGCTTCTCGTCGCAGGTGGTTCAGGGTCTCTGGAGCTTCCATGCCCTGCGTTGCTGAGAAGCGCCTGCCTGTGCTAAGAGGTTTATTTATGGAGAGCTCCATGGTCCAGCCCTGCTCAATTGGGCACTCAGCATCCCACTGCATGTCAAGTCTTATGTAAATGCAAATCACAATTTTGTGAATCATATATCAGATGAATTCAGGAAGCTTATCCTGAAAAAAAAAAAGTGCTTTGAATCCCTTTGTAAGGCTAGTACTGAGGAAGGTTTAGGGTCAAAATAAGGGGGATGGGAACTGTATGGGGAATATAACCAAGATGAAAATGCATACATTGTACAAAAATGAAAAAGGATGTAAAAAATATATATAAAATAAATAAATATCAATACCTTGAGTGCAGCACATGGAATAACTGCCAGACTGAAATCTCACGTTATGTCTTGCGTGCCAGCAGTGCACTCAGCAAAGGCTGAGCAAACAGGGCAGGGAGTGTGGGGGTAGCAGGGAGACCACCGGGTAGGCATCCTCATGGAAGGGGCGGCAGGGGCAGACAGGTGAAGGACTTGTTCTCCTAGCAATGCAGTGTCCCAGGATGGCCCGGCATGTCAGAGGAAGTCACTTTGCTTCCCAGCAGAAGAGGAAACAGAGTTTGTACTTCAGAGTGTGCACCCATGGCTGAATGCGGGGTTTAATGCTGCCTCTGTCACCTGTTCGATGCATGTGCATCATGGCCAGTGATTTTGCCTCTATGTGCTTCTCCTTCTCATCTGTAAAAGGGAGATGATAATAGTACCTACTCACTAGAATTGTTGGAGACTAAGTGTCCATCATGTGCTTAGAACAGTGCCTGGCACACAGCATGCAAAGTCAATATTCATTCATAGTCGTACTATTTTTATAATCTGTATAACAGCAGAACCATGATCATTATTCAGCAGAAAGTTGTTTAGTTTCCTCTTGTAATCTTTTTCTTCTGAGACATAATAACTTAGGGTTTTGTTTAGGACAGAAGGTGAAGGAAGTAATATAATCGGGAACATGCTTGCTTTTTAACATGCTTTCAACACATGATAATTTCAGCATACAACAGTTTAAAATTAGAAGTAAACTATCGCCCCCTCTATCAGACGCAGCTGCTCTCATTGCAAAGACTGCTTTCGGGACTTAATCTTCCAGTCATCCCATCTCCTGCTCTAATAACAAAGGATTTTGAGCTCTCTCATGACAGAGCATTGTAGGAGCCCAGGCCAGCGCTTCAGCGCTCACTCCAAAATGAACATAAGGACCAGAATGGAAAGGAAGGCAGGAAGGGGAGTGTGACACATTGTCACCTGTCCAAGGTTTTCTACTGGTGCTGAGCCAAGCCAGCCCTTCACCTCTTATGAAGACCTGGAAATTCTCTACTGTGAACTTGTGGGAATTTAGTTTGGCTTTGAGATAATGCTCATTGACTTTTATTGGCCTCTTATTGTGTACAAGAGCTATTCTGGATGCTTCTCATGTCAGTATTAGTGATGGGTCTCTTATTCTTTTTTTTTTTTGTAAAGATTTATTTATTTATGAATATAAGAACTGGGGTACAGGCCAGAGGTATGGGGGGGTGAGAAGACTCACCAGAGACACAGTGGGGAGCAGAACAGGCAGACTGACCAAAGTACACTGCTGAGGGGAGCAGCAGGGAGACAGGAGAGGTCTGCTGTGCCATGTGGGTAGCTCCCTGGCCAGGGATCGAACTCATGCTCCAGTGGCTGCAGATAGCTTCGAAGGTTGCATCTTAACCCCTTGAGCCACCAGGGAGGTCCTGGGTCTCTTATTCTTATTTTACAGGTGAGGAAACCAAGGCAGAGAGCAGTTAGATAATGTGCCCAAGGTCACACAGCTCTTGGATTTGGTTGCAGGCATTCTGGCTCTGGGGTGCTCTGCTTTGGGTGACCTGGCTTTTCACTTGCCTAAGAGCCCTGATTGGTTTTTTTGTCCCAGTGTAAATATTCATTTAAATGCCCCTTAAATGCAAACACTAAAATGTGTCTCTAACTGGCTCTTTCCACAATGGCTTGTTGGATTGAATGGACTTCTCTTAGCAACCTACTCTCTCTGTGTTGTTATACACGAGCCTTTTCACAAACTGACATGTGTATTCCCTACTGCTAGTCTGTGAAATATGATCTTCATTTTGAGGAGTCTTTACAGATTTTAGAGCATTTTCACTTGCATTATTTTATGTGAGGCTCATAATATCTGTTTTTCAGTCTGTTTCAAGATAAGGAAACTGATGGTTGAAGACACTTCAGTAACATGAATAAAGCCAAGCATCATATTAAATCTTTCCTATATGTCTGGGACTGCATTAGATGTTGGGGATGCAGAAGATATTTGGATATTGTTGTAGGCAGAATACTGCCTTCTGGCCCCTCATATATGTCCAGGTACTAAGTCCCAAATCTTGAGCAAGACAAACCTTCTAAGACAAAGGGAGTTTGCAGACATGATTAAATAAGGGATTTTGAGATGCGGAGATTGTTTGGGTGGACTGATGTTATCACAAGGATAAGGGTCACATGGAAAGGGGAGCTTGGAACTTCAAAGTCTTGGTGATGTGGGCTTAGAAAGACTTGACTGGCCGTTGCTTGCCTGAGGATGGCAGAAGGGACCACAAGGCAAGAAATGCAAGCAGCCTCTAGAAGCTGGAAAGGGCAAGGAAATAGAGTTTTCCCTGCAGCCTCCGGAGGGAAGACAGCCCATTGGACAGCTCTAGTGAGACACACTCTGGACTTCTGACCCCCAGAAGCATAACATAATAAATCTCGTTTGGCATCTGGGCATTTGCGGTAATGTGTTACCTGATTGCCTCGAGGACACACAGCTCAAGGCAACGTAAGTCACTTCATTTGAAAAAGCAAAGGGAAAATTTCTTAACCAGATAATGCTGAAAAATTTTCATAACCCAGCTTTTAAGCAGGGACTTGTATGACACATTTTGCCAGCCTGTGGATGCTGGCCAAATTGGTCTTGTGCTTTTCCCAAAATAACCAGCTCTGAAGGGGTGGAGCTGCCTCTGACCGCTTTCCCCTGACCCTCAGTCCAGTGCTATTTTCTGTACCCCTCACATCTGTGATGCCACAAGTTGGCGCCTGTGCACTAGGACCCCACTGAGGATCCAGGTGCCCCCCCCCCAGGTACCCCACAGGTTCTCATTGTAGTATCGGTATGCAGTAACTGAAGGAATCTCCTGCAGGAAGATAGTGCCATGAGATCTGCATGGCTGCCTTAGAGGCCATCAAGGAAATAGGAGCCCTCAGTCCCTTTCCTGTGATTCCAAAATCCAAAGAGCTCTAAAACCAAATACTTTTTTCTTCTTCGCTCCCTACTTGGTAAAGCCTCCCTGAACTCTCTTGAGGCTATTGCTAGTCTTTTTTTTTTTAAGATTTATTTATGCGTATAAAACTAGGGTGTAGGTCAGAGGTACAGGGGGTGAGGAGATTCATCAGAGACAGAATGAGGAGCAGAACAGGTGGATCTACTGAAATATACTGCTGAGGGGAGCAGCAGGCGAGACAGGAGAGGTCTGCTGTACTATGTGGGTCGCTCCCTGGGATAGAACTCATGTGAGAGCTTGATAATGCTGAGACTTTAACCCCTGTGCCACCAGGAAGACCCAATTGCTAGTTTTTTCTATTATTTACCATTTATAGTAACTCATTGACACTTACCAATTGTAGATGAGTTATTTACTGTAGATGAATATTTACTATAGATGAGTAGATGCTCATCTACAGTAACTGTACAAGTTACTATAGAAGTATTTTACTCTGAGGTGCTTCCCAGATCTCGCTGGACATCATGCATAGTGCAGTTAACTGAACTTCCCCAAATCCAGGATATTCTGAAATTCAAGCTGTATGTGGCCCCAGAGATTTCAGGTAAGAGATAAGGACCTGCACTGTTCAATCCATTGAACAAACATGTGTTAAACACTGGGCAAAAGAACACAGAGATGAGTAGATGGGACCCTGGCCTCCAGAAGTTCAAGGTCAGTGGAGAAGGCAGACCTTTGGAGGGAACCTTACTACCTTAAATGCCATACTTACACCCAGGTTGCATTGAGGACACAGTAAGGGGGTGCATGCACAGCTGGATGGGTCAGGGAGGGCTTCATGGAGGAGGCACCACAGTTCCTTAGTTATAAACTGCTCCTTGACCTTTCAGTGCCTCAGTTTCCTAAGCTGGAAAATGTGATTGAAGAAACAGCCCTCCAGGGAAAGCTATTATGAGGATTAAATAAGTTAAGGCTTGTCAAGTCCTTAGACAATACCTAGCACATTCTAAGTGGGTACTAAAAAGTAAGTAAAATCATTGACACCGCTGCCTGATAGGTCCACACATGGCTTCTTAAGCCTTAAACTCAGTTCTCAGTTGAGTGCTAAAACTGAAGAAATCACTGACATGTTTCCTAAGCTACATGTTTCTCTCAGGCTACTACTTGGGCTTCTTTTGCTGGTATGTTAATAATCCTCTTAAGCAGACCTGTCAGGGACTTCACACAGACATTAGTGTCTGCTTAATGGGGTGTAGATTTAGGAGCTTCATTTCTCCATAAGCTCTTAAGAGCTTTAAAGCACAAATTATCCCATCATTTGGAGGGCTAAGGCACTCTGTTGCTGTACCACGGTGGCCTGTTCAGGGCTTGGGAGGTACAGGTTGCTGTAGACCATCTCCTCGGGGAACCACACCTGAAAAACAGCCTGCTGCTCCACCTGCCTGTGGAAGTGGAAGGAGCAGGGAGCCTTCCTGCTCCCAGATTCTCCTTGACTCACCTTCTCTGAGACCTGAATTTATGTCCTGGAACTCTCTAATGCACCTGGGAATGTCATTGAAAATGGTTCCATTTTATTCTTGGTAATGGCCAATCATTTGATGTAAATAATTGGTGTGAAATGCAAATAATTCATTAGTGTAAAAAGTGCCCTATATTCTATATTAAAGCAGAAATGTGGGGTTTTTCCCCTGTTATTGAACTCCTTGCTCTCCTCTATTTCTATTTGTTTTACTATATTAATATTACCTATTACTGATATTAACAATAATAATAATATATTACATTTATTATATTTCTATATATTTCTATTTCTATATGTATGTCATACATATGACACAGATATGTCACATGCTCTTTTCTTTCTCAAAATTATTACCTTTGGGAGAAGTGATTAAAATTGCTTGCATTTTTTTATAACAGCTATATCAAAATAATTCACACAGGGCCTCCCCTGGTGGCGCAGTGGTTGAGCGTTGGGTTGCTAAGCTGCCCGCGGCCTCTGCAGCGCCGGTTCAATCCCCGGCTGCCGGGGTCCCACATGGCACGTAGACCTCTCCTGCCATGCCCGCTGCTCCCCTCAGCAGTGTATTTCGTCAGTCTGCCTGCTCTGCTCCCCACTCTGGCTCTGGTGAATCCGCTCACCCTCCCATGCTTCTGACTGAACCCAGTGCTTGTATAAATAAACAAATAAATAAACCTTTAAAAAAAATAATTCACACAGTATATAGCTTATTTTAAAATATATGATTCAGTAGTTTTATTACATATGAAGCTGTGCAGCCATCACCACAATGTAATATTAAAACATTTTCATGACCAGAAAGAAGCTTGTGTGCAAGTCCCTCCCCTTGTCCCTGAACCCCTGCCCTAGCCAGCCAGCCCCCGCCCCATCCTTATGGGTCTGTCTATTCCAGATAGTTCATATAAATGGAATCATACACTATGTGCCAGTGTTAGTGTCCTGGTGTTATAATAGAGGTCACAGACTAGATAGCTTAAACAAAGAGAAATTTATTTTCTTACAGTTTTGGCTGCCAGGAGTCCAAAAATCAAGAGATCAGGGTTTTTCCTTCCTGGGGGCTTGGAGGGGAAACCTGTTCTATGCCTCTTTCCCAGCTCCTGGTGGTTTCTGCCATTCTCTGCTTGCAGATGCACCACTGCATTCTCTGCCTCCACTTGCCCCTGGCTTCTCCCCTTTGTGTCTGTGTGTCTTCTCATGGCCTTCTCATAAAACACCAGCCTGGGATTAGCGCCTTTCCTAGTCAATAATGACCTCACCTTAACTAATTACAGCTGCAAGGTCCTTATTTCCAAAGAAAAGCATATCCTGAGGTTTCTAGTGGATATAATTTGGCAGGGATACTTTCAGTCCAGGAGAGTTACTTTTGTGTTTGGCTTCTTTCACTTAAGTATTTTTTTTTTAAGATTTATTTATTGATACAAGAACCGGGGTACAGGCCAGATGCGTGGGAGGGTGAGAGGATTCACCAGAGACAGAGTGGGGAACAGAACAGGCAGACTGGCAAAATACGCTGCTGAGGGGAGCAGCAGGCGAGACAGGAGAGGTCTGCCTCACAATGTGGGATTCTTGCCGGCCTCCGGATCGAACCTGCACTGCAGAGCCTGTGGACAGCTTTACAGTGCAGTGCTCAACCGCCTGCACCACCAGGGAGGCCCAGGAATTACTTTTAATTTTGAGTGATGTGATCATTATGTCTTTTCAAGAATCCCTATTTTTTAAAGATAACATTTAGATAAAAGTGTTATGGGTGAAATTTAAAAAAAAATCATCCAGCAATAATAGAGGTATTACCAAAGATATGAAAGAGATTATTGTTTTAAGAACATTTTGTTACCTCGCCCCCCAACCCCCCAGAAGCCAGAGTTTATTTTATTGATTCACAGATGAACAAGCAGAGACTACTTTGACAAAGTGGCACTTCAGCCCTTGAAGAAAGGAGACGGCTGGGTGGGGAAATGATTCCATGTTGTGTTAATCATGTCCATGAAAAATTCATGGACAGCATTTTGTATGGACATGTTTTTCTTTCTCTTGGGTTGGACTTGTTTGATTTTTAAATGTCGTGAGGTACATATTTATGTCACTTTGCAGTCATAGCTGGTAGTTATTAAAATTCCAGTTCATTTTCCTTGCACCTCTTGAATTTGCTTTGTATTTCAATGACTTTTCAGGGACTTGCCTTTGGGGAGTTCAGTTTTGTGGGGAATATGCTTTTATTTCCCTTTCAGTGTATTTAATTGGAAATCACTTGTTAACATTAGAAAACTGTCTAATCTTCACTTTCTAACCTCTGGTCACTTGCTGATCTTTACCCTTTCTTGTTTTTATAAATAAATAGTAACATTTAATTTCTTAAGCCATTTAGAAAACATCTTCGTTTTGGGCTACCATGTAACCTTCCTTGCAAATCCTGTAAGACATACAGAGGTTGCTGTTTTCTGACTGCTAGACTGTGGATCCAATTGACTTCCTTTTATTTTATTATTTTTTAAAGATTTATTTATGCATACAAGAACTGGGGTACAGGCCAGAGGTGTGGGGGTGAGATGATTCACCAGAGACAGAGTGGGGAACAGAACAGGCGGACTGACTGAAGTACACTGCTGAGGGGAGCAGCGGGCGAGTCAGGAGAGGTCTGCTGTGTCATGTGGTTTTCTCCCTGGCCAGCCGGGCATCAAACTCATGCTGCAGAGGCTGTGGATTGCTTTATAGTGTGATGCTTAACCCTTTGCGCCACCAGGGAGACCCCAATTGAATTCCTTTTAAAAGAGTGGTTGATACTTAACCATGACACATGAGGATGCTCTTCATCCCTCAAAATCACAAATCTGTTATTTTCATGGTGCTCTTGTCTCTGAGTGTGGGGAACATGTATAACTGCCAGGGAAATCTCATTAGCATGGACCAATGGTCCTCAAACTCTAGCTTCATTTTTAGAATCACCTGGAGGACCCTTGCAAGTACAGGTTACTGGGTCGCACTAGCTGCATCTGGTAGATGTGAGGTGACCACAAAGAGGTGTATGTCTGATGGGCTCCCTAGTTATGCTGATGCTTCTGGTCCGAGCAGGAAACCACAGAATAAACAACTAAATGTGTGTGTCTGTGTAATTTTGTGTATTGTTTAACCAGGGGTTGTTAAACCTGGAGATACTGTTCTGATTCAGTAAGCCTGGGACAACTTCTGCATTTCTTTTTTTTTTTTTTTAAGATTTATTTATTTATGCATACAAGAGCTAGGTATAGGCCAGAGGTGCAGAGAGGGGGTTGGGAGCAGAGACAGTTGGGAGCAGAACAGGTGGATTCACTGAAATACATGCTGAGGGGAGCAGCGGGCAAGACAGGAGAGGTCTGCTGTGCCATATGGGTAGCTCCCTGGCTGGCTGGGGATTGAACTCGTGCTGCAGAGGCTTTAGATAGCTTCATTGTGCTGTGACTTAACCCTTTGTGCCACCAGAGAGGCCTGACTTCTGCATGCCTGCATGTCTTACCAGCTTTCAGGTGATAGGACTGCTTCTTTGAGCACCAGATATTGAAAGAGTAGCTATATGCTGCCCTCTGCTTGGGTGGTGGTGCTTTTTGCAAACTAATGGCTCTGCATTGAAAAAACATGTCGGCTTTTAGCAGATGAACAAGACAACTCTTGTGAGGTGTAGTGGAGTCCAAATGAGACCCAAAGAATAAAGGGTTCAGATTTGCAATATATTATTGGAAATAAATTAAAACTTGGCCAGTGTGATCTTTTTTAGTGTTTGTTTCCAGATTCCAAAATGTATGTTTCACAATCTAGTCTGTGATTGAACAGACTAGGTTCTTATAGCAATTAATGGAGTAGCTTTTTGTTTTTCTCAGCTTCTTGAAAAATTAGTGTAGACTTGATTGTATCAACTTTGGGATTTCATGATTCTGCATATTTTATACCTTTTACATGGAAGGATTATTATTTGGGGGAAACAAAATAAGCATTCCATTAAACTCATTTATTTTATTTTTCTCTTGGCAGGTCACTTACAACCCTGGGATTGGTTATATCATCACTGGCTGACCAGGCAGCTGGCAAGGGTAAAAACAAATTTGTGCCTTATCGAGATTCAGTCCTCACTTGGCTTCTTAAGGTAAATTATTCTGCCAGGGTTCATTTCCAGCTAAAAATTGGCTTTTCCAGTGATGATAGCTGAAAGGTGTGTGCAGAACTAACCAAATACACAATGAACTCCTTACAGTGCTGGTGTCATATTCCTAGGAATGCGGAGCCAAAATTGTCTCTGTTGCCTTTTTTCCATTATAATGCTGTTTGATAAACATTATTGATTGTTGTGACTCCAACGAGGCCACACTTCACTTGTCATAAAACGATGTGTGAGGGGTGTGAGGGGCCTCCCCGGTGGTGCAGCGGTTGAGCGCTGGGTTGCGAAGCTGCCTGCGGCCTCTGCGGCGCCGGTTCGATCCCCGACTGCTCCTCGGCCTCCGGAGGAGGGTCCCACATGGCGCGCAGACCTCTCCTGCCGCGCCCGCTGCTCCCCTCAGCAGTGTACTTCAGTGCTTCTGCCTGCTCTGCTCCCCGCTCTGGCTCTGGTGAATTCTCTCACCCTCCCGCGCTTCTGACTGTACCCAGTGCTTGTATAAACAAAACAAACAAACAAACCAGCAAAACAAATAAATAAAGCATGCCTCTATTAAAAAAAAAAAAAACGATGTGTGAAACACAAATCTGTTTCCACCCCACTTTCTTATGAGAATAATGTCACACAATAAGAGGTCATACACTCGAAAATAACAATGTCACACATTTGTGCTGACTGTTTTCATCATACATGTTGTGTATGCAGTGGCCCTCATTGCATAAGATATTGTTTGACATTTCTTGCAGGACAATTTGGGGGGCAACAGCCAGACCTCAATGATCGCTACCATCAGCCCAGCCGCAGACAATTATGAAGAGACCCTCTCCACGTTACGATATGCAGACCGAGCCAAAAGGATTGTTAATCATGCCGTGGTGAATGAGGATCCCAATGCAAAAGTCATCCGGGAACTGCGGGAGGAAGTAGAGAAACTGAAAGAGCAGCTGTCACAGGCTGAGGTAAAACCAGTCGGGTATTCCCTGTGTTTGAAGTCCTCTGGCTTGTGGAATCTTGGTGGTGAGCACGTGCTTGCTTACAGTTCTAGGTCATCTTGGTGTGGCTCAGTGTTTCTTTGTTGCTTGGCGCCTCCTGCATGTTCAGCATCGGAAAGACTGCAGGGGTAAAGCTACCTCCCAAGTGGCCCAGGCATTAAGTCTCAGCACTATCACTGCTGCAGCCTGAGTTCTATTCCCAGCCAGGAGCTAACCCACATAGTGTGCAGCAGACCTCTCTGGTCTCGCCTGCTGCTCCCCTCAACAGTGTATTTCAGTGGATCTGCCTTTTCTGCTCCCCACTTTGTCACCCCAGCACCTCTGGCCTACACCCCAGTTCTGTTATGCAAAAAATAAAAAAAAAGATTTTGTCCCAGGCACTCACAGTCAGAAAGCAGGCTGTCAAGAGAGAGCTGCTGCCCCGGCTTAATGCATGATTTTGAGCACTGATATCATTCAGTGTGAAATCCCAAAACCAAATGCATTGTTTTTATTAACATTATAGAATATTCCCAGAGGGCCTTATAGTTTCTGAGGGAAATTAGTTATATAACATCTCTTCATTAAGTCATGGAAGACTGTGGTCACGGAGAACCAAGTACTAGGAATGATTCAAATATCCCTTTTACTTTTTTCATTTGTGTCAGTGCCTGGCAGAAAACACAATCAGGAATCTTGCATTGTTACCCCCCGCCCTGACTTTACCCAGACTTGCGTAAGCACACCCTCTTCAGATAACTGTTGCTTTATGCACGTGACTGGGTGAGGCTCGGGGTGAGCCGTTGTCTCCTTTGAAATAGGTCACAGGGCGGAGTTGGAGGCCGAGAGCCTGATGTCAGTCCATGTGCTTCCATGTGCCGGTGTAGAGAGTCTCCTTCCTTCCTTCCTTCCTCCCGTCTCTCCTTCTACACTTCAGTTAGGACAGCTTTAAATCCTTTTGGGGGGCCTCCCCTGGTGGCGCAGCGGTTGAGCGCTGGGCTGCGAAGCTGCCTGCAGCCTCTGCAGCGCCGGTTAGATCTCCGGCCCCCGGTGAGGGTCCCACATGGCGCGCAGACCTCTCCTGCCGCCCGCTGCTCCCCTTAGCAATGTATTTCATCAGTCTGCCTGTTCTGTTCCCCGCTCTGGTGAATTCTCTCACCCTCCCGTGCTTCTGACTGTACCCAGTGCTTGTATAAATAAATAAATAAATCTTTGAAAATAAAAAAATAAATAAATCCTTTTGGGGAGGGATGGTAATTCGTTATTTGACAACTTGTGTACCAGACATGTTTTATGTACTTTCATTCTATCAGTTTCTGTAATCGAGAAAGGAATCAACAGTGATGCCAACAAACAAAAGGGAATCAAAGCCAAGGATCTGGCTACTCCATCCATTGGTGATGTTGGGGTTGTGTTCATCTGTGTACACGATCCTCTTCTTGCAAACTATGGGCGCCTCAAGTGTAGGAAACCACGTCTTAATATTTTTCATCCTTAACCCCTGGAATAGCATTGATTCTGGAAAGCTCTTAGCACAATGTTTGCTATCCAAAGTACTCAATAAATGTTGCAGTTTCTTATTACAATTATTATAATCATCATTCAGTGCATCAAGCAAATTTTTTTGATTCTGAAAAGCGTAGTAAAACACCTGAAAAATCAAAATGCTAATAAGCTTTGAAGAAAGTTATGATCCCGAGAAGAAAGTGTTGTGGTTCTAGGGTTTGCTTGTACCTGGATGATTCCCAGTACCTACGTCTCCACTCTGACTGAACAGTCTCGGTCACTACAGCGGGAATGTGCTTACTGAGGTTGTGTGTTGATCTCTGTTGAAAAAGAAATCTGCATAAGTACCTTTTTCCCCTGCTTTCCTAAATCAAAGATGACCTTTAGCATCTTTTAGGTCTTTAAAAGTGAAATTTAAATAAAATGTATTTTAAAAAAGTGAAATTTAAGTATGATGGATAAAATTACTCTGTAATGATCTGTGTCTATTTAATTCTGCACACTGATAATTCTTTTTCTCCTTTATAGAGTATCAGCCATTGGCTCTTACATTTCATTTGATTAATGAGAGTCTAAAACATATCCTAACAATGTGTGACTTAGTTGCTTCCAACAGACTGTAGATAACTACTCTAGAAGGACAATAAATATTTGTCTTTTATATAATGGAGGAAAAAATTAGAAAAATCAGATATCTCTGGTTTCATTTTAAAGGCTATGAAGGCCCCTGAATTGAAAGAGAAGCTTGAAGAGTCTGAAAAGCTGATAAAAGAACTAACAGTGACTTGGGAAGAGAAGCTGAGGAAAACAGAAGAAATTGCACAGGTAACTTGATAATTTAGGCCTAAGAACTTGTGATTGTTTTTCATTGACTGTCTTCTTTGTAAAACCACCTCTCACCCTTAAAAAGTCTTGAAGGACCCCTTTCTACTGAACTTAGAAACTGCAGAGATCAGTTTTAGACACTCACTTCATGGTTATATCGACTGCATATATTTGCTGGAAGCATTGAATAACACTAAATTTGAACAGGCATGGTACAGGAAATATCACTAACATTTCTTGCTTTCCACATTTAACCAAAAATCAGTGTTGTGATTTTAGAGCAGGTGGCAAAGCATGCAATTACCTGACTGATGAAGAATTTTTAACATAAAGCACATCATACTTTTTGCAATGTATTTGATTTTTTGGCCTTGTTCAAATATGCTATATGAACTCTACTAGAGATAAAGCAAGGACCAATTATGTGATGGATGAGACTGTTAGTATATGTATATTTTAGGAATATACACTATGCTTTTCAAAGACATTTTGATCTCACAACCACTTGGTAATGTTGGGCTGTACCAATCAAGTAGCTTGAAAGCAGTAACTGGAACCTGGCTGACCCTTCTGCTTATAATTTGCCTGTAGATACCATTCACCCACACCCACCTCTGGTTTCCTGTCCCTCTTACATTGCTTTATGTTTCCCCATAGCACTTACCACCACTGGAAACTCTATAAATTTATTCATCTTTTTCCCCCTAGAATATGTTTTAAAATATAAATATAAAATATAAAAGAAGGAACTTAGTTTTAAAAGGAACTTAGTTTAAAAAGAAGGAACTTCTTTTAAATATAAAAGAAGGAACTTGGTTTTATTTGCTCTTGTATCCTCAGCCCTAGACCAGTACCTAGCACATAAATATTTCTTGAATTAACAAACTAATTGACTGATTCAAGCCTCTCTACAACTGGGACCGAATCTACTCTTCCAGTCCCATCTTCCATTACTTTCCCACATTTGTCAGGGCTTCCTGGCATCTAGAACCATCCAGTATGCCCAGTGTCTTCATTGTCCCTCCCCTAGAACATTTTGCCTTTCACTTGAGACTCCATTTTGTCCTATTGAAATTCTTCTTCTTCTTAAAGAACCGTCTCGGATATATTCTCTCCCTGAAGACTTTCCTGGTTCTTGAACTCATTGTAATTCCCCCTTCTTTGAAGGGGGCGGTGCTTCCTTTCTCCTTGATGGTGCAGGGCTGTCTTCTTTTGATCCTGGTCATCTGGCTTTCTCTCCTCTCCTAGAATGTAAGCCCCTTAAGAAGAACACGATGGTGTCTGATTCGCTCTGGGTGCCTCTGTAACATGACACAAAAAGCACAGCATTTTCTACTCTCAGTAAACTTGGTAGAGCTGAGTAGAATGACTAATTTCATTGGCATTGTCCCCGGAAACAGTGACTTACACTTTCCGTGGATACATCTTGTAAATGGAGCAACAAATAGAGCTCCCTGCTTTTGTCTGTTCTCATGCGCAGGAGCGACAACGACAGCTTGAAAGTATGGGGATCTCCCTGGAGACATCTGGTATCAAGGTGGGAGATGACAAATGCTACTTAGTCAACCTGAACGCAGACCCTGCCCTCAATGAACTTCTGGTTTATTATCTAAAGGTAAGAGAGCAGTATATGCATTGACAGATGCAATCCTGGTTCATTCATGTACACTTCCCCATTGAATCTGCATGCCTGGCTCCATGATTTTGCTTTTTGAACCCAGCCTATCACTCATTAAAAATCACAGGATTGATAATATAGTAGGATCACCATTGAGAATGAAGACCAGCTCTTTTGTGTTATTCATGGGCTGTGACATCCTATAAGGATAGGATTTGGAGGGATACAGAGGGCACCTGAGGTTATCAAGGTGACCCTGAATTTGGCCACAAGGATTCTAAGAATCTGTGGATTCAGCACAAAGGTCCTCAGAACCTCTGGAGAGTCACCCTTATGCTTCTGAGTAATTCTAAGAAGGGCTCAAGATCACAGCCCAAAGCAGACCCTTGTGATAGATAGGTGTTGAGAGTTCTTCCCAGTCAGCTGTATCCCTTCTAAACCTTCATACTCAAGAAATAACTTTTGACCCTATAATCACCCTTCATGGTATATGGTCTTTGGATTTGGCACTTTGGCCTCAGGGTAGGCTGCTGACCACACTGGACAGTTAATTGGGAACTATTTAGCTTTGGGAACTATTTGTATTCTTTAAAAACTATCAAGGACTACAAAGAACTTTTGTTTGCCTGGGTTATCTCTATCTTTACTGTGTTAGAGACTAAAATTGAGAACACTTAAAAATACATACATGTGCATTAATGTTCATTAATCTTTAGAGCTATGAAATCATCACATTTCATGTAGCCTCTGGAAAACTCCACTGTACACTTGTGATTAAAGCAAAAGCAAGTAAAATCTTAGTGTTTTATCATAGTGAGCTTCTTGAAATATTCTCAGAAACCCAGCCATTCTCAGAACACGCTGAGAAAAATGCTGGATTATTTTGTTAAGAGAGAGATAAGACATCTGCTTGAAATAGAGCGCCTGATTGTCATAGATGTGGGGAACCCCAAAGGACAGAGGGCACTCAACTGACCATAGGGCTTTTTAAATCATACACATAAATCATGCACACACAATTTTTTGAGTTATGGTAATATATAAATATATGTCATGGTATTTCAGTAATTGTTAAGGAAGGCAGCTTATAGAACACTATCCATACACTTGACTCTCTACCCACAAGGGCATTACCCGCTTGTGAAGGTGGGGCATAGAGATTTTGATATGCTTAGTGTATAGAAAAAATGCAATGGAGAACAGCTAGAATTGAAGCAAGGAACTCCAGTCTTTTGTCATCCTTTCTACTTTTTTTCCAAAGGCATCAATATATCACAGATAGCCCCTGACTTATTAAGATATGTTCATTCCGAATGAAGTTTCCTAAAAAACAATTAAAGTGGGTCTGCCATGTGACCCACTGATTCCACTCCTAGATATCTACCCAAACAACACAAAAATACTAATTTGAAGGAAAACCAGCACTCGCATTTTCATAGCAGCACTATTTAAACTAGCCAAGATATGGAACAACCTAAGTGCCCCAGAACAATGGAGTAGATCAAGATGTGCTATATAATATACGCAATGGAATACCACTCAGCAATCAAAAAAAGAGTAACTCACACCATTCACAGCGTGGAACTGGAAGGGACTATGCTAAGTAAAAAGGAGACAGACAATTAATGGATGATGTCGTAAGTGGAATATAGAAAAAAAAACCCAAAAGGTCAGATAAAAACAAACTTAAAAACTAACCCTTGAAAACTGATTAATAGAGCTAGAGAATACAGGGGTGGGGAGCAGTAGGGGAGAGTACAAAATGGGAAGGAGGCACAGTAAGGACTATAGTGATGGGGTACTTGTGCTTTGTTAGAGGGTGCACTGTAGTAATAACACATGATGTGGGGGACCCTCTACTCCCAAAATACAAACAACCTAAGCCAACATTACCTCAATTTAAAAAAAAGAGGGAGAATGTAAAATATCATACTGATGTTTTTTAAATAATCATTGCATATTGATAATATTTTGGACATATTTGGATATTTTTATATAAATAAAAATCTATTAGTAAACTAAAAAAAAGTTAATAAGTGTTATAAACCAAAAAGAAAAAAATTTGATCACTTAGGAAATGGCTAAGGGCTATGGAATGGTTTCTAAAACCTTAATTTCAAAAGACCAAGCCTTATACTTACTCTGATTAAATGAATTTGGGAATAATAGGAAAAACAAAGAGGTTGAGCAGCTTTCAGAAGTTCCACGAGTCACCAATGTCGGAGGCTTGGCATCCTTAAAATCACACCAGTCTCTACACTGTGTCCCCACAGGTTTCAGCACTCTATAATATTAGTTATATTAGACATTCAACTATTTTTAACATTTAAAAAATTTATGTATTTGAAAGCATGACTCCCCAGTGAAACTACTTTAAGTGGTCCTAAAGTTTAACTCTTTTCTTTTTTTTTTAAAGATTTATTTATTTATGCATACAAGAACTGGGGTGTAGACCACAAGTGTGGGGGTGAGAGGATTCACCAGAGACAGAGTGGGGAGCAGAACAGTGGCTGGCAATAGCTTGATAGCACTGTCTTTAACCCCTGCACCACCAGGGAGGCCCCAAGTTTAGCTATTTTCAAAGTACATTCACTGTTAAGTCACATGAACCTTAAAAAATCCTGTGAAGTAAACCAAATTGATAATGTTGTGGTTGCCAAAAAAAGAAAAAGACACTGAGGTTGGCTTATAGTCACATAAATAGTAAGTTATCGAGGGCCTCCCTGGTGGCGCAAGGGGTTAAGCACCACACTGTGAAGCAAACTGCAGCCTCTGCAGCACAAGTTCGATCCTCAGCCGGCCAGGGAGCTACCCACATGGCACAGCAGACCTCTCCTGCGGCTCTCCTCAGCAGTGTATTTCAGTCAGTCTGCCTGTTCTGTTCCCCACTCTGTCTCTGGTGATTCCTCTCACCTCCTGCACCTCTTGCCTGCACCCCAGCTCTTGTATGCATAAATAAATAAAATCTTTAAAAAAAATAGTAAGTTATCAAGTTAAAAACGGAACTCAGGATATTCTTTTGTCATGTATAATTTCTTTATATTTTGGAATAATATTTAATCACTATTGTTGTGGTATTTTCCTACAATGTTTAAGCAACTTTGCAAAATTTAGTGTGTTAAGGAAAGCTTTTCTTTACAGTGCTCCCAGTCTCTCCCAGTCCCTGTCTGAGTCACTGAATATTGACACGTATGTGCTTTGGGGTCTTTGAGTGGGTTGAGGTAACTTTCTGTTGAGGTCTTTGACAGCATAGGTCTTTTTTTTGTTTTTGAGCAAAGGTCTTTAATTGTTCTTACTAGGACCACACCAGGGTGGGTGCAGATACCTCTCAGGACATCCAGCTCTTTGGGATAGGAATTCAGCCCGAGCACTGTGAGATCGACATTGCGCCCGATGGAGACATCACTCTCACTCCAAAAGAAAATGCAAGGTAAGGACACTGAATGGCCACTCAGCATCTACTTACTGTGCACCTCGTTTGCCGAGTAGCCTGCTCCTTTCTGTTTGTTCAGTTGTGTCAAAGTCGAGGCTACCCTGGGTTCTTGGGGCTTACTTTCTGACTATAAAGAGTAACAGAAGCATCCACTTTAGGGTAGGCTGGTTCTGTCTTCACTGCCTGGGTGACCCTGGATAAGTCCCATCTCTTTTTTTTTTAAAAGATTTTATTTATTTTATACAAGAACTGGGGTACAGTCAGAAGTGTGGGAGGGTGAGAGGATTCACCAGAGAAAGAGCAGGGAACAGAACAGGCAGATTGATGAAATACACTGCTGAGGGGAGCAGCAGGTGTGACAGGAGAGGTCTGCTCACCATGTGGGACCCTTGCCGGCCCACCGGGATCGAACCTGCACTGCAGAGGCTGCAAACAGCTTCACAGCACGGAACTCAACTGCCTGCACCACCAGGGGAGGCCCAAGTCCCATCTCTTATCTCAACTTCAGCTTCCTCATGTGGTAGATGTTGTTAATAGTAGGAAAAATATATAAATCATTTGCCTCAGTGCCTGACACATTTAAATGCTGAATAAAGTTAGGTGTCATTCACTGTACAGCGCTCAAAAGTTGTGAATCAGATAATTCTATTTTGTGAAAAATTCCTAATCCAAGCTCTAACATATAAAATTTTGAGGATTGTATTTAATATATGTTACAAAATATATTTTAATATAACATCTACTTTCTATTAAATGATGTCTTGAATCATTTTATAATCAGATTTATAATCAAGTTTCAATGAAGTCCCGTAGCAATCTTCATTAACACAAAAAAATTGCCATTCAGAGCATTTATTTTTATGAGAACATTATACTCACTTCAAATTGTTCTGTTAATATTGGTCATATAAATTTCAAGTGATGAAAAACTGAGACTAACAATCAGCATATATGAATCAGGAAAATACATAGCCCTTGTGCTAATAGCGATATAATTCTTAGGATAGTTAATCGTAAAATGATTTTACTCCTTAGTTTTTACCTATTCTAAACCCAATTAGTCTTTAGCTATACACTATTGTTCCCTATTTTAGAAGCCCTTGATTTTTTTCCACACTTTCCCCCAGTTTTATTGAAGTATAAACAATCCAAATAAAAGTCAAACTTTGCCATTAATTGTTCTGCCCCTTAAGTCTCACTTAGGACTCCCCTTTCATGGCCCTTCCCTCTCTCTACTCCTCACCCCTTTTTTCCTTGTGTTTTATTTGTTAAAGGCAAGTAGTTATCAGAGTTTCCGGCACTTGGCATTAGGGTCCTGGCATCTCTTGGCATCATTTAGCATCTTCCATTGTCCACTGTGTTTCCTGGAAGCTTGATCAGATTCAGCTCAAATTTTGACTAGAATCTTCCTCGGTGGCATCTCCCATGAACCCATCAGAGCAGGTTGTCACTCTGAGGAATATTGGCAGCCCTTGATCATCATTGCTTAGATCATGTGCTTTGATAGTAGTTATAATTCCATGATTCCTTCTGGAGTTTTTCATAGAATCTGCCTGTCCAGAAAAATCCCTGTAGTTATCTCTGTGGCCACAGGCTGCTCTTGACCATCCAGTTCTTGACCTCTGCTCTTGACCATCCAGCTGATGTCTCCCCTGTCCCTCAGGTCCTGTGTGAACGGCACCCTCGTGTGTAACCCCACCCAGCTATGGCACGGTGACAGAATCCTGTGGGGAAATAACCACTTTTTTAGGTAATATCTTTGTTCATCAATATCTCACTGATACTTTCCTGAACATTTTTTTGTTATCTGAGTGAAAAGCAAGTTGATTTTCTCTAATGGAAAAAAACATCCCCTCAGAATTAATTTACCTAAGAGAAAACGGCGAGACTGGTTGAAAGATTTTGAAAAAGAAGCAGGCCCTCCCGAGCATGACTTAGATGCAGCCAGTGAAGCCTCCTCGGAACCAGACTATAACTATGAGTTTGCCCAGATGGAAGTTATCATGAAGACACTCAACAGTAACGGTAAGGCCCTAACTGGGTTCCTTTTTTTTTTGGGGGGGGGGGGGGGTCAATTTTTTTTTTTAATTTTAGCATCATTTTCTTTTTTTTTAACAATATTTGCTTCCCCCCACCCCCTCAGGTGGAGTCCCCTTAGAGTTTCCTTCCCCAAGGCACCCGTGCACCATCACCTCAATCCCCTGTGCACCTCCTTCCCTCCCTCTGATCCCTCTCCCGCCTCCTCCCCTGCAGGATGTCTCTGGTTTATAATTGTCTGGTTTTGCTTTGTTGTGTTTTATACTATTATTATTTTTTTACACTGATGTCTTATTTGGTTCACCTATATTCCTGCTATAAGTGAAACCATCCAATATTTTTCTTTTTCCTCCTGGCTTACTTCACTGAGCTTAATTCCTTCTAGCTCCATCCACATTGCTGCGAATGGCATGAGTTTATCCTTTTTGATTGCTGAATAATATTCCATTGTGTATATATACCACATCTTCTTGACCTAACTGGGTTCTTTTGTCTTGGGCAGTCTGTTCCTCTTTTCATTCAGCAAGGGAGTCGGAGTGTATAAAGTTCAAGTGTCATTCTGAAATTTACACATAAAAAGTGCCACCAGTGAGAGATTATTGACAATATTCTAAGGCCTGGTCAGCTTCCTCTGGTGTAACCAGAAGGTAGACCTTTCTAAGACCCTCTGTCCCAAGCCAGTTGTGGTAACACTCAAAGTACTCAATAACTACAGTGGAATTCCTTATCAAATACCCATCATTGGGCCTATCACTTCTGAATCCTTTAGACTGAGAAAATCCCTAGGAGAATATAAACGCAAGATTTCAAATAGAATCAAATGAAGAGGTGAAAGTCACAACATAGTACTATAAATTCAGTGGGAAATATAGTCCCCAAAAGATTTATAAAATATGCCCAGGTCACATATTACAAAAGTGATACCTAAATAAATACTTTATAGGCTCTTTCTTGGCCTCTGCTCCCACCTGTCTCAGATCACTATGGATGAGATTCTCCTGAAAGCATTTCTAGATCCCTCCTTCCAGAAGGTTCTCAATGTTCATATTAAAGTCTTTGCTCTCTGTGTCTACAAGGAAGTCCTCTCCCTGTTCTCTGTCCCTACACATTTCCATGCATTCAACAAAATAAAAACCAAATTCTTTGCTCTCTTGCTGTTTTATAATTCAGCTTCTTCCTTTCTCTAGTTCCCAGTCTCCCCAGTCACCCCCAGGCTTGGTACCTAGGAACTAGAAGCAGCATAGGAAAGCTGTCATGTTACCAGGCACATAATAGCATTCATAAGGATGAAGTTCAGGCTATATGCAAAAGCACCCAGGAAAGTTAGTCTCTGGACTTTGTCTACTCTCACTGTCCCTTCATCTGTCCTGTGGATGCCTGCACTTTCCTAACTTGAAGGAGGGGGGACCTCCAAGGACCCCGAGACAGCCTTTTACATGACTGGGTGCTTGGAGAGCATTTTATTTATCACAGTTGAGCTCTTCCCTTAAAAACATCTATTTTCTCACTCTATGAATAAGTCCATATGGGAAGAATTTTTTTTTTTAATAGAGGCATGTTTTATTTATTTATTTATTTGTTTGTTTCATTTATACAAGCACTGGGTACAGTCAGAAGCGCGGGAGGGTGAGAGAATTCACCAGAGCCAGAGCGGGGAGCAGAGCAGGCAGAAGGACCGAAGGACACTGCTGAGGGGCGCAGCGGGCGGCAGGAGAGGTCTGCGCGCCATGTGGGACCCTCCTCCGGTGGCCGGGGAGCAGCCGGGGATCGAACCAGCGCCGCAGAGGCTGCGGGCAGCTTCGCAACCCAGCGCTCAACCGCAGCGCCACCGGGGAGGCCCCATATGGGAAGAATTTGAGTAGGGTAGAGAATCATCAAACAGATCTCAGGCATACCAAATTGAGGATGCTGCAGAAATAAAGATGTTGACCTTATTATTTATCTCTGTTTATGGATTTTTAACCTCAGTACCTCTATTTTTTTTTTTTAATAAAAATGAGGTCTGAAGAAATGGCCAGGTTGAAAACAAGTGACTTAGTGAAGGAGAAAAAAATAATTTAATGACAGGAGCTTGGTAATTTCTCTCTTTAAACATCCTTAAGGTTAGAAAGAAAGATTAGCTGTTAAGGTAGCACCTTTGACACTGAAACTTGGGGTGGAGTACAGCTAGAAATTAGTTCACACTGCTACTTCCTCATCAAATTGGGAGGAATCCCAAAAGACATTCCAAAGTGATGGTCACACATCCAAATCCCCATTAATGGGTCATTTAACAACTTACCTGAGCAACAACCATGATTTCTTGGAAGCCCAATGAATACAGGGTGTGCCAGGAGGGTGCGGGCTCCAAAGTCCAACTGGAGGAAGGCCCATTTTTTTAAATCTTTATTAATAGATTTTATTTATTTGCGTCAGTTATGGGTTTATGGAAAAATTGACTAGAAATTACAGCAAGTTTCCGTATATTTCTTCACCTTTCCCCATTGGAAGAGAATTTCTTTCTTTAGATGAGGTTATAGATTCTGGATGGTTCTGTTCTCTAATGCTGCAGGGTATCCCAGTGGTATCAATTTAAACACGTCATCCCACATCACAGGTTTCTGATCTTATCCAATTGCTATATATGTGTGTGTGTGTGTGTGTAAAATATAATATATAAAAACCCTAGAATATCAATGTGCGTTGAGTAGACACTTGTTAAGTCCCACAATCCTTGTAGCTTTACCAATTAGTCATTTGTGACCTGGCTTGTGATGCTAGCATGACTCATCTGTTTGTGTTCCAGATCAGGTCTTGCCCTCCAGTGCTGATTTTATATACTTAAGACTAGTGCTTCCCCTTCCCCACTCCTTACAAAAGCCCACGGGTGAATGGCGCATCCCTGTGGGGGGCACTGGTGTTCCCAGATATAGGTGCTGAGATGCCGGTGGCTGCAGAGTGTTCACATGACTCCCCTCTGCTGCTAGGTGGCTTCCCGATAATAAGCCTGTCTGCCTGGTGGTCGTCCCCTTGGTGGTCCTATTTGAAGATTCTCTTCCCTCTCCTGTGGTTTCAGACGAAGCTCCTTCACAAACACTGGGATAAAGGTTTAACTGATTGGCGTTAGCATGAGGGAGCTTGGCTAGTTTTAGCAGTGCTGCTGATTGTGCTACCTGCTTTGGCAAAATCCAGCTTGATTGGGAAGAAGCTCAAGTTTCTGCCTGGCAGAGGCATGCTGTATTCTTTTTTTTTTTTTTTTTTTTTTTTTTTACGATTTCTTTATTTATTTATACAAGCACTGGGCACAGTCAGAAACATGGGAGGGTGAGAGAATCCACCAGAGCCAGAGTGGGTTGCAGAACAGGCAGACTGACGAAGTACACTGCTGAGGGGAGCAGCGGGCATGACAAGAGAGGTCTGCGCACCATGTGGGAACCTCGCTGGTGGCCGGGAATTGAACCAGCGCTGCAGAGGCTGCAGACAGCTTCGCAGCCCAGCACTCAACCACTGCACCACCAGGGAGTCCCACATGCTGTATTCTTGATCAAGGAATGTGTCCTTCTCAGTTCTGACCCTGCCCTCCCCTTGTCCCGACTCCTTTACCTTCCCAGTGGCAAAAGTCTGATAACTATTCTTCTTCCTATGCTTCCAATAGCTTGTTATTGATATTGTGGCTACTGTTGCTTCATCACCTTTGGCAGCACAGCAGTCAGGACATAGATTATATTCACTGCCTATCCCAGTAATAAACTAGAATAATGTATTTTCAAGTCTCTAGGGTAAATAATGATCTAAAAGCCAAGTCATTTGAATTAAGAGTAAAAACAAACCTAGTCTCTCTGAACAATAGAAACACCTTCTTCCCAAGGGTTCCAACTAGGAATCAACTTCCACGAACTCCAGGATACTCTAAAGTGGAACCATTACAGGACTGGTGGAGGGTGGTAGAGACAGCTGGTTCCATCTGGGGTTAAAAGTTTCTTTCTCCCCTGTGGATTTGCCTCCCTTTGGTTTAGTGCTTCAAGTGGATCTTGGTGTGAATTAATTATAATTCACTTTATCACAAAACTGCTTCCAACCACCACCACCATCATACCTTTCTCTCCCATGCTTGGACAGATAAGTAACATTGAACCTGTTTCATTGTTTCATACCAGGTTAAGAATAAACTAACAAAGAGGGGAAGAAGGTGGTATGGCCAAAGTCATTGTGGTCCTTTGTCTCTCCTGAAAATACCTACCTCTTTGGGATCTTGGTCCTAAGTGCCAAGCTTACTGAATTTTGAAAAAGAAGAAAATGATAGAGGGGGGAATAAAACTGTGAGCAGTCTCTCAATAGTTGCTTGTTGGAGACTAAGCCAAATAATCTTTGGCTTCTGTCCTAGGCCTTTTCATAGAGTCAGAGTAACTGGCTAATTAGGATGATCTGTTGAAATACATGCTGTGTAGTGCTAAAGACTTGAAGATGTTAATTAATTTGAAAGGAAATGTTATCAAATATGTCTAGGAGAATAGTGTTTCCAGACTCGTTTTGGGATCAGAGGTAAAAAAAAAAAAAATCTCCAGCCTGCAACACTTCTGCCAGTACTGTGTGTGCCGAGGCTGGTCCTGGGGTCTCCGAGTCCATCCTGTACCTAGCAGGTCAAGGAAGGGATGCTTTGTGTGGCTTTCTCTCAACTGCTTGCACAGTGGTCTGTGGCCCCTGAGAAGCCTGGAGAGTAGAGAGGGCGCTGCATCCTGGTCGCTGCCAGTACCTATATCTCATTTCTGCACTGACATGAAACTTGGGTGAATTCCTGTACCTCAACCATTTGTAATGTGTGTGTCTCTATATAACACCAAATGGCTGGTAGAAATAAGGCTTAAATATTGTCAGTGCCTTTTTGCAAAAAAAAAAAAAATTAGAATCTAATTTTATAAAATGGTGTGTTTTCCAGTTTTTTCCCTCTGGAAAAAGGTAAACACTAAGCTAGAGCCCTTGAAGATAAGGCACTTTGTAAGTATAAATGAATAGTAAGGAGCCTGTCCTTTCTTTTTTAAACCCAGAGCCTAAGAATAAATAGATTTTTTGTTTGAGAAATAAATGTATTCAAAATCTTCGAGAACTTTTCTTATCTGACCCTTACATTTAAAATTCCTTCATGGGCCTCCCTGGTGGCGCAGCGGTTGAGCGCTGTGTTGTGAAGATGCCCGCAGCCTCCGCAGCAGGAGTTCGATCCCTGGCTGCCGGGTGAGGGTCCCACATGGCGCGCAGACCTCTCCTGCCACGCCCACTGCTCCCCTCAGCAGTGTACTTCATCGGTCTGCCTGTTCTGCTCCCCACTCTGGCTCTGGTGAATTCTCTCACCCTCCTGCGCTTCTAACTGTACCCAGTGCTTGTATAAATAAATAAATAAATCTTTTAAAAAATAAATAAAAATAAAATAAAATTCCTTCGGTATCCTTCAAAAAATTTCACTGTATTATTCCTATTTGTTTTCATAAGTTATAGTGCTAAGTCACAAGTTTTCATGCTTTGGAGTGCATGGATATTTTACTATATAGATAAGACTTCACTTACCCGTGGTCTGCCTTTGTGTGAGAGGTTTCTTTTTTAGAAATTCGTTTTCCATCAGTTTCTAAGTAATGTATTTCAGAGACTCTATATGTGGACTCTATGAAGAAATCTATCCTGCTTTGGGAATAAAGGGCAAATTTTAGAACTTTTATCTTTTAAAATATCTACTCTTTAACAGAGTACTAATTCTGAGCAAAACACTGATGGTAAGAATACTACATCAGTTTATTGCTAAGTTTCCATCCTATGCCTAGACAACTAACTGATCTGAATTTAAAGCTTGGCTTAGTTGTTTATTACCTGTATGATCTCAGATCACCGTTCTGAGCCCCACCTTTTTCATCTTTAAAATGGGAATGTGATCCACCTTAGATTTCTTGCAAGGCTTTCATGAGATGATGCATGCAGAGCAGACCTACCTCTACCTGAGATACAGCCAGTATCTCAGGATTATTGCCTGTAGAAGGATTAATCCCCTGTGAATGTCCTTTTTCTTAAAACAACTCACCTGTATTGTGCATACCTTAAAAATTCTTAAAATGCCGCCTACTTTTTGTTTTGTGTTATTTAACCACATTTTAAAGCTAACCTGCTATCTTTTTCTCTTACTGCTCATATAGAAAATGAGTATGACTGATATGTATCTCACACATTGATAGGTCTTCTGAAAAAGTCAGTCAGTAGCCATCTCTTGTCATTTAATTTCCCCATCTCATCCTGGAAATTAAACTGAGAGTCAATATGTGAGAATAAAGCACATAGATACCACTGAATAGCAAGCACAGGGGTGAACGTGTGAATCACCACCTAGTCTAAGCATATAAAAGCATCTCCTCCAGCCCCCCCAAAATTCAAGGAAGTATTTACTGGGGTGTCAGGAGCTTTTCTTGATTACCACACAGATGTCTATCATGCTGTTTCCCTACTGTGTCCTCACCTAGAGGTGCTGCTGACTGTCTCTGTATACATAGTGCCTGCATCTTCCTCCCCAGCTTCCAGGTCGTGTCCTGCCACAGCCATTGCCCTTTCAGGACTGTGTCCTACCTGTACCCCCATCACCACCACCAGCCACTTCTCCACCCGTTCACTCACAGGGATAGCAGTGATCTCTGGATCTGCGAACGCAGAAAGCCCAAATAGCCTTTTATTTTGGCAAGTGAATTTCCCCCCTTCTCCCCATTCTGTTTCCTTTATGCAAGTAAAGTGCCCTCCTGGGTATTAGCACCTGAGGACCTGCCAGACCCATATATTCAATTCTTATTTAAACATACATGTGATCTGTAAGTTTTCTCCCACATTAGGGAAATTCAGGACTAGTAATATTGGTGGTTAACATCAGAAATATAAATCCTTGACCTTATGCCAAGTGGATGCAAAATGGACACAGAAATGAAATATTACCTTATGGGGCTCTGTCTTTGAAGGTGTCTTAAGTTTCCTCAAGTTTTTCCTCTTGGTAGCCAGGATCCTATCCCTGTTCCGTCTGCCTTCTACTCACAGCATGTTAACCATCATCTAAACATTAGGATGAGCTCATTGAATCGAAGCAAGTGCCATGGGGGATGTGGGTGGTGTTCACATATAGGGCATTTGGCCAAAATACTAGTAAAGAGAAAATTCAGAGGATTTCCCGTGACTGGCCTCTGAGCCTCTCGCAGAAGGTGAACACTGAAGACACTTTGCCTTGTCTCTTGGCTCGCCAGACCCAGTTCAGAATGTGGTTCAGGTCCTGGAGAAGCAATACCTGGAGGAAAAGCGGAGTGCTCTGGAGGAACAGCGGCTCATGTACGAGCGGGAGCTGGAGAGGCTCCGCCAGCAGCTGTCCCCTGAGCGGCAGAGCCAGAGCAGCGGCCCCGACCGCCTGGCCTACAGCAGCCAGACCGCCCAGCAGACGGTGACCCAGTGGGCCGAGGAGAGGTAAGCACAGGACCTGGAGTCAGGGCCCTGGGGGGGCTGGGCCTGCAGGGGAACCTTGAGGTGTATCAAGGGGGACAAGCCCTCGCCAGGAGGGAAATCCAGTCCCATATCTGGTTGTTCACTATTGGCTTCTCCTTTCGAAATTCTTGTCTGGGCTGAGTATGTGTGTGTTGTTAAAAGCAATGCCCCCCACTCCCCACCTTACCCTTCAGAATAATTGGTGCCAAGTTAGAAGGCATAGACTATTAGGTATTGAAATAGAAAGAGTTGGAATAATCCTTTGTTTTTTTAAGATTTACTTATTTCTGCATACAAGAGTTGGGGTACAGACCAGCGATGTGGGGGTGAGAGGATTCACCAGAGACAGAGTGGGGAATAGAACAGGTGGATTTGACTGAAATACACTGCTGAGAGGAGCAGAAAGCAAGACAGGAGAGGTCTGCTGCACCATGTGGGTAGCTCCCTGGCCAGGGATCAAACTCATGCTGCAGAGGCTATGGCTAGCTTCATAGATTGTGTCTTAACCCCTTGTGTTACCAGGGAGGCCCTGGAATAATTCTTTAGCCAAAAAAAATTTCTTTTTATTTCTTTGTTGTTTCATTCTATTCAGCATGATTGTTAAAAATCTCCTAAATGTAATTTTTTTTCATTTGTGACTTTGAAATATTCATAGCTGAACTGAAGTAATAGTGGAGGGAATGTGGTAGTAATAATAATAATCACAACAACAACAAGGGCAATAATTAAGCCAACTTCTGTTGTGTTCTTACCTGAGCCTCCCCATGGTGCTTGTTTTATTGAATGCTCCCAAGAGTGCTGTGCCAGAGGAACCGGGTCTCTGCTTTGCAGATAAGGCAGTCAGTTTCAATGATCTCCCTAAATCACCCGTGTAATAAATGGAAAGACTGGGGCTTAAACCCAGGGCTGTCTTTAGTCCCAATGCCAACTCCTGTGTCATATAATATCACAGAATATTATATGATAATAATGAAGGTAGCACCTGGCATCTATGGAGCTCTGACATATACAGACACCAAGTGCTTTATATATATATTCCTCTGTCGAAGCCCATAACTGCTATTATATTTTACCATTTTCACCCTGTTTTACACATGAGGAAACTGAGGCTGAGAGGTTAGTTGACTTACCCATGGTTACTTAGCTGGTAAGTTGGGGTGGCTTTGGAGTGTGACCCCAAAGCCCTTGCTCTTCTGCTCTTCCAACCACATTCCAGCTCTCACTAGCAGTGAGATGCTTGACTGGAGCCACCTTCTCCCCTAGAAAAAGAACAGGGAACCTCAGCCTGTGTTAAAAGGCTCACATAGTAATGCACTCGATTATTGTTCTAGATCAGTCTAGATCATTTCCATATTCCCTAACAGCTGCTCATCCATCTGGTTACTGACTTATGAAGACTTATCATACTCACAGCATGTCACTCTCTACATTTCACTGTGCCCAGGTGACACAAAGGTGACCAGGGGATGCTTCTTCTGAAGAGCTGTCTTTTCCACATTTACTGAAAGGTGGGGCCTCTATTCTAGCAAGGGTCATCTTGAAAGTAACTGCTGTAGTTGCACACACAGATGGCCTTTCTATTTCTCCCCTCTATATACTTGTCTATGTACTAAAGAATAGAAAACAGAAAAACAAAAGTTTCCTCAAAATTCAAAGCCATTACATGCAACAGGTGGATTGCTTTTAACTGCAGTGTTTTTCAGTTAAATGTTAAAAGATTTTTTTTGCTTCCCTTTAATTCCAGATGGAGTCTTTTGGGGGCTCAAATTCTTAGGGGGATAGACAGTTAAAAGACTGATATTTGGTGGATGTTAGTCAAAAAAATAAGAATGCCTACAATATTGATTTCATTAGGTTTCATTGGATGAAATTAAGGTGTCATTAATGATGGGGGCTTAAATAAGAAGCTGGGACTCTAAATAAATGGTTTTGTGACATAAATGTCACAAAAGGCAGGGAATCTAGTGCAAGTAAGAACTAATAAGGATTACATAAGAAAGCTAGAGAGGTAGTTCGTTCTTTCTATACACTTAAAATATAGTATGGAGCAATACCAATATGTGAAAAAATAATTCATAATAGTAAGTTCAAAAACAATTTTGTTCAATCGTAGGAAGTATCACAATTATCTAGTTATGTCTCTTTCCTCCACTGGAATATAATTCCAGGGGGCAGGGACTCAGTTATATGCACTGAAGTCTCCCCAGTGCCTGCAGGTGATATTGTTATATGGGGATTGATTATGTGGAGTGATTAAAGCAATGAGCAGGGGCTGCTGTAAGTGCTGCGGGAGTTGAGTCTAGGATCGGACCCCAGTGAAGTGAGCCTCTGGGGAGATTTTGTGAGTTTGATGGGTGGAGTTTGGATTGGCAGAGAGAAGGTGTGGCCGTATTTTAGATAGGTGGATTGGCATGAACAAATGCGAGAATGGAATAAGACGCATTGGGAGGATTTATTATAAGAGAACTGTTTTGTTTAGTCTAGAAGGTGATTTATTGAGGGGGAGGGCTAATTAAGTCAGACACCATTAGCTTGGGCATGTGAAGCTACAGGCATGCCTGTGGCGATTTATCCTGTGGAAGAAGAGGTTTTTTTTTTGTTTTTGTTTTTGTTTTCAATTTTCTTTTTTTTTTATAATAAATTTTATTTTTATATTCCCCATATAATTGCAACCCCCTTATTTTGACCCCAATCCCTCCCCTCCCACCCCCCACCCCCCATAGAGTGTCTCTGGTTCATAGTTGTTTGTTGATTTTGATTTTCACTTTCTTATAGTTATTCATTTTCCTGGTCCCTTATTTAAGTTTTCTAGATTCCTGCTATGAGTGAGACCATCCGGTATTTTTCTTTTTCTTTCTGGCTTATTTCACTGAGCATGATCCCTTCCAGCACCATCCATGTTGCTGCAAATTGCATGTGTTTATCTTTTTTGAATGCTGAGTAATATTCCATGGTATATATGTACCACATCTTCTGGAAGAAGAGGTTTTGAGCCAAGGAATAGCCTGCCCAAGGCAGCAGTTTGTAGGGACTGGCTAGCGGTGGAAGAGGAAGAACCAGGATGCTGTGAGACCTTTGGAAGAGCATGAGGAACAGGATCCAGGGTGGTGAAAAAGCAGAAAGAGATTTAGGAGAGGTTTCAGAGGAAGAATCAATGGGCTTTTTTCTGGACATTGTGGAAAAGAGACTTTACTAACTGAAAGAAGTCAAACCTGAGTCACAAAAAAAAAAAAAAAAAAAAAAAAAAAAAAAGACATAATTTAGCAAGACCAAGAAGGCAGTATCAATGTGTGAGGCATTTTAGGCCAAATTTATTGACAGTAGCATCTTTGCGGCGTGCCTCCTGTGGTCTTCCTAAAGTGATGATGAGAAATCAGGTTCACCATTGTCCAGAAGTTAAGGGCAGGAGGTGTGTAAATGATAGAAAAGAGAAGCTGTGCAGGGAGCAGTCGGCTACATTGGGTTACCTTGGTACCCAGGTTCAAATGTAGAATCCAGAAGTACTCTTTCCGTGGGTATGTTTTGAATACCCTGCCATGCTGTTGGCCAAGAATTTGGGGTGAACAACAAGCAAAAAAGACAGGTTCCCTGCCCTAGGGTAGCTTACAGTTTTATGGAGGAGACAAACATTAGTCAGATAATTGCGCAAATAGATAAGAAATCGTAATTTTAATAGTCGCTACTAAGAGGAGGGACAAATACAGAAGGTTGGGAAAATATATCGTGTATCATAGGTTTTGGACCCGGTGAATATACTGGAGAAACTTTAATCGGGAAGTGTTATTCTGCAGAAAGTTAAAAAAAAAAAAATCCCTGCTTCTTCCCTTATACCAGCTGAAGAAATCATGTGAGAGGCTTCTTACACCAGATTTCTCTTCCACTCCCCTTTCCTGGTGCAAAACACACCAGTCATACTCATGTATTTTTTTCTGAAGGATTCTTTTGTTGTCGCATCATCCTATCAAAGTCTAGCATTTTCAATTGTTCTATCATTTAAATGGATTTGCTCCTTATTGTGGGAGGACAGATGGATAAGAGGTGAATTGGCAAAAACAGGTTGAAACATATTGCCCGAAAGGAGTTGTCTGTCTACCTCTTTCACTTAAAAACAGCATTGCAGGGCCTCCCTGGTGGCTCAGCGGTTGAGCGCTGGGTTGCGAAGCTGCCCGCAGCCTCTGCAGCGCCGGTTCGATCCCCGGCTGCTCCCCGGCCCCAGAGGAGGGTCCCACATGGCGCACAGACTTCTCCTGCTGCCTGCTGCTCCCCTCAGCAGTGTACTTCATCAGTCTGCCTGTTCTGTTACCTGCTCTGGTGAATTCTCTCACCCTCCTGCGCTTCTGACTGTACCCAGTGCTTGTATAAATAAATAAAAATAAATCTTTAAAAAAAAAAAAAAAACTTGGGGAAAAAAAGAAAAAAAAAAAACAGCATTGCAGTTTTTCAGATTTTCTCGACTCCTTTTCTGCTCCATTGCAGGGATGAACTCTTCCGCCAAAGTCTGGCAAAACTGCGTGAGCAGCTAGTTAAAGCAAATACCTTGGTAAGGGAGGCGAACTTCTTAGCTGAGGAAATGAGCAAACTCACTGACTACCAGGTGACCCTGCAGATCCCCGCTGCGAACCTCAGTGCCAACAGAAAGGTAAGGACATCCTCGAAGAAAAGGCAAGCTAGTTGCATAGTAGCAAATACTGTAAAATGGAATATAAGCCTGACAGCCAAACCAATATCCATGAAGCGATCCTGATACAAGCCAGAGTATTTATTCTTAAGGCTTCCCCTGAGGAAGCCTCAGGTAAGAATGCCAATGCCCTAGATGTCAGAATATGAGCATTTGGGTAGCTGAAGGATTTGCTCATTGAAATGCTTTCTTTAAAACAGTGAAACTAAGTGTGTGTGTGTGCATGCGCGTGTGTGTGTGCGTATAAGTATACATATATAAGTATACTTGTATACACACACATACACACACACATTATATATATAATACACAGGTATACATATATATACTCACACACATATATTTACATAATCTTGTTTGCTTTTCTCTTATAAGTGCCTCCTTCTGAAATGAGGGATAGTGTGTGTTTTCCTGGAGCACCATTCTAAGATTGAACTCAACAAGAAAGGAGAGCTTTGTTTGATGCCTGGCTTTACATACACAGAAGGACTCTGAGCAGTCATTTGGAAGCTCCCCATCAAATCTGAAGTCTCTTTCCTGTGGGGAGAATCTTTGAAAAAAAGTACTTTTCCATCCATTGGTTTTTCCTTCTAGGAAGCAGGCTAGAAATGAGATAGGAAATAGCTCAGCAGGCTTGCTGGGTTTTAGTCTTTTGACCAAGTAGTCCTCCTTTGAGAAATTTATTCTAAGTCCATATTCATAGGCGTGTCCACAAAGGTTTTTGGGCTTTTTTCTAATAAGGGTGCTTATCATAGTGGCCTTTATAAAAATTTCAAAAAGCCAGGATGTTGAACAAGAGAATAAATTAGTCAAATGAGTGGTACATCCATATAATTGTTTGCTGTTTGGCCGTTAGAAATCATATTTATGAAGAATTTTTAACCACACAAGGTGACGATCATAGTACAACTGCTGGTTTATATTGAGAATAGAGAGGGAATTGATAATTTCGTTCAGTTCTGATTGTGAAAAAATAACAAGTATGTGTGTGGATATACACGGAAGGTGGAAAAATAAAATATCCCCCCAGTGGTAGAATTTCATCTTTGGTGTATGTTATATGCTTATTTTCAAATTTACTACATTACCAGAATATACTGTACTTTAACAATCCAAAAACTTTCAACAAGGGTTGTTTTGTTTGTTGGTTGTTCTTTGTCGTGCAGAGAGGAGCAATCGTGAGCGAGCCAGCTATTCAGGTGAGGAGGAAAGGAAAGAGCACTCAAGTGTGGACCATTGAGAAGCTGGAGAATAAGTTAATTGATATGAGAGACCTTTATCAAGAATGGAAAGAAAAAATTCCTGAGGTAAAAGAGACAAAATGTAGAGGAGATTTTTTTTTAGGGTTTTTTTTTTTTTAAGATTTATTTATTCATGCATACAAGAGCTGGGGTTCAGGCCAGAGGTGGGGCGCCATGAGAGAATTCGCCAGGACAGAGTGGGGAACAGAACAGGTAAATCGACCGAAATACACTGCTGAGGGGAGCTGTGGGCCAGAAAGGAGAGGTCTTCTGCGCCATGTGGATAGCTCCTTGGCCAGGGATCGAACTCGCGCTTCAGAGACTGCAGATTGCTTCATAGTGCTGAGAATTAACCCCTTGCACCACCAGGGAGACCCACATAGCAGAGATTTAATAATGTCAAAAGCAGGGAATATAAGTGCCAGAACACATACACACGACAGCGAGTTTTTCTAAATGGTATTTTGGGCATTTATATTAGAAAAGTAAAATAAATGTGATCTTGATAAGAGCCATGTTGCATCCTTCACGTGACCTGTGGACCCCTCCCCCCCACACACACACACATCAGTAGAAACTAAATGAAAATAACTCATAGCATATTCTTTTTGGTTGCATTTTTACTACCTTTCCAGTGAAATGAAGTAGAGTAAAGTCAAGTCGTGCTGTTTTGTCAGTGTTTGAAAAATCAACTAGAATGGAGCTGGCTTGCATTTGGTATTCGTTAGCATAAGTTAGTGCTCTGTGAGCTGTGATGGTGGCTGGGTGTGTTGCTATGAGTAACTTAAAGCATAATCTTTTTTTTTTTTGCAACTTTGTAATGGAAAAGAAGACTCAGAAAATCCGAGAGGCAAAGCTGATTAAATGAAACATAAAGAAATAGGTGGTTGCAATGGGGTAGTAACTAAAGAGTGTTTTCCACAAGTATATCACTTAGTTACCCAGCACACAAGCCTCTCCCATGTGCTAATTTTATTCTATTTCTGTGATATGATTCTAACTTCTTTTAACTTTGGACAAATGCTTTTTTTTAAAAAAAAATTGAATGTTAATTTTAAATAATATTTACATTTATGTTTATTTTCTACTTGCCTGCCCACCTGCCCTGTCCTGCTACTTAGGCAAAGAGGCTCTGTGGGAAGCGAGGGGATCCTTTCTATGAAGCCCAGGAGAATCACAACCTAATAGGTGTGGCTAACGTGTTCTTGGAGTGTCTCTTCTGTGATGTGAAGCTTCAGTATGCAGTTCCCATCATCAGCCAGCAGGGGGAGGTAAGGACAAGCCAGGCTTGCAGAAAATGACAGTGGTTTGTTTGTTTTTTAATAAATTTTATTTTTATATTCTCCGATACAATTACAACCCCCTTATTTTGACCCCAATCCCTCCCCTCCCTGCCCCCCACCCCCCATAGAGTGTCTCTGGTTCATAGTTTTTTGTTGATTTTGATTTTCACTTTCTTATAGTTATTCATTTTCCTGGTCCCTTATTTAAGTTTTCTAGATTCCTGCTATGAGTGAGACCATCCGGTATTTTTCTTTTTCTTTCTGGCTTATTTCCTGGTCCCTTATTTAAGTTTTCTAGATTCCTGCTATGAGTGAGACCATCCGGTATTTTTCTTTTTCTTTTTGGCTTATTTCGCTGAGCATGATCCCTTCCAGCGCCATCCATGTTGCTGCAAATGGCATGTGTTTATCTTTTTTGAATGCTGAGTAATATTCCATGGTATATATGTACCACATCTTCTTGATCCAGTCATCTATTTTTGGGCATTTGGGTTGTTTCCAAAGCTTAGCTATTGTAAACAGTGCTGCTATAAACATAGGGGTGCAGGTGTTCTTTGGAATTGATGTTTCTGTGTCCTTTGGGTAAATACCTAGGAGTGGAATTGCTGGATCCTATGGAAGCTCTATGTTTAGTAGGTCCAGAAATCTCCACACAGCTCTCCACAGTGGTTGGACCAGTTTGCACTCCCACCAACAGTGCAGGAGAGTTCCTTTTTCTCCACAACTTCGCCAACATTAGTTGTTGCTAGTTTTTTTAATATGTGCCATTCTCACTGGTGTAAGATGGTATCTCATGGTAGTTTTGATTTGCATTTCCCTGATTACAAGTGATGTTGCACATTTTTTCATATGCCTGTTGGCCATTCGCATTTCCTCCTCAGAGAAGTTTCTTTTTAGCTCTTCTGCCCATTTTTTGACAGGATTATAAAATGACAGTGGTTTAAATCTTGGTTTTCTTAAATCCCTTCTCTGTTCTTGAGGAAGATCAGGGACCTAGGGTGATTAGTCAGGATCCACATTCTTTTTTCTTTACTAATATCAATGGAAACTGTCAAAATTAAGTCAGGTTTTTAAAAGATGATTGTACCACATTTTATTTTATTTTTTGTTTGTTTGTTTTCATCAAATTAGAAGTCTTGGAAACCAGATTCAACCTCGTGTCTCATATTCATTTTCTCTTTTAATCTCTTCACTTTGTGATACATTTACTTCCTTTCTGATTCCTCTGTGGTCTTTACAAGATACAACTTTACAATTTGTAAAATTGGACAGATTATTTTGAAATCCAGAGTATTCAAAGAATATAAGCTTTACCATTCCATTACTGACCCCCTTTTAAATTATCTTACTACCATCCCTTAGCTATACTGGCTTTATCTATATCTCAGACATTGCAAAAAATATTCAGGTTCAGTGTTTTTTACTATATCCACTTCAGCAATTAATGTTTTGATTTTAAATTTAGTAAACACTGTTATTTCCTGGATTGTCCTTCAAAAATGGGCAAACTTGAATTCCTGAGTTATTTTTTGCAATTCCTAGAGCAGGCTAATAGATGTCATCCCAAAGTAAAATTAGATAGTAGCCCTGCATTCCGTGTGGTGGTGTGTAAATGCATACATGTTACGTGTGACAGCCATGTGCACAGGATGTTCTAGAAGACCATAGGCTCTGGTTGCTATTTCCAGTGTTAAAAATTGCCGCAGGCCGGCACAGTGGTGGATTAGCAAGGCTGACCCAGGGATGAGAGACTGAGCAGGGTGGTCAAGGATTCGGTAAAAAATGACAGACAGACACACTTCAAGAGTGAAGATCTGACTGTAATGTGCTCAAAATCATCATACATTTTTATACTTTTTTAACAATGGATGATTTCATACAAGTTAATTTTTTCTCAGCGTGAGATAATTACTAATACATAAGACATCATGCAGTCTATCATCATAGACATGATCGGTGTTGCATAGTAAAGTACAAAAACAATCTCAAGGTAAGGATTACAGGAATCTAAGTCTACACAATTATTCATGATTACACAGAACAGCATTCTTTAAGCTAGTTTTTCTTGTTCTGTTTCCAAGGCGTCAGCTTATCAGATTTTATAGAAAGTATAATATTTAACTATTTCTACATTTTACTTTAGGTAATCACAAGCAATTTTTTATATATGTAAGCATTTTAATATTTGTAGTGTTGTCTCATGTGAGAAGTATTACGATTGCCTGAAAAATAATATTAACACATATTATTTTCTTGGTCATGCATTTCCTAGAAAATGCTTTCACAAGTATATCGAAAAAGTAAAGTAGGTAAGAAAAAAGTGTAATTAAAGAATGGTTGCTAGGTTGCTTCTTGTGCAGGAACAATGACCAACTGGTTAATAGTTAAACTGCTTTGTTGGTAACTCCGTCAGGCTTGTTTTTTGGTGTCGCTCTGCAGCAACCATGTTCTCAAGTAAAGGAGGGGTTTTTTACTGCGGGCTTATTGCCTGGATTGTGCTTACAGGTATTTAGGCATTTGCCTGAATTGAACGCCAAAGATTTTCATGATGAAGCCCCTCGGGGACTGCGCCTGTCTTAGGTCGTCAGGAGTCACAGACATGAGGCTGGCCGGTGCCACCTTTAGTCTGCCCCCTATCTTACCCGTCATGGACTGTCCAGTCCAGCGCACAGGGGAAGGGGGTCTTACTTACTCTGACTTACTATGTGTCTGAGTAAAAGCCTCCCTTTTTCCAGTAAGTTCACATGCGTTCAGCGGCAGAGGCAGCAGCAAAAAATACGCACAACTTCTATAGAAAAGGGGTCCCATGGCTGAGTCCCTCGTCGGTGCTTCTTCTAAGGTCTGTGGTCAGCTATGCGTGTTCCATGAATTCCCCTGAAAATAGTATTAAAATAAATTAGCATCTTAAAAAGCATTGATAAAAGCCTTCCTATTGCCTTCTGATTGCTCTCTTCCCTTCCCTTAACACTTCATTTTTGTCTCAATTGCCAAAACGACATCCACTGGCTTCTCTCGTGTCCTTGATGCCAGTTGCCAGGTGGGGCTTGGCCTGAGCTGGTTTAAAAGTGGGTCTCGCTGTTGACCAGGACAGCAGCACCCAGGGGCAGCGCCACCCTCACAGCTGCAGGGAGAGCTTTCTGGCTTTCAGTGTGGTGTGTGGGTGCCTATTCACCGCCCCTGCCTCTTCTGCCAGGTCGCGGGGCGCCTGCACGTGGAGGTGGTGCGTGTAACTGGCACTGTGCCCGAGCGCGTGCTGGAGGATGACTCTTCGGAGAACTCGAGCGAAAGTGGCAGCCTGGAGGTGGTGGACAGCAGTGGCGAGATCATCCACCGTGTCAAAAAACTGACCTGCCGGGTGAGTAGGCGGCGCTCTGGGTTTGCTTCTCCCACTCCCAACCCTAAATAATGGTTGCGATTCAAAACAGTTGCATAGAAAACATTAGGAGTTTTTCAGGGCCTCCCTGGTGGCACAAGGGGCTAAGACGCAACCTATGAAGCTATCACTGCAGCACGAGCTCAATCCCCGCCAAGGGAGCTACCCACATGGTGCAGCAGACCTCTCCTGACTCGCTCGCTGCTCCCGTCAGCAGTGTATTTCACTGAATTTGCCTGTTCTGCTCCCCACTCTGTCTCTGGTGAATCCTCTCACCCCCCACACCTCTGGCCTGCATCCCAGTTCTTGTATGCATGCATAAATAAATCTTTAAGAAAGGAAAAGAAGCATTAGGAGTTTTTTTTTTAAAGATTTATTTATTGATTGATTGATTGATTGATTGATACATACATATATACAAGTACTGGATACAGTCAGAAGCGCGGGAGGGTGAGAGAATTCACCAGAGCCAGAGCGGGGAGCAGAGCAGGCAGAAGGACCGAAGTACACTGCTGAGGGGAGCAGCGGGCGGCAGGAGAGGTCTGCGCGCCATGTGGGACCCTCCTCCGGTGGCCGGGGAGCAGCCGGGGATCGAACCGGCGCAGCAGAGGTTGCGGGCAGCTTCGCAACCCAGCGCTCAACTGCTGCGCCACGGGGGAGGCCCGCATTAGGAGTTTTTTATAGAGCATATAGAAGCTAAACTTTGTGACAGGACAAAGGTGGACAGGCCTTTTTTTTTTTTTTCAGAAATCAACTCACTTCTGGTAACCATTGCGTGAAATTTCAGAAGCAGTGGGCAGGCAAGAGTGTGTGCTGCTTAGTGAATTCTGCTTTTCTAGCAAAGGGAAAGACAAAACTTGCAGGGAAGCCATAGAGCTGAGGCATGCAGCAGGGAGGGGTTGGAGAGAGGGCTCAAGATCAAGGGAAGAGCACAAGGCACAATGGTAATGGTCACGGGTGCCTGGGTGGTGGGTGAATTATGGGGACTACACATGAGTGGAGAAATCAAATAGGGGTATAAAAATGAACAGCAATGTAAGAAAATTTTAAAAAATTACTAAAAAAGAAATGGGAGAAATCCTTCAATATGTGGAAATTAAGGAAAAAAGATTGCATCTCCGTCATAAACTCAGTGGGTAGGAGAGTTCCAGAGGGATTGGTATCTTTCTTGCCAAGTTTACATACTGTGGTTAGTTATAGAACTGGCGCAGATTTCGTAGAACCTTTGTGATCTGGTTCCAACACTTCAGATGTCAGCTGGTAACTGATTTATTTATTTCATTGCTTAAATTTGAGGTAGTGGAAGTAACAATTTAATGTTTTCTTTCTGGGAGTGATTTGCATTTTTTTTTAAATCTCTTTAGGTAAAAATTAAGGAAGCTACTGGGCTGCCCTTAAACCTCTCGAATTTTGTCTTCTGTCAATACACATTCTGGGACCAGTGTGAGTCCACAGTGGCTGCCCCTGTGGTGGACCCCGAGGTACCCTCTCCTCAGTCCAAGGATGCCCAGTTCTCTGTGACATTCTCCCATTGTAAGGTACGGGGGTTACAGAATGAGCTGTCTGGGAGGCAGTGGTCTGGCATAGTTCAATACTCTACCTGTAACTGAGAAGTTTTCCCTATAGCGGTGTTATAGAAATATATGTATTGGGCTTGTTAACCAAAAAAAGCTTAAACTACAAATTCAAATGATTTGAAAGTATTCAAAATAAAATTAGAATGTGGGGTCTCCCTGGTGGCACAAGGGGTTAAGTCTCAGCACTATGAAGCTATCCACAGCCACTGAGCACAAGTTCGATCCCCGGCTAGGGAGCTACCCACATGGTGCAGCAGACCTCTCCTGTCTCCCCGCTGCTCCCTTCAGCAGTATATTTCAGTAGATCCACCTATTGTCCTCCCAGCTCTGTCTCTGGTGACTCCTCTATTCCTTGTACCTCTGACCTATACCCCAGTTCTTGGGTGCATAAATTAAATAAATCTTTAAAAATTAAAAATAAAAATAAAATCAGAATGCCCTCTACCCAAAATCTTACTCCCTATTAGTCTAACCACCAGTGATAATTTACTACTTTTTTTGATAAATTGCTTTCTGTTTGTCTAAAACGTGTGTTAATGTAGGTTCTCACACATGAATGGGCATAAATCACCCTTTTACCGGGATGTAGGCAAACCTTAACAATTTTTTGACAAAAATAGGATCTCGCGTATTGCAAAATGATTATGATATGTGGACAAATTAGCAAATAAGTTGTTGTAGGTATGTTTCATTCTTCAGAACATAGTATAGAATCCTAGGCATTAGTACCATATGATTTTTTACAAGGAAGATGTAAAATGTGAAAGGTGAGTTTTGGTGAATATTGACTGGACTTACCTTGTGACATGAGCTACTTTTCCTGGTTCTCACTTGGGGCCAAGTCATGTCTCAAAGACCAGCTCTGTCCTCTGTGTAATTTTGTTTTTCCTTGGATAATCCTTAATGGCTACTTAAGACAAATTTTTCTGTGAGCAAATTGTGCCTGTTCTTCCTGGGCCTACGCTTTGAAAATAAATCCATAGCATCACCTATAAATGTTCACATGTCTAGAGACTGTCAAGTCTTGAAAACCAATAACCAATGTTTTTCTACCTGTTTTTACCAATTCTGTTTCTCAAAATCTCTAGCAATCAATTTATCATTGCTCTATAAATTCTGTTTTAAATAACCCCTCCCCTCTATTTTGGCCCTGGAGAACTGCTTATTTAGAAGACTGAAATCTGAATTTATAGTATGTTCTACTTAGCAACTAGGTTAGTAAATACTAGTCTCACAATCCCTGGATTCACTGTGACTTTGTGTGTTTGGTTTTTTGGGGTTGGTTTGTTGGATTTTTCCCTTCTCAAATGTGTAGATGGTATGAATTAACCATTAAGATGATTTTCCTTCCGAAATTCTGGGTCTGTCTCCAGATAAAATAAATAAGAAGGTAGACAGCAGGGGTCGGGCAGGGCGAGGGATCAAAACAGGGAAGAGATGAGAACCAGGGACAATGGTGATGGTGCAAGGGTGACTTGGTGGTGAGAATTTTACAGGGACTACAGAGGAGAAAGCAAACATTGTCCAAAAATGAACAATGATGTAAAATATATATAAATAAATATTTTTTGAAAAGAAGGTAGATAGTAAGGTTAAATTAATATAGCACAACTGCTTCCAGAAATTAGAGTCATGGAATTGTCTGCACCTGAGGCCCCACAGTGATGAAAATAGGCCTGCTTCCTTGCTGAGTGCTGGGTGACTTGCTATATTCAGTGAATTCAGTGCTCGATTCCGCCCCCTCATTTGTTTGCTTTTAGAACGAGGAATTAGTGTGGGAGAGTTTAAAAGCAAAGCACGGAGACATGAGGATAATTAAATAAAATATAATTCTCTTAGGAGTCTTCTAAGCCAGAGCAAGGAACTATCAGAAGTTCCTTTTTTGATGTGCTGATGAGTTCATGCCAGCAGAAAGTCAGGGTGCTCCTGTGGGACTCAGAATGAACCCCACATCGGGGGAATGTGGATTCAGCTCTGCAGCAGGCTAGCAGCATGACTCAGGACAAGTTGCTTCCTTCACTGTCCTTGTTCATAAAAGAAAGGAGACTGCATTAAATTATCTCATAGTATCCCATCCAGATCTAATAGTCTGTGGTTCTTTATGGTTTCCTACCAAATGATCCAGGTGATTTTTAAGGTTGGGTTCTGACAAAAAGTAAATCTGTATACAGTTAAAAGGTGAAAAAGGAAATTGCACAGATTGCTGTAAGCATGATTCTTACCTTCCTCCTGCTTATCCCAGGACTATGTGGTAAATGTAACAGAAGAATTCCTGGAGTTCATTTCAGACGGAGCTCTGGCGATCGAGGTGTGGGGCCACCGCTGTGCTGGAAATGGAAGCTCTATCTGGGAAGTGGATTCTCTCCATGCGAAGACAAGGACACTGCATGACAGGTGTGTGCTTGGCAGCGTGTTAGACACAGGGCGAGACAACACTGGGTGTTTGTTAAGAAATTAGTCTCTCTGAGTCTGTGTCCTCCTTTGTGAAATGAGAGCGGTAGAAGGAGCTACCAGGTATTGAAGAAATTCAGTGAGGAAAGGAAAGTTTTTCATCAAATGAGATGGAAACAGCTGCATCTTTACTTCACACCATACACAAAGCTTACTTTGAGATGGATCATGACCTTAAGTGTAAAAGTGAAAACTATCAAGCTTATAGGAGAAAACAGAAGGATATCTTCATGACTTTGTGATAGTCAGAGATTCTCAGAGAGGCCAGAAAACATTTACCATGGAGGGACAAGTTTTAAGCTGGACTGAACAAGAGATATCATTATAAAATCGAACAGACAAGTCTGGGGAAAAGCCATCAGTCTCTTAAAAAGTTGATCATTTGTCTCATCACTAACCGGCAATCCCACTTCTAAGGTATTTACCCAAGAAAATTGAAAACATAAGTCCATAAACAGACTTGTACACAAATATTTGTGGCAGCTGTAGTCATAACATCCCCAAACTGCAAACAACCCCAGCGCCCTGCAATGAGAGATTCTCACGATGTGAGAAAGCCCTCATTGTAGGAGTAGTCCTAGAATAGAATATTACTCAGCAATAAAAAAGAAAGAACTATTGATATCCACTTGGATGAATCTCAAAAGCATCCTGAGTCAGAGAAACCAGACCTAAAAGAGTACATGCTGCATGATTCCGTTTACATGAAATTCTGGAACAGGCAGAACTAATCTTTGAGGTTTATGTGGCCGCTAAGGATGGTGTGAGGAATGGGAGCAGGAAGGCCCATGAGCAGACTTTGAGGTAATGGGTGGGTCACTCAGGTATGCACTTGTCAAAACTCCTTGAACTCTGGGCTTGAGATCTGGACATTTTACTGAATGTAAGTTGTACCTCAGTACAATCAGTCAAAAGTGTGCGTGTGTAGAAGAACTGGGGTACAGGCCAGAGGTGTAGGAGAGCTGAGAGGATTCACCAGAGACAGAGTGGGGAGCAGAGCAGGTGGATTTACTGAAATACACTGCTGAGGGGAGCAGTAGGTGAGTCAGGAGAGGTCTGCTGTGCCACATGTAGGTTAGCTGGGGATTGAACTCAGGTCAGAGGGGTGATAGCACTGAAGCTTAACCCCTAGGCCACCATTGAGGCCCCCTCATAAGATTATTCTAAGAGCTAAATAAGAAGGGAATCTGTGTAACATGCATATAGCACAGCGCCTAGCAGGTATCAGTCCTCAGTGTGTGCTGGCTTATTTCTGTCACTGCTGATGTCCCTGATTGCTGACTTGTGTTGCTGCAGGTGGAACGAAGTAACTCGCAGGATAGAAATGTGGATCTCCATATTAGAGCTGAACGAGCTGGGGGAGTACGCCGCCGTGGAGCTCCATCAGGCGAAAGATGTCAACACGGGAGGCATCTTTCAGCTCAGACAGGTACCCGGTTCCTTCTGACGTGGGACATGTTTTCTCCCTGTCCCTCTTTAAACGGTTTTCGGAAATGTTCTAATTGTTTGCCTCTTTGTTCCCTGATTCTATTCCCTTTATCCCCTGCCCCCCTGGTACCCCGCAATCATTCCTGCCATTCCTGGCACGCACTCCTCCATTGCACCCCCTTCACCCCCACCCCTGCAGGGTCACTCTCGGAGAGTGCAAGTCACCGTGAAACCTGTGCAGCATTCAGGGACACTGCCCCTTATGGTGGAAGCCGTCTTGTCAGTGTCCATTGGCTGTGTGACTGCCAGGTCCACCAAGCTCCAAAGAGGGCTGGACAGTTACCAGGTGAGACAGACCGATTTGAAATAGTATTTCACAAAGTTTGGTTAATGCAGAATGAAGGCAGCAGTGATCTAGGACGGAGTCCTGTTTGGGAATACAACAGAACTCCTTGCCTTAAACATACTATCTTCTTCCCACCCCCTGCTGGTTTTTCCATCCCCTGCCTTTTTTCTAGATTTAAAGTCCTATATTGGCGGGAGCAAAGAGGGACGGGGGCCCAGTGGGCTGTGGCGGGTGGATATTGGTGCTTTGGCCGAGGGTGTGATGTGATAAAACGCATCTGGAGAGGTGTGAGCCTATCCCCAGGAGTCACCTAGTGTCGTAAAGCTATGTTGTTTCAATAAACATAATTGAAAAGAAATAAGTAAAATACTATTTGAGCTTAGTGTTGTTGAATTATTTTTATTTATAAGCACACGAATTAATGCGATTAATGTTTATTTACCTTAGGCACATTTTATTTTATCTGAGCCACGTTATTTGGGGTATTGGGCAGTGCTGCTTAGCCTGATCCACTTTTATTAATATAAAATTACCCCTCTACATTGGCATAATTAGCCAGGTCTTAGAAAGCCTTTTTTTTTTTTAAAATATGTATTTATTAATGCATACAAGAGCTGGGTGCAGGCCAGAGATGTGGGGCAGGAGGGGTGGTGGGGTAAAAGGATCCACCAGAGACAGAGGGGGGAGCAGAACAAGTGGATCTACTGAAATACACTGCTTAGGGGAGCAGCAGAAGAGACAGGTGTGCTGCACCATGTGGGTCACCTTCCTGGCCCGGAATCGAACTCGTGACACAGTGGTTGCAGATGGATTCATAGTGCTATGTCCTAACCCCTTGTGCCACCAGGGAGGCCCCCCTTTTTTTAAATTAAAAATTGTCCTCATGATTCTTTTTGTCCATTAAATAACCACTTTCTAAATCTTCTGTCTCAAGAAGTAAAAATATAAAAAAATAAGATCGTGAAGACTTGATCTTCATATTCCCAGCAAGCCGGCATCAGCTCTGAGTGCCCAGCTTACTACTCCATTTGAGCTGAGGCCTAGGAATAGTTCCTCCTCCCTCCCTGACACGTCAGAGGGCTCCCTCTCCCCGCCATCACCGTGTTGGGAAGGAAACATGGGGATTCTGGGCATAGACCCAGCCCGTCTCAGAATGATTCATCTTCAGTCCCCACTTCCTTCCGACTGCATGGTTTTCAGGCAGAGATTTTTGAAAGACGAAGAACATTGACTTGGATTATTGGGCTGTAAGGAAGGCCTTCCCCATGCCCGCCCAAAATTCCCTGACACTCAGGAGAGTGGGCAGTTTGGGAAGAGGCTTCTCCATGTGTTTAGTAGGAGATCGAGTTATTTGTATTCTCATCCCCTCTGGGGCCCTCATGTGGCCAGCGGCCGTGGGGTGGCTGCAGGGCCTGCTAGAAAGAACAGTGGACTTGAGCAGGGAAGTGTGTGGGTTCTTCTTTTTTTTTTTAAGATTTATTTATGTATGCATACAGGAAATGGAGTATAGACCAGATATGTGAGCGGATGAGAGGTGTCACCAGAGACAGAGTGGGGAACAGAACAGGCAGACTGACTGAAATACACTGCTGAGGGGAGCAGCAGCTAAGACAGGAGAGGTCTGCTGCACCATGTGGGTAGCTCCCTGGCCAGCCGGGAATCGAACTCATGCTGCAGAGGCTGTGGATAGCTTCACAGTGCTGTGCTTAACATCTTGCACCAGCAGGGAGGCCTGGTGTGTGGGTTTTTAAGGATAGTTCTGCCTTACTGAATGGTTATCTTGACAGGGTAATTCAGATTTCAGATTCCTTTTTCCTCTCCTCCAAAACCATGAGGTATAGATTTAATTACTCTCTGAGGTGTCTTGTGCAGCTAAATTTTATGGCTTAATATATTCCTGATCTTAGATAAAACTTTGAATCTGTGTTTCCTAAAGGATGACCTACAGACTGTGGATCATTAACTGACTAAATGTTGTCATTTAAGGTATATTGTAAGGATTATTTGCACTTTCTAAAACAGTTCTACCTTTCAAGTTAAAAGTGATTTCTTTTCACCCTTTGAGTTCTCAAATATCAGCCTTTCCCAGTGCTGAGTGTTCTTTAAAGAGTATACCAGGCATGTAAATGTAAAAATTGACTGTTTTAAAACTTGTTCTTTGCTGCCCTGCTCAAGGTCATGCCAGTAACTTTTCTGTTGCTGATATAAGACTTTGGAATTATCCAAATATAGTAACTCAACCCAATCCAGAAAATGCTTTTTTCACAACAGTTTTCCATCATGAAGACTCAAACTAGTTTTCTGTTAGAGTACTTCTTAGTCTACAAATTAATGATAAATTAGAGCTATATATACTTTATTAATATGGAGAATTATTTCAAGAAAAATTAGCTCAATTATTAAATTAACATTTAATAAGTGAATGTCACCAGACTAAAACCACAGCATATTTTGAGTCTACACAGAAAATAATTTGAACTATATTTTCAAAGTGCTTTTTTTAAAAAGTATAATTTAACTACTTTTAAAACACTTGGGGGAAAAGTTTGTCTTTTCTTATGACTAGGCAACTTTACTGCCTGTTTAAATAATAAAGAACAATTACACATCACCCCGCATTCGCTTTGAGTAGAACCTGCCTCTATAAGAATAGATATTTTCTGCAAATGGAGACTTTCTGATTCTTGTTTTTAAGGGAAAACTGTCTCAGCAGATGCCCTGTTATTTCAGCATAATACTGTTTTGCGAAAATTTTTTTGTGAAAATTATTATTTTACATAATGACCATAAAATGTCGGTGTGGGTTTAGGCCTGTTTGGATTTTTCTCGGCCACTTGGTGTGGGGTGCTGCTCTAATATTAGATACGATAGGTCCATATATCTGAAGTAAAGGGCCATGCTCAGCTTGCTGTGAGTACGGCAGGAGCTTGTGTGGGTGCAGCCTCAGGTGCCCCACTGGGCTTTCTTTCACTGGGGTGATGACATCCACCACAGTGGCTGGTGCAGGGAAAGAACACTGAGGTGGAAGAGGCTACCCCCAGAACTCACCTGCCTCCACCTATGTGGTCCTTGGGTTAAATTGCTTTCTCCTGCAGGGCCATAGTTACCTCATGGCTAAAACTAAGAGGTTAAGCAACTGAGTCTCTAAAGTCCCATCTTGCTTTGTCATTCTGTCTTTCTGAGCCCATTCTAAAACTGTGTCCAGCAGCTCACCCACAAATAATAGAGCCACTACTCACATAAAAATACAGAAGTCCTCATCCAACAGGACTGGTTCCGAGTCCATCTTAAGAGAGTTCTTTATCAAATGACTGTTTTCTTTATTTCAAAAAGATCTTAAATTCTCTAAGTAGTTATACATAAGTGATAAGTAATAGATAGGTAAATGATAGATAAGATTAAATCCACTAAAGTTTTTTTTGAGATTCAATTAAATGTGTTATTATGCTGCTGTTGTGTGTGCTGTCCATTGTAGTGTGTATGTTAAAGTTAAAGATTTATGTCCTTGTGTGCTGTTCGAGAAACAAAATGCATGTCCTTTGTGTTTATTTTTTTCCTACCAGAGAGATGATGAGGATGGTGATGATATGGATAGTTATCAGGTATTACCGCTGCTGTCCGTCTGTGGCATGGGGCACAGCTACTGCTAATTGCCAGCATCTGCAAAGCAGAGGGCAGGAGAAGGAAAGAACTATGGTGCAAGAATATGCAGTGTTTCACTCGCTTTGGATTTGCTTTAAACATCATCAGAGATGCAATACTATTTTATAGGTTTCTCTGCCGGTTCAAAATTTATGGCCAGATACAGCGTTTCTGCTATGCCCTCTTGAATCACTAGCTTGTAAAGCCTTTCTATGCAAAACAATTATCACTGTATTAAGTTGGTGATTATCCATCCATAATCTTTGCAAAACTGCTCTCAGCTCCTCGCATCCAAGAGACTAGGATTTTTCTAATATGCCATTTTACTTTATGGCTTATGCTGGACAGGAATATCAAAGACATCTTATGCACATTTAGTTTTCTAAATAGCCACATTTAGTTTTCTTATGCACAGCTGGTTTTTGTCTCTCATATAGGACCAAGCTTAGTTAGCCATAACCCGCAGGATTTAAATCTCGGCTTTTTCTTTTTGGAAATCTAGACCAGTGTAAAGGCAAATGTGCAGTGTTCACCGAGCCATACTGACTGACCTGCTACTATAGAATGTGGGATCACAGTAAAGAACGTGGCAAAACAAACCAAGACGTAGTTCTCTAGCCTGGCTCCCAGTCTTTGAGCTGATTCTCCACAGAAAAGTTTAAAGCCCGTGTGTCCTGGGGTGCCTACCTATTAGGTAAAGCCTTTCTATAGGTAAAGCTTTAGGCTCCACAGGTGTGCTCCTACTGTCATGTCTTAAAGGTCAGACTAGAATTAGGCAAGTCAGAAAGCATTTGAATAGAACTGGTGGGTTTCTATCCCTCCTCATAATTGCACTAGAAAGCAAGCAAGCAAACAAAAGCAAATTTGGGGGAAATACCAGTATCCCCTTGGATCTCAGCAATGCCATGAACTAACGTCCCTCAGCTGTCTGTGTGCTTCCTGCCGCGTGTTAAGGGTGAAGTCCAGAGGCTGCTTCCGGGAGCCCCCAAAGCATGGCTGGCTGCATGTGGGGTTTTGCATGGGAGATTTCTGGTTAGCTTCATGGTAGTGGTTGGAGGTAAACTCTTTGCAGCAAATTGGAGAGGGTCTCTGCAGACCTATTTTTCAGAAAACTCTTGTTATCAGGCCATTGAACTATCCACAATGAAAGTGCCTGTGTTTTCCATTCCACGTGCTGTTATGTGGTTTGGGTTCTGTCCATGGTGTCCTTCTGCTTGGAATCACAAATCCTCCCTTGAATATTACAGTTTAAACACACACACATACATGCCGTGTAAGAATCATCCAGCAGCTGGTGTCATTGGGGCTTCTCTTGCTTTTAAGTTACAATTATCCTTTTGGAAATCCAGGGACTCTGGTTTCTGAGTAACAGGATCCTCCCTGAGCATGCAATGTCACTGAGGCCTCTTTGCTTTCTTGCATAATTAATCACACAGCAATGTTCAATGGCCTTTCCTAATGAAAAGTTGCCTAATCAATTTAAGCATCTCTTTAAAAAAAAAAAAAAGGAATAGTTGTTGATGTACTACTGTACAATAAAATGTTTTCCCACCCTATCAGGAAGAAGATTTAAACTGTGTAAGAGAGAGATGGTCTGATGCCCTCATTAAACGACGAGAGTACTTAGATGAGCAGATTAAAAAAGTCAGCAATAAAAAAGGTATGTGAGACTAAGCTCTTCCCTGCGAGCAGCTTTTGCTCTTTGAGACAATGGTAAGCAATTTTCTTCCCTTGGTCGGACACAGAGTATGTTAGTTTTCAGACCCTGTAATAATTACAGCTATTGATGACTCTTATTGTACCTCGTTATCTTAAAAAGGCTCTGAATCGAAAAGGAAAACATTTTCATAAAACTCTGAGTTAACAGTATAACAAACGTTGAAATGCTATGTGTATTGAATAGTAAATAGACAAATTTTATTTTTATTTCCACTTGAAGAGTTACATTTCGTATAAAAGTTTACAAATAACGGTTTTTATTTTGATTTTTCAGTATAAAAAATTTGCCTTGATGGCATATTATGATGTAATGCTAATTGCTTGTAGGATAGTTTAAATGTCAGTATTGAAACCTAATCTTCAGCTGCTGTCTTGTAGATACAAACGAATGTTCACCAAGCATGTATTTTGTATTTTGTTGCATTGTACACTATAACTAAGAAGCCAAGGAATCGACATGTATTAGGTGCATGTGCTGTTTCTTACAACCACCAACTAAGAATGATAAATTATCAATATAGTTTAGTATTTGCTAATTTTACTACACTCTTTTGTTATGTATATGTAGGGAAGTCATAGGGATTATAAATTCAATTTGAGTAAAGTTTAAAACCATGTATTTTATGATAAAGGGCCTTTAACTATTATATATTTGCTGTAAAGAGAATTATAAGAGTTTTATTTTGCTGATATTAAAAGTTACTTAATAAAGACTTATTTCCATTAAAAAAAAAAACAAACAAACTCCAAGTTAACTGAGGCATTAAACATCTAACTCAGATATTGTTGTGGTGAATGGAGTTGTGCTCAGTGTGAAGGTCTCAATTTGAGGCATTATTCCAGGCTCAGAACCTGGGGCAGTCGGTAGCTGAAGGGTTACTTCTAAAACCACAGCACTGGGCAGGTCAGTGTCCAGCTTCTGCTAGGGGGTGGTCAGGCGCTCACCTAGTTCAGGGTGGCCTGAAGCTGGCTGGCCGCTCCTCAGTTTCCCCAGCTCCAGTTTGTTTATGCTGGCAACGGCCACTCGGCTTCAGAGTAGAGCTATGCACTCAGTGCCCCGGGCCCTCCTCCCAACTTTGTGACCCGCTCATTGTGGTTGATTCTGCACCAAAGGACACATTATGAATGTTAATCCATGTTATGTAGACGTCAGTATAAACACCCCCTCAGTAAAACATCTTGCTGTGAGTTGGTGTATGATCAGCCTGCTAGTGAAAATTCATCGTGACTATACCCAGGTAGCTCCAGAGTTGAACTGTGGGTAAGAGGATTTCAAAGTCTGTCAACTAAAATCCCTTTCACAATGACATGAAGGAAAATCAAGTTAGTTTAGAGAGGAGTGCATGATGTTTTTTTGTTTTTGTTTTTTTAAAGATTTATTTATTTATTCATGCAAGCACTGGGCACAGTCAGAAGTGTGGGAGGGTGGGAGAATTCACCAGAGTCAGAGCAGCGGGCAGCAGGAGAGGCCTGTGCGCCATGTGGGACCCTCGCCGGCTGCCGGGGATCGAACCGGCGCTGCAGAGGCTTCAGGCAGCCTCCCAGCCCAACGAGCAACCACTGCACCACTAGGGGAGGCCCACATGATGTTTTTTAAATGGTATATATTTTATGAAGCAGTGTCAACTGAAATCCCTTTGGTGTATATTTTATGAAGCAATGGTGTATATTTTATGAAGCAGTGTCACATCCATTATTTCATTCAGCCCTTCCAGCAAGTACGTGAAATAGACCCGACTTTGCAGCATCCCTACTTGATAGATTAGGAAGCTAGAAGCATCTGTCACATACTTTCCCCAAACTACAGTACAAGTGGCATAACCCTTCAGATTCCTGGTCTAGCTCTTCTGCCTTCTGTCTTCCGGTCCAGTCCATTGGGCTAGCAGCCAGACTCCCTGAGCACAGTAGGTGCTCTGGCTGGAACTTGGAAGCTGGCCATCCTTTTAGGAGCCTAGTGACATTTAAGCCACTTGTGACTATCACCCAGTAAAGATCCATTTATTTTATTTTTTTAAGATTTTATTTATGTATACAAGAACTGGGGTACAGGCCAGAGACATGGGATGGTGAAAGGATTCACCAGAGACAGAGTGGGGAGCAGAACAAACAGAGCCACTGAAATATACTGCTGAAGAGGGCAGCGGGCGAGGCAGGAGAGGTCTGCTGCGCCATGTGGGTATCTCCGTGGCCTGCCGGGAATCAAACCCCTGGTGCAGAGGCTGTGGACAGCTTCACAGCACTGCACTCAACCCGCTGCGCCACCGGAGAGGCCCTCCATTTATTTTAAACTTAGAAACTGTACTTTCTCCCTTCATGTGCTCATTACCTCCCTCTGACATACAGAGAAATCGGAGGATGACATGGAGCGGGAAGCCCGGCTGGTGGAACAGTGGGTGGGGCTGACTGAAGAAAGGAACGCCGTGCTGGTGCCAGCACCGGGCAGCGGAATCCCCGGGGCACCCGCAGACTGGTGAGTCCACTCTTCCTTCTACACGGGCCTCATAGGATGGTTTGGGTGACTGGCAAGAATCAAACAGGTGACTTTCCAGGCACAGACTGCACAGGGAAGTGCCACCCTCTGTAGTGCTGCCTTGCCTTTTCTCCTGTCTCTTGGAAAGTGCGAGAACATTACTACCTGGCCAGGAGTTCATTACTGCCTCCTCAGCTTCTCTGCATAAGCAACTTGGACATGCTTTCCTGATCTTCAGAAATCTCTGATTTTGTCTCAAAAAATGGCATTCCCAAAGTGTTCTTGAAGAGGGTAGAGACTAGATCTTATTTGCCCCAATACCTGTTTATTTGGGGCACACATAGAGAAGTACTTAACGCACTGCATGGTCTGGGTCCATAACAAGCCACCTGGCAACCCACGTGCTGGAGTCAAAGATCTGGTTTCAGATTCCAGCTGCAACCCGGTGTTCAGTTGCCTCAACTTCTCCGAGGCAAATTTTGTCTTTTTTCCTGATCCTTGGCTCAGTTCCCCTATATTCCTCCTATAAGTGACATCATTTGATATTTTTCTTTTTTCTTCTGACTTACTTCACTGAGCATGATCCCTTCCAGCTCCATCCGCGTTGCTGCAAATGGCATGGGGTTATCTTTTTTGATCTTCTTGGTCTGTTCATGGAGCTACCTTTTGGGTACTGTTTAAGGATTTGTCCATAATGGCCTTTCATTAAATGGTAATTGCTGCTACCACTTCTTTTATTTATTTTTTTCTTACCTGTTGTTCTTTTTTTGGACAGTATTTGATTTCACCCTCAGATGTAGTTCCCCCAATTTTCCTACCATCCTACCCATGATCCTTACCATAGTCCCTTATGCTCTTCCCTCCCTTGTTTTGACACTTCTCTCTTACCCTCCCCTCCTGTATGCCTCAGATCTATGGTTTGCCTGCAAGTTTGGTCTTTTTCCTGATCCTTTTTCGGTGTCCCTATATTTCCCCTATAAGTGACACCATCCGATATTTTTTTTTTTCCTTCTGCCTTATTTCGCTGAGCATAATCCCTTCCAGCTCCATCCATATTGCTGCAAATTGCATGAGTTTATCTTTTTTGATTGCTAAGTAATATTCCATGGTGTATATGGACCACATCTTCTTGATCCAGTCGTCTATTTTTGGGCATTTGGGTTGTTTCCAAAGCTTAGCTATTGTAAATAGTGCTGCTATAAACACAGGGGTGCAGATGCCCTTTGGAATTAATGTTTCTGTGTCCTTTGGGTAAATACCTAGGAGTGGAGTTGCTGGATCATATGGAAGCTCCATCTTTAGCAGACTGAGGAATCTCCACACAGCTCTCTATAGTGGGTGGACCAGTTTGTACTCGAACACTTTTGGGAGAGGCCTGCACTACCTATTCTCCCTACCTGAGACTTTCATTTGAGGAGTGTTTCCAAACCAGATTACCTTGAATGTTTGTAAAAGTCAGAGTCCTGAGCCCCATTCCCAGTTACTCTGACTCAGAAGAGTTGGGATGAATCCAGGCTTTTCATTTTAATAGACCGGGGCTAGATTCTGATGCAGATAGGCCAATTTTTGATAAAACACTGTTTGGGATTTTTTCTGCAAGTAGCATACCTCCCTTCAAGATGTCTTTCATTTTCTCTTCCTTGAGGCTTTTCAAATATATGCCTTATTGTTTACTTTTTCCAGGTTCTGATCCTGTTCCCTGTTCCCATGCCCTCAACATCCCCTTCTGTTTTCCTCATCATGATAATTATTTTTAGAAAGACATCAAATAATCTTTACTTCAAGTAATTATGTATGTGGTATATTTAGAAGTCACAGAATTCCTGTGATTAGTTTTAACAAGGATATCAAGAGATGTGAAATGTTTCATAATAGAACCTGTGTTTTCTTCTGCTTTCATGCCTCTGTGGTGGTTGCTTATCTAACAAGATGTAAAATACATATTTTGTTGTGATTAAATTTTGTTATTAAACTTAGGATCCCACCACCTGGAATGGAGACCCACATACCAGTTCTGTTCCTTGATTTGAATGGTAAGCAGATACCTTACATTCTAGTTATCACATTTAATTAGGGTTTGTAATCTGTTCAGGACCACTTTATTTTGATCCTTTAATCACTTTCCTCATCTTTCATATGCCATATCAAGGTGACATTTTAAGTCCAAATATTTAGAGCCATGACATGTAGAATCACTAGCAGGGAGATGTGGATATTTAAATAAGAGAACCTGCGAGAGATTGAGAACTACATGCAAAAATATTAAAACAACTATTGCTCTGAAATGTTAACAGATATAGAAATGACGCGAGAAGGTAATCATCCTCAGAGATT